>NC_135212.1:40237328-40837328 GCF_052324685.1 Brachyhypopomus gauderio | reverse complement strand
TGATGTTTAACTCCAGTGTGTGGAGATCCCAGCCTCACTGTTGGTTCCCTTTGATCCAAGAAACACAAGAAAACATTCAGTTCAGCCTGATTGTTGTGAGACGTGCTGGGAGTGGCGGGGGCTCCTGGACCCTGGTCAGCGTCCTGACCTGATGTGGCTGCTGACCGTCGTGTGTCTGCTGTCCAGTTTTCTCCCCTTGACTGGTGGAAGTGAGTGAGGCTGGTGCCGGGGTCAGTCTGAGCGGTGTGTGTTCGTGTGTGTGTGCAGTTGGTGATGAGCAGCCTGCAGTCAATCCTGGAGAACCTGGACACCCCGGAGCTGCTGTGTCAGAGTGTGAAGTGCATCCTGCTGGTGGCTCACTGCTACCCACACATCTTCAGCACCAACTTCAGAGTAAATGCGCTCTGTCTGTCTTTGTCTCTCGCTCTGTCTCTCAAAGAGCCAGGTGCTAACCATTCTCATTTTGTTTTAGGACACAGTGGACATTCTCGTGGGTTGGCATATAGATCACACTCAGAAGCAGTCTCTCACTCTACAGGTGTCTGGTAGGAAGTGTGTGCGTGCAAGCGAGAGAGTGTTTGCGGTGTTTTGCGGTCGTTGAAGGGGTTACCCGAGCGTGTGTGTGTGTGTGTGTGTGTGTGTGTGTGTGTTCATCCACAGGGTGGCTGCAGAGTTTGGAGCAGTTCTGGGTGGCAGACCTGGCCTTCTCCACCACTCTGCTGGGTCAGTTCCTGGAGGACATGGAAGCATATGCAGAGGTAGAAAGAACCAGCCCTCCTGAACATGGTGGTTGTCCACGTTTGCGTTTCGCCGGTTCCTCTAAGCTGGCGGGTTGTTCTTCTCCCCGTGGGCAGGACCTGAGTCAGGTGGTGTCGGGCGAGGTGGTGGACGAGGACGTGCCTCCACCCACCGTGTCTCTGCCCAAACTGGCGGCGCTCTTGAGGGTCTTCAGCACCGTGGTGCGCAGCATCGGGGAGCGCTTCAACCCCATCCGCGGCCCCCCCATCACGGAGGCCTACGTCACCGACGTGAGCGACCCACGCATGCTGCTCTGGGGGGGGTGATGGTGTCCCTGTCCAGAGGGCATAGTGAAGGACTCTGGGCTGTAGATCAGTCACGTATACGTCAAGGAACCTGGAAGTCGGGTGTGATGACACGGTGTCCAGATGTTTAAAAGGGATTTTAACATTCTCGAGCGGGTTTTGCGTTAGATTTCATATCTGAATAGCACTACCATGAAATAACAGAGCACACAGTCCAGGCCTTGGAATGACGCATCGAAATAAACATGCGTATGAAGTGCCCTTGAGGTCGGTTATAATGCAGTGTTTAGTATAGGTGTGTGACTCCATTTGTCTCATGTTTGTGCACAAGCTGATCTCAGACCAGTGTTCTTGTTCTGCTGATGGAGCTTCTGTGTCAGCACCCAGCAGAACTGGGTTGTCCCCTCTAAATGCGTGTGCCTGATCCAGTTAGACGAGGCTGTAGCATACTAGGGCCTTTTGTGTTGGCCGAGCTGGACACAAGCATGTTGGTAAATTGGCCGTATTGAAGTTAGAATCACCTGCAGTGACGGTATTGTCAGGACTGATTATATAAGTGTTGGGGGGGGGGGGGGGGGGGGGTTCATATTAATATTAACACTAATGCACATTGTTGAATATTACTTGTCGCATTTATTCCTATGTTTCTTTTGGTTGTGTATTTTCTCTAAATGAATCCCACTCTCCTTGTCCTGCACTCTGTCCCGCGTCAGGTCCTGAACCGTGTGTTGGCGTGCGTCACGGCAGCCAAGCAGGTGTACTTCTCGGAGGGCGTGCTGACGGCGGGGAACGAGTGTGTGTGTGTGCTGCTGTTGAGCATGGACTCGGGCAGCCTGCTGGCCGGGGCGGTGATCTCCTACGGCCTGGACCAGCTGGAGAGCTGCCGCTCGTGCAGCCCGGACTACAGCGTGGCCGTCCTCAACTTGCTCACGCTGGTGAGGGTGTGGGGTTGGGGGCGGAGTTTTGTTGGGGTCTGGGGGAGGGGCTCAGAACCCTAAAGTCACTAATGATTGGTTTAAAATAGAACCAGGAAGACCTGTTATTGTTGATTCACATGAATAATATTAGCTTATGCACACAGGCTGTGCATAATGTGGGTACTACACAAATACATGCATAGTGTGACTGGTGAACTAGACGAAAAAATGTTTGCACATTAATCCTGTTTGTTCTGCATTATACTTGCATTGAAAAACTTTCTTTGGCATCCGGCAATTTGTATAGTATAGTTTGGCTTTAGAAATTTTCACCCACTTTTTGAATGTTAGTTATATATAAATGGTTGTGTGGTTGACAACCTTTTAAAACACTAATGGTAATCCTGCTTAGCAGAAAGTGTTTAACCTGATGTTAGTAGAAAATCAATTTTAGAGAATGAATGTTGGATTTTCTGCTCCTTCTGATTGTCTCCTGCAGATTGTAGAGCAGATAAACACCAAACTGCCTGCCAGCTTCGTGGAGAAGCTCCTGGCCCCCAGCTCCCAGCTGCTAGAGCTGCGTTTCCACCGGGAGCGAGAGGTACAGAGCTGAACCCCCCCACCCCAGACTCTCTCCCTCCTTCCTTTTTATTCTGTCTCTCTCTCTCCTGTTTCCACACTCACGTACAGTGCGTTTGCTGTCTGCAGGTCATGGTGGCGGCTCACGCTGTGTATCATGCCGTGCTGAGTCTGAAGAACATCCCCATCCTGGAGGCGGCGTATAAGCTGGTCCTGGGGGAGATGACCTGTGCCCTCAACAGCCTGCTGGGCCGTGTGGGACAGCCGCCGGCCTGTCCTCACATCCAGCACCCCGCCTTCGCCTCCCTGCACTTCAGCCCTGAGAGAGCAGAGTTCATCCTCATCTTCAACCTCAGCGCCCTCACCACCATCGGCAACACCAAGAACTCCCTGATCGGGGTAACGGGCCACGTCCCCTCTGCAGCTTCATGGCTTGTTTGTTTGTTTGTTTGTTTGTTTGTTTGTTTGTTTGGAAATTGTTCAGGTGGACACTGGGAGATCACATTTCTTTTGGGCGTTCAGTGATATTTTACTTTAATAAAAGTGTGTGTGTGTGTGTGCGCGCAGATGTGGGCTCTGTCTCCTACCGTGTTTGCTCTGCTCAGTCAGAACCTGGTGTTGGTTCACAGTGAGTTAGCTGTGCACCACCCTGCTGTCCAGTACGCTGTACTCTACACCCTCTACTCCCACTGCACCAGGTACTCACTCCACCCACCATGGGGCGGGGCGCCATTGCAGCCAGGCGCTCGCTCACACACACACACACACACACACACACACACACACACACACACACACACACCCCACTGTCTCAGGCTCATGTACACTAGATATCTTTCACTCTCACTGTTTACATCTCTCTTATTACCAGACTGTCCTATATTGTTTCCTCAGTGTAACCCCCATCTCTCTCACTCTCTTTCTCACTCTCCCCAGACATGACCACTTCATCTCCAGCAGCCTGAGCTCCTCATCCCCCTCTCTCTTTGACGGGGCTGTCATCAGCACTGTCACCACAGCCACAAAGAAGCATTTCAGCACTCTGCTCAACCTTCTGGGCATGTTGCTGAGTAAAGATCACCTGAACTCCGAGGCCAGGTACACCCACTGATCTGCACCATGAGGCCCAACGAAGCCTGACCAAACGCACCCCCATTAGCTTCATCCCGGGACTCAGCTTAAACCTTCTCTATGCAGGAGGTTGTTGCTCACCTGGTCTCTGGAGGTGTGTCTGCTGCTGATGAAGTCCGAGACGTTCTCTCCTCTGCTCGCGTTGTCCTCCTTCCACAGATTCTGTAAAGGTCTCCTGGCAAACGGTGAGCGGACATCATTTCCACTCGTTGAAAAAGTATTTGCTCTACATAGCCAAAACTATGTGGACACCTGATTTTTACAACTAGCATAAGTTGTTGAACATTACAAGTGTTAAAAATGGACTCTGAAAAACCGCTTCGGATTGTTAACAAACTTTAAATTTAAATGTGCCATATTTTGTCAATTGTGGTTTTTCACCGCAATCGAAATTTGTCCTCCGCTTTTTACCCATCTGTGCAGTTAGAACACACACACACACACTAGTGATTACTAGGGGGCTGTGGATCACACGTGCCCAGAGCGGTGGGCAGCCCTAGCCCGGCGCCCGGGGAGCAGTTGGGGTTAGGTGCCTTGCTCAAGGGCACCTCAGTCATGGCCTCAGGTCTGGGAATCGAACCCACGACCATCCGGTCACAAGACCAGTTCCCTACCACCAGGCCATGACTGCCCATTTACTACTACTACTGTGTTATATACGTGGAGTTATACCTCCACCACCAAACCTTACTGCTAACACTGTATTCCAGAAAATGGCATTTGCACAAGCTGTTCTTGCTTCTTTATACCTTGGTTTTACAGTAATGACACCTGGGCTTGTCTGGATCAGGTGTCTCATGTCAGACGTTCCACAGCCTTGTGATGGAGCTGCCATCCCTTGAGCGCACCATGTTCGGTCACTGAGTCCAACCTGTCCTGCTGTCCGCAGTATACGGATGTTGCATGGCAGTGTGCTTTTTATACACCCCTTAGCAATAGGATTGGCTGAAGCAACTCCGCTGTAGTTACCAAGGGTGTCCACATACTTTTGGCCATACATTGTAGGGAGTTTAGCTGATGTATCGGGAGTTTAGCTGACCCCCCTCCCGTGAGAGTGGGCGTCGCCGGGAGAGTGGGCGGGCCTGCGCCTTCTCCTTGTGATTGACAGCTCTGTGTTTGTTTGGGTGAAGCGTTAAATGAGGAACCCAGCGTGTGTCTACAGACCTGCAGCAGCCTTCAAGTACTCTGCTGCTCCCTGCCAACGGAGCTGCTCATGAGGTCACCACACACACACACACACACACACACACACACACACACACACACACACACACACGACCTTTGCACATCTGACGTGTACAGTGCCATGTCTGGAGCGTGTTGGTGCTGACGGCCGTGTTTGGCGTGCAGGTGTGTGGACGTGTGCAGGGTTCAGCTGGTGCACTCGGCCGTGCGGGTGCGTCAGGCCTTCGGGAAGCTTCTGCGTTCCGTCCCTCTGCACGTCTCTCTGAGGTGAGCACCTTCACGGCCCTGCTGGAGATGTTTAACTAAACGCTCCTCACGCAGCCTGTCTGGCTGTTCTCCACGCCTCCGCAGAACCCCACTGACACCGCGTGTGTGTTTCTGCAGCACTAACTGCAGTCCCACAGAGATCCATCAGATTTCTCTGGCCATCCGTCGCCACATGAGCAAAGCTCCTAGCAACACCTTCCACCCGCAGGACTTCTCTGACCTCATCAGCTTCATCCTATACGGGACGGTGCACCGCAGCGGGTGAGCAGGACAACAGCCCTCTCACTCCTCCTTCATTACACACTCACACAGCTTCCTTTGCAAAAGTCTTCAGTGTCTGGTGTTTGTTTGTTTTGCTGATCTGGGTACAGGTGCCTCTCATTCTCTTATATTGCCTAGGATGCTTAATTATGCCATAATGCTGATCTCAGATCAAAAATTTGTGATCTGAAATGTAATGAAATAGTCTATTCGTTTAGGAGAGTATGTTTTGTGAATCATTAGCGCAGCAGTTGCCTTTGCAGTATGTTGTTGTGCTATGAAGTTCCTGAGCAGTCTGACACACACAAGTGTATTCACACCATCAACGAAAATAATGGTCTTCAACAAAATGAACACTATTGAAGTGTTTAACTGATTTTAAGCATTGTTTTAAACTCTCCTTACTGTGTGTGTGTGTGTGTGTGTGTGTGTGTGTGTGTGTGTGTGTGTGTGTGTGTGTGCAGGAAGGAGCCCTGGTTGGAGAGGCTGTACCACAGCTGTCAGCGTCTGGAGAAGAACGAGAGCGGGGTAATGTCCCGCGCCCTGCTGAAGACGGAGGCCGTGCTGTGGCAGTGGGCGGTGTGGGAGGCGGCCCAGTTCACCGTGCTCTCCAAACTCCGCACGCCTCTGGGACGAGCGCAGGACACCTTCCAGACCATCGAAGGTCAGAGCAGCCATCGTCAGCACTTCTCCATCATACGCTGCTATAAGCATGAAAACACTGATGTTAGAAGTGACTCCTAACATCAGTCTAGCCACGCAGAATAGAGGACAGTTGTGAGGAGAGTAGGGTTGTCCCGATCCGATATTTGGATCGGATCAGCCGCCGATATTAGCAAAAAATGCGTATCGGTATCGGATCGGCAGGCATGAGAAAATGCCGATCCAGACTCCCGATCCCGTTTTTTTTAAAGTCCGATCCGGGTTTTCCAGCGCACTCATTTAGATAATCCATTCCAGTTTTTGCTGTGGTTTTGCCAGTGAGAGTAAAATCCGGTCCGCATTTTCCAGCACACCTTCAGCACACGAGCATAGCGTCTCCCCAATTTAGCTCCGCAGCATCTCCTAACCATTAGGACCGCAAATTTGAAGTTATCGGTAAAAATGTCAGTTGTGTGGGATTATTTTACCTTAAAGGACGACAAAGACGAAGAGGTAGAGTGCAACATATGCCACAGTAAAATCAAGCGTTGTGGTAAAGCTATAAGAACTTTTAATACCACCAATCTAATCAGAGCCGGCCCTGACCAATGTGGTGCCCTAGGCGAGATTTTGGTTGGTGCCCCCTGCATCATCAATCATTGGGTTGATTGTGTCATTAAAGAAACAAATAAAAAGCAAATGACTTAAATATTACCATATAACAAGCAATAAATATAAAGATGTTGCACAAAAAAAACTATTTTACATAACGTAGTGTAGAGAACAACTTTTAAATATTAATAATAAAATAAAAAATAATAAATAAAAAAAACAACTACCACCAGTGCAAATCAGAGCAATTTGCCTACTGCACACAAGTGCATCCGCAATGAACAGAGGAGTATATGTGTGTTTTAATATATATTTATTTTAAAACTTGCTGATCTAAGCTAATAATAGCACCTACTAGGATTGGGCATTATGATGACTGTGGCGGTTTTCACTAAGATCTTACAGAGGGGAAAAAGCCACAATGACGATTGAGTGTTAGTTGTGAGTCAAGCGAGCTGGTTTCAAAGAAAAACACAACAGCTACATTTTGGATTTGTTTCAAATAAAAATGAGAGATCATTGGAGCACGCCCCCACGATTCTAATTCGATAATATGATTGGTTGATAAAACTCCCAATCTATAATAAAAGCTCTCAATGTAAAAGACATGGGTATGTGACAGATAAACAGAAGTTCTGGGGGGAGGGCCTTTCTCTCTTTTACCTAGAAACAACAGTGTGAAATATTCTGATTGGTTGATTTTTTATTTCAGCACTAAGTTTTCTTTTCCAGCAAGTACAAAAAGTGGATTTGAAAGCCGATTTATAGGAAAAATACAAATTATTGGTGAAGCGTTATTAACATATATTACATATAATAGATAAAGCATCCTTTTTAAGATCAATTAACCTTCAGAGAAGGTGTTGAAGTCCCTGACGTTTCGCCAATGGTATAGTGTTAATTCACCACATATTACTATTATATTACCTGTTTTTTGCCGCCTTTCTTCCTCCACTTTTCTCCTTTTTCTACCCTGGGCACCAGAGGACTTCTTCCTTTTTGACGTCTTTACGAGGAGATGTCACTCACACTGTGGTGTCTTTTTACCCCACAGAGAAACAGTAACGAGGTGCGCAGAGCGCGCGGGGGAGGGCGGGTTGGCGCGCGGGTGAGAGGTGTCGTGTGTTATTATAAGAATTATTAATTTGACTAATATTATTAAACAATGAAATTATGATTATGTGGACTTTGCTTGTTTTCACATTTATTAATTGTTCATTTGTAAAAAAAAAAAAAACCCCCCATGCACGCGAGCGCCCCCCTGGACAGACGGCGCCCCTAGCATTTGCCTATGTCGCCTAACGGAAGGGCCGGCCCTGAATCTAATCAAGCATTTAGCGAAATACCACCATAAACAACATGACGAGTTTCTAAAGAAAACCGAAGACAAAAAGAAAGGTCCTACACAACTAACACTGGCAGAAACGTTTGAATTGAAGGGAGTGTATAGATGGGGATGGAGCAGCAAAGTGTGGAGTAGAAGGCATTTTGCTTTTAATTAGTTTACGATATGTGCACGGATTTTTTTTAAGCTTTGGTTTACACTTGTTCAAGAGCACTGATGGATGTTAATGTTAATAGACTATTTGTTAATAGACTATTTTCCACTCAGGTTGTGTGTTTTTGTAACGTTCTGCGCGAGGCAGAACAGGGAGGCAGACACAAACGCTGAGGAGAGCGAGATTTATTAAGGGAAATTCCAAAATCAGGGTCGAAGAGGATAGCACGGGTCAAACCATTGAGGGAGTCCGAACATTGAACAAGCAACGACATTGTAACACAAGGAGTACTCACAGAAACCAGGCAGGGAAAATGGAACAGGCTGAAACAAACAGGGAAATGCGAATACACACACAAGAGCCAGCGAACGTGAACAGAGAATACATGAAGCACAAAACAACCGATGACTAGACCTGGGAGATACAGGGACTAATATACACAAAACTAGACAAGGACCAGGTGATAACAATGACTACAGGGGCGTGGCAGACAATAGGAAATCATAGAGACAAACGAGCAGGGCGGGATGAACAGGCAAGAAACACAGACATCAGGGAACCCAGAGTGACAGCTAGGAGAGGGGGCGTAGCCCTACGTGACAGTTTTGCTTTTTTAATATAATTTACAATATTATTTGCACTTGTGGTTTTTTAATCCTTTGATTAATGATGTTATTTCTGTTTGATATTTAATATTTTGTCTATTTTGAGTTTATTAATTGCTAAATAAACAGGTCAGTTTCTCCTTACCAACCATGGTGTATTATTCAAACACACCTAATTCAGCTGGCTACTTGTTATCAAGAGTAAAACGCTTTTCAACATGAGTTTGACAACAAAGTTGGCTAAATAACTTTAAACTTTAATACATGCTCGGATAGGCCAGTATTGGTATTGGCCGACATCGGTATCGGATCGGAAGTGCAAATAAATATCTGTATCGGATCGGAAGTTCAAAAAGCTGGATCGGGACATCCCTAGAGGAGAGGGAGCACTGCTGAGGATCTAGAGAACCCAGTAGGTGTAGAACCCTTAGATGTTTCAGTCAGATATGTTGGAGTGCTGTACTCTGACCTTGGGTTAATACAGGTAAATACAGAGAATCAGGATTACAGAAATGTACAGGAAGACAGTGAGACAGGCGGAAGTATAAACCTGGAAGGATGTCCGTCGTGCATAGATAAAATGGTGCAAAATGAGCATAAATGACTAGTGAGCTTCCGTGGTGATTGGCTGTTTGGTCATTGGTGATCTCCGTGGTGATTGGCTGTTTGGTCATTAGTGATCTCCGTGGTGATTGGCTGTTTGGTCATTAGTGATCTCCGTGGTGATTGGCTGTTTGGTCATTAGTGATCTCCGTGGTGATTGGCTGTTTGGTCATTAGTGATCTCCGTGGCGATTGGCTGCTGGCTTATCCGAGCATGTTCCTGCTTCTCCACCGGTGCAGGTATAATCCGCAGTCTGGCGGCTCACGGGCTGAACGGGGAGCAGGAGCTGGTCCAGTGGAGTGGGGGCGAGAGTGACGAGGGTCACCACACCAACCAGCTCCGCCTGGCGCTTCTGCTGCAGTTCCTGGAGAACCTGGAGAAGCTCATGTACAACGCTTATGAAGGCTGCGCCAATGCCCTCACCGCTCCACCCAAGGTAACGCCTCCACCTGAACACAGGAGACGGAGGAGTCCTTGTTCCTTCATGAGATAGTGATGGGGAAAAGATCTTCTGTTGATCTCCAAGTTAATACGCACACACACACACACACACACTTCCTTCCCCAGGGCATCAGGACGTTTTTCTATACCAACCGTCAAACGTGCCAGGATTGGCTGACGAGGATCCGCATGGCGCTGATGAGGGTGGGGCTTCTCTCGGGCCAGCCGGCGGTCACCGTCCGCCATGGCTTCGACCTGCTGGCCGAGATCAAGAGCAGCAGTGTGCAGGTCAGCCGCCCCCTAACTGACCAGTTACAGCACTTTACCCGTAACGTCTCGTGAAATATTTGATCAAAAACTTTATAGTTTACCATAATTTTTTGCAGCAAGTCTCTCTGTTTATGTGGAAAACCCTACAAAATCTCCAATGAGTAAGCGTTTTGTATGCGTTTGTCTCTGTATCCCTGCACTGGTTCTGTTGATTCATCAGTTACAATCAAACTAGACCTGGACGTCCCCACCAAAGCGCTGAGGCGTATTCTGTATGCGTGGTGCTGGTGGTGCTGGTGGTGTTGCTGAGACGCTGTGCTCCTCCCACAGGGTCCCGAGCTGGAGGTTCCCGTCACCATGCTGGTGGAGGCTCTGTGTGAGCTGCGCTGTCCCGAGGCCATTCAGGGCCTGGCGGCCTGGAGCCTCGCCAACATGGGCAAGAGTGTGTCCTGGGTGGCCTCTGTGGCTCTGCAGGCCGAGGGCAGGTGAGACCCACGGGGTGGTGCCTCCTACCCGGTCCTGGTCCGATGGGGGCAGGATCAGTCCCTGTAAACCCCACACAGTTAGAGTCCTTGCTTAGATGAGGGTGGAGACATGGAGACACTGCACCTTTTGCCCAGCTGTGTGTGTGTGTGTGTGTGTGTGTGTGTGTGTGTGTGTGTGTGTGTGTGTGTGTGTGTGGCAGGTTCGAGAAGGCAGCGCTGGAGTATCAGGAGCAGATCTGTGCGGTCACAGGAGTGGACTGCTCCATTAAAGGCTTTGATAGGTCCTTACTGAAGCTCACCAACCCCAGCCCAGGAAACAGCACCAGCCCTAAGCACACAGGCAGTGGTGTGTCCTCCTCCTGCACGCTTGCACACACACACACACCAGAGCTCCAGATCCATGCGCACACACATACGCACATGTTCACATGCCACTAAATCGCTCCCCTCCCATCTCCACGTGCTGCGGTGTGTAGGAGACGGCAGGAAGACGGTGCTGCTCAAATCCAGCGACTGTTCCCCGGAGGTGCTCAACTTCCTGGCCAACAAGGCGTGCGAGTGCTACGTTGCCCTGGGCGACTGGACCTCTGTGCAGGAGTGGCAGGCCAGCACGCTGAACCTCAAGAAGAACAGCACCACCTCCTCGGCCCTCAGCCTCAAGACCGACTTCAACTACATCAAGTGAGCAGAAGGCCCCCCCACACACACACACACACACACACACACACGTAGATCGCATTTAGACGAACTACCAGAGGCCCCAACATACGTGCTCAGCCTGTAGATTACAGTTAGATGAGCAAACAAGCATCAGATGTTATAGTGTCTGCAGTGTAGGTGTACAAAATGTTCCTGCATGAATTTATGCATCGTTCTCTAAACGTTGTGAAGCAATGTCAGTTTAGTTTGTGCAATGTTATATCCAAACTGTCGTGTGTGTGTGTGTGTGTGTGTGTGTGTGTGTGTGTGTGTGTGTGTGTGTGTGTGTGTGTGTGTGTGTGTGTGTGTGTGTGTGTGTGTGTGTGTGTGTGTGTCAGAGCTCTGAGCAGGTTTGAGGATGGAGATTTCTCTGAATGCCGTGCTCAGTTGGAGCTCCTGCCTGGAGAAGACTATGGTCTCCTCAACTCCAGCACAAAGGACAAGCTAGGTACATTACACTACACATGGCTCCAATAGAACCTGATCCATTCTCTAACACGTACTGTTTTTGGACTGGTCCAACTCATCCAGAACTAGTTCAACTTGTCAGCTACTTTATTAAAGAGTCTTTGGAATGAGTGGGTGTGTTAACAGCAGTGAAAGCATTCAGCTGTGCAGTACTGAGTGCTTCAGAACCTGAACTGGGAAACACCCTTCAAACGTAATAAGAACAGGTGGTCCACCGATTTTGAGACTAGCACCATTTGCTGTTTTTGTTTCTTTGTGGTTTTTGGTTACCTATGGGCATTTGGTTTATGCAGCTTGTTGACATTATTTGTTGTCATAATTTATCTTTGAAAACCCCATATTGGGCAACCACTAAAGTGTGTGTGTGTGTGTGTGTGTGTGTGTGTGTGAGCGTAGACCTGAAGAGACTGTTGCCTGCTGTCCTGAGCCCTGACCCATTGGAGCTGCAGAAGGCCATCGAGGTCCAGCTGCTGAGGGGAGCCGTGGGAGCCGTGATGTCCAGCAGCCATGAGCAGGATCAGAAAGCTCAAGCTTCATCAGAGTACGTGAGGCCCGTGTGGGTGCGGAGAGTCCACGCAGGCAGCGCTCGGGGAACCGAGACTCGACGTGTGCCGTCTACAGCAGCACCTGCATGTTCATGTCTAGCATCGGTTTGCTGGTGTGCCAGTGTCTACGTAAAACAGAGCCGTGATTGTTTAATCAGTCCTGTAATTATGTTGAAGTGGAGCCTGTGGTGACTAGATTTGCTAGAAAGAAAAACAGAGTAACGCCCCCACCTTCCTCCAGCCAATCAGTGTTTAGCCCTCAACACTACGGCAGGACTTGTGCTTCATCTTGTCCTCCCTCGGATCAGGAATCTGGTGAAGTACCTGAAGCAGACGGGACGCATCGCCCTGGGCCCTCTGCGCCTGTCCACGCTGACGCTGGCTGACTGTCTGCCCACCCTCAACACCCTGCAGCTCCACTGTGCCTCCTCCCTGGAGGCCTCGCTTGGCAGCCAGCAGCCCGCCGAGGTCAGCACACGCGCCGCACGCTGGGCAAAGCTCCACCCACCCCCTTGTGGGATCCTCCCACTGTTGCTGTGTAGCCCCTCCCACTGTTGCTGTGTAGCTCCTCCCTCAACCCTATGGATCTGTCACTATGCCTTTACAGAACAGTTCACACAGCAGGACTTTGCTTACTTGCATAGAGCCAAAACAAATTGAGGATTCTGTAGCGAACTGGAACTCGCTGTAAAAAGAAATGAAAGGAACGACCAGCCAAAGTGGTCACAAGATTAGACTTGTGCATATTCATTCAAATCTGACATGTTTATATGTTTATTGCCACGCTGCAGTCACCTAATATTAATCTCCCTCTAACACTTCCTAATGTTACATGGTTCTTTCTCTCTCTCTCTCTCTCTCTCTCTCTCTCTCTCTCTCTCTCTCTCTCTCTCTCTCCCCCCCCCTCCCCCCCAGGACTGTGTGATCCCACTCTTCAGTGAAGCCCTGACCACCTGTAAGCAGCAGGATGTTCAGCCCTGCCTGCACGCTCTGCGCTACACCATCTTTCAGAGGGAGCTCTACGCCAAGCTCAGAGGTATCTGGCAGATGTTCTACAGATCTACAGGGGGGTGAATGTGGAGAGCCCGTAGCTCTGTGGCCCTGAGCCCCACGCCAGGACCCAAAATGCTATTGCTGGGGTGTCCCAGGGGGTTTCATGCCTTATACACTTGTACACTTAACCTGGTGTTTGTGTAGGTTCCTCTGGTCCTGTGGACGCCCACCTCATGGAGCTGTGTCTGACGGCGGTGAAGTTTGCCCGTAAGCAGGGCAACATCGCCCTGGCATCACGACTGCTGGCCCAGTGCAGCGAGCCCTCCGCTGAGGACATGGAGCCTACTGACCTGGCACACAGCTTCAGGCAGCTGTCACTAGAGGGCGCCGTGGGCGAAAAATGGGGACCGGAGCTGAAGATCGAGAGGGCTAAAGTCCTGTTTGCGGCAGGTGAGTCTCGACTCTGGCTGGCTTTTTGTAACCCAGAAGGTTCTCTGTGGGGGGCGTGGTGTCCTGTCCCTGTCCTGCGGGACCCACGACATCCACGTTTTTACACCTGGTTGAACTCATCCGGTAATTCTTAAGCCCCTCGTGAGCTCTTGGCGTGTGTTGGAAACACTCATGCTGCTACAGAGTGTTTAAATCGTTGTGTGTGAACACAAGCGTTCTCCTTCCCGCTGTTCTCAGGGCAATCTGCAGCTGCCATGGAGACGCTGAGCTCGTGCGCGCTGTCGTACTGTCGCTCGGGGAAGTGTGAGCGGGCCGCGTGCCGATCCGTGCTCACGCTGTGCAAGTGGTTGCTGGCCGACTGGAAGGAGCTCACGCCGCAGCTCAAGCAGGCGGTGAAGAAGAACGCTGGCTCCGCCCCCGCACCAGGCTCCGCCCTCTCCGCGGGTTCCGCCCTCTCCACCCTCAGCAAGAATGTCGCGGGCCTGCTGGAGCCGCCCGTGGAGGAGCAGGGCCCGTCCCGCATTACTACGGAGACCACAGGTATCGCTTCAGAACAGGAGATGTTGTGGGGGTGGGTAATAAATCTCAAGAAAATGGGCTTCGTTTGATCACAGTCTGGTTGTTGTGTGCCAGTGAGTGTAGGTGTCGGGGAGGCAGACTTTGTCCTGGGGCAGCTGTACCAGCTGTCCACTAGCCTGGCCCCCGAGGTAGCCAAGGCCTGGGCCGCGCTAGCCAGCTGGGCGTACCGATGGGGCCGTAAGGTGGTGGACAACGCCAGGTAGGGACGGGTGTGTCCCAGTGTCTCAGTCTGTTCTACTTCCCATGTGACCAGTACTGACATTTGCTATTGTCCCTCCAGTCAAGGAGAAGGCGTTCCTCTGCTCCTGGGGGAGAAGAAGGAGATAGAGGAGTTGCTTCCGTCGGGCACCAGCGAGGAGGATAAGGAGACCATCTTCAGCATTCTGGGCCAGGCCATGTGTCGTCCAGCTGGTATTCAGGTGAGCGCTGGCCTTCAGGAAACCAGAACGCTGAGGGGCGTGGTGGGGCGACCCGACCCAGGACAGCAGTCACTGTGCAGAAGCCCCTTCACCGATCAGGAATGTGGGCTGTGGACACTGGTCCATAGTGTCTGTACAGTCTTTGCTAACCCAAATCGCTTATGTATCGTGTGTGTGTATGAACCTGCCTCCAGGATGAGGACATGGCCTTGCAGAATGAAGAGGATGATGAAGACGACATGGTGGATGTGATCTGGAGACAGCTGCTGGGTTCGTGTGCGTGGCTGTCGGAGGCGGAGGATGGCGTGATGGAGGGTCTGATCAGGGTGTGGAGACGGGTGGTGGACCGCATCTTCAGCCTCTACCGCGTCTCCTGCAGGGCCTACTTCACCTTCCTCAAGCTCAACGCAGGACAGGTCAGCTTTGCTTATTGCGCTGGTGTATAAAACTGGTGTCCTGTGCAGTGCAGGTCAAATGCACTGAGTCAAGAAATAATGCCAGTTTGATGTAATTGAAGTCCTAAGACCGATTGCGAGTCCCTCCATTGGGTTAGTCACTTTAAGCGAGCCGTGTAGGGAACCCTGATGTTGATCTCCGTGTAGTTTGGAGTCACCAGGGCTCTAGACTAACTTTTTGCACTGGTACGCATAATTCTTTTCTTAGGTGCACCAGCATAAAAGTTAGGTGTACCCAAATTTTTTGACTGCATCACATTCAACTCCGCAGTTTTTCCGGTTTCACTTTTTTTTTCTTTTTTTTATTGCTGTCCATATAGACAATATTCACTAACAATTTGTCGCACGCGACATCATTGCTGTACGTCGGGTTTACGTTCAAGCCATTTTTCATCTGAAGAATTATTTCTGACTTGAATTTAGTGAAGGGAAGTTCTTCTTTTGCAATATTGTAGACACCGGTAAACTTGATTATCATCTCGGCCTCATCTGATCTGTGTGCTGCTGCCTGCTGGTGAAAGGCAGAGGGGAGCAGTGTTCATTTTGACAAATTTTTTTCTTAGTCTTTTGACTAAAATGTCATTTAGTTTTAGTCATTGGAGTTTTTAATTTTAGTCGACTAATTATCATTAGAATTTAGTTGACTAAAATATAAATGGCCATTATATACATATAAATGAAACATTTATTAACCAGTTACAAAATATTATCGTTTATATGTGTAATATATACAAAAACAGATTTCCAAACAACTTTATTGACCTGAACTTTTAGTTATTGAGCATAACAATAACAAACCATTGATGACCAGTAGGCCCACTCTACCTGAAAAGCATATAGAGTTTATGAACAATGCATATTACATTCGATTTAAAACTGGGTGCTGTAAAAACAGCAATGCAATTGCCTGCAGATGTCGTTTCAATTGTCGTATTTTTCCCAACGTCATAGTCCCAGCTGGTTTATACACAGACTTGTTTTTTCTCAAAGTCAAATGAGAAATGTGTCCATATATCGCCTCTTATCTTTCTCCCTGCTGACATTGTCGAGTTAACTTCGAGTTGAATTTCATGAGTGGCCATAGTTCACAGGCTGGTATGGTTAGTTCTGATTGGATGGTTACCCGGTTTGTCCCGCCTCTCCGTGTACGCTAAAGTAGTTACGGTTGGATCTCATCTTATCCCTACCTTTCACTAAACTAAATCAGATCTGATTGGATGTCGTCGCTGGCCAATATTTTCGACTCCTTTTTATTTGTTGACGAAAATGTCCATTAATTTTGTCATCGTTTGTATCCCTTCGTATAGTTTTTATTTAGTTATCATCTCGTTTTCGTCATGACTATGACAATTTATTCGTCAACGAAATTACTGTTGTTGAACCACAGGGAGACTTTTTCCCGTCGAACAGCTAGTCGCACCCGTGCGGCCTCAGATTTTTTTTAGTCACACCATTAAGAAATTAGGCCGCGCGTGCGAACAAATTGGTCACACTCTGGTCACCGTGCGTGTGTTGTGCAGGTGCCTGTTGACGAGGACGACCCCAAACTTCTGCTGAACAACCAGGGCCGCAAGCAGAGCAGCGACGACGTGATCGTCATGGCGACATTGCGCTTGCTGCGCCTGCTGGTGAAGCATGCCGGCGAGCTGAGGGAGGGGCTTGAGCTCGGCCTGGCGGCCACGCCCACCGCCCCCTGGAGAGGTGATGTCAGCATTTCTCCTCAAATGGGGGGGGTTAGACTACATGGCCATGCAGATATTTCAAAATGCTAAAACTCAAACTGAAGATAAATACGCTGACCGTATGTGTGTCCCAGTGAGTTTAAATGACCAGGCATGTCTCCCTGACCCTGTGTGTGTTCTGGCTGTTAAGGCATCATCCCCCAGCTGTTCTCCAGACTCAACCACCCTGAGGGTTACATCCGCCAGAGTATCTGCAGCCTGCTGTGCAGAGTGGCCCAGGACTCGCCCCACCTCATCCTCTACCCCGCCATCGTGGGCTCCATCTCGCTGGGCGGAGAAGCCCAGACAGCAGGTGCCACCGCCCCCCCCCCCCCCCCTCACATTTATATGTCCACTCTGTTCATTTTCACGTTTTCCATGAGTACGGATTGTCTGGGTTTCTGATGTGGTTTGAGTTCTGTGGACAGGCTGTACTGCTCATGGAGTTTAGGAGTGTTGCGTTTTCTACGCGTGTTGTTCTGACGCACGTTTGTGTGCGTTTGTTTGGTGCAGGCAGCAAGCTGCCCTCAGCTCTGCCCACCCTGCTGGGCACCATGCAGGGGGAGGGTCTGTGTGGGGCGGAGAGCCAGACCGGCAGCACGCCCACCTCCCAGGAGAGCGGCCACGGGGACGACCTGGGGCTCTGCTCCAGCCAGGACCAGGCCATGATGCAGGACTGCTACAGCAAGATCGTGGACACGCTGTCCTCCGGAAACCCAACCATGGTCCTGCAGGTGGGTCCAGCGGAAAACCGGGGGTGGTTGAGACGACAGCCTGGGCGCTGGGGTTTGGTGTTGATGCTGCCCGGGTGTGACGTGCGGACCGGGTGTGTACGTGCGCGCGCAGGTCCAGATGCTGGTTGCCGAGCTGCGGCGGGTCACTCTGCTGTGGGACGAGCTGTGGCTGGGTGTCCTGCAGCAGCAACACATGCACGTCCTGCGCAGAATACAGCAGCTGGAGGACGAGGTCAAGAGGGTCCAGAACAACAACACCCTGCGCAAGTGAGCAGCTCCGACATCCGCCCCTCGCTCCACCCCTGGGCCAGCTACACATCTGTGGGGGCCAGGGGTGTTGGAGTAAAATCATTCTTATTCCCTGACCGCATCACTCTGTGTCTGGGGGGCACCGCTGTAGGGAGGAGAAGGTGGCCATCATGCGCGAGAAGCACTCGGCCCTCATGCGGCCGGTGGTCTTCGCCCTGGACCACGTGCTCAGCATCACGGCGGCCGCAGCGGAAACGCCGCACGAGACCTGGTTCCAGGAGACGTACGGGGAGGCCATACGCAGCGCCCTGGAGAGACTACGCAGTCCGCTTAACCCCGCCAGCCCTGCCAACAGCTGGGTGCCTTTCAAACAGGTGGGTGGCCAAGGATGCAGCTACTACTTAAAACTTATGCGCAGTTTTGCATGTAAATAATATAATATCCAATCACAAGATCTCTGCTTAGTTTTCAATTAAAGATTTGTGTAGAATAAATACACACACTGGCAATGATGAGCAAAAAGACAGTTTACCACTAGCAAAGGTTTGAGCAGAATCAAGCAACTGGATGGAGGTTTTGTAGTTTTGGAATGACTTGGGTCAGGACATGTAGTGTTTAAGTGTGATAGTTCTGCGTGAGAATCCAGAAGGATGTGGATGTATTCACGCGGGCTGCGGACTCATCGGAACCGTGCGTGTGCCGTCCCAGATCATGCTGAGTTTGCAGCAGCGGACGCAGAAACGTGCCAGCTACCTCCTGCGCCTGGATGACATCAGCCCTCGTCTCGCCTCCATGAGCAACACGGAGATGGCCCTCCCGGGGGAGGTGTCGGCCACCGACGCCGTCACCATCCAGAACGTCGGTAACACCATCACCATCCTACCCACCAAGACCAAACCCAAGAAGCTCTACTTCCTGGGTTCTGATGGCAAGAACTACCCTTACCTGTTCAAAGGTGAGGAGAGATGTCTGTTCAGAGATGGCTCTGCTCATTAGTTCTCTATCTGCATCTCTATCGAACTTCATTTTATGAATGTAAACTGGTTAATGGATTGAATGCAGAGCACCTTTTTTAAGCAATTTAATATTTCAAACTTGCGTCAACTAAAATGACATTAGGGAGTTATTGAAGGCCCTCAGCTAGGAGAACCAGAGGGCTTCTGTCAGTCTCGTTCTCCCTGGACTGCTCTTTGGTCTGAGCTTTTGAGTCTTTGCTATCTTCTGTGTGTGTGTCTAGCACACATGTAACAGTAGCCTGACTGAATAAAGTTTTGAGTGATAAAATAGTTTAAACTGCACACCCAATGCTCTGCTTTAAACGTCAGTATTTTACTGTTTAAAATGGGATCCCATGAAATGTAACAAATAAGATGCATTCTTGGTGGCCTATTTGCGATGGAAACACAAGCACTATGAGCTCACATAGCAACAAGAGGGAGTGGGCTGATCTCAGACTCCCTGTGGAGCATTTCTCTAATTACTCGAGAACGCTCCCAGTAGCCTTTAACTACGCTAATCTGTCATGTGTCCAGCTCTACGTAGAGCTCACGGTGCTTGTTGCTCAGGGTGCTTGTGTTGCAGGGGAGGGATTTTTTAACACCTTATGTGTATTGGTTTTCTGTTGGCTGGCTGTCTGCGTCAGTGATGTAGGTGAAATATGCTCACACGACTGCTTGAGCACATTTTTCCCTCTTACGACGTTGACGTGAGGATCCGTCTTTCGTTTCTGGCGTACCTAGCTAGGGAGGGTACTGCCGCGTCACTGTTTGAGCAAGCTGGCTAGCGTGTGTCGCTCGTCTGATTGTTTTGAAACTGAATACAGCCTGAGGCTCTGAAGCAGCATCCAGTCGACTTGTACGGAATCAAATCATTTGCTGCATTGTAATATTGACCGCACCAAACCTTGGACACCTGGTGTAACCCCTCACCCTCTACGGCCGCCCCCCTCACCCTCTACGGCCGCCCCCCTCACCCTCTACGGCCGCCCCCCTCACCCTCTACGGCCGCCCCCCTCACCCTCTACGGCCGTCCCCCTCACCCTCTACGGCCGTCCCCCTCACCCTCTACGGCCGTCCCCCTCACCCTCTACGGCCGTCCCCCTCACCCTCTACGGCCGTCCCCCTCACCCTCTACGGCCGTCCCCCTCACCCTCTACGGCCGTCCCCCTCACCCTCTACGGCCGTCCCCCTCACCCTCTACTGGCGTGTCCCCCTCACCCTCTACGGCCGGCGTCCCCCTCACCCTCTACGGCCGGCGTCCCCCTCACCCTCTACGGCCGGCGTCCCCCTCACCCTCTACGGCCGGCGTCCCCCTCACCCTCTACGGCCGGCGTCCCCCTCACCCTCTACGGCCGGCGTCCCCCTCACCCTCTACCGCCGTCCCCCTCACCCTCTACCGCCGTCCCCCTCCCCCCTCTACCGCCGACCCCTCACCCTCTACCTCCCCCTCTTCCTCTCCAGGCCTGGAGGACTTGCACTTGGACGAGAGGATCATGCAGTTCCTGTCCATTGTCAACACCATGTTCACCAAGGTGAACCAGCAGGAGAGCCCGCACTTCCACGCCCGCCACTACTCGGTCACACCGCTGGGCACGCGCTCGGGCCTCATCCAGTGGGTGGACGGAGCCACGCCCCTCTTTGGCCTCTACAAGCGCTGGCAGCAGCGCGAGGCCGTGCTACAGGCACAGAAGGTCAGTGAGACCATTATTACACCAGCCATCTAAAGTGCTGACTGGAAAATGAGAAAAGTTTGGCTCGATACCCTAAACATTTGTCTTTGGGCTGATTCTGAAGTGTTTTTGGAACAGTTGGGCTGAGATCTCCAAGAAAATGGAGTAGCTGACAAGAACTACATGGCTTGACTGCCAGCTTGTTAAGGGGCTGTGTTCTAAGCCCGTTAAGGGGCTGTGTTCTAAGCCCGTTAAGGGGCTGTGTTCTAAGCCCGTTAAGGGGCTGTGTTCTAAGCCCGTTAAGGGGCTGTGTTGTAAGCCATTAGACTTTGCTTGTCCCTTTCAGGCCCAGGACTCATTTCAACAGCCCCAGAACCTTCCGGTGGTGCCCCGCCCCAGCGAGCTCTACTACAGCAAGATTGGCCCTGCCCTGAAGGGGGTGGGGCTCAGCCTAGATGTGTCTCGTCGTGATTGGCCACTCAGCGTCATGAGAGATGTGCTCCGAGAGCTAATGGAGGCCACTCCCCCCAACCTGCTTGCAAAGGAGCTGTGGTGCTCGTGCACAACACCCAGCGAGTGGTGGAGGGTCACTCAGGTGAGCACAGGCCTCAGACACCTCAGTGGCTCCTTGCAGAGATGTGTAGTTTTTAAACATTTTTGCTCTTACTCCATTCAGTACCCCTGTCGTATTTAAGCAGTTCTGTATGGTTCAGCTCTACCTATATTGACCGTCTGATGAGTCTCAAATTGGGTTGAGATGTGCAGAACTAGATGAGCAAATATTTGACACTGCCAGTCCCTTGTTGTATGAAGGACTTCCATCACAAAATTGTCAACCATCGCTGTCTTACTATATTGTAGACCTTAGTGGGAGGTGAAGCACTAAGAAGCCACTGGGCAACAGCACCATCTTCTGGAGGAAAAGTTTCATTGGGCTGTTAAAAAAAAAAAAATGTAATGGTACTTTTTTTTTTTTTGATAGTCGTATGCAAGGTCTACGGCTGTGATGTCAATGGTGGGCTACATCATCGGCTTAGGTGATCGTCATCTGGACAACGTCCTGATTGACATGACAACGGGCGAAGTGGTACACATAGACTACAATGTCTGCTTTGAAAAAGGTTAGTCATGTTCACTCCCCTGTGAAGACCTTGTGGTAGCTCGTATAGGTGTTTGGACAGATATTAGATGGGCTGTGCTGTGATTACAGGGAAAAGTCTAAGGGTTCCAGAGAAGGTGCCTTTCCGTATGACGCACAACATCGAGACGGCTTTAGGAGTCACAGGAGTGGAGGGGATCTTCAGACTGTCCTGTGAACAGGTCAGAGAACTACCGTTGATTGAGTCCACTAGGCCTCGAGCCTAAATGTGCAGCCGTGTAACCCGAGGCTCGCTGGGCCGTGTAGGTGATCCAGATGATGCGTCGTGGCCGGGAGACCCTGCTGACCTTGCTGGAGGCCTTCGTGTACGACCCCCTGGTGGACTGGACGGCCGGGGGCGAGGTGGGCTTCGCGGGGGCCGTGTACGGGGGCGGCGGACAGCAGGCGGAGAACAAGCAGAGCAAGCGCGAGATGGAGCGAGACATCACACGGAGCCTCTTCTCATCTCGCGTGGCCGAGATCAAGGTGAGGCCGGCGAGAATCCTCAACCGGTGGTTCGGCCTCCCGCCGCTCCACGTCCCAGAGCAGCTGTGCCGGGTTTTGTTGTGTGTTCTGTAAAGATAGTCGCACGCAAGCGGGTGCATTCGTTACCTGTGGTAAAGTATCCGGTGTGACTGTGAGCCTTACGAAGAAACTCTGCTGAGTTCCACTTGTGCTGTACTATTACGATATTTAAACTGTGCCTGGCCCACAGGTGAACTGGTTCAAGAACCGCGACGAGATGCTGGCGGTGGTGCCGCAGTTGGAGCTGGCCGTGGAGGACTACCTGAGACTGCAGGAGCAGCTCGGCCAGGTGGAGAAGGCACAGGGCAAGCTGATGGAGGAGATGGAGTTCCTGGAGGGTGTTGAGGGCAGGTCCGACCACCCCGTCCACACGCTGGAGCACAGGTCAGCATAGCCTGGAGGTCCAGAGTCCTCAGCTCCCACGTCCCCTGAACCTCAGCCAGAGGAGTCCAGGGCCTCGCAAATGCTCCAGTGTTCTTGAAGTTGGACTCTCTCTATGTGAGTTCACCTGCTCTCCCCCCCCCCCCCCCCCCCCCCCCAGGTACTCGGAGCACACACAGCTGCAGTCCAGGCAGAGGACCGTGCAGGACGCCATCCAGAGCAAGCTGTCCGACCTGGACCAGTGGATCTCTCAGTACCAGGCTGCCTTCACTGGCCTGGAGGCCACGCAGCTGGCCAGCCTGCTGCAGGAGATCAGTAGCCCCATAGACTTGGGTACTTGCATCTTCAGGGTCCTGATGGCCTCCTGAATGAGAGTGCAGCACAGTAGTTCACCTTGAAGGAATTAAAGCAAGCCTGTACAATTGGCAAAACGCCTCTTTCGCAAACCGTGACCGCGCGTGTCCTGTTTGTCCACCCAGGACCACCCAGTTACGTCCCGGCGACGGCCTTCCTGCAGAACGCGGGCCAGGCCCACCTGATCAGCCAGTGCGAGGCGCTGGAGGCGGAGGTGAGCGGCCTGCTCCAACAGCGCCGCTCGCAGCTCCGCGGCTGCCTGGAGCACCTGCACAGCTACGCCACGGTGGCCCTGCTGTACCCGCGGGCCGTACTGCACCGCCACCGCGTCTACGCCTGGAAACACTGGATGGAGGAGCTGGTGTGCGACATGAGCGCCGAGCGCTGCCAGGCCGTGTATCGCCAGTGAGTGTGACCGCACCACACCTCCGCCCTCACCCTCCGCCCTCACCCTGTTTTCAAACACAACAAATGTCGTTAAGTCTGTCTTGAGCGGCGAGCGTTTCATCCGGGGTCTCTCGCTTTGTCCAGCTACGAGGTGCAGTTTTCCCCCCAACCTCCGGCGACCAGCGCTCAGTTCCTGTCCGGCGTGGAGATGGCCCTACAGCACCACGCGGCCGAGACCAACACGCGGCTCCTGCGGCAGGTGGAGCGGCTGAAGGCGGAGGGCGCCAGCGTGCCCGTGTGTGAGGAGCAGCTGCAGGAGATCGAGCGCTGCATCAAGGTCTTCCTGTGTGAGGACGCCGAGCTGGCCTCCTTCAGCCTGGCCGGCATCATCGTCTCTGCACTCTGCGCCCTCACCAGGTCCGTCCGTCTCTCTCCGTCTCTCTCTGCCTGTCTGTCTCTCTCCGTCTCTCTCTGCCTCTGTCTGTCTCTCTGCCTCTGTCTGTCTCTCTGCCTCTGTCTGTCTCTCTGCCTCTGTCTGTCTCTCTGCCTCTGTCTGTCTGCCTCTGTCTGTCTGCCTCATGCACTTTCACCCTGATCTTTTTCTCACTTGTGAAGTGCCTCCCAAATTATCCTTCCCTAGTGTATACAAAATGATTATGACCTGCTCACATCTTCGTGACTCTATAACTATAAGTTACTACAAATAGATAATAATTTTAAAATATATTTTAAAAATGGACTAATAAAAAAATAGGGCAGGCTGTTGGACAGCCTTAAGTTCCTGACCTGTATTCCCACGCTGATGTAGGCGGAACCTGGTGATGGAGGGGGCGGCGGCCAGCGCCGGTGAGCAGCTGGTGGAGCTGACGTCACGGGACGGCTCCTGGTTCCTGGAGGAGCTGTGCAGCATGAGCGGGAACATCACGTGTCTGGTGCAGCTGCTGAAGGAGTGCCATCTCCAGTCCCGCGACCTGGACGTGCTGGGCCCCGCCCACACCTCGCAGGCCGTCTACCTGGCCAACGGCGTCTACACCTGTCTGCAGGTCCGCTACACCCTCGTCTCAAATTTCACCTGTTGGAAAGTTCTTTTCCTTCTTAATTGGTGTTTCACATTTGCATGTACGTCTCCGGCGTTATATGAATTACGGTAATCCTAATTTAGATGTTTATTTAAGTAGTAGATTTCTATAATCGAGAACTTCTGCACACAAAGTTAAAAGCTCTCGTTGTTTGCAGGAGCTAAACACCAACTTCCGTCAGATCATCTTCCCCGAGGCTCTGCGCTGTATGCTGAAGGGCGAGAGCACTCTGGAGACCATGCTGGCTGAGCTGGACTCCCTCATAGAGCAGTGCGCTGACGGGGTTTCCCTGCAGGGGCTGGGAGAGGCCCTGCAGTCACACCTCCGCAACACCACCATGGGGCTGGAGGAGGACACGGATGCACATTACCTCGAGGTCACCAGGTAACCGCAGCCTTGTTCAGTTGATTTACATTCATCAAACCCAGTCGTTTCTTTGTTTAGTGATTATGTAATTTGGTTTGTGTGTGTGTGTGTTTCTCACAGGGTGCTGCGTGTCCAGTACTCTGAGCTGATCCAGCCGAGGGCCCTGGAGGGGGCAGTGCAGGACACTCCTAAGATGAGTGCCGGTCAGATGCTGCTGGTGGCGTTTGATGGGATGTTCGCCCAGCTGGAAACTGCATTTGGACTGCTGGTTGAGAAGGTGACTGCTGTGTGCGCAGCACATCTGTTTGGTCTAGTGTTGCTTTTTCTGTTTTCCTTTTAAGGGATGGATGGATGGATGGATGGATTGATTAGCCGAGCCTAGATCCATGTTCAGCCGGTCCTGCTCATGTGGGATTCCTGTCCGTCTCTCCCGTCCAGCTAAACTCCATGGATGTGCCGGCCGCCTGGAGGAAGGTGGACGTGATCAGGGAGGCCCGGGCCACGCAGGTCCATTTCTTCGACAGCGTGCAGACCCGCCAGGTTCTGGAGGAGATCTTCTTTCTGAAGAGGCTCCAGACCATCCGTGACTTCTTCCGCCTGTGTGCCTCGTTCGCACAGACCCTGTCGGGTAGGTCTGCTCGGAAGCCTCCTCGGATCCTGGCTAAGCTCCAGGCTCTCGGCATGGCCTCTCTCGTTCTTAACCGTTCGTCTTCCCGTGTCCTCCCCAGGCACCTGCCCCGCTGCCTCAGACGAACCCCCACCGTCCAACGGTCCCGTCCCCGCAACCAAGGCCGGCTATCGCAGCTCCACCGTGGTCAGCGAGGACCAGATGACGCGGCCGATCAAGGCCTTCACGGCGGACTTTGTGAGGCAAATGCTGATGGGCCTGCCCACGCAGGCGCTGGGCCTGGCGTTGTGCAGTGCCCTGAGTGCCCTCGGGACCGACCTCGTCGCCCAGGTCGAGGCCAAGGACTTCGGCGCAGAGGGCAAGGTCTCGCTGGATGACCTGTGCAAGAAGGCGGTGGAGCAGGGCGTCCAGGCCGGACGCCTGTCCCAGCTGCTGCTCAACCGGGCCACGGTGCTGGCCAGCTCCTACGACACGGCCTGGAAGAAGCTGGATCTGGTGCGCCGCCTAGAGGTCAGCATAGATGCCTACAAGGTCAGCCTGCAGAGGGCACAGCTGCACATCGCTATGTTTCAGGTGAGACACACACACACACACACACACACTGAGCATATTCTAAATGATGACGTTGCTCCTTCCTCGTGAGTTCTGGGCGGTGCTGTAACCCTGCTGTGTGTTTACAGTGGCAGCACGAAGACGTTCTGGGCTCTCGCACGCAGCCCATGACTCTCACTCCCCCTCCACGCTCCATCATCCTCAGCAACATGAAGAAGAAGCTCTACAAGCTGAGCCAGGACGAAGCGGCCATCGCCGGCGTTCAGGTGCAGCGCCCCGCCCCGGGAAGCCCCGCCCCGGGAAGCCCCGCCCACTCTCGGTTAACCTTCCCTTTCCCTTCCACACAGCTCACCCTGCCGGCGACTTGATTGTGCTCTGCTGTGTGGGCTTGCAGGAGAAGCTGGCGTCGCTAGAGGGCAGCATAGAGCAGAGGCTGAAGTGGGCGGGCGGCGCCAACCCGGCTCTAGCCCCCGTGCTGCAGGACTTCGAGGGCACCATCACCGAGCGGCGCGCCCTGGTGGTGAAGGAGGGCCAGCGCACCAGCCAGGTCACCTTCCTCTGCAGCACTGTGCTGAACTTCGAGGGTCTGCGCACGCGCACGCCTGAAGCCCTGAGCATGGACGCCGCCCTCTTCGACCTGGTGAAGCGCTGCCAGGCCACCTGCTCCTACGCTGCCCAGTTCAGCACCTCCGTCTCCCCGCTGGAGCTGCAGCTGCTCCACAGGCTGGTCCGTATCCCTCCCTCCCTCCCTCCCTCCCCTCTCTCCTCTCGCTCACGGAGCCACTCTCCTACTCTCCTGTTATAGCACTGGAGTATACTATTTGAATTGTAGTAAAACTACTTTCTTTTTCTTCAATTGGTTGATCTAGGTAACACGTGGCTGGTGTACGACTGTGTTCTGATCAGAGGTGGAAAGAGTACTGAAAAATTGTAATTGAGTAAAAGTATCATTACTTTGCCTAAAATCTACTCGGAGTAAAAGTAAAATTACCCATCTCAAAATTTACTCAAGTAAAAGTACAAAATTACTTCACTTAAAATGTAATTTGAGTAAATGTTACTTTCAGTTATTTAATGCATGGATGAATCATTAACCAAATTCAGCACAAGTTGTTTTAATCGATTTCAAAGTGTATTTAAGTGCACATCCACACTTGCAAAAAGATCAGCTGGGCTCAGGCACATACTTCCTCACAGCACAAGGACAGTCACAACCTGTACCATAAAGTGCAAACAATTTTCAGTCCTATTGTCCAACGGACAACACTATGATAAGAATAAAGAAATTGAAATTACAAATTATTCAAAAAACAAAATGCACACAAAATTAAGTGCCCACAAGATGCCACAAATCAAACTAAAATGCAACAGGTTACCACTACTCACAATAAAATGCCCACAGGATCCCACATCAAAAATAAAAAAATGCTCATAGGATCCCACAATTTAAAAGTTAAGTGCTCACAGGATCCAATTATTCAAAATACAGTGCCCACCGGATCCCACTATTCACAATAAAATGCCCACAGGTTGCCACAACTCAAAATAAAATATAAAATGACCACAGGATCCCACATCTCAAAATAAAACAAAATGCGCACAGGATTCCACTATTTAAAATGCTCACAGGATCCAACTATTCAAAATACAGTGCCCACAGGATTCCACTTTTCACAATAAAATGTCCACAGGATCCCACAGAACCTGATGGATAGAAGATTTAAAGATAGAACAATCTCATCCTTTTGGAAAAAACGTGCACCAGATTACGACCTGATTATGAGACAATGGAAAGGGTGCGCGCAAGGCAAGGCCACGCAATTGGCCTTCAGTTCTGGGACTCAAAGTTTTAATTTCTACCCGCATTTAATTTTTCACCATCAATATTTTTTTACTCGGTAATGTGAGGCCGTTCAAATGTAGTGAAGTAAAACTACTTGGGTCAAAATTTACTCAAGTAAAAGTAAGAATTACATATTTCAAAAACTACTCAGAAAATTACAAATTACTCATAAAAAGTACTCAATTACAGTAATGTGAGTAAATGTAATTAGTTACTTTCCACCCCTGGTTCTGATCATGTCACGGTGCGTTGATGGTCTGTTTCTAGAACCCGGTGATGGAGTTGCCTGTGGGCGGATCCGAGTGGCTGGCGTGTGCCCTGAAGCACCTGTCGCAGGAGATGGCCAGCCAGCACGGCCTGCAGGAGGAGCGCGAACAGCAGCTAGACAGCGTGACCGAGACTCTTCAGCTCCTGGTGGACACCATCAAGGGCATCCTGTCCAATCACAACCGCCAACTGGCGGACGTCAAGCACCTTCTCCGTGCAATGGCCAAGGTGAGTCGGTGAAGCTCCAGGCGAGGACAGCACGTCCCCTTGATTTAGACCCCCTTGTGTTGAGCAATGCTTCCTTTTAAGCTTTAAAAATCTTTAAAGACTCAGCCTTTACAGGATATGCAGATGTGGGTGGTGTAACGCGTTGTTGCAGTAACGTTGAAGCCCTTTTGGCTGGTGTGAGCATCTGCCTGTTAATCCCCACCTGTCATGTCTGCCAGGACGAGGAGAACGCTCTGGCTGAAGGAGAGGAAGTGACCTACCAAGGGAGCGTGCGTCAGTTCCTGTCGGAGTACAAGGCTTGGCAGGACAATGTTCAGATAGTGCTGTTCACGGTGGTGCAGGCCACGGGCCAGTCCCGAGGCTCGGAGCAGGTGGAGATGTTGCAGGAGATTCCAGCCACACTCACAGAGCTCAAAACCCAGAGCCAGAGGTGAGTGAGTCTGGGGATCCTTGGCCAGCTGCCCACGCTCCACATTTCCATCCAGTACTGTTCTGAGGTCACCCCCCCATTTATGTCCGTGGTCAGCCAGATCATCATTGGAGCTGCAGAGCTCTTAATAAGGCTGCTGTGGGTTCACAGTTGGTAACTGGGTTGGAGGGAAAACCTGGTATGGCTGAAAGTCTGTCAGGATTGGATTAAGACCCCGTGCTGACATCTGTTAGTTAAAGTCTGTGATTTTAGGTGCGATTTGACCAAGACTGATGGTGGTGAAGATGACTACAGCGGTCCTAGGTGGTGTTGAGCGGTTCGGTGCAGTTGTGTGCCAGCCCAGAGTTCTCTGTTCATGCCTTGTTCCTGTGTTCGCTGCAGCATCTACAATCGACTGGTGGCTTTCGCCTCGCCCCTGGTCACCGAGAAAGGAAGTGACCGTGCGAGTCCCACGTCAGCAATGCAGACGAGCTTCGCGGCTGGTAGGCCTGCTGCTGAAGCCTCTTCGTGTACTGTTGGTTTAACCACGGTGTATGGTCTCATGTCCTTGCCCTTGCGTGTGCAGCGGTGCGTAGCAGTGTGGTGAAGACCCAGCCCGACAGCATGTCTCAGAACGCTCGCAAAGCCCTCCCTCGCAACTTTGGGACCCCCGCAGACACCCCGCCCAGCACCCTGTTCCCTGCCACCAAAGGCCCCGCCCCCAGCCCCAAAAGGGCAGTGAGGGACCCAAAAACGGGGAGAGGTGTGTCCACACTCGAATCATTCCTAATTAATCCATTAATTATAGAAACACAATTATATTCAGTAAAGAATGCAGTCAAATTCTAAGGTTTCTTCAAACTTAAACAAATTCCTCAGATATTTAAATGCTAGATTAGGGAGTTTCTGTCTTGGTATTCCACTACTGTATGAACAGTCCAATCACATTTGTGTATGTAATTGTTTATAAAATGATATCTAAAGGACTGTGTCTACGAGTTTTCCTGTTCATTACGATTAAGAGCTGAAGGGTTGACTCTGGTTTCAGTGTGGTCTGATCTGCTAGCCTGTTTGAAAGACCCAAGTAAAGATTTCAACTGCGGGTTTGTTAACAGTGTGAATGATATGCAGTAAGCTGACAGTTTACATATTTCTCTCTGGTCAGCTGTACAAGAGAGGAACTCGTACGCTGTGAGCGTTTGGAAGAGAGTGAAGGCGAAATTGGAAGGGAGGGACGTGGACCCTAACAGGAGGATGAGCGCCACTGAGCAGGCATTTCCCTTCTCTTTGGCCATTCGTTTGCTTTTTATTGCTTCTGAATCTACTGAATTGAGACTGATGGCTTGTTGCACATTCTCCCATCTCTGTCTCCAGGTGGATTATGTCATCAAAGAGGCCACGAACCTGGACAGCCTGGCTCAGCTCTACGAAGGCTGGACAGCGTGGGTGTGAACGGGATCTGTGCAGGTCACTTCGGTCCAGCGAGGGTAGAAATCCACCAGAATCCACTGGGTCTGGGGCGATGGAGCCACAGTGCTCCATGCGGGAAAGGGAGGGGTGTAGAGGCCCCCCCCCCGCACGCCCACACGGGATCTCCGTAGCCCGGCTGCACCCGGCGATCCAGCCACCACCACCGATATGGGTCTGCATCTGTCTCCCTGAGATGTGTGGGGAGTGTCCCGAGACAGGGAGGGGGGTGGGGGTTGGGGGGGGGGGCGCAGCTCTCAGCTTGGCCTACCCCCTCCAACCGACCCCTGCATAAACAACAATAACAAAATGTCTGTCAACGATCAATATGGGGCTTACTGCAGGAAAACGATTGGTTCTGATGCTGCTCTGTGTAGAGCAGAGAGGAGCGTTGAGTGGTGTGCCTCTGAACTTCAATCAAGAGGAGGAGGAGGAGGAAGGAGAGTCTGGTCCTCTGCTTTTGGATGGCTCGGGTATGGTGCACTGGTAGCAGCTCAGGCTGACATGGTGCGGGGCGGGCGGAGGAACGAGGACGCCATTCAAAGCCAGATGGCCGTTGGCAGACCTGAGAGTTCTGAAATCTCTAAATGTGTTTGTAATCAAGACTTTCTTCCTCTCCCCTTTCAGACATTTATTCAAAAGTTATTTTTCATGCCTCTAAATGTTGCGAGTTTCGCGGTTCAACTGAAAAATCATAATGGCGAAGGGATTGTCCTTGCGTTTGAGTGTTTGCCGAGAATGAATGATTGTTTCGAGGTGGCAAACACGCTTATGTTTCTTTGATGTGGTGAAAGTGTTGAAGGACTCAGTGAGGCCCAGTCAGTAATCTGAGTAGATGTGTAAATCCATTTCAGAATGCTCTCCCCCCCCCCTTTAGTATGCATCTTTACAATTTGTGTATTGTTGGTATATTTCTCCCTTCTTTACTAGACGTTTAGATCGCACCTTTTTTGACTTGCCTATGAAAGTGGATCGTTTTGATGCATACCCTCCCCCCCCTTATGCTTGTGTTTTACTACTCTTGAACTAGTTTTACATTTTTAGTGGGAGACGTAAGAAATGCAATAGTGCAGTGGTGATGGTAAATTAGTGTCTCTTAAAGATTTTACTCTTATTTTGTTTGCCAAATAAACCTGTACTGAAAATAAGTTGTATGTTAATTTGTCACGTTCATACATGTGGGTGGGTGGGTGGGTGGGGAGACCTGTTTTGCATTTCCTTTTTCCTGATCATTCTTAACAAGCTTAACAGTGGTAGACGTCACGGGTGCTGACTGCCATTGATATTAAAGCAGCAATGAAAAATCATGGGAAACAAGTTATTCATAAATCGGCCATAATACTGATACCTAGTGACCTAGCTCTATACTTTTTAAATTGAGTTGTTGTTTTTCTCTGTGGGGGAGCTGAGCATAAACTGGTTCATTTGAGGACTGCAATGAAGTGCTTTGATTCATCATATGTGAGGAAATGTAAAAAATAATCACTTTTTGGAGATCACTTATTGCTTCTTGCTGCACATTTCGTTTCTCTAAATTCGTCTTTAGGTCGGATTACAGTCAGCCATAGATTTAAATTGTTTTAAAGATGTCTCTTGGCATGCCATTTACTCTTTAAAAGCCAAGGTTATATCTTCAGATAAATAGTCTTGATCTAAAACTGCTCGCTAATAAGTATAAGCTACGTTTTATTATTATTAAGCGCACACGTAGTTGTGGACTACATTTCCCAGTGAGCATTGCGCTTGGCCCGAGTTTCAGATATAAACATCCTGCGTCTAACGGTTAGTTGACGGCGAGCTTCGTAACAGCGTAATCTTGAACGTGATTAAAGAAGGGGAAGCCACACTTCCGAGTTGCTCTCAACCTTCCACCACAAATTAGGATTTCAATGGCAGAAGGCGACAATAAAAGCGCTAACCTTTTGGTAAGTTTGGACCTGTTCACGGGGCGGTACTGGCTGAGGTGTTTTAGACTCGTATTTCTGTAACGTAGTTGACGTTGTTCGGTTATGAGATTCGGTTTTCAGTCTTTTCAGCCAAGTAGCTAGCTGGCCTTGTAGGAACTGGACTGCTAAAACCGACGTGGAGAACAGAAATAGTTCGGTTATACCACCGAAACGGTCCACAATGTCTGTCTGACTACGTGTTAACGCTTCCTTGTTGGCGTGGCCGACTAAAGGGCGTCTCACACGGCCGGTGTGTCCTGGAGGGTCGGTGCGGCTGGCCGCCATGACTCTGGTCTACACTCGCAGTGTTTAACACGCACAAACCTTACGTGTATCACGCGTACAAACGCGTCTGTTCAGTGAGTCCGACACTGTCCGACAGGCCCAGGAGACGGCTCAGCTCGAGGAGCAGCTCCAAGGATGGGGGGAGGTCATCTTGGCCGGGGACCAGTTCCTGAGGTGGGAGAAGCCGTGGTTCCCCGGGGCCTTGATGGGCACCACTACGGTCCTGTTTGTGTGAGTATGTGGGATGTGAGGGAATACGCCGCCTTGTGTTGTAGCTTCTGGATCAACGTTGTGTGACTGTTTCTCCAATGGCTGTTATCACTATTCTTTGAACAATAATGGAGCTATGTGAATCTCCAGCAGTTTTTCCACCTTCCGGCCCGCATGCATGCTGGACTTGTACATTGTGGCATTGTTTCAGTAGATTGCCTTGATCCTTGTAGCATTTGGCTTTCATCCAGTTCAACCAGTTCAAATGGCTTGTTTGGGTTGTTTGTTTTTGTTTTTTTGGCAGGCTTATCTACTATTTGGACCCGTCTGTGCTGACCGGGCTGTCCTGTAGCGTCATGGTTCTGTGTCTGGCGGACTACCTGGTGCCCACCATCGCCCCACGAATCTTTGGCTCCAACAAGTGGTGCGTGTGTTGCATGGAGACGCTGACTGAAGTTCCTCCTGGGGCCTGTTCCTACAGACAGATTAACTCCTACACGTGATGTAGTGTTCCCAGTAATCCCAGCAACATCTTTGCTCTCCGGTGTGAACGCCAAAGTCCAAATTCTCAGCACTTTTACTTCAGCAGTTTTTTGCTCACGGTGGAATATTTAAATATCACATTTGCTTGTGAATGTCCACCTACATAAGAAGCAAGAGTAACACCTTCTCGTGTTGACGTTCTCTGCCTAAACCTCATCTCTGTTTGGTGCTTGGCACCTCCCCCTTCCTCCCGTGTGGTCCTGCTCCTGAGTGCCTGATCTGTGCTGACTAGCAGACTCCATTTGCGTCTGGGTGTTGAGCGTCTGACGCAGTGCTGCACTGACTCAGCATTAGTTCTCCCAGTCTCTGTGGGCTGCGTCAGGCCTAGCCCCTCCAGAACTGCAGTCCTAGGTCCCTGCACAAGGGTTTATTTTAGCCCTTGGCAGTGTCCTTGTGCTTCACCCTCTTGTATATGGTCATGTTTAAAGTCCATAAATAAAGTGTCATGTAAGCACATATGTAGGCAGGGCTCCCATTGCAGCATCAGATTATCTAAGATCCCTGCATCTCATTTACAGTGAGGTTTCAGTAGTGCAGGGCTGTGTGACTAAGAACAGGCATGGAGAAGTATAGAAATAACTTGTCCTTTTAGGCCCTTAAAACAAAAAACATCCATAATACCCTATAAAATACAGAATATTCTACAGTTATATAATGTCTCTACTACTAAACTATGCTAAAGTATATTATTGTTCTACAAATAACTGATAACCTGCACATGTTTTCAAGTAAAATGTGGGTGTTTGTTTGGGTGTCTTTCCTGTCCTGATTGTTTTTTTTCTTCCTTTCTTACACACCTCAGGACCACAGAGCAGCAGCAGCGTTTCCACCAGATCTGCGGGAACCTGGTGAAGACACAGCGGCGCGTGATTGGCTGGTGCAGACGTCTCTTTGCTCTGAAGGAGGAGAAGCCCAAGATGGTAAACAGGCTTTTCATCTCTGATTTGAAGTAACTGCGCACAGTATTGAATTTCAGCTGAACACTTGGTTTCTAATTGGCTAATTACTTTTGCTGTAGGTGACTTCACTTTTTTGCCATGTGCCTTTGTTTGGGTTCAACCAAACAGTAGGCCAGTGTCCATTCACATCAGCACCACTGTATTGAAGACTGCTTAATTGTTGTCCCGTCTGATCAGTCACACGATACCCCGGTTTCATTTCCCAACAGTATTTCCTGTCAGTGATCAGCAGTCTCGTGGCTGTGGCCTGGATTGGACAGCAGGTCCATAACCTCTTCCTCACCTACCTTATCGGTACGTACCCAGTGTGCACCTGTCACGTGGAGTTGGGTTTCTCTGTCTAAAGCCCATTGTGTGTAGAAGCCTTCACAGTATGGTTTCAGAGGTGAACTGTGTTTCCAATTGCCACTGTTTAAAAGCACACAGCATGACTGAAAGTAGTTTTATTTGGATTCCTTTAGCGCTAGCTGTAACATGTTCTTCGTTTACCAGCACTTGTGTGTAATGACGTTTTAATGATGTCTATGTGAAGTATGAAGCTCTAGCCACTTCAGGGTGGATATACAGGCTCACGCAGAGTAAGACAACCCTAACACTGAGCTCATTCTATGTAGGTTAAGAAACCGGGTCATGGGTCCAAAAATATGCTTTCCTTCAATCTTCTTCTGCGAGGCCATTAAAGAGGCCTTGAGGCATTTCCAACCATTTGTTTTGATGTAAAATAAATGGTTTTGTTTTTTCTGCATTTAGTGTAAATATTTTTGTTACAAACTCTGATCTCCTTTCTACTAGTAAACATTCCTGTTTTGCTGCTCTGAGGGAAACGTTCCACCCTTGGCGATCCATTCATCTCCACGTAGCACAGGTTTCCAGTGTGACTCGCATTGAGCTGCCTGCCTGTCTGCTCACCTCTCCCCTACTGCATTCACAGTGAGCTTCCTGCTGCTCCTGCCTGGCCTCAGTCAGCATGGCATCATCACCAAGTACTGCGGCATGGCCAAGAGGGAGATTGACAAGCTGTTGAAGCAGAAGGAGAAGAAGAACGAGTGAATGTCCCCCAGGACGCTGGAGATGAGCCTTGGTCACACTGGAGTACAAAAGAGCAGCAAAGATGGAGAAGAGGATTCATGCTGTCGTATGAAAGATTCAAACATGGCCACCATCACCCCCATTCGCTTAAATAATGGCACAGACCCATGAGCTTCTGGCTTTAGCTCAAATAACTGCTGGAGAAAAGGCAAACACTTAGGCTTAAATCATGTGTGTTTCAGTTCACCACACGAGGGCTTCATCTTGATTAGCAGAGTTTGGATAGTATTCTATGGCATCATTATAAGCATCACATCTAAGTGTTTGTGTGTAATACTGCTTAACTCTGCAAAACCTTGGAATTGCTCTAAAGCCATCTGCTTTTTATACGGTGAGGCAACTGAAACACATTGACGCGGTCCTTCACAATTCTAGGTGTTCAAGTAGGGTTTTTTTTTTTGTTTTTGTTTTTTATATATATAATCCTTTACTAGGTGGCTTTAGAAAGTGACCAGTAATCGTACTCGGAGTGTCGTAATAAAAGGCATTTAACGTTTTTAAAAAGTGCACTGGAATCGTAAACTGGAGTGTTATGAAGCTGTGTTGGTGCCCTGTGAGCGCTTGTATGGGGGGTCTTGGCCTGTGTACTGCTGTTTTGTTGAGTTTCTGTCCCATCAACACTCGGCCCTCACACCTGCTCCTCGGTTACCCCTGTAAATACACCTGTCCTCTTTCTTCTCTATTTGTGTGTGTCTCCTAGTTAGATTTTCCCTCTGGCTGGTCTAAACATTCTTCCTCATCTCGTATTACTTTTTCATTCCTACTGCTGTTACCTTAATAAAGGCTGGTTTAAACATATTTATGTGATGAGGATTCACTTTACACCTGCATGTTTTTTCTTCCACATGGTTCACTTCCTGCAACAAATGTGAATTCAGTACTTCCTGAATTCAGGATTCCTGATGGGATTTCATAGCATCATGAAAAGTTTAGGATGTTCTTAGTAAAATCATTGTGGTACATCTCTTTATTGAATGGAGCTGTGTGCAGTAGTGACCCTGAACCAGCTATGACTGGACTGTGTGTTCAGTACATGCATGTATTAAACCAGCTGGTTCCAGTTCAGCTCCCAGCATGCGATGATTGCACATTACGAGCTGTCTATTATTCAACTCTGCTGTGTGTTGAGAGTGGTGAGGGTGTTGTGAGTCTCTGAGGTACCAGTGAGGATGTTGTGCTGGTGTCAGTGTGTGGGCTGGGCTGATGCATGTGCAGGCTGGCTGCTGGGAGTTGACCTGCAGTGCTCTGAGAAGTAGCTGCTCTCGTATGGTGTGGCCTCAGGAGGGTTGGTGACTCCTTTCATGGCCACGCTCTCACGATTGCGAGCCCGGTTCTCGGTTCTGAGGCTAAGCAGGACATTATGCTGCACACGTTTAGAAAAGCAACAAGAATTACTGTAGTGCTTAAGGTCTTCAAGAGATACTGCAGAACGAAGTATTGTACACCTATGGTATACATTTAAAAGTTAGTATGCTTAAAAACAAACATTTTAAGATTTATTTTATAAAAACATTTTATTTTATTGCCAAATGTGTGCTTGGAAAACAGACCTTAAAACACAGAAATGTGATGTTTTGTGTACCAGTGTTAAATTTTTGTGGCTGTGGACATCTCTTGAATGTGTTGAGGTGTATGAAGATGTAAGAACATTACTGAGGTCCAGAGATCCATAATGCTGAGATGGATAACCCGGATCCTTTAGCAGAAAAATCAATGGCTGCCCACCTGTACTTCTCCCTGAGAAACGGAACCAGAAAAGTGGGAGTGAAATACATCGAAACACCTGTAGTGTCAGGACGTCCAGACTCGGCCATGATCGCTACCTACTCACATCTGTGTGCGTCGTGGTGTACACGGTTTTGGTTTGATCGCCAAGAGAAAACGTACTCTGGTGCAATGATCGTCCGACGGTTACACGAGCTTTGCTGTTATGGCAAAAACAAACAGAATCGTGTAGATATCAGACATCCTTAACATCCCGTCCCTCGTGACCTGTCTACTCACGCCCAACCAGTCCTGAGTAAGAAATTAACTTAGGAATTGAATGTAGTGTTTGTTTAATATAAAGTTTAAAAAACAAAGTTTAGGGAACTTGAATCTCCTGAATAGAGCTACCCAGAGCTACCGGTCTTACCTCGAAGTCATGTTTGCGAATTGGTCACGTGGTCATGTTTATGGTCTCATCGTTCTCATGGCAGCATGCAAACGTATAAAACTGTAAAAACAACACGAATTTTAGAACAGCAGAATTATCATGTTTTTGGTGTGTTAATGTTCAACAGAACTCAGGTGATCGATCAGTGTCTTTTGATTCGTTTTATGCTATCGTTTGCCACTGTAAACACATAGGCTATGACCTTTAGTTTAATAAACACAGAGCCGCCGATCTGCTAAACCGACGTGAGTTGGTGGCTCCGTTTCTCCTCTCTCTCTCTCCTGGCGCACGAATCTGACCCGTTTAAACTAATGCGGCCCCCCAAAATATATAACATAAGTCTTAGACGGCGTGCGCAAGGTCATAAGGTTTAAGAAGTGCACTCAATGTGGCGTGTGCACCTGCCACAATTAAAAAGAAGACACCCCTTGTCGTCTTTGCTGCTGTGTAGTGGGACCTGCAGTGCACAGTACATTTCTTAACTCTTTGTGTCTATTTTATGCTGTTGGAAGAAATGAAAGAATCGTGACACGAATACGAATACTTTAATGTCATTGCACAATGTACGTGTACACTGGTTCAACGAAAGTAGGATCCAGCCTCCATCATGGTACAAATATACTATATACACTAATATAATAAAATGGATTTAAGAAAACAAAATAGAATAGTCGGAACCAAAAAAAAGCAAAAGCAAAAAAAGCATAAAGCACCATACAACCCATGACAACAAAAAATCAATAAACAAATAAGTTCATTAATTACTTTTAAAAACGGGACAGGGACAAGACACATTCACTAGAAGACACGTCTACGGAACATTTTGGAGTCCTTTTTGCTGCCATCTGGTGTTTGTTAATGTTTTGTGTATATTTTATGCACCGAACAAAACTTTTGCTTTTGCTAAAGCTACTCAAACTCTAGAGATGCTTACAGGCAAACTGGACACTAAATTGACATTCTGCTTTTCTATAAAATAAAATGCAGTAATATATTCAGCTTGTAGTCGTGTAAAAATCATTTTTGCCCAACAAAGATGTTTTGGAATAGTCTAAAGTGATCAAAAACTTTTCACTGCCTCATAAAATAGGACTTCTGCACATCTGATATTATAATCAATATATATATATATTAGTGGTGGGACTTTAACGCGTTAATTTCGATTAATTAATTACAGGAAAATTAACGCACTAAAAAAATTAACGCATTTTAACGGACGAGACACTTTTGCACCGTGGAATGTTTCTCAGTGCGCGAGTTCCGGGCATACAGATTATGGACACACAATAAGATGATCATGATGGAGATGACTGAAGAGGCTACGCTGGTGGATGGGAAATTTAAATATAAGAAACTTTCAGATGGAAGTACAAACAAAAATAATGTTATTTACACTTTATGTAGGAAGGAGTTCGCTTATCACAGGAGCACTTCCACCCTTCGTTACCACCTCAACGCAAAACATGTTGCGGCTAAAGCTGGGCGTACACTGTGCGATATTTTAAATCGTGTACTCAGCTCCAGCTCAAACTGTACGACTAAATCGCAGGGAGAGTCGGCTCGTGGAGCTGCTTCAACAGTGCGATACTCTCACGAGGAGCGATTTGAATTTCAAACATGTTTGATGTTCTTGCGATGCTGCGATTTCTGATCGGGAGTTGGTCGTGAGGTGTGAATCGTTCCTCGTTTACCTGTGTAAACTATACGATGCACGACACGCGATTGAGCCGAAACGAGTGAAAAATCGGCTGAAAATGGGCAAAAAATCGCACAGTGTACGACGCGCAGGTCAGTAATGATAACTTAGCTGCTAAATGTATTCCTAGTACGATAGGGTGACCAAACGTCCGTAATTCACATCCTGTGAGGAAATGTCCTGGTTTTTAAATTACCTTCATTGGACCATTAAGACTGGATTAAATTTTCGCGAGTGGCCGTAGCGCGCGACTCCGCACGCGTTTATACATGATGCGTCACATTATTTGTGTTGTCCGCTCTCTGTGGTCGAAGATAAAGACTTACAAGAAGCGCTGCACATTGCGTCAACTGATGCAAGTTACGAACTACCGTCCAGGGGTGAGTTTCCCAAAACGTTCTTAGCGCCAAGTACTTCTTAACCTCGTACGTAAGAATGAGGTAACGAAGTACTTGGCGCTAAGAACGTTTTGGGAAACTCACCCCAGAAAGACAATGTCGAAGAAAATCCAGCAGCTGTATGATGAGGAAAGAATTAAAACAGGTTATTGTGAAGAGTGCCACAAATGTGGCTCTGACTGGGGATCACTGGACCGTTAGCAACAAGAATGATCTTGGTGTGACAGCTCATATTATAGATGATGAATCTATAGATGATGAAGATCCAGTCATTTGCTTTGAGCATGCAGAAGACCACTTCTAGGCACTATGAAGATGCCTATGGCAGAGGCCTGGGAAATTAAAGAAAGTCTACCATCTAAAATGGTATTAAAAACATCTTCTGATTTACTTCAATTCTTCCAATATCCTGAGCAAAACTCCCTAAATTAAACAACATTTTTGGTCAGAATTTCCAATGTTCTGAACTGTTTTCTGCACAATACACATATATTGGTCTTCGTAGTAGACTGGTGGAAAAATAAACAAGATGTTGAAGTTTATGATTATGTTCATTGATTCATTCATCATTCAAACTTAAATTAATATTTCTCATGTTAAATACTGAAATGCGATTAAAATGCGATTAATTTCGATTAATTAATTACAAAGCTTCCGATTAATTCGATTAATTTTTTTAATCGCGTCCCACCCCTAATATATATATATATATATATATATATATATATATATATATATATATATATATATATATATATATATATATGTCAGGCAATAAAATTATGTTAATTGATTTAAAGCACAGTGGTGCCAAGTAAATCATTTACATTTACATTTACGGCATTTAGCAGACGCTCTTATCCAGAGCGACTTACAAAAGTGCTAAGTGTTTAGTCAGAATATGCATCTCTATCTAGTATAACAGGTTTAAGTCCAAACTACTCGAGCTCAAGCACTGCCAAAAACAGTTGCCAGTGCTGATACCTAGAAAGAAGACAACAAAATATAAGATTAGACATAGAGCACTACCTAGCAAGACTTAAATAACCTACAAGACTACATTAGCAAGTGTTCCAAGAGATAAAGTGCAATTACGATTTATACCAATGCTTCAGTAGAATTAGTGCTTATAAGTGCTTTACAAAGAGATGGGTCTTCAGTCTGCGTTTGAAAACCGTGAGAGAGTTCGCTGTTCGGATAGCCAGTGGAAGTTCGTTCCACCATCTGGGAGCCAGGACAGAGAAGCATCTTGTCGCGTGTTTTCCATGAATCTTGAGGGATGACAGGTCAAGCCGAGCCGTACTTGAAGCGCGAAGGGCTCGAGGTGCGGATCGACTCTTGACCATTGCCATAAGGTATGAAGGAGCTGGTCCATTTTTGGCTTTGTAGGCAAGCATTTACACCTTTGTAAAATTTGGAATTAATTCACATCAGTGCTGAATAATTACAACCAGGAATTACAAATTATTTACTGTTTTACTACATTGTGGTTAATATCAGGGGCGCAGATGGTACTGGGGACGGGGGGGGGGACATGTCCCCTCCAGATTTATATTGACCCCATCCGAAATCTAGCATCTACAAGCATAAACGTATATATTGTACAGCTTGGTCCCCCTCACTTCAGAATTTCCATCTGCGCCTATGGTTAATATATATATATATATATATATATATATATATATATATATATTAATAATATACATAATATACATTTAGCACTCTAAAGTTTGGCATATGTCACTGTAATCTGAATTTCCTAATCTGACTAATCTGATCCTAATCTGACTGTTCAGACTGCGGTGTAAATGAACAATGCACAGTTATTCCAGTGCTCCCGTGATATCATGATATTACATGTGCAAGATGACTCGACTGTCTTGATCACTGAGGTCACCAGGATGACCTGATGCATGACAGTCCTGATCACTGAGGTTACCGGAACTCCCAACAACCAAGAAGAGTTCCCAACAACCAAACACAGGGACGCTGCATTACAGCTGCAGTAGAGATCGGAGATACGTGGACTGTGTTGAAAGAGGAGATGGAGGAGCTCACCTGGTAGCGCAGGTAGAGCAAGTTGCTAACAACGCCAAGCTCAAGGTTTTTGTTGTCAATGAAGAAAACCTACTGCCAATATGAATAACATACTGATATGGATAAATATCCAGATATGAGCGTCTGCCAAATGCTACATGTAAATGTAGTATGTAAATTAGAGTTTGTATGTAATGCAAGTTTTAGTCAATTGCCTATAGACTAGCTTAAAATATTTAGAATTTCTTTGGGAAAAGTACAGAGAAAGCTTAAAGGTCCTGTGAGAAGTTTTCATAAAGTGCATAAGCCAATGATAGGAAACGCAGAACAGCTGGACATGAACCCTGTGAAACGAAACAGAACGAAACTGTAGGGCGATCAGATACCTAAAACTGAGCAAAGTGGTGCGAGCAAATGCACCAAAAACATCTGGAGACACGAAACACTACCAGTAAAAACAAATAAAAGCAACCGACGAAGTAAATGGTATTATGAATATATATATTAGGCAGAATATAAAATTAGGTAGGGTTGGTTATGTTGTTAAGGGGATAGATGTAGGCTACTGATCGATTGCATCAAATGCTAACGCTTACTAAATTCTTAAATATTTTAATGGTTTAACAGTTTTGCCTGGCGCAGCATTAAGTAAAACGCATAAAGTGTCTTGTGTTAATTATTGACGTATGACATATTTCGAAGTGTCTGTTTGGCCCCCGCAATGGCGTCTGGGATTGTGGAGGACCAGCACAAAGGCGATTTTCGCAGTGCAGGGTGGGATAGAGGAAGAAAGAAACCGACAGAGAAATGGTGAGTGAAAATGAGAAAGAATCAGTTGTGTGTGTGTGAGTGTGCTTTAACATACCAACCCGGTGGCTTACATTTACACAAACGAAGTAACTTAGTGTTGTTGTGTGCGTATGGTAATTTAATTGTTTAGTCCATGAAATGCTGCCGGGAATCTTTGTTTCGCAATATTTTAGCGAGCTAACGTAAGTTACCATCAGCTAGCTGAAATGTTACCTCACCACATCTAGAGTGTTTTGGTGAGCTAGCTAGCAGGCTATGTAGCTGTATGTGTCTGTCGCGCGCTAGACGTGCCGCAGGTATTTATGTTGTTGCTTAAATAACTAACAAGGCGCCTTGCTAAAAGTAATATCACACCTCACTACGAATGACGTTAGTGTCACTTTAATGTGGATGTTTTATTTATCGCTGCAAGACTTCACATGAAGAGCCACTAGATAGCCGTGTTGCTAAGCTAGCTAGCTAGAAGTGGCCTCGCTTCACACCGTCCATCAGCATAAATACTGACTGGGCCAAACAGCCGTTAGCTGCCAAACTAGCTTTGAAGTCGACTATTAAATAACATTAGCCGGCTAGCCTACACCACAGGCAGCCGTAACTGTCAAATTACAGACCAGTGTTGAAGCTAAAGCTAACTAGCTACTGAGATTGATTTTGGCAGCACACATGTTGTGTGTTGTGTACCACAAATCTGTGTGTTCCCTACAAGCTGCAGTCGATTGTGGAAGATAAAAATGACAGGACTATGTGCCCTAGTCCCAAAACAGATTATTGTGTGAACGGGTCTTGGAAATCGGCGCAGTGCAGCAGACGTTAGGGACGGTGTAGGACAGTCTGTTAGCATTTACACTGGGAGAAGTTATAGCCATGTTGCTATAATTGTACTTTACTATCCTGTTGCCTTCCCAGTACATGTCCGTAGTTGCCAGTATATCAGTCTTCCTACTTTGATATTTTTGTATCCAAGTTGAACACAGCCAGTGTACCGTGTTTGTGGCCATGCTAACCCATCTTGAAATGTATATATTGTGTGTGCAAATACCTACAAATGAGAAACTGCTCTTTCTAGCGCTCATGTGTATGTTGAGGACTCTCAGCACACTCTGGTTTCAGTGCTCCCCTCATGCTCCCCCTCCTTGCTCCCAGGACGTGTTTTTGATGATCCGGCGTCACAAGACGACCATCTTCACAGATGCAAAGGAGTCTACCACGGTGTATGAGCTGAAGCGGATTGTGGAGGGGATTCTGAAGCGGCCCCCGGAGGAACAGAGACTCTACAAGGTCGGTCACGCAGCGTAGCACTGCTCTGGGATCTCAAGTGTGATTGTGTGGCTGTACGTCTAGTTGCCACCTTTGTCTTGGTTTTTATGTGAAACTATTTGTTGGGCTGCTTCTGAAGGAAGAAGAGGTTCCCCTTTAACTGTATGTGGGTATCTTTTTATTTGTGGCACAGTAATGCAACCAGTGTGTTTCCACTAAGCCTAAGTGGGTCAGTCATTAGTGAAAATTGACTGATTGAAGCTTTTCGCTCTGTAAAATTGTCATGACCTCAAGAAATACTTCTGGTACTTCCTTGTATTTGCAGTACCTATAGGCAGAGACTGCTAGTTCCTATTCAGCTCTGCTTATTAAAGTTGATTGTGGTCCCACACATCACACAATCTCTGTCTTTCCTGTGTAGGATGACATGTTGCTAGAAGACAGCAAAACCCTTGGAGATTGTGGATTCACAAACCAGACAGCAAGACCTCAGGCTCCAGCCACAGTAGGCCTGGCCTTTCGCATTAGTGGTGAGCACATGCTGTTGTCAATTCTTCTTGCATCTTTGGTATATCTTGGCCCAAGGCTTTACAGTAACAGAAAAGTGCCATTCAGTAGGTGTATTGTAGATTATATTGCTGCAGTTTGCAATTGTGATGTACTTTGCAATAAATACAACACGTGTAGCAGAAACTCGACAGCTATTTTATCAAATTTATTTCCATATTAGGTCTTGATTTAATTTAATAGAACACCAACAGATCACTGATCTGGAGTGTTGTAGGTTGTTTAGGATGCTTGCAACAAACAAACACACACACATACACACACTTTGTGATTTGTCACAGGGTTCATCTGTGTATTGCAGCCTCAGAACTGCAAATGCCATGATAATGATTACCAAATGATGTATTACCCGGTCCTGTCTTACACTTTGCAGTGCTGGGTATGAAGTCTTTTTATATGCAAATGCATGAGACCTTGACCAATCAGACTGGCTCTTTCTTCAGATGATGCGTTTGAGCCGCTGCGAGTGGAACCATTCTCAAGTCCTCCTGAGCTCCCGGACGTCATGAAGCCCCAGGACTCCGGCAGCACTGCCAGCGAACAGGCTGTGCAGTGAAGCTCGTGAGGACGGACAGCGTGGTGGGGGCGGGGGGGATGCATTTAATGGAAGTGGGGTTATGGAATTGGGGCAACATCAGGAATGTAGAGAATGTTTGGTGTGTGCTAAAATTTCAAAGGGGAAGGCTTGGGTGGGAATAGGACCGGGGTGCATGAGGCAGAGTGGTGGATGGTGTGACTTTTGTTGAATATTAGACCTGTTTTCTTGCAGTCCTTCTTCAGCTGGTTTTGTCTCTTCATGCACCCAGTGCCCATCCCTAACTCACCTGCCCCCCGCCTGCATATGCTTGGGCACGTTTTTGATTTGCTCACGTGTGGCTGTGCACTTCTGGATAAATTTCTCATTGGTCAGACTGCTGTCAGTAATCTAGAAGGGCGGGCGAATAGCAGACTATTTAAGAAACAAAAAACACAAAAAACACCTTTTATTTAATTCATGTGTTTACGTTTGGAAATTGAAGCTTTGTGGTTTTGTGTGGTTTGTTTTTTCTTTTTTTTGTTTTCTTTTTGCTTTTGTGTTGCTGGAGAAGGGGAGGTGGGAGGGGATGGACTTCACTGTTCCCATTTGATGAAATTGTATTACTAGTATATTCGCTGTGTTTAATAATATTATTTAGGTCCCTCATTTTGTGGATTTAGGGTTGTAAGCGCTACTAATCTGGCATGAATGCAGATGAGTGATTTAGAAGTCGTAATGAACATTGTTTGTATCCCAGAAGGTTACACATGCAAAATTCTGTACATCTTGAAAAATTTGAGAAGTGGTTGTTTGTTTATTTGTAAAAAAAAAAAAAAAAAAAAACTTTTTTGGCCTTTTTCCCTCTTAAAGCTACCATGGCATAGTTTCTGTAGCTTTTTTAGTGTGCATTTGATTTGAAAGAAAAGTGTTCTTTTGTTTAGTAAGTTTATGTTTAAACCAAAGGAGATGTTATTTGTGTGTGTGTGTGTGTGTGTGTGTGAGTGTAAAGGAGAGAGAGAATGGTATAGGTTTCAATTTGCAGTAAATCAAAGGCATCCCTTTCGGGCATAATTGCATAAACCAGTATCTTTGTTATTTTGTTTAGTTTTAACCAATGCTGACCTGGTGTTCATTCCCAAAAACAGGACTAGAGTTTTGTTTTTGAGAGGTACACTGTGGTAGTTCCTCACAATGCTCTTTCAGAAAAATAATAAAAAAACTCGGCTGAACAAAGTGACACAGCAGTATCTGTAAGTTTAGATTAAAACCAACCCTTTTCACACATTTGGGTATGATAGTATTTTCTGTTCCGTTATTCTTTTCACAGGGGGTAGAAATAATACTTAATATTAACACCCCCATGCGTCCCCAGTGTGCGCATGCGCAGTAGGAGAAGCCCCAGAGCTAGCGAGCTAGTCGCTTCAGAACAGTTTTAATGTAGAGGAGACCGCTCCGTGGTACATTAAGGGCGAACGTGTGCATTAGGATTTAACTTGGTTGAAGTTCGTTAGTCACATAGAAAGGAAGCACCACATTATTAGCTAAACTGAAGATCTTGTTGGTTATAATTGAGCATTCGTCCGATTAGCTAGGTTAGCTAGCGAGTGTGAAGTCTGGTTTGGAGGACCCAAGCACTGCTGGTCACCTGCTGCTTTCTAACACCTTTAACGGGCTGAACACAGCCGTGCACCTTCATGGAGCGGTTTAAACACTCCCTCGGAGCAGCGGGCCGCTTAATTATGGACGTCATGCAGATGGATTGGGAGCCTCTGTCACACCGGGAACTCGACCAACGTTTGGACCAAGCTGTGGAAGAAATCCTAGAAGCAGACTTGATAGCAAGTGTCCAAGGACGGTGTGGACCTATTTTAACGCACGTGTCTCAGCGAGATGATCTGGTGCCTTTCACTCCGGAGAACGGACCGAGTGTGAGCACGCACGTGTCCGACCCACCTTCTCCAGCCTTCTACCAGGCGGAGGGATCCGTCGCTGAGCAGGAGGAGTACATCGGCCTTATAGAAGAAAACCCCACCGTTCAGGCAAGTTTTAAATTCTTGACATGCAAGACTGCAGTATTATTTTGCTGCATATACTTTGCGTTAAATGGACACTTGCTAGAAAGTGCATTATATACGCCTATCAGTAGTACTAACCTTCTCCATGTTTAGAATTGGAGGTAACAAACTAGTTTTAAAACATAAAATCAAGTTGGTTTCAAACATGATTAAGGAATAATTGGTGATGGATAAGTCACAGTGACAAGTGCGTGACTGGAGGTTACGTTTGTTTTTTTTAACATGACAGAACTGTATAATTGGCACCAAGACTGTAATATATGACATACAACATCAATAATTTACTGCATAACAGATTTGTGAAAGTTAAATATGAACATTTATAGTGTATCCCTCTCACTGACCGAGCAGTCCTCTCTCAGTCTTCTGACTGAGTTATGTACCCTGTCTACAGCTTTATGTTCACTCATGCTTTGAATCAACTTTGAGATTACTTTTGAACTGTGTTATCTGCCTGAATTCTAAATGGGTTCATCCTGTGTCAGTACGTCACAGCGCTCCTACAGAACTCCCACTCGGGCCGCGCACAGAGCCGGCTGGCAGGCAGAGCTCGTCTGTCACTGTCTCACACGGTCGTCCTGTCCCTCACCCTCCTGTCCAAACGCCTCAGCTACCGCACCGTCTCCTCCACCTTCCGCCTGGAGAAAGGCAACATTCACAGGATCTTCTTCTCCTTCTGTGACAGGGTCAATGCGCTGGAACAACAGCTGATCCGATGGCCCACAGGTATACATACGTTAGCGCAGGTGTTTGAGGTTTAATGTTGAGTTCTTTATCTTTAAAAGTAAACACACCATCCACACTGTCTAAGTATCTGTGCACAACGCCAACATCAGACAGCAGTGTACTGTTTCTAACATGTACATTATCTTTCCAGAACCTGTTCATATTTAAATGTTCAATATTAATTTATTCTAAATTACCTTTATCTTTAATGAGCTCTATTTTATTTATTGGGTCTAGTTTATTACCTATTCTGACCACTTTCTGAGTAACTGTTAGTCAAGAGCATCATTCTGTATGCTATAACTGCACTGTCCAAGTTAAACATGTGTAACATGCCTAAGAATCAAAAATAGGGATGTTAAATGATAAGTCCCACTGTGTGTAGGTCCAGAGGCGTCAGTGCGCCTGCTTCCTTTCTCCAGCTGGCTGGGTTGGGATGAGAGGCTGCAGGAACGAGGCCTCCCTCGAGTGCTGGGCGTCTTGGGTCACACCCGCATCCCCATCCGCCTTCCAATCAGCAAACAAGATGCTGAGAGTGACACCCCAGATGCAAAGAGGCTGAAGAAGGAGCCCCATCCAGACTCTTGGCTGAATTTGGAGCTGGTGTGCAGCAGCGAAGGCCGGTTCATCCACTGTCTCATCACCAGAGGCTCAGAGAAGGATAGGGGGAGGAGCCTGAGTGAGAAGCTCCGCCTTCATCCTGAGCTCATGCCTTTAGGGACCTGCCTGCTGGCCAGAGTTGGGTACCCGCTCACCGCATACATTCTCACACCGTTCTCTCCGGGACGAAACCCGCAGGAAAACCTCTACAACAGATCGCTGGAGGTTCACCTGGCCCGCTTCGACCAGGCTGTGGCAGACCTGAAAGAACGATTCCAGAAGCTGAGATACCTGGACATGGGGAACTTTGAGAGAGCGAGATCTGCGGTGTTGACATCCTGCATACTGCACAATGCACTTCTGGATATGGGGTCTGTGAGCAAGGGTGACGTGGAGAGGGAGGCAAGGGGACAGGAGGAGGAGGAGGAGGAGGAAGGAGGGGAGGAAGAGTGTGGTGTGAAGCTGAGGGACACAGTGGTAAATCTTTTGTACAGTTCCCTGGAAGCAGGGACTAATTAAAAAAACTGGTGCAGTCTGAGTCAGCTGCACGTGCTTTATAAGTCTGTACACTTCAGATTCTGTTTCCAAATCACAGTCTTTATTCTTTAAACTCAAGTGTTGAACTGATGCATGTCTGTCACCGGTTGATGTGGATGTTGGTGTCTTGAGTACACTTGCCCCACAGCATGAAAAGATCAACACCTGCGGTGACGTATGACCTTCACTCACTCAACAGTGACGGTGGAATTAAGACTGCTTTAAATGCATGGCCTTTCATACCATGTAAACATGCACTATATTCAGTATCCCATTTCTTTTGGAGTAATGTTTCACCAAATCATGCACAACACTAGAATTTGACTGGTATCAGAAACTCTGGGTTTAAACTGAAAAAAACGTCTCTGACTTTATTTACAAACTGGACAAAAATAACAAATAGGAGAGCTGTTTACAGTCAAAAATCACTCAAACTCCATTTTGACCAATAACCTCTTGATCCCAAGATGATTTGTTGCGTTACGGTAACAAATGTCCTCATTCTACACAGTGAGTTCTGTTCATTATAAAAAGAAAAGTGCAGCATCAAACTATCATATTTTTTGGGACATAGTGCAGCAGAATGTAGTTTTGGCACAGAAAAATTATGCAACTAATTTGAGACCTAACAGAATACAAGACAGGAGAGTTTTGCCTACAGCAGAGTTCTCCAGTTTCAGACTCAAATATCACTGCTTGCAAAGATGAGAAATAACTGACATCACAGTTCAGGAGGGAACACAAAGCTTGTGAGGACTCACTAGGACCAGGAATGGAAACACCTGTGCTTAAAAACAAACAAACAAAAACAGGCACACAAAACCTAGTCCGATGCGTTGGGTTGAGTGTCTAATGCTGAGAGGGGAGGGAAGATGGTGGTTCTGATACAGTGGGCTCCTTAAACATCTGCACAGTGTTTCCTTGAGCCAGGCTGCTGATGGCGTTGGCCAAGTTATTGATGGCATCAATCTTCCTCTCCTCCAGAGCTTTCTGCTGGGCCCACATCTTCAGCTTCCTCTCCTGAAGCTCCAGGTACAGCTGCAGCACGTCCTGTGGGGGTCTGGCTGGAGGCAATGCTGTGGCTGTTAGGGACGGTGTGGGTAATATGGGCGTATAGCGCTTACTCGCGATGGCTTTGCCCACTTTGGTGCTGTTCAACTTGGCTTTACGCTGAGCCTCGATTTCCTCGTAGCTCCGGCCCAGCACATCGTGCATTGTTTTGAAGAACTCCCAGTGCACGCTCTGGACTCCTAGTCTCTTGACACGTTCTGCGTTTTTCCTGTACGTCGCTAACATGTTTCTCCACTTAAGGTCGCACTCAAAGGCTTTGACCGCCACGTCGTGGTAGCCCTCTGCTCTTAGCTTGGCCGTCACTCTCTCGGCCACGGTCTCCCATAGCTTCTTCTTTTTACATACCGGCTGGTCAAACTCTTGGTCCATGTCCAGCCGAATGCGAACCAAATGCCACGTGGCTTGCAAAGTCCATACAAACTCTTTGGAAAAAGTGGAAAAAGGTTAAATTAATTTACGTCAATATTTATAATAAAAAACGTAAATAACATCTGACAAACCCGATAATGGACAGTAAAGATACTATGATGCACCTTCATCGTCGTTGGTTCACGGAGAACTCACTTTTAAAGTCATAATTGAGCGAATCCGATTCTGTCGCCCAGCCTATTCTGAATGCTTTAAATCACCTTTTGAAATTGTAAAGTTATCATAAGGTGCACACTTGTGTTAGAATTTGGGTAAACTTGTTGCATTTTTAATAAATTATTTTAACTTCACAACATACCCCATAACGATGCCGCTAACTAGCTGATAGTTATGGATTAATTTTTGAGTCAACATGAATTGCGTGCGATTTGTAACTAGAGTCCCGAGGACAGACGTGGGGGGGGGACTTATTGGAGGTCCATCGTTAAAATCAAGGTGTCCACCGTGCGCTCCTCGCATGTGTGCAGCGCTCCGCCGCAGTAGCCCCGAAACGTGTACCTGTTTTTGGTCTGTCACAATCCAGCGTGGAGATCGTCGCAGATGACTCCTCCACTTCAATACTGTCCGTGACTATAGACTCGATCACTTCCATTCTTGCAGTTGTATTGCTGTATATTGCAAAACGATGTCGGCACAATCGTGGATTTTAACAACGGCGGCTCGGTAGCGATGACTTTTCCTCGAGCGTCAACAACAGCGATGAATATAACAACGACCTAACCTCACGGATATATGCGCCGCTCCCCCTGCGAAGCCCGGAACTCCTCTGGAGGATGATGGGAAATGTATTCGTTAATGCATTATGAATAAGCTATTTCTTCTTGAAAAATGACATCGATATTTCGTTTATATCTCTAATGAGTAAACACATATATTTATGTTGAAATGAAATGCTATCAGAGTTAATTTGATGTAGTCTCATTTGAGGACCGTGATAATTGTTCATTACAAACTACAACACCCAGAGACGAATGATAAAACCAAGTTGCCCAAACGCACCCACCTTTCTTTTCGTCGTTCTGCAAAAGATGGCGTCAGTGCAAAACCGAGACGATTGCGTTTGTTTGAACATACGAAATTGGGCGTGAGGAAGGTAGAATATTGAAAAATCATTCTCATTCTTCGATCAAATATTAAGAAACACCCAGACAGAACAATTTTATTAATCGCCATTCATGTTTTGTATGTATGTGGCCTACTTTCATGGCTGGTGTTATTTAGGGAGCGGGCAAAGGGATTAAAAACTCCAATTCCCAACAGCCTTAAGGCGGAATTGAGTGGTTGTTATGGTAATTGTAGTTTTTAGACCATTTCCTGCTTTCTGTTGAGTTTTCGGGCTCATATCATGGGAAGCGCGTTTAACTAAGTTTTCAGAGCCATTTGTTTTGCGTTTTGTATATTTTTTTTAAGCTTTGAGAAAACACTGACCGTATTATTTACTTACAGGCTCACCAACATGCAAAGTTGTTATCCTTGCTGTTTTGTTTCAAAACAGTTCATAAAAGGTTGCTCTTAAAAATAATTTTACGAGTTGATAGCGGTTTGCCTTGAAACATCTGAAAGAAGAGGGTGCAGACCAGGGGGGGTTTAGGGTCACCATGGCAACACAGGCAGTGGAAGGAAAAAAGCACCCCAAAGATACGGGCAGCCCCAGAGGTGTCTCTCCTGGCCCTCTGGAACCGTCGCTGTCTTGGTGCCTGGCCCAGCTGAGCACACCAAACCCCTCACCTGACAGCCCCGGCAGTGGGCACACCGGGGCCGACGTTACGGCCATCGGTGCAAGAGACGCAGATAAGAGTCTGAGGGCTGCGCAGTGGAAAGCTTTGGTCGCCATCCGTACTCAGCACATTAAAGGGGGCAGCAGCCGGATCGTGCGGTTCCAAAGCCAGGGGGGGCTGCGCCCCCTGCTGGACATCCTGCACAGGCCCGAAAGCTCCAGGAAGATCCTGGACCTGGCGCTCAGCATCCTGGCCAACTGCTGCACGGAGAAGCGCGCACGGGCTGAGGTGATAGGTCACGCCGCTCCCGCTCGTCCGGATGAACCTCAGAGGGCATCACTCTCCTTACTCAGCTGTAGTCACGTCTGTCTAGCATCATGACGCTAGTTTTGTTTTTTCTGTATAATAAAAAAAATCGTCTTAACTCTTGAATACACAATTATGTTTGCATTTCTAATGCTATACTACATTTGCTCCTCCCCCTTATAATTAGATTTAGTAGACATGATTGATGTTTGAAGTTGTTTTTTTAAAACCCTTTTTAGGTGAGGAAGTTGGATGGTGTTCCTATTGTGGGTAAGTTTTACAAAGTCAAATGACTTTCCAAATGATTTTTCTGTTTACTGAAATGGTTAATATTTAAATATCTGTTCTGAGATTACTATGGTTTAAGGTTTTTTAAGTGTCTGGTTTTTTATGTTTTCACTGTGGTGTTTTAATGGCGGTGCTTTTCGACATTAATAGTGCAGGTTCTAAAGAGACATGTGTCCGTGGAGACGGTGGAGAACCGGGCTGCTCGGACCTTGGGGAATCTCGCTGTGGACCCTGAGGGTTCCTCCCAAGTCCACTCTGCAGGTCTGATTCTTCTTTAGGCCTCTGTTTCTTAATCTTATTTTGGTATTTTGGTAATGTAACATCATTTGCAGCTTTATTATTTTGTGTATTTAAAATAGTGTCAGTAAAATAGTGTTACCCTAACTTAAGAATCATAGACTTTCAATCAGAAATGTTTGTCACACTCTCCGTGCGGTTTAAGGTCTCGTAGCCTAACGGGGCCTCTCTTTTCCTCCCTCATACAGGCGGGGTTCCACCGTTGCTCCTTTGCCTGTCCCTCTCGTGTTCTTCCTCACCATCCTCTCCCTCAGCCCTAGCGCCAGCCGCGGTGCCCTCTTCTGCCCGGCTGGAGCGTGCGCAGTCTGCCGCTCGCGCCCTGCTCTACCTGTCTGACACGCCCTCCAACCGCCTGGCGCTGCTCTCGCAGGGAGCCCTGCCGGCCCTAGCCCCCTTCCTCACACCAGAGTACCCGGCAGGCCTGAGACGGGTGGCTCTACGTGCCTTCCACGAGCTGACCAGGGGCTGCGCTGCTGAGTGTGCCAGAGAGGTTTCTGCATCCGGTGCACTGGCTCAACTCGGGCTCCTGGCTTCTGAAGAGGGGGATAGGCCTCTTGAGGAGCTTGCATTAAAGACTCTGGCAAACTTGTGCTCTCAAGGTTGCTTGCGCCCCCTGGTGGGCTCACTCGGCGTCATCCAGAAGTTTGCAGAGGAAGTTAAAAAAGATCCCTTGAGGTCAGGTGTCTATTTCAAGGCTTTGTGTCTGTGCTGCAAAGAGGCTGTGAACCGGGCCAAAGTAAAGGAGGGCGGCGGACTAGAAGTGCTGATTGGTTTCTTAGCTGCCCATCACAACCACCCTCTCACTCGATTGGCTATTTTGGCTTGTGTGGACTTTGTGTATGACGAGGCTGCCCTGGAGCAGCTGCAGGAGCTGGGTCTGGTGCCCCTCCTGGTCGCGCACCTGGTGGAACTCGCCAAAGGGGAGGAGCTCAGTGCAGGCAAGATGGACGCCAGCCTGTCCTGTGGCTCCCAGTGCAACGAGCTAATGGCGTCCTGTTTTGACTCATTTGATTTTCCTCCTCCTGAGGGGAGCAGGAGGGAGGAGGCCGGAAGGGAGCATGGCCTGGGCTCCTCAAGCTTCCTCAGCCTCAGGTGAGTTCCCAGAATCCACTACTCTCTTCTCATAATCAACTCTCTTCCTTCTCAGCAGGGCACCCATGAATCACGATTACCAAGCTCATTTAATCACCAATTGCAGTATAAATTCATTCACTTCTATACACACCCCCCAATATAAAATTCAGTGGTAGATTCTTATTGACTCCTGTAGTTTAGTAGTAGTCTGACTCAATGGTGTCTTGAATTCTGGCCTATCCGTACTATTACCTAGGATGTATTCTGTGATCAGAAGCAAAGCGCTTTGTAAGTCGCTCTGGATAAGAGCGTCTGCTAAATGCCGTAAATGTAAATGTTTTGTAAATTGAATGCTGTGTCTGTTTTAGGTCCTGGCTGGTGTCTGAGGGTTTGATCTCCTCAGAAGGGGAGCTGATGGAGTCTCCCTGTGTGTCGGATGGAGATGGGAGCAGCCCTCAGCCCTTCTACTCTCCCTCCTCCTCTTCCTCATCGCCCTGTCTGACCCCCGTCTCTGAAGTGCCCTCGCCCGCCCCGGTGCTGGTGAAGCCGCTGTCGTCGCCCTCGGGCCGCACCAAACCGGGCCGCTTGTCTTCCTCTGTTCCTCCGCCAGCCTCTCTGAACCCCCTGCTGAGAACCCCCCCAATCTCTCCCCCTCTATTACCCCTGTCTAGCCCCTCGACTCCCCAGTCTAAACCTCCTCCACCCTCTCTCTCTCCTCTCAAAGTACCCTCCCCTCCCAGGAAGCGGCTCCGTACGTCATCCTCCTCCTCCTCCTCTTCCTCGTCTTCATCCTCTTCTTCTGCCCCTTGTCGCACGAGTCTTATGGCCCTGGACGCTCCCCCCTCGGTGACCAAGGCCCCCGTGTACCAGCACCCCTACCACCCCGAGCCGTGGACGCCCGAGTCGCCCATCCTGCTGCTTCTGTCCCGCTTCTCACACGCGGCAGACCCCAGCGGGGCTCTGGTCAGCGCCGGTGTCTTCTCGGGTCTGCTCTACTACCTCACGCACCACCCAGACCCCAGCGGCCGCTGCTTCCGCATGCTGGCCCGCCTCAGCTGCAACCCCAACTGCTTGCAGGCGCTGGTCCGCTCCGGTGCCGTGGCGCTGCTTCGCCACCGCCTCTGCCCCGGAGACAAGCAGACGAGCAGGACGAGCAGGGCCAAGGACGGGCAGACGGACCGCACCAAGGCCAAAGTTCACCAGCTGGGTGCGTCCTCGCTCAGGATATTGCGTCATGTGAACAGATGTGTTTAGTGGTTGCGGGAGCTGTGTCAGCTCTGGGCCTCGTGTTGCTGAGCTGCTCAGTCTAGATGCTGCTCTCTGCATATTTTGGGCTTTTTTTAAACCTGCGCCAGTACATCTTATTTGGCACATGAGGGATCTCTGTGTTCGTCACACAGGTCAAGCTGGGATAGCTCTCCCAGTGTGCAGTGTGTGCAGCATGTTAGGAATGTGATGGATGCCTGAGATGTTAAAGCTGTGTTGTCCTGTCCCGTCCCCACAGGTCAGGGACTTCTGAGCAATGTGCGTGTTCAGAGTGAGACGGCCTTCGGATCTGGAGTTCTCACCCATATCATTCTATCAGGCTCCGAAACCGACAAGCTGTACTGTGTCCTTTCTCTGCCTTTGATAACCAGGTATGTTCAGGACCTTAATGTTCATATTAGACAGACACCAGCCTTGACCACTGCTGCAACACAACTGATTAACTGAGCGTTTGGTTGGTTTTGAGGGAGACTAGTAAATGATGCGGTCGTTCTGCTGTCAGACTGGGTTTGAGGAACACTGGGTTGATTCAGCACCTGCCTTGCTTCCCTGTTGCAGTAATCGTGTTCTTTTGAAGAGACTGCTGCTGGACAGTGGAGGTTTGGTCTTTGCTCTGGAACCTCTCGCCTGCTTGGAGACCGGTGATGATGAGAAGGAGCACTCTGATAAGTGCAGTACATTCCTCTCAGCATGGCTCTGTCCACCTCAGCAGGCATCTGCCTCCAGGCTACATTCCCTATACATCTCCCTCCTGATTGGCTGCCTGTCTAGTCTTATGGCGTGTTCCAAGGCTGGGTTGGACAGAAGTAAGTGTGTCCAAGATACCACGGCGGAGACGGCGTTGGGTCCAGTGAAGAGTCCCCTGCATCTGGAGGAAGAATCAAATCCCTGTCCCCAGTTTGTTCAAGATCCACAGACCTCCAAGCCCTGCCCGTACCAAGCCTCGTCCCACAACCTCAGATTCCTATTGGATGATGGAACGTTGCTCTTGGCCAATCGGGTTGCGGTTGCCGGGGAGGAGGGCGTGGAAGAGGTTGGGTCCGAGTACTTCCGTGCTCTGTTGAGGGGTGGGTTTGGTGAGGCACGCAGGTCATTGGACGAGGCTGTGCCAATCAGAGATGTGAGCAGGGGCATGTTACTGCCTGTGCTGCATTACCTTCATGGCTGTCGCATGGCCAGCACAGGCTACGGGTGTCCACTATTGTCCTCTTTGGCGTCGAGTGGTTTGGCAGGGCAGACGGCCTTCCAGAAGAGCCCCTTGGCTGAGGTGATGAAGGGGGCCAGTCGGTTTTTGGTGCCGGACTTACAGCAGGCAGCTGAGGACTTGTGCGTGTCCCTGCTCTCGAGAGTGAGTCCAGTCAGACCCAGCACGTCGGATGACCGCACTAGGAGCGGCAGTAGGCCAGAGGCGGGACCGGCATTCCGAGGGCCCGTCCAACCAGGGACTGGGACACAAATACAGGTGTCAAACGGCAGAACAGGCCAGAACGCTGAGGCGCAGTGTTCCAACCCGCCCTGTAAACGCAGCGGTTCTCAGAGACCCGAGCACACCCACAACGCAGCCTCGTCGCCTTCACTGTCCACGGGGGAGGTGGTGGAGGGCGGTGGCCTGCAGGCCCTCCTGCCTCAGGTGTACTGGTTCTCCCAGCACTACGCCTACCCCAGGCTCGGCCGCACCTGTCTGTCCATTCTGCTGCGGCCGCAGGAGGCACGCTACAGCCCCCTACCCCTCTCCGTCTCCACCGACTGCCTCCTCCGTCTGGCCAGCGGCGTGGGCAGCACGGAGGGCCTGCGGATGGAGCTGCTGGACCTTGTGTCTACAGCTCTGAGCTAGAGCTCCAACATACCCTTGGGATTATCCAGAATGTTCCACTTGGAACGTACCTTACAACAAAAAAAATGTCCAAGAAGGGGAGATTTATAATGACCAAGTCTGACATCTTGACTGACTGCCACGTCTTTGTCCTTAAAATATGCCAACAGATTTGATATTCTTTTTTTCTTCCTTTTCCCATCTATTAGCATGTTGTGTCATATCTACTTTGCTAAAAAGACTTTGGCAGTTCAGTATGAGCAAGAGAGCAGAAACTGTATTTGAGATGTCAGGACCAGTTCACCTGACTCTCTGTCTTCAGAGTGCACAGGAAGAGACCACAAGATGCTTTTTACAAGGAGGGGGGGGCAGATTCTCAGTCCAGTCCTCAGGAAGCATCAGCCAGTGCAGGTTTTTATGTTTTGTTTATTTTTTGTTTGGATTTTTTTTTTTATTCATTCCTCGTGAGCATGATTACTAGAACTGTTGATTTATATAAGCTGTTAATACCTGGCTTAGTGGTTCTGGGAGCTGGACCGTGTATACCCAGGAGCTGGACGGAGAACTCTGCTGTAGAGGTGGAGAGCTGGAGGCATTCTGAACTAAACTGCAGGCCCATCGGGGCACTGAGAGAGAACCTGGACCACGGACCGTGTCTGGGAATGAAGGGAACTGATGGAGAATCAGTTTGTTTTGGTTTGCAGTTTGGACCACATTATGTTTGGTCATATATGTGCAGTAATTCTGAAGTGGCTTTATCAGATGTTATTGGTTGTTTTTATTTTTTCTTCAGTATCAGTACTGTCTATTTTGTATATTAACATTTGTAAAATGGCATTATTTTTTTTAAAGGCCTTTCTGCACACTAATATTCAGAAATGAATTTTGTCATGTGGTCCAAATGGATGTTATTATTATTATTATTATTATTATTAATAATGCTGCATTCAGAAGATATTTACTCAGACACATTGTAACATAAAACATACTGAAGTAGTTTATGACTGTACAGTGTATGATGTGGATTAAGAATATGACACGGACAGAGTAATGTTTACCGTCTGTTTTCATTTTTTCATTTTGTAAAAATAAGAGCCCAATGTATTATGGGTAAGATAGATGGGAATGGGTTGGTTTATGATTGGCTACCATTATATGGACATGATGTCAAAGGCCAAAATCAGGGGTTTCTCCCCCTTCATGAAACATCAGAATAAAAAGCTTATGCACTTCAAGTGTGTGTGTGTATGTATGTGTATGAATGCAGTTATTTGTGTGTGTGTGTGTGTGTATGTATGTGTATGAATGCAGTTATTTATGTATGTGTGTGTGTGTGTGTGTGTGTGTGTGTGTGTGTGTGTGTATGAATGCTTGAATATGGTGACCTTTTATTCTATTTATGTTGTCTATTTAAGCTTGACGTCTTTTCCAAATATTTCCAGGTAGGAAGTCATTATTTGTTGATTTAGTCAAACGGAACACTTTTTTCATGTCTACAAAATCCAGTTGTAATTTATTTTTGTCATTGCTTAAATCACGGCTCTCCATTCAGGTGCTGGAACAAGCACAGAGACGGCAGGCTTGAAGGGTGTACAATTACACTTGGACACCAGGGGGCGCTGCATTCAGTGGTGAGAGCTCTCGTAACCAGTGGGAAGAGGGTTGGTGTGAGGGTTGTGGAACAGAGAGTGGTTTCCGTCACCCCAGGGCCAGGGCTGCAAGAGTGGAGGGAGACGGACCTGCAGTGAGTCCTCAGGTATGACTGTACACAGGCTAAACGTTCACAGCCTCACATGCACTTCCACAAACTGATGCTTTATTCATCTCTGTTTTGTGTGGTACAAACAAACCAAGACAAGCAACTGTAAACTCGCAGTGTGTTGAGATGATTGTTCTTTATCCCTCCGTAGGCAAGGGGCGCTCACCTTGGTGCGAATGCGCAGGTGTGGGTAGGGAACGAACTCGGCAGGCACATGAGGATGGGTTCTCTGCTTCAGGTAAGCGTTGACCATGCACACAGCCACGCCGGGCAATGCCACCACGAATGACAGTATCTTCCAGGTCTTCGCTGCGTGGCCAGGAACGCCGTTCACAAAACAAAACACTCGGGTTAGCCCTCGCCCTCTCTCCGCTGCACCGCAGTGTGTGTCTGCGCATGTTCAGAGGGGTGTACGTCTGCGTAGATTCAGAGGGGTGTACGTCTGCGCGTGTTCAGAGGGGTGTACGTCTGCGCGTGTTCAGAGGGGTGTGCGTCTGCGCGTGTTCAGAGGGGTGTGCGTCTGCGCGTGTTCAGAGGGGTGTACGTCTGCGCGTGTTCAGAGGGGTGTGCGTCTGCGCGTGTTCAGAGGGGTGTACGTCTGCGCGTGTTCAGAGGGGTGTGCGTCTGCGCGTGTTCAGAGCGGTGTGCGTCTGCGCGTGTTCAGAGGGGTGTGCGTCTGCGCGTGTTCAGAGGGGTGTGCGTCTGCGCGTGTTCAGAGGGGTGTGCGTCTGCGCGTGTTCAGAGCGGTGTGCGTCTGCGCGTGTTCAGAGGGGTGTACGTCTGCGCGTGTTCAGAGGGGTGTGCGTCTGCGCGTGTTCAGAGGGGTGTGCGTCTTCTGCGCATGTTCAGAGGGGTGTGCGTCTGCGCATGCGCACACACGAGAGGAAGAGAGAGAAGGCGTAAAGGACAGACTTGCATCGGTTCCGTGTGCTGCTGCGGCCGCGAGGACCCGCTGTGTCACCCGTGCTGAGGCAGACGCTGCCATCTCACCTGCAGACCAGAACACAGCACCACCAAAGTCCATCAGCACCGCCATGGTGACACTACGAGCAGATCCACAAACCCAGACGCAGGTGGATGTTGGAGTGTGTGGTGAGTGGAAGTGGACGCTGTAGTTGACGGGCAATGTTTGTTGACATGATAATATAAAGCAGGCAAATGACGTCCTGAACTGATTATTGATTAGACAGAACTAGGCCTTAATCAGATATTTTTGATAATTCACATTTTTTACTATAAAAGTGTAGTGACAATTTTGCATCTGTAATGTTAATTTACTGTTAGACACGGTGTTAGATTCTGTATGGCACAGATGAGACTGAAGCGTGAGGTGGTAGAGAGCTGAACCTCCACGTCACAGCTGAGGTTAACGCTGGACACAACACAGACGTTGACAGAATCACACCTTTTGTTTTAAGTACCTGTTTTGTGTTGGCTTGTGCATTTAGTATAAACAATTTGTAATATATGTAATATGTATAGTAATGATTGAAATTTAATAATCCCAATAGGTAATAACACTGAGATGAATGTCATACTTGAGTTTTAAGAACACTTTAGTAAAAGAAATGCAAATGTGTTTGACTTTTCTATCATTACCAAAATTATTAGGTAAAACAATTATTTTATTCTGCGTTAAAACTACAACACGTTTCTTAGACTGGGGCCTACTCACAGACAAGTCTACTGTGTCCTTCAAAATACAACCTTAGACCTCTCATATATTAAACCATTAATTATAACCAGCTTTCACATGCTAAGTAACCCATTTAAGAGGATTTCAATTTTTTTTTACATATTTCACTGTCCCAGGAGAATAAACAACCGCTTCACCATGAAGAAAGAGTCATGTCGTATCAAAAAGTAAATGGTTTATATCCTGCGTTTGTGTCCAACTTGGGAACATCTTGCAGTAAAGCACTTAGAAACGGCATGTAGAATACACTTACGTGTGTGTCCTGACAGATGAGCAGTTCTTTTGTTTAGCGATCGATTGCGAGTTCACTTTCCTTTCACTGCCTGTTTGTCCTTCAGTCTGTCCTGCTCTTCCCCGGTAGACTCCTCCCCACTAAATCTGAATGTCTGCCAACTTTGAAGTTTATATTTGGTCGAGTGCTCACATCGTCGGGTTACACCGTAAAGGGGAGGTGGAGGGATCGTGAGCTGGAAGCGTATCTACCTTTAACTGTGATGAAGCAACATTGTCTTTGGCGACTGCATGATCACACGCAGGTGTGTGTGTTTATTGTGGTCACGGTTTTATTTATTTAAATAATCAGATACTCAGATTAAGCAGATGGCAGTGGCGGACTGAGGAGAAAAAGTGGCCCAGGAGTTCCTGACAGACTGGCCCACTAATATATATATGTATATATGTGTGTGTGTGTGTGTGTACTGTATATGAATCTATACATGGCACGTAGTGTATATGACAGCTTTTACTGTCATATGGACAATATTACTTCTAGCAATAATATGATTACAAAGCCACATAGTGGCATAACAAAATAACTAACAAACTTAACAACTTGACCCTGACAAAATACAGGGGAAAAACAACTGGAAAGCTACTGAAACCTACATTGTTCACTCAGTGAGTAACCTTTGCAGCTTTTCTTTTTTTCTCTCTCAGCTTTTCAGCGCCACCTTTACGTTTCGTAGTTTGTTTAGACTCTGGCTTAGACTGCTCCATCTTTACAGCAATGCGGACCTATTTTTTTCACGTTTCAGTAGTGTCAAACGTGTCGCGGAGGGATCACATGATGAGTTAGACCCTCAGCCAGTGGTGGAGCTAGACTTTTTTTTCAAGGGGTGGCCAAAGGGTGACCAAGGCTTTATCAGAGGGGTCCATATACAAATGATGAACGAAAGGAAACACATATTTTCTCTTAACAGTGGGGTGGCAGTAGGGGTGGCAATTGCCCCCCTTTGGCTCCGCCACTGACCTCAGCAGTGTCGGTGTGCAACTGGCGTCTCTTTTTGTAACTCCCTCCAAGTTGAAAAACGGACACAAGGCGTTCCTGATTTACTGGCATTTAATCGGACAGAAGTGTAACCAAAGATGCCGTGAGAACTGTACAAACATAAATAATACATTTTCATACAGTAAGGGATTCTCATATAGAATAGACAATAAGAATATGATTCACAAATCAGTAGATTGGCTTACAAACAACATCAGTAAAATCGGAATAATCCTTGAGACTACATAACTAACCGAAACTTAACAATCTTTCAAAGACATCTTATTTCCCATACACACATTAAAATACAAATTGCATACCTCATTGGCCGCATTAACTTGAAAGGGTTAACAAAACCACATCTCGGAATGTCTTCTTTAACCAAGTTAAACTTCGCTGCGCGCTTCTCCAGATCTCTAGCGTACGGGGTAAGAATCGCCTCTGCCCGTCCACCTAGCGGACGGTTATTTCCGTTACCGTTTAAATCGACGCTGTCGTGTAGAGAGCGGCGCGCGACCAAAAATATCGCTCCATCCAGGGGCGAGGCTAGGGTATTTTTAGTGGTGCTAGAGCACCACCGTGAAGTTGCTCAGCACCCCCTGGCTCAACACATTTTTAAAATATTATATTATGCAAAAACCTTGCTCTGCACCTGCGCAATACTTTGGTATTGTGCCTCTGTGAGCACTGGGGGCTGGGCACCCCTAAAGACCAGATCCTAAAATCGCCCCTGGCTCCATCCATACATATCACAATCAGATTCAACAAACAAACCACTTCACCTCACTTCAACTCATTCACTGTCACTTCAACCACGAGAACAACAAACTGCGTGACCTCCACCGACGGCAGCCACACTTTTCTTGTCACTCGTGGGATACAAACAGGGAGATATAATTAATGTGGCCAGGGCCGGCCCTTCCATTAGGCGATATAGGCAAATGCTAGGGGCGCCGGCTGTCCAGGGGGGCGCTCGCGTCCATGCGGTTTTTTTTTTTTTTTTTTTTTTTAACAAATGAACAATTAATAAATGTGAAAACAAGCAAAGTCCACATAATCATAATTTCATTGTTTAATAATATTAGTCAAACTAGACATGCATTTCCTGAAGGAAATACATAGTGCTTGAAAAGAGATGCATGTGTGTGTGTGTGTGTGTGTGTGTGTGTGTGTGTGGAGTCTGCTCAATCTGCCCCTCTGCTAAATCTGCCCCATCTGCCCTTTTGCCCCATCTGCCCCTCTGCACCATCTGCACCATCTGCCCCCTCTGCTCCATCTGCCCCCTCTACTCCATCTGCCCCTCTGCTCCATCTGCCCCTCTGCTCTAGCCGCCCCTCTGCTCCATCTACCCCTCTGCTCTGTGTGACTGTGTGGAGTGGGTATGAGAGAGATGCAGGTGTGTGCGCGTGCGTGTGTGGGGGAGGGGGAAGAGACATTCAAAAATAACTGCCACTCTGTCTCTGCCACTCTGAGTGGAGAAGCCTTGTTTTATGTGATTTGCACCCCCCAAACAAACGGTCGTAGTTCGGGACCCGTTTAACTTATTGCTTCACTGAGGAGATTGTGTGAGAGAGGACCCCTTGCCGATGATTTTGATGTATTTTTGTGTGGTTTGACCCAAAAATGACTGATTTATGACAAGTTGATTGATTCTCATACATTTATATGGGGGCCAATGGGGCAGTTTTCTGTGTCTGGTGCCAAACAAATGCTCATAACTCTAAAAGTAATTCATCAAATGATTAGATATCTCGGCGTGCCAGAAAGGACAAGTTTCTCTCCCATTTACAATTTAAATGGAGCTTCTAGGTCAAGGTGTAAGGATTTTACAGCAGTTTATCCAAGAAAGTTTTGATCATTTTTTATGCCAGCTCACACTCTAACTGGCTGTTAAGATTTGAATTTCTGAACATTCCACCATTAATTTTAATATAGGGCCATTTTTCATTTTTAAACTCAATTCTATTAAAATCTATAACTCTAATCGACTCCAAAAACGGATAGCACACCACACAGAGCCGAGACCTTCGAAACGCAGTTCGAACGGAGTCTGTACGTTAAGCGGTTCGGGCCGCATTAATTGCAGAAATTTTGGAGAAAACGAAAAAAGGAATAACAATAGGGCTTTTAAATAATTCTTATAATAACTAGGGGTGACCTGCAATAGTCGCTGATTCGACTAGAGTCGACCATACCCCCTAGTCGACTATGAACGTCATAGTCGAATGTACCATTCTAACTGCATGGGGGTGCCCAAGGATGCAGCTAAGCATTAGTTGTTGCATGAAATGTCTTTGTTTTCGTTATATATAACCTTTTGTCATATAAAATCATCCTAATTTCTGTTAATAAATATTTTAAAATGATGTTTGCGCATTAACAATAGGCATCTTCCTTCTACACATCTACACATCAATAAATCACACCCTGCTGTTGCACAATCCAAAGAGCGGAGCTGAACACGCTACAGAATACGCGCAGCATCTGACGAGATTATAATGGCTACTAAAAACCTTCAAAAGTATTTTGAAAAACAAAGATGAATCAAACAAAGTAAAGTGCAAGTTATGTCGTCAACGTCTTTCATTTCGCACGACAACAACCAACATGGCATACCATTTAAAACGCGTAAGGCGAAAAAAAAAACGTTTGTCGTTTCAGTCGTCGTCTCGTCTCGTCGCGGTGCGTCTCGGCAAGTAGGCCGAAACATTTTTTTAAACATTTTTTGTTGTTTGCTTTTAAACCCCGTTACTTGAACCTTTCCTTGTATTATTTTGCTGTTGTGTGGCAATTTTTAAATATTTTCAGGCAGGCATATTTTATTTAAAATATTTTTGACATTTTGCACAGTGCCTGTCTGACAGTTCGATATGCGCAATGCGCACTGACGGTTAATGTTCTCTAATGTTTCATTAAAAAAAATAAATAAGTAAATAAATAAAAGCTAAATAAAGCCAAACTACCGTGTTTATTCTTTTATCTGAGTGTTTTAGGTTTTTACTTTGAAGAGGAAAAAAGTCCTGAATAAGAACGGGATCCCGTTTAAGGTGCTCTAAATAAAAAATAAACCCGATTCGACTATTAGTCGACTAAAGGGAAAAGCTGACGAATCAGATTCGACTATGAAAATCCTTAGTTGAATACACCCCTAATAATAACAACACACGACACCTATCACCCGCGCGCCAACCCGCCCTCCCCCGCGCGCTCTGCGCACCTCGTTACTGTTTCTCTGTGGGGAAAAAGACACCACAAAGTGAGTGACATCTCCTCGTAAAGTCGTCAAAAAGGCAGAAGCCCTCTGGTGCCCAGGGTAGAAAAATGAGAAACGTGGAGGAGGAAAGGCGGCAAAAAACAGGTAATATAATGGTAATATGTGGTGAATTAACACTATACCATTGGCGAAGCGTCAGGGACTTCAACGCCTTCTCTGAAGGTTAATTGATCTTAAAAAGGATGCTTTATCTATTATATGTAATATATGTTAATAACGCTTCACCAATAATTTGTATTTTTCCTATAAATCGGCTTTCAAATCCACTTTTCGTACTTGTGCTTGAAAAAAACCTCAGCGGTGAAATAAAAAATCAACCAATCAGAATATTTCACACCGTTGTTTCTAGGTAAAAGAGAGAAAGGCCCTTTTACATTGAGAGCTTTTATTATAGATTGGCAGTTTTATCAACCAATCATATTATCGAATTAGAATCGTGGGGGCGTGCACTAATGGTCTCATTTTTATTTGAAACAAATCCAAAATGTTGCCAACCTGTAGCCAGCCCCGTCGACAGGGGGGGACAACCGGGTCTGTTGTCCCGGGCCCTAGGGCCAGGGGGGCCCATCAAAGAGCCCAGCAATTTATTTTTTATTTAAAGTCTATAATTTTCAAATAATCTTGAAATTTTTCATTAATATAAAATTATGTACTCATAATAAGCTCAATGCCTCAAATATATATGTTTTTTACCTATCTGCATATTTTCCATTAAGTGCATACACCCCCGCCTCCCACTGGAAAATGGTTTGATCCAGCACCGACTGTAGCCGGCAGGTATCGGCCCAACAGCGGGAAATACAGTGGTGGATAGTTAAAGTAAATACAGAAATCTGGAGCGCAGAAAAGAAAGGAAAAACATTTACCTGACGAATTTTAAAGTTGCATTGTGTTCCAGGTTTGAAAAGTGCTGGAATTTAGGGTAAAGTACTTGAAAATGCTTGAAATTGTAACTACTTCGTTTCACAACAAATAGCTGTCTGACTGAACAGTTCTCGTGAAGACGTTAAGATTGGGCGTTTTGAAAATAAACAACCATTAAATAATGTGATAAAAAGCGAATTATTTCGAATCATTTCGAGTATATGTATAAATATTTAACTTAATTAAGTTTAACGTGCTGTAAAATATTGAAATGGACCTTTAGAGTGACGTACACGTGCTTTAATTCCGCTGAAGCGCGGCGCGCGCGAAGTTACAAAATTCGAGAGGCTCTCGCGCACGGGCGGAGTCACTGCGATTACGTCATTTTCGCGCGAACCCTCGCGCGGGGGGGGGGGGGGGGGGGGACATGAATTTTTCTTGTCCCGGGCCCCAGCAAGACTGTCAACGGGCCTGCCTGTAGCTGTTGTGTTTTTCTTTGAAACCAGCTCACTTGACTCGCAACTAACACTCAATCGTCATTGTGGCTTTTTCCCCTCTGTATGATCTTAGTGAAAACCGCCAATGTCATCATACTGCCCAATCCTAGTAGGTGCTATGATTAGCTTAGCTTAAAATAAATATATACTAAATGTTCATTGCAGATGCACTTTTGAAATAATGTTGCAGTAGGTAAATTGCCCTGATTTGCACTGGTGGTAGTTGTTGTTTTTAATTTATTTTTTTTATTTATTATTAATATTTAAAAGTTGTTCTCTGCACTACGTTATGTAAAATAGTTTTAAAATATTTTTTGTGCAACACCTTTATATTTATTGCTTGTTATATGGTAATATTTAAGTCATTTGCTTTTTATTTGTTTCTTTAATAGTGACACAATCAACCCGATGATTGATGATACAGGGGGCACCAACCAAAATCTCGCCTAGGGCACCACATTGGTCAGGGCCGTCTCTGAATGTGGCATTCGTATGGGCAGGCTTTTCCAGTTCGTGACTACTTGTATTAATAAGTGACACATCTGCTGTATGTTTTCGTAGTCCGGCCCGGATTTTCTGGGACAAGTTGTTTTTTTTCTGATCTCCGCTGCACACCGTCAGCCCGCATCAGCTGGCCCAGTACGGTCCAACTCGTTCATGTGTTTACAGGCTCAGTCTGCGGCCGCGCGCTGAGCAGGTTTGCCTCACTGTAGCGGGGAAGTAATAGGCACCGTTAAACAGCGGCTTGACTACGGGCTGGGGCCGCAGTGCGCGGCAATGGTTCCTCCATGGGCTGAGTTAAACCTCCGGCGGCCAGCGGCCCACTAACCCATCGGCCCACCGGGGAAATCCCCGGTAGTAATGTACAGTGTTGCGAATAACGCCGTTAAAAATAACGGCGTTAGGTAATGGCGTCATTTTGTCAGTAACGGGATAATATAATTAATTACTTTTCCTGTCGTTACAACGCCGTTGACGTTACTGGTCATTAAAAGCAGTGCGTTACTATATATTGATATACTAACAGTAATCCGAGCGGACCGCTGTCCAGGCTAGTGAGGAGTAACAGATCTCGATAGGTCACAGTTCTCGGTGTAACACCTGTTTAACTTAACAAGTCAGTAAGCGAATCAGAGCCAGTGTTTTTACACGCGCGCCGAAGCACGCCAGTGACACGGAGAGACACGCGAGACAAACGGCAGAAATGGCGAGTCAGGAGCAAGCCGAGGAAAAATTTGCATTTTCAAGGTGGCGATATAAACATTATTTAAGAAAATACTTGAAGTTCCTGAATGTCTACCAGACTGGGTATTTGATTTATTAAATTAAGGATAGAGGTTTTATTGTTAAGTTTACTTATGTTGTGAACAAACCAGTTGTCTCAGGTTGAGAGAATTAAATTTAATATGATAGATGTAAATGCACTTTATATAGTGTAACTGTTTACTTTAGCTTTTTTTTTTTTTTTTTTTTTAACAAAGATTTGGGATTTTAAAGGATTTTATCCTGCACTGGTCTGTGGATGTGCAATAAATATCAAAAGTTAAACACCTTTCTGATCTACTCATTCAACTGACTGTGAAAACTGCTTTTTCAAAAAAAAAATCTTTATTCATCGGCATATAACTTTTTTTTAACTGTAACGCAAATAGTTACTTTCCCTGGTAACGAGTTACTTTTATTATAGAGTAATTTAGTTACTAACTCAGTTACTTTTTTGAACAAGTAGTGAGTAACTATAACTAATTACTTTTTAAAAGTAACGTTCCCAACACTGGTAATGTATGCCAGTCCGACCCCGGCAGATGGAGGTTAATGCAGGTTGTAAGAAAATGTATTTTTCCTTCTTATAAATGTCCATGTAAAAATCACAAATATTCCAGCTGTCGCTCGTGTTCGTGGATCAGTCGACACGCTTGTTCGACACGCTCCTTAACTGCGACGTTACCGCGACCTGCAGCCATAGAAATAACAATATTGACCGCTGCTGCCTTTGTGCGTGCTGTTCGGATGAACACCTCTAGGGTACTCGGCTAGAAAAACACGTGGCACATCGCTATGTACGAAGTTATAAAAGGAAAAATGTGGCCTATTCCTCATTCAGTATGGGAATTAATTCCATTTGAGACCTTTCGAAGTAGTTGTGCAGTGGCCTGTGTGTAATATTATTTTTTGTCACAAGGTGGAGCAATTAGATAATGATACGAAGTTATTAGGAATCGATTGAATTGATCCGGGCTTCAGATGAGATTACAAGGAGAGGTGAATATTAAAGCCAACACTGCGCATTTTTATCTGTCACTATATGATTTTTTTTTATACAGCAAAATTCATTCCGAATGAGTTACACACCAGCTAAAATAAAATATGAAGGCTCGTCCCATTTCTGAATATAATCTCATATTTAACTAATAATAAATAAACTTCAAGATCATCTTGAAACGAAGCAATGGCACGATTTGTTTTTAACTGTTGTAAGTATGTGTATTTTATGACTTATTAACTGTAGTTAGTAGATGTACATTATGACTTATTAACTGTAGTAATGAAAGTATGTGTACCTTATAATTTATTGACTAGTATTTTAAGCAGGTGTACCTTGAGTGTTGCCGTCAGTGCCAGATCTAGGATTCTAGGAGTGAGGGGCCATCAAGGGGCCACAATATTCATAGAGGGGCCAACTATTTGTCCAAAATCCTTGCACACAATCCCTGGTTTCAGTAAGGTGTACACATTTCACCAGTCACACCATATTCAAACAATTAAATTTTAAAAAAGCTTACACAGTGAAATCTCCTTACCAATTTTACATGCATTTTTTAAAACACATGGCATGTGAGAAAATACAGCATTTTATTCATTTTTTAATTCATTTTACTTTTTCACAAATAAGTCAACTGAAAAAAATCTCAGACAAAATACACATGTGGGTAACTACTGTACATTACAGAGTACTTCATTATTCGTTTTTTGTGAACCGATCTGAACCATCTCAAATTAATTCATGTCTATTTCTTTTGCTCATCAGGACTCTATGCTCAGCACCCCAAGATGACTCAAATGCTCATCTGTCATTGATGTTCGTAGATGACTTTTAATCAAACTCGGGGCCGAAAAGATGCACTCACATGAAGCACTGCTCACTGGTGTCACAATGACTGGAACAATACAGATATGTTCAAAGATACTGTATCTCCCCCTGTGCTGCCGGTGCAAGACATCTCAGCTTAACGTCTCCGTATCAGAGTCCTGTCCCAATTTGTGGCATAAACATATAAATATGTCGGTTTCAAACTCCAGTGGCAGTGAATTTGATTGCTCATTCCCAATGCCCCCCAAAAGAGAGATATATCATGATGATATACCCTGCACTAGAGCACTCCTCTGTTAGCTGGGGGTATTTGTTCCACTCCTCTATTAGCTGGGGTATTTGTTCCACTCCTCTGTTAGCTGGGGTATTTGTTCCACTCTGAGTTTCTCCTGCCCCCTGGGTCTGTTTTTCCCCTTTGAACTAGGTGAGGTAAACACATTGGTCTTTCTGACTGTTGTTTCTTTCAGTAGCAGTTAGCATTAACACATTCTTGCACCTGTTATGGCCAATGTAAAAAAAAGCCTCTCAAATCCATTTTAAATCTTATTAATTTACTTGTATGTATTGTTGCTCAATGTTGCCAGTTAGTTTTCAGGTATGAAATCACGTTGGTCCAGAGTAAAAATGCATTTTCTCTTCAGTGGGAGAACTTTTCTCAGTTGGGAGTTTTTTTGCTCTGTCTGGCCCAAGGTCAATAAAACCTTCAAAACCAGTCTGACTTCATTATTGTTCAGTGTGTTGTGTTGGCAGCTGTTTCACATTTGTCTGGCCCAAGGTAATGAAATCCTTCAAAGGTTTCTGGAAATTCAGTTTCCTTTAACCTGTGTGCTGCCATGTTTCAGGTGAATCCATCTTACTTAGAGTCCATAACATAAAAAAAAAATCTTGTTTTTAAAATGTGTTTTACAGATTTACATTGGCTATGGATTTACAAACATATTTCCTATTTCAGCGCGCAATATACACTCACCGGCCACTTTATTCAGTATACCTGTCCAACTGCTCAATAACACAAATGTTGAATCAGCCAATCAAATGGCAACAACTTAATGCATTTAGGCATGTAGACATGGCCAAGACGATCTGCTGCAATTCAAACCGAGCAGAATGGGAAAGAAAGGTGATTTAAGTGACTGAATGTAGCATGTTTGTTGGTGCCAGTATTTCAGAAACAGCTGATGTACTGGGATTTTCATGCCCAAGCATCTCTAGGGTTTACACAGAATGATCATAAAAAGAGAAAATATGAAGTTAGCGGCAGTTCTGTGGGCGCAAATGCCTTGTTAATTCCAGAGGTCAGAGGAGAATGATCCGACTGGTTCGAGCTGATAGAATGGTAACAGTAAGTCAAATAACCAGTTGTTACAACCAGCCCCGTCGACAGGGGGGGACAACCGGGTCTGTTGTCCCGGGCCCTAGGGCCAGGGGGGCCCATCAAAGAGCCCAGCAATTTATTTTTTATTTAAAGTCTATAATTTTCAAATAATCTTGAAATTTTTCATTAATATAAAATTATGTACTCATAATAAGCTCAATGCCTCAAATATATATGTTTTTTACCTATCTGCATATTTTCCATTAAGTGCATACACCCCCGCCTCCCACTGGAAAATGGTTTGATCCAGCACCGACTGTAGCCGGCAGGTATCGGCCCAACAGCGGGAAATACAGTGGTGGATAGTTAAAGTAAATACAGAAATCTGGAGCGCAGAAAAGAAAGGAAAAACATTTACCTGACGAATTTTAAAGTTGCATTGTGTTCCAGGTTTGAAAAGTGCTGGAATTTAGGGTAAAGTACTTGAAAATGCTTGAAATTGTAACTACTTCGTTTCACAACAAATAGCTGTCTGACTGAACAGTTCTCGTGAAGACGTTAAGATTGGGCGTTTTGAAAATAAACAACCATTAAATAATGTGATAAAAAGCGAATTATTTCGAATCATTTCGAGTATATGTATAAATATTTAACTTAATTAAGTTTAACGTGCTGTAAAATATTGAAATGGACCTTTAGAGTGACGTACACGTGCTTTAATTCCGCTGAAGCGCGGCGCGCGCGAAGTTACAAAATTCGAGAGGCTCTCGCGCACGGGCGGAGTCACTGCGATTACGTCATTTTCGCGCGAACCCTCGCGCGGGGGGGGGGGGGGGGGACATGAATTTTTCTTGTCCCGGGCCCCAGCAAGACTGTCAACGGGCCTGGTTACAACCAAGGCATGCAGAAGAGTATCTTTGAATGCAAAAGTCAAACCTTGAGGCGGATGGGCTACAACAGCAGAAGACCACACTGGGTGCCACTCCCACTTGTTAAGAACAGGAAACTGAGGCTACAATTTGCACAGGCTCACCAAAATTGGATAATAGAAGATTGGGAAAAATGATGCCTGGTCTGATGAGTCTCAATTTCTGCTGCAACATTTGGATGGTAGGGTCAAAATTTGGCATCAACAACACAAAAGCATGGATCCATCCTGCCTTGTATCAATGGTTCAGGCTATTGGTGGTGGTGCAATGGTGTGAGGGATATTTTCCTGGCACACTTTGGGCCCATTAGTACCAATTGAGCATTATGTCAATGCCACAGCCTACCTGAGTATTGTTGCTGACCATGTCCATCCATTTATGCCCACAGTGTTCCCATCTTCTGATGGCTACTTCCAGAAGCATAATGCGCCATGTCATAATGTGCGGATCATCTCAGACTCGTTTCTTGAACACGACAGTGAGTTCACTGTACTCAAATGGCCTCCACAGTCACTAGATCTCATTCCAATAGAGCAGCTTTGAGATGTGGTGGAGCGGGAGATTCATGTCATGGATGTGCAGTCAACAAATCTGCAGCAACTGTGTGATGATATCATGTCAATATGGACCAGACTCTCTGAGGAATGTTTCCAGTACCTTGTTGAATCTATGCCATGAAGTATTAAGGCAGTTCTGAAGGCAAAAGGGGTCCAACCCAGTACTAGCAAGGTGTACCTAATAAAGTGGCCGGAGAGTGTACATGATTAAAAAGACGTTTTGTAATTTGGAATATTGGCCTAAAAATCGAATTTTAGATTCATATTTTGACAGTTCCTTATGACCCTAACGTTCATGTTGCTTTGTTAAATACATTTTCTTTAAATTGTTTTGTTAAACTCAAATGTTTTAACATTTACCAGAGTTTAACCCATTATTAGCCTATGTTCTCACATTACTGGTGCTCGTGCCCACATGTATTGTAAATGCGTCCCTTCTATGGCGCGGGTGTTTTCTTCCGTTTTAAAATATCTATATCTCCCCCTGCTGGTGACCTTTTAAAACCGTTTTCATCAAACCATTTTGGTTTAGCGCAGAACGAATTTAAAATGTATATCACAGGTGTTACAATTTTTATCACCCTCTAATCCTATCGTTTATTTACAATATGCATACAGCAAGAAACGGTATTATTTGTCCGTAGGAACGTATAACATGCGCAGCAAACGAAAGTGAACACGCCCTACTGTTACCGTTCAGAAAATACGAATTAGCATATTTAGTTAACGAATTTAAACCGTTGCCGAACGAATCAGAATCTATGAGAAAATATCTACATTAATCATCGTACAGGATGCAAAAACATTCTTGACCATTTAGACTTAACTAAAAGAGGGTAGAAGGAAAGGTGATGGTAGATGTTTACGCGTATTAACGCACGAGCAGGGTTGTCATGGTTTCACCCGGTAGCCGACACGTCCGTGTCCCGTTTCCCCCCAAATACCGTCTGATCAAACATATTCATTCTCACCACATTTACACGGTCAGTCCCAGGAGCAGTTGGATAGATAGGTCTGAAACAAATAGGTTCTGCCGTCGAATCCGCGATAGTGCCAATGACAGCGTTTTTCTAACCTCCTGGGACACTGATCTTTTGGACCAAAAAGACGGATTGCTTTGCGCGAACTTCGCCTGGGCTCGAGCGCACGCGCGCGGGTTTGATGGCCAGTCTGCACGCGCGAGCTGTGAATACTGAAGATGACACGCCGCTAATAGCGAATGTCAAAGTGACGTCAGTAGGGCGCTGGCAAGATTCAGATTTTGTCAAACAGGAGATCGGTCAGAATAAAAAGTGTCCGCCAGATTTACACTGGGGTGATCGTACGAAGTACTTTTATTTCCGGCCTGGAAATTTATTCCTCATTAATGCTGAATGCGGACAGCAGACATGGCATAGCCCAGGACCATATAGTCTGGTGTGCTTGATGGAAGTTTTATCTCGTATTCTGCAGTCACTGATGACTTCTGCAATCTGAATATACTACCGTCCTCTGTTGGATGGGTGCGATGTCCTATTTGAATCCGGACAGTGAACTTGAACATTTTGATGGACTTTCGCTCATCTACTGGTAAGAGGAATCGTTGTATAGCCTAGGCATAAAGTCGGTGATTATTTAAACTTATTAGTGAAGTGGTCCGTCTCCACAGCTTAAAGAAAACATGCTTCAACGTGGTCAATGGTACAATTGAATATGGTTGTTTAAGATATTTCAGGTAAGGTTCGATAAAGCGAATGGTAGCCTCATTCTGCCGCTTAGCCTTGCACTCGAGATATACCTGACACCTTACTGCATTACGGAAACGCAGCGTGCACCGCAATGATAACCAGCACGTGATGTTTGTAAAATGCTGCATGCAGTAAACTAAACTCGAAAGCAAAAAATGGCCTTTGTATCAAATATTAGCGGTTCTAAAAAGCTTTGCATTTAGTGATGTTAAGCGAGTTTATGTCATGCCTTTAATTGTAGTTAATGTTGCGTGCGTAAAGTTCATGCTCTATATGCGTAATACACTTTTGCAGTCGCAGAAAGGTTTGTTGAAAAACACTGAAAAGATCAAATGTACTTTTTATTCATTTCAAAACCCAAATTGTACTTGGTCTAAAGTTAAGTCTAAATATTCATGCATATATTTTTTACCCAGTGTAACCTACTTAAGTGAACAGCCCTGTTTTTCCTCAAATGTAGTAAATTATGATGATTAACATTAGATAAAATAGACGAGTTCATTCGTCTTCCCCTTTGTGACTATCTCAGCGACTGACAGCATTAAAAAACACCTTAAAACGTAAATTGTAAACTGAGCAAAAACATTTCCCCCAAGAGATGTCCCAGTGAAAAAAATGCTCACAAGACCCTGTTAAAAATCCCATGTGAAGTACAGTCGGCTGTCTGTCACCTGAAGGGTGTCCCTATCAACATGCCCGTGATGCAGGCGTTATAGAGCTTGTTGGCCGGTGTCAGAATACAGTTACTAATAAAGGCGCTGAAGTCAAACCGCGGGCAATATGCCCACATCAGGACGAACTAAGCAAAGATGGTCGGGCTTGAGAACAAGAAGGGAAGATAGCATCTACTGGGGGAGAGGACTCGATCTGCAAGACTGTGCAGAGAACAAAGCAGAGCTAAGACATATTATCTCATAACGAATGCAAAAACAAGCAGGTGTGGACAGGGGTTGAAGGATAGGGGACAAACGCTGGGTGTGATGAGTCTATGTGCAGTTTCTCATAGAGAAACCAGGTCTCCTGAGTACAGTCAGGACACAGAAACGATACTCTGAAAGGATGTGGAAGTCCATATTAAGGCTTATGTACGCAGAATTCCTGCCAATAGAGCACCTGTATTATCTGTCTAAATGTTATGCAAGAAAACACCTTTCAGGAATATGATGCAGTTCTGAACACCTCCCAAGTGTGCTGCTGGGAGATTTCTTAGAGACAGGACTTGCCCATTCGGCCTCTAGCAGTTTATCTCACTGCAGTGCTGTTACTGCAGACGTCTGTAATATTGTTTGGACCAGACAATGTAGAGGAAAAGCAGTAAATACTGTTATGCAGTCTGCTGTGCGTTCAAAGGGATCTAGACATCAGTGAAGCTTATTTCATTTCTGACTGGCTTCTTAAGCTGACAGTTTTGCTAACTTTGTACTCAAAAAATGGCTGTAAATATATGCTTATGACAAGTGTTTTTGTCATTGGCTGTGAGACAGTGGTGTTCTTTTGCTTTGTGTGGGATGATTTTAGAGCTTTTCACTTAACCATCTTTGTATACGGAGAGTGTGTGGGGTGAGACGGTGAGGGGTCGTCATTATTGAGTGTGTAGGTGTGGGGTGAGATGGTGAGGGGTCGTCATTATTGAGAGTGTGTAGGTGTGGGGTGAGATGGTGAGGGTTCGTCATTATTGAGAGTGTGTAGGTGTGGGGTGAGATATTGAGGGTTCGTCATTATTAAGTGTGTGTAGGTGTGGGGTGAGATGGTGAGGGGTCATCATTATTGAGAGTGTGTAGGTGTGGGGTGAGATGGTGAGGGTTTGTCATTATTGAGAGTGTAGGTGTGGGGTGAGATATTGAGGGGTCGTCATTATTAAGTGTGTGTAGGTGTGGGGTGAGATGGTGAGGGTTCGTCATTATTGAGTGTGTGTAGGTGTGGGGTGAGACGGTGAGGGTTCGTCATTATTGAGTGTGTGTAGGTGTGGTGTGAGATGGTGAGGGTTCATCATTATTGAGAGTGTGTAGGTGGGGAGTGAGATGTTGAGGGTTCGTCATTATTAAGTGTGTGTAGGTGTGGGGTGAGATGGTGAGGGTTCATCATTATTGAGTGTGTGTAGGTGTGGGGTGAGACGGTGAGGGTTCGTCATTATTGAGTGTGTGTAGGTGTGGGGTGAGACGGTGAGGGGTCGTCATTATTGAGTGTGTGTAGGCGTGGGGTGAGACGGTGAGGGTTCGTCATTATTGAGTGTGTGTAGGTGTGGGGTGAGACGGTGAGGGGTCGTCATTATTGAGTGTGTGTAGGCGTGGGGTGAGACGGTGAGGGTTCGTCATTATTGAGTGTGTGTAGGTGTGGGGTGAGACGGTGAGGGGTCGTCATTATTGAGTGTGTGTAGGTGTGGGGTGAGACGGTGAGGGTTCGTCATTATTGAGTGTGTGTAGGCGTGGGGTGAGACGGTGAGGGTTTGTCATTATTGAGTGTGTGTAGGTGTGAGGTGAGATGGTGAGGGGTCGTCATTATTGAGTGTGTGTAGGTGTGGGGTGAGACGGTGAGGGGTCGTCATTATTGAGTGTGTGTAGGTGTGGGGTGAGACGGTGAGGGGTCGTCATTATTGAGTGTGTGTAGGTGTGGGGTGAGACGGTGAGGGTTCGTCATTATTGAGTGTGTGTAGGTGTGGGGTGAGACGGTGAGGGTTCGTCATTATTGAGTGTGTGTAGGTGTGGGGTGAGACGGTGAGGGTTCGTCATTATTGAGTGTGTGTAGGCGTGGGGTGAGATGGTGAGGGTTCGTCATTATTGAGTGTGTGTAGGTGTGGGGTGAGATGGTGAGGGGTCGTCATTATTGAGTGTGTGTAGGTGTGGGGTGAGACGGTGAGGGGTCGTCATTATTGAGTGTGTGTAGGTGTGGGGTGAGACGGTGAGGGTTCGTCATTATTGAGTGTGTGTAGGTGTGGGGTGAGACGGTGAGGGTTCGTCATTATTGAGTGTGTGTAGGTGTGGGGTGAGACGGTGAGGGGTCGTCATTATTGAGTGTGTGTAGGTGTGGGGTGAGATGGTGAGGGTTTGTCATTATTGAGTGTGTGTAGGTGTGGGGTGAGACGGTGAGGGGTCGTCATTATTGAATGTGTGTAGGTGTGAGGTGAGACGGTGAGGGTTCGTCATTATTGAGTGTGTGTAGGCGTGGGGTGAGATGGTGAGGGTTCATCATTATTGAGAGTGTGTAGGTGTGGAGTGAGATGTTGAGGGTTTGTCATTATTGAGTGTGTGTAGGTGTGGGGTGAGACGGTGAGGGTTTGTCATTATTCAGTGTGTGTAGGTGTGGGGTGAGACGGTGAGGGGTCGTCATTATTGAGTGTGTGTAGGCGTGGGGTGAGACGGTGAGGGTTTGTCATTATTGAGTGTGTGTAGGTGTGGGGTGAGACGGTGAGGGTTCGTCATTATTGAGAGTGTGTAGGTGTGGGGTGAGATGGTGAGGGGTCGTCATTATTGAGTGTGTGTAGGTGTGGGGTGAGACGGTGAGGGTTCGTCATTATTGAGTGTGTGTAGGTGTGGGGTGAGACGGTGAGGATTCATCATTATTGAGTGTGTGTAGGTGTGGGGTGAGATGTTGAGGGGTCGTCATTATTGAGTGTGTGTAGGTGTGAGGTGAGATGGTGAGGGGTCGTCATTATTGAGTGTGTGTAGGTGTGGGGTGAGATGGTGAGGGGTCGTCATTATTGAGTGTGTGTAGGTGTGGGGTGAGATGATGAGGGGTCGTCATTATTGAGTGTGTGTAGGTGTGGGGTGAGACGGTGAGGGTTTGTCATTATTGAGTGTGTGTAGGTGTGGGGTGAGACGGTGAGGGGTCGTCATTATTGAGTGTGTGTAGGTGTGGGGTGAGATGGTGAGGGTTCATCATTATTGAGAGTGTGTAGGTGTGGAGTGAGATGTTGAGGGTTTGTCATTATTGAGTGTGTGTAGGTGTGGGGTGAGACGGTGAGGGTTCGTCATTATTGAGTGTGTGTAGGTGTGAGGTGAGACGGTGAGGGTTCGTCATTATTGAGTGTGTGTAGGCGTGGGGTGAGATGGTGAGGGTTCGTCATTATTGAGTGTGTGTAGGTGTGGGGTGAGACGGTGAGGGTTCGTCATTATTGAGTGTGTGTTGGTGTGAGGTGAGATGGTGAGGGGTCGTCATTATTGAGTGTGTGTAGGTGTGGGGTGAGATGTTGAGGGTTCGTCATTATTGCGTGTGTGTAGGTGTGGGGTGAGATGGTGAGGGGTCGTCATTATTGAGTGTGTGTAGGTGTGAGGTGAGACGGTGAGGGTTCGTCATTATTGAGTGTGTGTAGGCGTGGGGTGAGATGGTGAGGGTTCGTCATTATTGAGTGTGTGTAGGTGTGGGGTGAGACGGTGAGGGTTCGTCATTATTGAGTGTGTGTTGGTGTGAGGTGAGATGGTGAGGGGTCGTCATTATTGAGTGTGTGTAGGTGTGGGGTGAGATGGTGAGGGTTCGTCATTATTGCGTGTGTGTAGGTGTGGGGTGAGACGGTGAGGGTTCGTCATTATTGAGTGTGTGTTGGTGTGAGGTGAGATGGTGAGGGGTCGTCATTATTGAGTGTGTGTAGGTGTGGGGTGAGATGTTGAGGGTTCGTCATTATTGCGTGTGTGTAGGTGTGGGGTGAGATGGTGAGGGGTCGTCATTATTGAGTGTGTGTAGGTGTGAGGTGAGACGGTGAGGGTTCGTCATTATTGAGTGTGTGTAGGCGTGGGGTGAGATGGTGAGGGTTCGTCATTATTGAGTGTGTGTAGGTGTGGGGTGAGACGGTGAGGGTTCGTCATTATTGAGTGTGTGTTGGTGTGAGGTGAGATGGTGAGGGGTCGTCATTATTGAGTGTGTGTAGGTGTGGGGTGAGATGTTGAGGGTTCATCATTATTGCGTGTGTGTAGGTGTGGGGTGAGATGGTGAGGGTTTGTCATTATTGAGTGTGTGTAGGTGTGGGGTGAGACGGTGAGGGGTCGTCATTATTGAGTGTGTGTAGGCGTGGGGTGAGACGGTGAGGGTTCGTCATTATTGAGTGTGTGTAGGTGTGGGGTGAGATGTTGAGGGGTCGTCATTATTGAGTGTGTGTAGGCGTGGGGTGAGACGGTGAGGGTTCGTCATTATTGAGTGTGTGTAGGTGTGGGGTGAGATGTTGAGGGGTCGTCATTATTGAGTGTGTGTAGGTGTGGGGTGAGACGGTGAGGGTTCGTCATTATTGAGTGTGTGTAGGTGTGGGGTGAGATGGTGAGGGTTTGTCATTATTGAGTGTGTGTAGGTGTGGGGTGAGACGGTGAGGGGTCATCATTATTGAGTGTGTGTAGGCGTGGGGTGAGACGGTGAGGGTTCGTCATTATTGAGAGTGTGTAGGTGTGGGGTGAGATGGTGAGGGGTCGTCATTATTCAGTGTGTGTAGGCGTGGGGTGAGATGGTGAGGGGTCGTCATTATTGAGTGTGTGTAGGTGTGGGGTGAGACGGTGAGGGTTCGTCATTATTGAGTGTGTGTAGGTGTGGGGTGAGACGGTGAGGGTTCGTCATTATTGAGTGTGTGTAGGTGTGGGGTGAGACGGTGAGGGTTCGTCATTATTGAGTGTGTGTAGGTGTGGGGTGAGATGTTGAGGGGTTGTCATTATTGAGAGTGTGTAGGTGTGGGGTGAGATGATGAGGGGTCGTCATTATTGAGTGTGTGTAGGTGTGGGGTGAGATGGTGAGGGGTCGTCATTATTGAGTGTGTGTAGGTGTGGGGTGAGACGGTGAGGGTTCGTCATTATTGAGTGTGTGTAGGTGTGGGGTGAGACGGTGAGGGTTCGTCATTATTGAGTGTGTGTAGGTGTGGGGTGAGACGGTGAGGGTTTGTCATTATTGAGTGTGTGTAGGTGTGGGGTGAGACGGTGAGGGTTCGTCATTATTGAGTGTGTGTAGGTGTGGGGTGAGACGGTGAGGGTTCGTCATTATTGAGTGTGTGTAGGTGTGGGGTGAGACGGTGAGGGTTCGTCATTATTGAGTGTGTGTAGGTGTGGGGTGAGATGTTGAGGGGTTGTCATTATTGAGAGTGTGTAGGTGTGGGGTGAGACGGTGAGGGGTCGTCATTATTGAGTGTGTGTAGGTGTGGGGTGAGACGGGGTTCGTCATTATTGAGTGTGTGTAGGTGTGGGGTGAGACGGTGAGGGGTCGTCATTATTGAGTGTGTGTAGGTGTGGGGTGAGACGGTGAGGGTTCGTCATTATTGAGTGTGTGTAGGTGTGGGGTGAGATGGTGAGGGGTCGTCATTATTGAGTGTGTGTAGGTGTGGGGTGAGATGTTGAGGGGTTGTCATTATTGAGTGTGTGTTGGTGTTGCCATTTCAGTGTGCCCAATCAAAACAGCTGTGCGATCGCTGCACAAACGTCTCACAAACAGCTGTGCCAACGCATTCCGAGTGGTGATTTCTCGAGACGTCATGCGCTGACTTCACACCTCTAAGTAGAGTTGTCGACCATAGTGACAGATATGGCCAGCATCCAGTGTTGTAGTAAACCCTGAATCATCAGTGGCTGTGTTTAAAAGTATATACTAAGCGCACTCATATTGGCCTACTGTTTAGGGAGGTGAACTTCTAAACTAAACAGAAAAAAATCTCCTCACATCAGTTTACATCAGTATAGTCATATATAATACAATCTATAAATCCCTGCTTAGATAATGACAATGATACAGTAGAAAAAACACCTCTAAAAGACATTGAAAATTAAATCTAAGTTATTATAAAAGTCATGTGGTGTTTTTATTAATGGTAGGGAAAGTAACTATGAAAGTGTGTAAGTGTGTGTGTAAGAAAGTGTGTAAGTGTGCTGTCAGGACTGGTCTGCCTGCTTTGGTATGGCATTCACTGCATGTTCACTTTCTGTACATGTTTGGGTATGTGAACCTCTGCCCTATCTGTGCTGTTGCTGTTGTTGTTGTTGTTTTCTCTCAGATGACCTGACAATGGTATTAAATGTCCAAATTTTCTGACAGTTGGAAGTGGATGGGAATCAACAATGATAACAGTTTAAGTGTTAGGCCGACCTCCTCCGACCCACACCTGACCCACACCTGTCTCAGGTAATGCGTTCGGCTGTGGGCGTCTGACCAGCACTCACACGGCTGGCTCAGCTTGCCCCGATTAACATTGTGGCGTTAAGGGTTTGTTATTCAGCTTAAGGGACTTCAGGTTTAGATACACCTAGAACAGGTCACTGGAGCAGTTAGGGAGGTCTGTATAGTGTTCATACAAATTCACGAAGGAAATATAAAGGATTTATACATTTAGTTTGAGCGAGGCCTACTTTTACATACTAAACTGCAAAAACAGCCTTTAACGGAAACCTGGAGTGGATATATGAGCTTTGATGATTGAGCATTAGTTACTGCAACATGAAATCAGTCTCAATACACCTGATACCCCATCTGAAAAGCAGGATTATACCCAAACTCTGGCTAATCTGTGCAGAGAACATGAATGGCAAACACATTAGTCATAGATAAGACAAATGTGCAGATGGTTGCTCATGAGGAACACACACTGAAAGTCATTTAGTCATGAATTTAGTTTTTTGGATTGAGTCAATGAAAAAAAAATTGTGTGATTGATTAATTCAATTTTATTACATTGAGCTAATGCTTTATTTTTTTCAGTGCAGTGAATGAATATTCATTTACATTTATAACACGAGCACAGTGAATGAATATGCATTTACACTTATACCATTAGTATGTCCCTCATGAGGAACACAGTGAATGAATATTCATTTACATTTATAACACGAATACAGTGAATGAATATGCATTTACACTTATAACATTAGTACATCGCTCATGAGGAACACAGTGAATTAATATTCATTTACATTTATAACATGAACACAGTGAATGAATATGCATTTACATTTATAACATTAGTACGTCGCTCATGAGGAACACAGTGAATGAATATGCATTTACATTTATAACACGAACACAATGAATGAATATGCATTTACATTTATAACACGAACACAGTGAATGAATATGCATTTACATTTATAACACGAACACAATGAATGAATATTCATTTACATTTATAACATTAGTAAGTCGCTCATGAGGAACACAGTGAATGAATATGTATTTACATTTATAACACAAACACAATGAATGAATATGCATTTGCATTTATAACATTAGTACGTCGCTCATGAGGAACACAGTGAATAAATATGCATTTACATTTATAACACGAACACAGTGAATAAATATGCATTTACATTTATAACACGAACACAATGAATGAATATGCATTTACATTTATAACATTCGCTCATGAGGAACACAGTGAATGAAAATTTATAACATTTGGCAGACGTCCTTGTCCATAACAACTTACAGAAGTGCTTAATATCTGGAGTAATAATGAATATTATTCTCACACTTAGGGAGGGAGAGAGAGAGGGGGAGAGGGCTGGCTGAGCTCACTAATCAGCCAATCAGCAGATTTGATATATACTATATTATACTCTCTCTCTCTCTCTCTCTCTCTCTCTCTCTCTCTCTATATATATATATATATATATATATATATATATATATATATATATATATATATATATATATATGTCTGACCTATATTTATGGTAGAGGAAATTCTATACAATATGTTGAATTCAGATTTTCCATAATTCAAAATATTGTGTGGCTGTCCGTAAATCTTTTATGTTGGGGAAAAATAAATACTAATTCAATAATATCATTATTCAGAGTGTCTCTAAGCAGGTTTCTAGATGCATTCACCAAAAGTTCTGATTCTGTACAGAACACAATATCACAGTATTAATTTGAATAGTAATGATAATACATATAATAATTAATAATAATGCAATCATTTTTTGTAAATGTAAATAAATGTAAATGTGCCATATTTTGTCAATTGTGATTTTTACACCCCAATCGAAATTTGTCCTCCGCTTTTAACCCATCTGTGCAGTCAGAACACACAAACACACACTAGTGATTACTAGGGGGCTGTGGATCACACGTGCCCAGAGCAGTGGGCAGCCCTAGCCCGGCGCCCGGGGAGCAGTTGGGGTTAGGTGCCTTGCTCAAGGGCACCTCAGTCATGGCCTCAGGTCTGGGAATCGAACCCACGATCTTCCAGTCACAAGACCAGTTCCCTAACCGCCAGGCCATGACTGCCATTTTTGTCCAGTATCCAGCAGAACATAGAACCTCTGCAAGTGTTATTCACATATAAACCTGCTTCTACAGTAACAGAAACTAGTATATATGTTTTAGCATAATTATTTCTCACAAATAGAAGCCCTATCTTTATGAGTCTCACGTGCCCCTTAGAATTGTGTTTACTTTTCCTGCCTGTAGGGGGCAGACACGGGCACATGACACAGCCACCTGTAAAGAGCTCAGGTGGTGACTAAACAGGCAGGTGTGGAGATGCTGTGTTGCTAAAGCTGTAGCACTTCACCTCATCGGAGCCCAGCAGTCCTGAACGAGCTTGTGGTTCACGAAGCTGAAGGGACTCCTTATGACCACGTCCTGCACCACGTCCTGCACCAGCATAATGGAAGTCTTTAAATCCCACAGTCCTGCACCAGCATGGTAGAAATCTTTACATCCCACAGACTGCCTTGTGTTCATAGGAGCAGATGCTTGTATCCAGAGCAACATGCATATTTATCAGTAAGACATTGTGTGCCTCATGGGAAATGACCCCATGGCCCTCGTGTTGCATCTTGAAGGTAAAGAACGGAGTCATAAAGCTGTTTCACTGCTGTATCACAAGACCCAACACACACACACACACACAACACAACACAACACACACACACAGCTGTACTTGCTCAGCAGTTCAGTTCTAGTATTTTAATCACAAAATGTCTCTATGGCTTGTTTTGTGCTTATTGGTCAGCAGCAGGAAGCTCGTTGTGATGCGTCATATCTGATATGAGCAGATGAGGGCCTGTCCTCAACACGCTCTCCTAGCACAGCAGCCTGGCCTTTGACCCCTGGCTCAGAAGATATCCTGCCCTCATAATTCCAGTCACCACCACTTCTGCACGGATATCTGGATTCACTGGAATTCCTCTTTAGGAATTAAACTGCTCCACACAAGCTCAAGCCGATTCATGTGTGTTTGATTTGCTAGCAGAAAATGATTGACAGGTATTTGAAATTTGATCACTCCCCCCTTCTCCAAACCAGCATTGTTGGTATTGTGTTGGTACCACGCAATGAGGCAATACTGCTTGGAAACTGAAGCTTAAAAACATGTGTGTGAACCACGGTTCGCTGACCGCATGTAAACACTGAGTTAAAGTACTCCATCTGGAATCAGTTAAAACCCACGTGCTGAATGAACCCTACATGGACGACAGTATCTGATGCCACATCAAAAGCCTGTAGTAACTTGTGTAGATGCCATATGCACATCATGGTCAAAATGCTGTGCGATATTTAATGTTGCATGTTTGACTGAGGTCAGATTGTCAAATCAGAGAACTTTTCACACAGAAGTGTTGCAGGAGCACAGAAGGAAATGTGCAGTGTGTGATGTGATTTGGGGCATGTGCAATTGCCATCACAGTTTATGATTTACAGACATTACTATGCAGTAAACAAAAACAAATGAACGAGGTGAAGTTGCTAAGACAATGCAGAGCTGTGTTTTTAAAGCATGTGCTCCAGGAACCCCAGTTTTAGTTTAAGGTTAATGGAAAACAGCCAATTACTGCTGGTTGATTTCAGCACCAAAACGCTGGATCTGAGCCACGTGGACACGTGTCCGCCCAGATGACTGCGTCCTACGACGCTGCGTACGACAGTTAAGGCAGCGTGGCACTGCGCCTGTCTCTATGCTGCAGTGGCTGAAGAGAGTAATCTGTGTTAACAGCCAATGTCATTACACAACATTCTGCAGCAGTAGTAAATGGTCTCTCTGCTTCCTTGCACACAAACTTATTGAAGTCCCTTAAATTTGCATCTACTGTGATATCGTAGTACAACAGAAGCTTTATATATGTTACAAGAAGAAAATAAATTTTACAAATATGAAATTTATATTCAGTGCTTAATGAGGATGGGAGGGATTTAGATGCAAAATCGGGGGGAAAAAAACCAAAGGTTATTCAGTGATTATTATTATTATTATTGTAATACACTGCACTGTGGGTGGAAAGGATTGTTGGATTTTTGCTTTTGTGCAAATGATTTTTCCGTCTCAAAGCTCCATCTGTTGATTGAGTTGCATCACAGAACGCTAGCAAAAATAGTGGTGTGGTAAACTGGTTGTGCCCGAAGTTCAGCGCTGGCCAGTCCCACATTAGAAACGGACGGTTTTGAGGTTGAGGTTTAACCCCATTTGTCTTGGGAATACCTAATATGTTGTAAATACTGAACCAATTAAAACGACGGGGGAAAACGTTCTAAAATTGTTTGGCAAATTAGTGTGTTCAAAAACTTAAATACTGCGGGATTTTTTCTAAATCATGTATTGACATCGCTCACTTGAACCCTTCACGCTGTCGTTTAACCAACGAAGTGAAGGCCTGTGCGCGCGCCACAGCTACGAGCCTACTACCCACATGAGCGCGTGATCCATTAGGTTTTAAACGCATCTGCTCCAGCCTCCTATAAAAAGTATTCAACAAGGAAATTACGCAAAATTATTCCAATTCAGAAACAAATCACCAAGCAATACCAGAGTCCCTGTTTTTTTAAATACAACATTGCATAATATTTAATCCGATGTCAAAGTTAGGTGGAATTAGGAGGCTGAAACTGTAGATCATGTCGGTCTCTGTGGAGAGGACCTGTGTACTGCGCTAGGACACAGAGGAATGGGTGTGTTTCCGCAGGTGGTGGACGCACAGCTGTTCATCCAAAATGCCAACATTTTCTGTTATGCTTAAAGGAGCTGTCATGATTAGCAGGTAAAATATTTATTCTGCTCTGACTGAAAATGTAACGCAAGGACTAATATACAAAAGCGTTTCTTACCGGTTTGTGCGGTTCACGCAATCATTTGAAGTGAGGAGGTTTACAACTGCCTTATACTGACGTGTTTGTGGAACTTCAATGCAAAGATTCATTTGAGTATCCTGGGTAGTATATCGTCAACTCGTGTAAACGCCCAAAGTGATTTGTACGCTTGTTTGTTGTACATTCAATAGGTGCTGTTGTTGTAAGGAGTCACTCCCCGTAACGCCTTTACCCAGTTAAACCGACTTTGTAGTAAACTACGTTTTCCTTGTCTCTTGTGCCAATGTCCACCCTAATTATTTAAGTGGCTTGTGAGAATTTTGAATTTGTAAAAACCTCAGTAACACCCATGGACGTAATTTTGATTTCAAAAGTGGGGGGGGGACATAGATTCGTCGCTATTTAAATATTTGGTTTTAACCGTAAAAACTGGGGGGAACGTCCGTGGTAACACCTGATGTAACTCTTTATTCATGAATTCACACTCGGTGAACTACGTGGTAAATGCCATTGGTTTGGTTTGTGGGCTAAAGCAGTTCGGGGGAGAGGGGTACTTGGGGGTCATTGTATAGTTTGATGAGATGTTGTCTGATGCAGTTCTGTTGTGGATCTGTTCTAGGTTAACCTCGATTGCTTGTTTTGTCAGCCTCTCAGTGTCTCTTCATGAACTGAACACAGTCACGCTGAAGCCGCCAGAAGATTCTACACTGAAGATCAGTTTTTGCATTCTTCTGTGAATGGGGTGAACTGCAGTAAAGTGACCGTGAACTGATTTGTCACTTCTCTCTCTCTGTTTCATACAGGACTCTGATGGGTCCATATGGAATTGATCGAGCAGTCCATTCTATAGACTTTACAGACTGTGAAAATGGGTTAGGTAAGTGTGTTTCTCTGTGGAAAATCAACTGAACTATGACACCATGCAGGGAGCAATTTTAAGTTGTTTTTTTAATACATGTCTGCTGTGTCAGGGTTAAGGGAACTGGAGCGGGGGGGGGGGGGGGGGGGGGGTGCTGGAATTCTGGAATTACCACACATACCACTATTCATTTTCATTTGCACAGTACACACACAGGCACAGGCACGGATCAATTGATATGCACAGGCCCCAGACACACACAGAGGTCCAAACCCCCACCCCCCCCCCCCACCCCCCACCCCACCTTCCTCTGTGCCAGAGACATGCGCACACACTCATACTCTCTTTGTGTGTTTATAGCCCAGCCAGCTGGGCACCTAAGCAATACATCAAAACCTGTGGTTGCTAAGGTCCTTAACCCAGATCTCCTTATAGCTCCACTTGTGCCATCAACAGGGCACAGTATTAACAGCCACTCTGCTCTCTTGGACATTTTGATGCCAACCAGCAATAAAATTCCATATGTAACTGCAAAATGCATTGAAGAACATGACCCTTTTAGAGAAGGTTTGTGTCTGCAGTTTAAAAGCTTGAAGACTGAAGCATTAAAGCTTGAAGGTTAAAATGCATAATCTGCCATGTTGTTGTGTGTCTTTGTCTTAAATACTGCACCAGTGTCAGCACCAAAAACTACATTCATTGAATGATGGAGAATTTTTTTACCTGCATAGCAATTTACAAATTGGACAATACTTGAATATTTCAGTGTACTGGGTTAAAAATGATTTCATGGTGTTAGGAGTTGTGAGGCACATATCTACAAGAGACGTTCTGATGAAATAATATATTTTTTCAAACCTCAGTAAGTCCCAGTGCCTTGTCTGGCTAGTAACATCAGTTAAAACCAAAATGTTTTTATCCTTCTTGATTAGGTTTTCAGAGTAGCAGGGGAATTCTTGAAGTTGCTGAAATCAGGAAGCAATGAAGATTTGTTTCTATATTCCACTCCCAGAATCCTCCATGATGAGATAACATCCCGTTAATGGCCTGGCAGTCCTGTGGAATCAGGACTCTCCACCACAACTGTTTAAGCTGCAGGAAGCTCAGTCTAATTGGTACACTAATTGGGCGTGGCGTATATTTGAGGGACCCAGTCACCCGGAGATGTTCGCTCTCCGTCAGGCCCACGGCTGCCGCCGAGCCCGAAAGCTCTTGATAGTTTTAATCATTGTGCTTATCGATCAGCTGTAAGCAGTAGTGTGTGTGCACAACAGACATTCCCTCTGTTGCTGTTCTGAGTTTTGCAGTTAACTCTGTAGGTGTCCATGGAAGGTGGAGGGTCTCTGGAGGGAGGTTCTCTGGAGGGTGGGTCTCTGGAGGGAGGTTCTCTGGAGGGTGGGACTCTGGAGGGTGGGACTCTGGAGGGTGGGTCTCTGGAGGGGTGGGTCTCTGGAGGGTGGGTCTCTGGAGGGTAGGTCTCTGGAGGGTGGGTCTCTGGAGGGTGGGTCTCTGGAGGGTGGGTCTCTGGAGGGTGGGTCTCTGGAGGGTAGGTCTCTGGAGGGTGGGTCTCCCCCAGCAGGTGATGGTCTTTGGTCCTGCACGCTCAACTCTTTCCCATTGCACATGTTGATCTGAACCTCCTCCCTCACCAGCAGTGATCCCATGCACACCGAGCGTCCAAGCAACAAACTACATTTCATTACAAGAAAATGAATTTTAACATGTAACCTGTTGCTATTGTGACTTGGGGTTGGTATTTTCCAATGGCAAGTTATCATTGTTGAGGAATGTCAAATGGGAGGTGTTTTTTACGAAATTTGTGATTTCTTTCTGGCCCTAAGAGTGTTTCTGAAAGATCTGAGGAGGTGCTGTGTGTTTTCTGTTCTACGTCAGGTTCATGTGCACCATCTATCCTTTCTGGACTTGTGTGTCCAACCTTTTGATCACAAACCGACACGTGTTTGAGACCTCTGTCCCTCCTTTAGGTATCAAAGTAATGGGTGGTGTGAAGGAATTAACAGGAGAGGAGTTTGGAGTTTATGTCAAAAGAATCTTACCAGGAGGCCTGGCCTGCGTTGATGGTACGTACACACTTCCCCTTCTACAGTCATGTTGGGGCAGAGCATCTACAATATGGCCTTGCAACATGCTGATCTCTGATCCTCAGTTGCACAGATAAAGATAATATAATGTAGCAAAGTCATGCAACTTTTATTTATTATGCTATATTGTATACTTTAAATAAACATAAAGGTTAAACGTGTAGAATATGTAGTGTAGGTGGAATGCAGGTCAGTTGTCCAGGCAACAGCCATGACAGAATGTGGGAGTGGCTCTCTGTTCCAGATCTAAAATAACCAACATGATATGGAATGATTGTCAAACGTGATGTCATGTGACCGGTTCTAAAAAGAAGGTGAACTGGGTGCTGTGGCTGCCTTTGTCTTTGGTCAGGTGGTCAGAGGGCATGTTTGCCACATGCGAGACCTTGGAGTGAGACCAGGAAGTGTTACTCTGTGCGTTTTGCACACATCTTCTTCACTGCATAAAACTATTTAAATGCACTTTTGAATGAGAATGTCATACAGTGATTTTGTTGTTTGATTTGCTCAGGTTAGCACAATGAAAGACCCTCAAGATATTCGATCTCTATCAGAAATGCAATAACCTAACATGACAGCAGGTGCGTTCTTGTGCAGTTGTATAAGTGGTGGATTTGAATTTGACAGCCTGGGCCACTAACATTGACGTGGAGGTCTGGGACATACAGTACGTTGATCAGCTGTGTTGAGTAGTCTAGGTCAGCATGACGGAGGGTCTTGATTGGTTCTTGGACTGCATTGATAAGGTCACTTCATTAATTTTGTGAGCAAATATAGCCAGAGATTATATTGTACTTTCATTCACAGATGGTTGTGGTTTCATCTTTCTATTTGAATGGCCACATATCTGTAAATATTCACATTTCACTGAATTAAGAAAGCATTTGGGACAATTAATGCAGGCACACACAACAGCAACTAATGGAGCTTCAGTTTATAAGACTCCTTTTCTTTTAAAGATTCTATAAGAGCACTATCAAAATTGTGCACTGGTATTGATAACCAGCATGTATTCTGCTCATTTTTCAAGGGTTTAAGAACGTTTAAATGTAGTATTGTGTTTAGTTCCAAGCTTGTCGATTACAGAGCCCAAACCCGAAGAGTTGAAGCATTCACTTCTGTGCATGGTGGAGTTACATTTCCTTTCTTTCATGTCTAAATGTTTGTGTAGGGAACCTCCAAGCAGGGGACCAGATCCTAGAGGTCAATGGAGAAACTTTGATCGGTGTCACAAATGAAAGGTAGAAACTAATTTTTGTTGTAATTTGCATAGCGTTATTGTCTTTTAGCTTGTTTTGTAAGGAACTGTGGTCCATACAGTAACTCCACACAGACTCTGGCAGCAGTATCCTGCAGTGGGGTTACAGCAGGCTTTCAGACGCTGCAGTTTCTCCTGCATTAGCCATTAACAGAATGATGCAGTAATGAGTGCTGAAACTGCATTGAAGCATCTAGTCAAAGCTTCAGCTGAACTCCAGATACTCCACAGCTTTGGGTTAAAGAGAACACACGTCAGCTCCAGATCTGTGTGGCCCGGTGAGGAACGGAGCCTGCCGTGGTAGTGTAACACCCAGCCTTACAAACCCCTCACTGAACTGACACTATGCTTTTTACTATCGCTGTCTGTTCCCAGAGCGGTTGACATCCTGAGGGCCGCCTCCTCAACCAATCGCATGCGTCTTCTGGTCGCAAGGGACGAGGAGGGGCGGTAAGTCAGACCCGGCTACCCTTCAGAGAGATTGGAACATGAATGCAACCTGACAGCCAAATCTCCCAGTTACAGTAACTCAGCAAGTTTTACCACCCAGAGGCTATTTTAAAAGGCTCAGATGAACTGATTGTGTTTCCCATTCCATGTTTTCCCTTGTGACCTTGATATGTGTTTGGCTGGCACATCACTCACCAGCAGACACAACTCCACGTTGGAGGCTTCCATAGTCCAGTATGGTGCATTTTGCTGTTGCTCAGTTGTCTCGGTAAGCGACCAGCATCACTACAGAAGTGCAGAAGGCTCCTGTCCTACCACCTCCACCATCTCCATGAGCCTACAGAACTAACAAATGACACATAAGGGTCTGTTCAAACCCTTTACCCCCGTCTCCCATTCGCTGAGGCAAGCGGAGATCAGCAGCTATCTCAGTTGGATACTTTAATACCAGACTGCGGAGTGTGGGTGGATGCTAGACTGCTGCCTCCGCCTTCACCCAGTGCTGATGGGCGGAGGTGGAAACAAGCTTTCAGGGCACCATCACTCAATGTCTTCTCCCACCCTCCTCTCCCAGATTACAGCTATTGATCTGTGGCTTCCTGACCTGACTCTCGTATGCTCTAAAAACCTCCCTTCTTAGCAGATCTCGTGAATAATTGAAAGAAAGGAGAATAATTTTACTTGTAAAGTATACCCTACTGGCTCTATATGCTCTACACCTCACTGACTCCATCACCACTGCCTTTGCACCCTTTTCAGCACTCTGCATGTAAACATCACAGATTTTATATACCACTGCCTCTAAATGTCAGTGGCTACACCATTGCCTTTATCCTTTACTGACTCTGGTTCTGGAACCTCCACTTCCACGAGACTCCCACTACAGTCCTGCAGGGGGCACTGTCACATGACAGTGAAAAGGAGCAAATGTCTGAAATGTCTGTTCTGTGTGGACCATGTATAAGGAAAGAGAGAGAGAGAGAGAGAGAGAGAGAGAGAGAGAGAGAGAGAGTGAGTGAGCAAGAGAGAGGGAGGAAATGAGAGAAGAGAGGGAGGTTAAGCTGGGATGAGATGAGGCCCTAGGCTTTAATCTGTGCATTCTGGGGATTAGGCTGTCCCTGTCCCTCCATACCCAACCACCTGCGTCCTCTCAAGGACCGGTTTGGACACCTCTGCTGGCTGTGCCTGTGTGGGTGCATATGTGTAGCTGTTTGTCAAGCTGTACATGTAAATGTGGGTGTATATCATATATAGGGGTATGGATATATGTAGCTGTGTGTGTGCATGTGAGTGTGTGCGTACATATTGACTGTTCCTCCATCATTTCCCAGTGGAGTAGAGTGAAACCTCAGACTAGAGCCAGCCAGCCATATCTGTCTCTTACACACACACACCATATCACTACATCTGTCTTTTACACATGCCGCATCACTACATCTGTCTCTTACACACACACCGTATCACTACATCTGTCTCTTACACACACCGTATCACTACATCTGTCTCTTACACACACACACACACACACACACACACACACACACCGTATCACTACGTCTGTCTCTTACACACACACCGTATCACTACGTCTGTCCCTTACACACACTGTATCACTACATCTGTCTCTTACACACACACCGTATCACTACATCTGTCTCTTACACACACCACATCATTATATCTGTCTCTTACACATACTGAACCACTACATCTGTCCCTTACACACACCCTTACACTACCCCCTAAACCGTACTGATCACGCTCCCACATGAGGCATCAAGTGGCATGTGCTTTGGTCTGAGCACTGGAGCCCGTCTGTTCAAACCTCAGGTCGGATCTTGCTGCCATAATATGTGTAACATGATCTCAGAAGGGTGGTCACCATGGTGAGACCAAGGATCAGTAGCACTGGCCTAGGCTGGTCCACAGCAGCATGGTATCCACGGTGATGAGTCATGCAGTGATGCTGGTGCATGTTGGGGTGGATGAGGGCCACTGTCATCTCACACACACTCACCGATGCTTCTCCACTGATGAGGACCGACATAGATATGGCTCCATATCTGCCATTCACATAGTGTCTGGAGATGATGATGGAGTCCTTCCGCAGGACATGCAGAGAAGTGGCTTTAAAATGCAACTCCAGTGTCTGTCCAGATGTTGACTCACTCCCAGTAGTGTCTCCCAGTGCTGAGCAGTCGGTGGCCCTCCCAGCTCGGGGATCCTGGGAATGTCTGTGTCCAGATTACAATCCTTCCAGTCCAGTTCTGTCATTCTATTGGGAATTCTGTCTTTTAATCTTCATTTCATTAATTAATTCCTATTTCTGGAATCCCGCCATGTATTTTTAGGCTAAGCTGGTCTCCAGACACTACAAACTCACTTTAAAACATCATTCTGTAAAAGCATATGAGCTTCTCTGAGGAGATCTGAAGAGTTCTTGAATTTGAGTTGGAATGGTGTATTTCTTAATGGAATTTTAATTTCGTCTAATTTCTCTTGAAGGAGAGAATTTGCAGAACTTCTAGACAAGTATGGCTCCAACAGCACTGCGGGCTCCACGAGGAACTCTCCCATCCTGCACGGTAACAGGACCTCCCCCATCCTGCATGGTAACAGGATCCCCCCCCCCCCCCCCCCCCCCCCCGTCCTGCACGGTAACAGGACCTCCCCCATCCTGCATGGTAACAGGATCCCCCCCCCCGTCCTGCATGGTAAAACGGTAAAAGGACCTCCCCCGTCCTGCACGGTATTCCGATTTTATTCCCATGGTAAATTTCCCAACTTAGAATATTCATAGGGTTGCAAAATTCTGGGAATTTTCAAATTAGCTGACAGGCCTTAAGCACCATAGGAAAGCTGATATTAAGCCTGAGGGGTCATATGTGGACCTGCTGGTTGTTCAATCACAACTAAATTTACTGCCTGGAGGTAAAACTTCAGGTGCTTATTGGTTGACTATACTGTTTACTGCAGACCTGCTTTCTGTGTATGTGTCAGGAAGATGAATCAAAGTATTAGAAAGACCTTTAAAGGAAAGAAAGATGATATTACAGTTTTTCTCAGTCGATTTGGTTAATTTCTCACATCATGGTTTACATTGGCATCACAACTACTGCATTTCTCAAAACAGTTAGTGCAAACAGCAAAACTCAATGAAATACCTGCAAAAGCACATACTTCACTCAAAATTATTTGTTTTTGCCCCAAAAGCAAATATTTAGGTCAGTCAATTTGTCAGTGCCATCAGAGTATCTAGTATGTGTGCCATTGCCTATGAACAAGGCAGTCAAAATACATAGTCATGTTGTCAGTGCAACTTTAGGTCATAGTCAGTGCAGACTGTATATTCTGATGCAAACTAGCTAAGCTTTTGATTTCAAGAACACTGCACATTCTGTGGTATATCAAATGAAACAATACATGTTACACACAAAATACAAACTTACACAGAACACAGTTACACATCACTGTATGTGGGAGATTGATAGAAATAAATTGGACTGGAATCAAATTTGTAGAGCAATATTGTTCGCACTGCAATTTGTTGACAAAAACAAATGATTGAAATTCAGAAAAGACAGACAACTGACTGGAAAAACTACAGAATTAGAAACTTACTCTACACATTCAAAACAACCTGAGCTCATACAGCCTCCTCTTGTTGGGATGTAAAAATGGAACCTATGGTTGATACCACTGGTTGATCTAAACCTTCACCAATTCCCTTTCTTACTGTAACTGAATGTTCACCTGCAAACAATTTAATCAAATTAGGATAAATTACCAAAATGTAACAAAAAAAAAACTAAAATGATGCCTTAGAGATTATGACAGCATGTTCAGCCCTTTTGCATATAATGACCTAGGCGATGACGTAAAGACTAAATGTTTTGGAGGGTAAGACAAATCACCAGACAATCCGTACAACACATTTTGATAAACATGACATAAGCGACACATAATGTAAAAAACAACAGACAATTGCCTATGTCCATTTGCTAAATGTACAAAAGCATTTGCAAAATGTTAAACACAATGAGAAATGCAATTATGATGTGCACAAGTGACAAGGAGATGTGGAGACTGAATGAACAGTTTTGAGAATTTCAATTCTGATCTGAGAAATGACCAAATCGACTGAGAAAAACTGTAATAGTAGTTCAACTCTGTACATGATGTAACATGAAGAGCCTGAAGAAGCTGTCATCCACAAACACCTGGTGTAGCTGCAGGATGTTCATTCCAAGCAAGCAACAGCAGTACCCAACACAGCCAATCAGCACGGGTGGAAGGCAGAGTGGTTAAACAAGGGGAAGGAGGTGTGGCTCCTGCCTCTCTGGAGCCCCTCCCACATACGCTGTGGCCCGCAGTTGAGAGCACTGCCTACCCCTGCTTATCATGACTTTTTAAATATATAACATAATAAAAATGTTACTGTTACTGTTACATTTAGGTTTCAGGTTTGTTTATAATCAGGGGGTGATTTTAACAGCTGGGTGTTGTCACCAGCTTATAATCTATTTCTGTTATTAGAGATTCAGAAGAACACACTGCACTGCCCTCTAGTGGATTCTTTCTAGGAATACTGTGCTTGTAATGACCCCAGTTTAGTTCAGTATGCTGTAGAATATGAAATGCAGTGCATGTAGTACTTAAAATTCTCATTTTACTGAATTTTTGCATTCTTTCCAACAGCAGGCAGATACTTAGACAGCACGTCATCAGAGTCCTCGTCCAGATCCCAGAGTCCTTTGCTCAGTCCGCCTGGGTCCCAAAGCACATGCAATAACTCGGGACAATTACAGCGCTCCCTCAGGTAGTTTACATTCTCTCTCTCTCTCTCTCTCTCTCTCTCTCTCTCTCTCTCTCTCTCTCTCTCTCTCTCTCTCTCTCTCTCTCTCTCTCTCCTCTCACTGTGAACAAATACAGAGCACATCAGATGCACATAGATTAATTAATACTATCACACATGCACTAACACAGTTAGCCAGATAAATTTTAGGATGTATTTAGTGTTTGTAACTTGTGTGTTTGTATCTGCTGTTTGTTGGGTAGTCAACAAAAACCAACAAAACTCAACAAAAAGATAAGGTTCTAACCCTCATCCATAAAGAGCGTAAATATTACATTACATATAATTAAAGTGTATGAGTACAGGTAGGTTTAGGTGGAGACATAGCATTAATCAACAACAGTTGAATACCAATGAAACAATAAATGCCTGTGTGTGTGGATGTGCGTGTTTGTGGATGTGCATGCGTGTATATGTGTGCGCATGTGTCTGTGTGTCTGTGTGTCTGTGTGTCTGTGTGTGTGTGTGTGTGTGTGTGTGTGTGTGTGTGTGTGGTTCCAGTCACCTGGGGGAGGGTGTGATCCAGATGATCTCCATAACTCGTTCCTGCAGCCTGGGCATCATCATCAGCGGCGGCTCCAACAGGTCTGATGGCCCCGCCATCTTCATCCAGGAGGTTCTGTCTGGAGGGGACTGTCATCGGGTAAGACACGCCCCTCCCCCACACCTCCACACGACTCCACCACCACAGTCACAGGCCAAAGGAACATGCATGTCATGGGTCTTGGGCTTATTTCATTTATATAGTGTGATAAAGAATCACTGCATCTTTTCACCTCTGGCAACAGCTCATGGGGTGGAGTAACACTCAGCACCGCCCACCCTCTTCTGATGCATGAGCTCACGGATGCCCATGATTGGCCAGCGTTGCTGTGATTGACCGGGGAGAGCGAGTATGCCACCCCTCCCTCCCTGAGGGTGTGGTACATTTGGTCTCTTGGGCTGGTTTATACTAATAATAAGTGACTAATAATAGTGTTATATGTGCCCCATTGATATACTTTGTTAACACAGGGACTTGTGCAGGACTCTGGGAGGCTCAGTAAACTGCATACTGAGTGTAGTACATGTGCATGTCCTGCACTGGGGCAGCTGGGGTGGCAGTAGTGAGCTGTGGAGTGGGGCGGGTGCAGCCAGGTGTGATGCCATGGGGGGCGGAGCCAGTTCTTTGCTGTGTGGCTCAGACTCCGCCCACCTTGTGCTGCACAGGACGGGAGGCTGAGACCAGGGGATCAGCTCATTGCCATCGGCAGGGAGTCCCTAGTAGGGGTGACGTTCGAAGAGGCCAGGACCACCATCAACAAAGTGAAGTTCAGGTACATGTTATTACACCTCTCTCTTGGATTTGGTGGTAGACAGTACTGTTCCCTGGGCTCCCTACAGTCTATCATCATGAAAGCAAAGACATGTTTGTTGTCCGCTTCATTACTGCTCCATAGGTGAAATCTATGCTGCGATGACTGTCTCTCTGTCACTCTGTGCCCTTTACCTCTGAAGCCAGGAGCCATTGGTGGAGATCGCCTTCATCAGAGGGAAAGGCCCCGCCCCCTGCAGTGTCTCCGGCAGGGATGGTGGTCAGCGCCCTGTCGGCAATGGTTACGCTGCCAACCGCTTCAAATCGTGCCCCCGACCTGAGGTAAGCAGTGCCAATCCCAGAGCCGCTGACGCATCTTCTGTGGAGATGCTGTCCGGGTGAGGAGAGGGAGTACACACAGGCTTCCAGTCTTTTGAACGTGATTGAACTTGTGTTCTTGTCCTGCAGTTCAGAGCGGAGGAGCCCACATCAATGCGCTCGTCCTCCCCAGACGTCTGCCCACCGGACATACACTTCTCAGGTACTGTGGAGTGTTGCCATGGCAATGTCAAACAAAACCCAAACAACACCCAAAGTACATTTTGACCTTTTCTATGTTTAACTAGAAACTGGAAGGCTTAGAATTTCATAATGGTGAGTCACCATTTGAGTGACCTGCTTTTGTCATAGATATTGTTGATGATCTCTCAGAATTGTCTAGTACCATTTGTTAACATACCGTAGTGTGATGGAACAAAAATATACAGCTCCCACATCTGGAGGGTTCAGAGTCACAGGTCTGGAGGGTTCAGAGTCACAGGTCTGGAGGGTTCAGAGTCACAGATCTTGAGGGTTCAGAGGGTTCAGAGTCACAGATCTGGAGAGTTCTGAGTCCCAGGTCTGGAGAGTTCTCCCACTGCAAACCTCAGCCCTATCTGATTTGTTCTTTGATGAATTACTGGTGGTTCAGCTTTTATTTCTAGACAAGGTCATTTGTCTGCAAGTGTCTCTCAGTGAGTCTGAGTGTGTCCTTATCCTGTTACATTACCGGACACCACGATGGCTGGGGCCTGCTGCTGCCAGTACACAGTCACTGCTAGACGCCACAGGGCAGGTGTGCTGGGAATCAGTGTCTTCTGGAAATACTCTGGAGAGTTTAAAAAAACACTAGCACTTTAAACACCAGCATGTACATGTGCGCACACACACACACACACACACACACACAAACACAAACACATCGCCAAGCTGTGCTTTACTGAGTCAGTGAAATACAACATTTGAAATAAAATACAGAGAAAAAGCAATATGAGTGAATGATGAGAAAGCAACACAGCGAGATGAGCGAAGGAGAAGAGCTGACTGGGTTGGAGGAGGTGTGTGTACGCGTCATGGCTCAGTGTGTACGCGTCATGGCTCAGTGTGGACGCATCATGGCTCAGTGTGTACGCGTCATGGCTCAGTGTGTACGCGTCATGGCTCAGTGTGTACGCGTCATGGCACAGTGTGTACGCGTCATGGCTCAGTGTGGACGCGTCATGGCTCAGTGTGGACGCATCATGGCTCAGTGTGTAGTGTCACCTGACACACATCTAGCAAGGAGCCAGAGAGGGTATTAGTGTGGTGTGGTGATTGTACACTGAACTACACATGGACTTGTATGCTTTATAAACCTTATATAATTTTGTCCTGTTAGCTCAGGTAGACTAACGATTCCCATGATGCACTCATACTGCCAGTCTGATAAAAAATGTGTCACTTCTGCCAAATACTGTAAATATAAATGCTATAAATGTAAGCAGGTGTCAGGAGGTGTTTGGCTCAGGGGGAGGTTTCGTGTGGTGATCTGCGGTTTCGTGTGGTGATCTGCGGTTTCGTGTGGTGATCTGCAGTAAGGGATTAAGCGTTTTGGTCTGTCAAGGCGGCACTAGAGAACGACCAGTTTCTTGACCAGCAGGGGCTTCAGGAGGATTAGTGGTTAATCACTGTGGGATTTAATCTAAACAGGACACGTGCCCTTGACCTCAGGAATATAGCAAAGAACTCCTATGTTTATACTGTTTAGACCTGGGGTCATTCTGAGGTCAAGGGGAGGGGCATGTCGAGCATGTTATATCCCAGGAATGTCAGGCATTGGCTACCAATGATGCTGCTCCTCTTAATAATGAAGAATCCTGATTGGAAGACCAGCAGTGGTCTTTCCCCTGCGTTTCCCGGTTTGCAGAGCGGGTGCTTTGTGAGGTGGTGGTGGCGGTTTTCAGTGCGTGCCGCAGGACAAAGGACACGTTCCCCCTGCACTGTGACTCAGCGCCTTTTCCATGCCTTCACATTTTCAGCGTGGTGTGTTGTCGTGCTGGAATGTGCTAACTGAGGAATAATTCCCTGGGGTTGTAATCCTGTTTTCCACGGATGATGGGCAGGCCTTAAGAAGCAGCGTTCACACCCCCCCTTGTTGATACTGTCTGTTTTTAGATTGGCTGTGAAAGTGTTTTTGGCCAGAGCTGATGCATGTCGTCTTGCTGCAGAGCGCTCATAGGAGGTGGTGTTTCTGGATGTTTGACCTCCATTGCAGATGCTGTTATCTCCAGCACACACCCTCGCCTCTGACTATCCACATGGATGCAGTTTCAGAGGGAGAATAATGGTGCCTAATTATTCAAGCCAATTTAGTTGTGCTGGATTTAAGTCAAAATGCATGAATCTCCATTGGTTTCTGTTAAGACCACGCCCACTAAACACACTAAAGGGAGGGGTTCAGAGGTGACCAGTCATGAGGGCTCACTGAGACATTGCTATGTAATATGCTCCCTTTAGCCACTCCCTAAGCCCCTCCCTTACCATACCCATGGTTCTTGAAACCAGACTTATCTGAACATTTTAATTGCTTAAAATTACAAAACCTAGAAGAGTAATTCTCTTTCTCAGAGCAACTTTTAGCAGGTTAGCTCAGGATGTAAAGACACTTTAACTGAACTGAAATATCAGCTTCTTTCAGGTCTGATTTAGGTAAATAGGAGAAACTCTCACTACTCAACTGAATTGCTAATGTGTATTCTGTATGAATATGATTGTGTGTGTATGTGTGTATGTGTGTGTGTGTGTGTGTGTGTGTGTGTGTGTGTGTGTGTGTGTTCCCACAGTAGCCTCAGCCTCACAGAGAACTGCCACTGCTTCCAAACCAAAGGTCTCCTTGGATCCCCACATACGACTCAAGCCTGAGAAGCTTGACCTGGTGGGTTTCCAGAGGGAGGTGCTCCAGAGGGAGGTGCTCCAGAGGGAGGTGTTCCAGAGGGAGGTGTTCCAGAGGGAGGTGTTCCAGAGGGAGGTGCTCCAGAGGGAGGTATTTCAGAGGGAGGTGTTCCAGAGGGAGGTGCTCCAGAGGGAGGTGCTCCAGAGGGAGGTGCTCCAGAGGGAGGTGTTCCAGAGGGAGGTGCTCCAGAGGGAGGTGCTCCAGAGGGAGGTGCTCCAGAGGGAGGTGTTCCAGAGGGAGGTGTTCCAGAGGGAGGTGTTCCAGAGGGAGGTGTTCCAGAGGGAGGTATTCCAGAGGGAGGTGCTCCAGAGGGAGGTGCTCCAGAGGGAGGTGTTCCAGAGGGAGGTGCTCCAGAGGGAGGTGTTCCAGAGGGAGGTCTTCCAGAGGGAGGTCTTCCAGAGGGAGGTGCTCCAGAGGGAAGTGCTCCAGAGGGAGGTGCTCCAGAGGGAGGTGAGAGCATCTCTGTGAGGATCGGGGTGGAGTCTGCTGCTCCAAAACATACAGCCAACAGCAGTGCCAGGGTCACAGTGTCCAAATGTTAAAGGTTGTTAGTGGGTAACAAATCGTGCATAAAATAGCTGCTGTAGCTGAAATAAGTAGGCATTTAATAAGTAGTGGTGTAGGTGGTTACTCGTACAGTCCCTGACATAAGTTCTGTCGCTTATCCATGTTGTGGAAACAAAAGCTTATAACCTGACTTTAAATTCATCGATTGGTTTTAGAAATGACTCATATGAAAGCTGAAACCCTCCCAAATGAGATTTAATTTACGAAAATAAATTTGCTTTACTGCAGAAATATTGATCATTTAATGAACACAGAAAGGTCAGATTTTGGCAAGACAAAGGTTTTGTCACCCACAGAAAGTAAGTTAAAAATCAAACAAATAATTCACTTCATATACAAATATATGCTTCATAACACTGGTGAATGACGTTGTGGTGCTATTAGGGCAATATTTAATATTTTATGTGACTTCCATGAGCTTGAAGGATCGCATCCATGCGGTTCAACAATGACTCATACAATTTATTGATGAACGCAGTCTTACATGCCTCCCAGAGTTAATCAAAATCCTTTGGTTTCGTTTTCCATGCTTCCTTTCATCCTGTCCCAAACATGCTCAATGATGTTCATGTCTGGTGACTGGGCTGGCCAGTCCTGGAGCACCTTGATCTTCTTCGCCTTGAGGAACTTTGATGTAGAGATGGATGTATGAGCTGGAGCACCATCCTGCTGCAAAATTTGACCCCTTTTATGATTGGGATTGTAAGATGTAGCTAGTACTTCTTGATATTTTAGGCTATTGATATTGCCTTCCACCTTGCAAATGTTTCACACACCCCCATACTGAATGTAACCCCAGACCATGATCTTTCCACCACCAAACTTGACTTTTCTGGGTGAATCTTGGTTCCATACGGGCTCCAGTAGTAGATTCATCTGAGAAATCCACCTTCTGCCACTTTTCCAGCGTCCATCCATTTAGCAGGCTGTGGGCCTTAGCAAATGCCACACGGTTTTTTACCTGCCTTTTGTTTAGTGCTGACTTCTGGGCACTGATTCGACCATGGAGGCCTTTTCGAGACAGAATCCTACAAACTAGTTGACACAGGGACTTGAGGTGACCAGGCCTGGTGGAGCTCTGCTGCAGTGGAAGAGGGACTGGCTTTGGATTTTCTAACCAACAAACGTTCCTCCCGAGCAGTTGTCTTGTGGGGTCTGCCGGACCTGGGCTTGTCAAAAACATCTCCAGTCTCTTCAAATCTTTTTTTAATTCTTTGTATTTGACGCTGAGACACATTAAAGGTTCCAGCCACCTCTGCAGTGGATTTGGTCTTCAGCGTCTTGATAATCAAGGCTTTGGTCACAGGATGGATTTTTGGCATGTTGTCAGAGGTCAAGTTGCAGTGCAAGTGAAGTGCTGGGGTGCTTTCATATGAGTCATTTCTAAAACCAATTGATGAATTTAAAGTCAGGTTATAAGCTTTTGCTTCCACAACATGGATAAGCTACAGAACTTATGTCAGGGACTGTATACATGTGCTAACTAAATGCCTTCAACAGTGCTGAGTAAACACCAGCGTTAGAGTATGTGTTTACTGAGCACCAGTTTAGGTGTTTAATCAGTACTGATGTAGGTGGCCACGCAGCACAAGAGTGGGTGTTTACGCAGCACAAGAGTGGGTGTTTACGCAGCACAAGAGTGGGTGTTTACGCAGCACAAGAGTGGGTGTTTACGCAGCACAAGAGTGGGTGTTTACGCAGCACGTGAGTGGGTGTTTACGCAGCACGTGAGTGGGTGTTTACGCAGCACGTGAGTGGGTGTTTACGCAGCACGTGAGTGGGTGTTTACGCAGCACGTGAGTGGGTGTTTACGCAGCACGTGAGTGGGTGTTTACGCAGCACGTGAGTGGGTGTTTTTACGCAGCACGTGAGTGGGTGTTTGCTGTTGATATCTCAGCATTAGTGTAGGTGTTTAAGGTGAATTCAAAATGCTAATCTTCTGTAATCTTGACATCCTTTCAGACATTACAGTGGGAAAATTCTGCATCCTTAGGCAGGTTGTTTGTAAAGATAACCCTATATATCACCCGAGTTTCTGCCTCGCTCTGTCCTCGTCTTTGTGGGCGATTGGTACCCTTAATATCCTTCACTGAGCCTATTCGCCATGACAATGGGTGGTATGATGATGAATAGTCACAGTGATGTGTAACACCATGGTGACAGGGCACTGTAACTAATGTGGCAGGCTCTTTTGTACCTGGGGCTGGACATCACTGAGGAGAAGAGGCAGAGACTCAGAGACAGTCTGTCCGCAGACGCTCAGGGGACGGTGTCTTACGCAGGTGAGTTGGGCTGCTCATACCACACCCACCTACATGTAGGTGTTACACCTACAAATTTGTAACTGAACCCCATCCTTTGATGAATTAGAGTTTGTAGAAGCCACGTCCAAAGTGTATCGTGACAAGCTGGAGGAGGCGGGGCTGGCCCAGGGACCCTTCCTGTTCTCCTATCATGAAGCAGCCAGTTTGATGGACATATCTGCCTTCCATTCACCTGTGAGTTTATTGCGGGCGAATGAGCTGTTTTGTTCTGATATGGAATAGACGTTGAGATTTGCAGTGTTTTTATTGGCTGGATCTGACAGCCATGCTTGTGCACAGCGTCAGCTCTTCTGATTTCGTAATGCAAACACTGGTGTATTTTTAGCATACTGCATGTCTTCTACAAGACAAAGTCTTATACACAGACACAAACACACACTCACACTCCGTGTCATTTTTCCCTTCAGACATATGGTTCAGAGTGCAGCTACAGCAGTGAGGAGGTGGAGCAGTGGCAGTCCAAGGTGAAGCAGCTGCACCTGCAGGTGAAGCAGTTGAAGGTGAACAGTGTTAGTGAACACCTGCAGATGAAGCAGTATAAGGTGAACAGTGTTAGTGAACACCTGCAGATGAAGCAGTATAAGGTGAACAGTGTTAGTGAACACCTGCAGATGAAGCAGTATAAGGTGAACAGTGTTAGTGAACACCTGCAGATGAAGCAGTATAAGGTGAACAGTGTTAGTGAACACCTGCAGATGAAGCAGTATAAGGTGAACAGTGTTAGTGGACACCTGCAGATGAAGCAGTATAAGGTGAACAGTGTTAGTGGTCACCTGCAGATGAAGCAGTATAAGGTGAACAGTGTTGGTGGTCACCTGCAGATGAAGCAGTATAAGGTGAACAGTGTTGGTGGTCACCTGCAGATGAAGCAGTATAAGGTGAACAGTGTTGGACACCTGCAGATGAAGCAATGTAAGGTGAACAGTGTTGGTGGACACCTACAGATGAAGCAGTTGAAGGTGAACAGTGTTGGTGGACACCTGCAGATGAAGCAGTTGAAGGTGAACAGTGTTGGTGAACACCTGCAGATGAAGCAGTATAAGGCGAACAGTGTTAGTGAACACCTGCAGATGAAGCAGTTGAAGGTGAACAGTGTTGGTGAACACCTGCAGATGAAGCAGTTGAAGGTGAACAGTGTTGGTGAACACCTGCAGATGAAGCAGTATAAGGTGAACAGTGTTGGTGAACACCTGCAGATGAAGCAGTATAAGGTGAACAGTGTTGGTGAACACCTGCAGATGAAGCAGTATAAGGTGAACAGTGTTGGTGGACACCTGCAGATGAAGCAATGTAAGGTGAACAGTGTTGGTGAACACCTGCAGATGAAGTAGTATAAGGTGAACAGTGTTGGTGAACACCTGCAGATGAAGCAGTATAAGGTGAACAGTGTTGGTGGACACCTGCAGATGAAGCAATGTAAGGTGAACAGTGTTGTTGAACACCTGCAGATGAAGCAGTATAAGGTGAACAGTGTTGGTGGACACCTGCAGATGAAGCAGTTGAAGGTGAACAGTGTTGGTGGTCACCTGCAGATGAAGCAGTTGAAGCTGAACAGTGTTGGTGGTCACCTGCAGATGAAGCAGTATAAGGTAAACAGTGTTGGTGAACACCTGCAGATGAAGCAGTTGAAGGTAAACAGTGTTGGTGGACACCTGCAGATGAAGCAGTATAAGGTGAACAGTGTTGGTGGACACCTGCAGATGAAGCAGTATAAGGTGAACAGTGTTAGTGAACACCTGCAGATGAAGCAGTATAAGGTGAACAGTGTTAGTGAACACCTGCAGATGAAGCAGTATAAGGTGAACAGTGTTGGTGGTCACCTGCAGATGAAGCAGTGTAAGGTAAACAGTGTTGGTGGTCACCTGCAGATGAAGCAGTGTAAGGTGAACAGTGTTGGACACCTGCAGATGAAGCAGTGTAAGGTGAACAGTGTTGGTGGACACCTGCAGATGAAGCAATGTAAGGTGAACAGTGTTGGTGAACACCTGCAGATGAAGCAGTTGAAGGTGAACAGTGTTGGTGGTCACCTGCAGATGAAGCAATGTAAGGTGAACAGTGTTGGTGAACACCTGCAGATGAAGCAGTTGAAGGTGAACAGTGTTGGTGAACACCTGCAGATGAAGCAGTATAAGGTGAACAGTGTTAGTGAACACCTGCAGATGAAGCAGTATAAGGTGAACAGTGTTGGTGGACACCTGCAGATGAAGCAATGTAAGGTGAACAGTGTTGGTGGACACCGCAGATGAAGCAGTTGAAGGTGAACAGTGTTGGTGGACACCTGCAGATGAAGCAGTTGAAGGTGAACAGTGTTAGTGAACACCTGCAGATGAAGCAGTATAAGGTGAACAGTGTTAGTGAACAGCGACTGGCTGTCTTTACCCTCTTAGACTTCACACACCGTCTGTCTTATTAAGTATTCAATGTGTTTGAAGGGGTTTGCTCTAGAATATTTGTTTTACCCACAGGATTTACTAGAGGACACACAGAACAGTAGTAAATCTCTTGAAGAGCATCTTGAGAAGACAGCAGAGGTAAACAATTTTTAATTGATTTTCTGGACATTATATATCATAGTGTGACGCACAGAATTATCTGTAGAGCCTCATTTGAGCTCCTTCATGCGAACGTGGGTTTCAGAAAGCCACAACCACCGTGGAGGAGAACAAGACATTAAGGAGCCACGTGCAGAGAGCTGAGGCCGTGCCGAAGAAGACCAGCACAGCTGAGCAGGACTATGAGGAGGTCATCCGACTCCTGGAGGCTGAGATCAAAGACCTGAACAATCAGCTCGCTGACAGGAAGCGAACAAGTCTGCAGGGCACTAACGTGAGCACTTCCTGTTGCACTGCACCGCGAGGTTGGCCTTAAGGCCACCATTCCATTAAAGGATGAAAGGAAGCTTCTATCATGCTTATCTAGAAACCATCTTCAGTTGTAGTTCTAAGCTTGTTCTAAGAGTCTATTTTGAGTCTGTTCTAAGTGTCTTATTTTGAGTATATTCTAAGAGTCTGTTCTACGTCTATTATAAGTCTGTTCTTAGCCTAGTAGTTCTTCATACATCCTGATAAAAATGCCCAAGCTCTTCAAATGAAGCAGGTTCACATTTTTAAATGACAGGTTTTTTTTTCCCTTATAAAGCATCAGTTTGTCTGCATAGCCTGGTCTTTAAGAGCAGAACTGCACCTGACTGAGTTTGAAGCATGGTGTTAAAATCATGTTTCTAATCATAGGAAGACATGTTGGAGATGAACAAGAGGCTTTCTGTCATCGACAGTCAGCTGAGAAAGTCTGAACTCACCAGGAAACAACTTGAAACCTCCAATAAGAAGCTGGTCAGTTTTGCTCAGGTAAACTTGACTCACCTGTATGTGATGGTTGACAAACACATAGATTTGGGTTTTTACTGTAATTATTCAGGTAAATCTCAGAATAGCTGCTGATTGGTAAAGAAATCTGAGAACTTTCTCTAACTCTCCTTTTGCTTTCTTATAGAATGTTCACACATTTCTCACCAGTGGGGGTTTAATTACAATGGAAAAAAAACGGTGAGTGACTCAAAAGAAAAGTTCTCAAAATGCTCCATAAGCTCTGCTGATAACCAGAGTGAGATAACCAGAGCACCACTCCCTCCTTCCCCACAGGACACCCAAGTCTGCACTAGCCAAGGAACGTCCAGATACACCCTCCCTCCCAGATCCCACCAACCAGCTTGTAGCTGAGGCCAAAGACCTTGTTAATGCAGTCTGCTCTCTCTGTGTAGATGATCGCAGTGAGTAAAGGAACTTGCACCATACACAATTTACACACCGCCTGACCCCAGAACAACGGAGCACAGGCCAATTTATATACCACCTGACCCCAGAACAACAGGGCACAGGCCAATTTATATACCACCTGACCCCAGAACAACAGAGCATAGGCCAATTTATATACCACCTGACCCCAGAACAACAGAGCATAGGCCAATTTATATACCACCTGACCCCAGAACAACAGGGCACAGGCCAATTTATATACCACCTGACCCCAGAACAACAGAGCATAGGCCAATTTATATACCACCTGACCCCAGAACAACAGAGCATAGGCCAATTTATATACCGCCTGACCCCAGAACAACAGAGCATAGGCCAATTTATATACCGCCTGACCCCAGAACAACGGAGCACAGGCCAATTTATATACAACCTGACCCCAGAACAACAGGGCACAGGCCAATTTATATACCACCTGACCCCAGAACAACAGAGCACAGGCCAATTTATATACCACCTGACCCCAGAATAACAGAGCACAGGCCAATTTATATACCTCCTGACCCCAGAACAACAGAGCACAGGCCAATTTATATACCACCTGACCCCAGAACAACAGAGCACAGGCCAATTTATATACCTCCTGACCCCAGAACAACGGAGCACAGGCCAATTTATATACCACCTGACCCCAGAACAACAGAGCACAGGCCAATTTATATACCTCCTGACCCCAGAACAACGGAGCACAGGCCAATTTATATACCACCTGACCCCAGAACAACAGAGCACAGGCCAATTTATATACCTCCTGACCCCAGAACAACAGAGCACAGGCCAATTTATATACCACCTGACCCCAGAACAACAGAGCACAGGCCAATTTTAGATATTATTGTTTTTTTAATAATATAGTACACATTCATAATAAAGCACCTTCAACACTGAACCTTCCTTATGGGATTTTGTTTGTGACTCTCCTTTGCAGTGTTACCACAGACCAACGAGGCACGTGCCGCTGGCCCTGAGCTCGAGGGTGGAACAGAGTGAGTTCCTCAGAGCTGAGTGGTGGTAAAGTATAGCAGGGGTGGAGTGGTGATGGTGGTGGTGGTAAATTGTAGCAGGGGTGGAGTGGTGATGGTGGTGGTGGTAAATTGTAGCAGGGGTGGAGTGGTGGTGGTAAAGTGGAGGAGGGGTGGAGTGTTGATGGTGGTAAAGTGGAGGAGGGGTGGAGTGTTGATAGTGGTGATGGTGGTGGTGGTGGTAAAGTATAGCAGGGGTGGAGTGGTGATGGTGGTGGTGGTAAATTGTAGCAGGGGTGGAGTGGTGGTGGTAAAGTGGAGGAGGGGTGGAGTGTTGATAGTGGTGATGGTGGTGGTGGTGGTAAAGTGGAGCAGGGGTGGAGTGGTGGGGGGGTGGTGGTGGTGGTGGTGGTGGTAAAGTGGAGGAGGGGTGGAGTGGTGATGGTGGTGGTGGTGGTGGTGGTGGTGGTAAAGTGGAGGAGGGGTGGAGTGTTGATGGTGGTAAAGTGTAGCAGGGGTGGAGTGTTGATAGTGGTGATGGTGGTGGTGGTGGTGGTGGTAAAGTGGAGGAGGGGTGGAGTGTTGATAGTGGTGATGGTGGTGGTGGTGGTGGTGGTGGTGGTGGTGGTGGTAAAGTGGAGCAGGGGTGGAGTGGTGGGGGGGTGGTGGTGGTGGTAAAGTGGAGGAGGGGTGGAGTGGTGATGGTGGTGGTGGTGGTGGTGGTGGTAAAGTGTAGCAGGGGTGGAGTGGTGGTGGTGGTGGTAAAGTGTAGCAGGGGTGGAGTGGTGGTGGTGGTGGTGGTGGTGGTGGTGGTGGTAAAGTGTAGCAGGGGTGAAGTGGTGGTGGTGGTGGTGGTGGTAAAGTATAGCAGGGGTGGAGTGGTGGTGGTGGTGGTGGTGGTAAAGTGTAGCAGGGGTGGAGTGGTGGTGGTGGTGGTGGTGGTAAAGTGTAGCAGGGGTGGAGTGGTGGTGGTGGTGGTGGTGGTGGTGGTGGTGGTAAAGTGTAGCAGGGGTGGAGTGGTGGTGGTGGTGGTGGTGGTAAAGTATAGCAGGGGTGGAGTGGTGGTGGTGGTGGTGGTGGTAAAGTATAGCAGGGTGCTGGAAAGAGCATGTAGTAGATGATTATGCCATCAGCCTTTTACCTCTGAAGCTGCATTCAAGCACATGGGGAGACTTGCAGACCCTGTTACTGACAGAACACGGCCTCACAATTGCCTGTTTGCAATTATGCTTTGGCAAGGGATTTTTTTAAATCTGCCACTACATTTATTGGTGCCGGGGCTTATTTTTGAAGCATGTTAATGTAAATAATCAGGATTAAATCACACAGTTCTGAATCATTCATCTCTAGCCATAGAATACACAAGCTTAATTGTAAAGGGAAATGAAGTTAAAGCGAGGAGAACAAGTATTTGATACGCTGCCGATTTTGCTGGTTTTCACACTTGCAATGCATGTAGAAATCTGTAATATTTATCATAGGTGCTCTTCAAGTGTGAGTGATGGAATCTAAAAACAAAATACAGAAAACCACACTGAATGACTTTTAAATCATTAATTGGCATTTTATTTTAGGAAATAAGTATTTGATACCTTACCAAACAGTACGAATTCTGGCTCTCACAGACCTGTTAGTTGTTCTTTAAGAGGCCCTCCTGTTCTCCACTCGTTACCTGTATTACCTGCACCTGTTTGAAGTAAATAGAAACAAACTAAATAGAAACACAAACTCCAACCTCACCGCAATGGCCAAGACCAGAGAGTTGTGCAAGGACATCAGGGACAAAATTTGGTCAGATGAGATGAAAATAGAGCTTTATGGTCTAAACTCCACTTGCTGTGTTTGGAGGAAAAAGAAGGAAGAGTAAACCCAAGAACACCATCCCTACAGTGAAACACGGAGGTGGAAGCATCATGGTTTGGGGATGCTTTTCTGCAAACTGGATTGCACTGCATTGAGGGGAGGATGAATGGAGCCATGTATCGCAAGATATTAGCCAACAACCTTTTTCCCCTCAGTAAGAGCACTGAAGATGGGTCGCGGTTGGGTCTATCAACATGACAGTGACCCGAAGCACACCGCCCGGGCAACTAAGGAGTGGCTACATAAGAAGCATCTCCAGGTCCTGGAGTGGCCTAGCCAGTCTCCAGATCTGAACCTGATCGAAAATCTCTGGAGACACCTTAAACTCTGTGTTGCCCAGCGACAGCCTAGAAACCTCAAGGATCTGGAGAAGATCTGTATGGAGGAGTGGGCCAAAATCCCTGCTGCAGTGTGCGCAAACCTTGTAAAGAACTACAGAAAACGTCTTGCTTCTGTAATCGCAAACAAAGGTTTCTGTACCAAGTATTAAGTTTCGTTTTTCTGATGTATCAAATACTTATTTCCTGCAATAAAATGCAAATTAATGATTTAAAAGTCATTCAGTGTGATTTTCTGGATTTTGTTTTTAGATTCCATCACTCACACTTGAAGAGCACCTATGATAAATATTACAGATTTCTACATGCATTGCAAGTGTGAAAATCAGCAAAATCGGCAGCGTATCAAATACTTGTTCTCCTCACTGTACCTTTACCAGTTAGCATGCTAACATTTGTGTGTCTGTGTTACATAGGCCTGAAGCCCCTCCTCCTTACGGTGCTACCAGAGAGAAGGAATATGTCTAAAGGATCCTCAGGAGCTGAGAAACCCGAACACAGCACTCAGCCACATCACTCCACTAGAAATTCACACACTTTCGCTTCCTTCACAGATACGAATATTCATAAAATAGGTAATATTGGTAGAGTGTTCAGAATGAGGAGGACTTTACTGATTGTGCTTGTTAGGTGTTTTTAATAAGATGGTTGCATATTTGCATATAGGATCTGCAGTGTTACTTGATTTTTGTTTAGAAACAAAGTTTGAATGCAGATTGGTGAGATACTGAGACACTGAGAGGTGTTTAATCTGGTCTTTGACCACATCAAAACCAATAGATTCAAACTTTATGGTTCTCTCCAAATCTCCATCCATCACCAGTGGAGCTTTAATTAGAATATAAAACTGGTGAGTAACTTCTAAAGAAAATCTTTCAAAACACCTAGATTCATAAGCTCTGCTGATGACTAAAGCCAGCCTAATTTGAAGCAAATTAATGCTAATCTCTGTATTAAATTAATCCTATGAAGTGCAGATACTGGTAAGGAGATCAGGTGTGATAAAGAATTCAGGCTTCGTATGTAAAGGGCAATGTTATAGTCTAGCCTAGTTGTTATTGTCCGCACAGCACCAGTCCTCTGTATAGTCACTCAGATGAGTTTTCAATGCATGACTATACAGTCACTCTACAGTCATAAACCACATCACTCTACAACCGAGTCTTACATCACTCCACAACCAAGTCTTACAATGCATCACTCCACAATCGAGTCTTACAACTCATCACTCCAGAAACTAGTCTTACAACTCATCACTCCAGAAATGAGTCTTACAATGCATCACACCACAACGGAGTCTTACAATGCATCACTCCACAACCGAGTCTTTCAGTACATCACTCCACAACCGAGTGTTACAATACATCACTCCACAACCGAGTGTTACAATACATCACTCTACAACCGAGTGTTACAATACATCACTTCACAATCGAGTCTTACAGTACATCACTCCACAACCAAGTGTTACAATGCATCACTCCACAACAGACTGTTACAATACATCACTCCACAGCGGAGTCTTACAGTACATCACTCCACAACGAGTCTCACACCACATCACTCCATATCACTTTACAGTGACTATACAGAGGAGAGGTTTACACTACATCACATTATGGTCATTCTTCTGAGGAAAGGTTTACACTACATCACTTTACAGTCACTACAGTCTTTCACTCTACTTTGCAGGCCTTGCTTGTCTCTCCATAGCTGAGCACTTCTGCGTTCATAGTGATGGTCTCCAGTACATGTATTTACTTGCTGATGAAAAGTTGACAGATTTTGGAGATTTTCTATTTTCAGGCATTTATTATAAATGGAATAATAAATACCATGCTTGCTCATTACGCCCATTTAGCAATTGCTGTTTTAGACTTTTGAGATCGTAACTATATGTCCCATTTCTGTTAGGACTCTTGCAGTGTTCATGGGGGACTAGGACCTGATGAATTTGCTGATGACTGTATTCTTTAGATTCTGGCTCCCCCTTGTGGCTGCTGGACTTCCCACATGACTCTTTGCACAGGTGGGATTTGGGTCTTGGGAGACTTTGGAGGCTGTTGTGCAGCATGGCACCAAAACTGCTTAGTTCAGCACCAGCTGCACAACCTGTGCTTCAGGTTATCCCACTCCCGAGCCACCTGGGCAATACCGGTTAGTGTTCAAGAGTTCAGAGCATTGGTCTGCTCACCTGAGGCTAAAGTGGTGGGAGCATGTTCAATATTGTATCTAAGGTTTGTGCTGTTTGTGTTTGTGATCTGAACTGCACATGCTTGAAAATGCTGATGTGTAAACCTGTTATGTAACTAGATTGCATCATTTTGTTTTATTGTTTTTATTAAAGGCAAGAGAATGTGAGGAGTGTTTGTTTCCCTCATCTAGGGGCTGAAGAGAAAACAAAACAAGGGCTAGACCTGGAATGGGTGACACTTGGGGTGCAGGAGGGATAAAGTTAAACTATATTGCCAGTAGTATTTGCTCACCTTCTTTGAGTCACATATGAGCTTAAGTGACATCCCATTCATAATCCATAGGGTTCAATATGACATTGGTCCACCCTTTGTAGTTAGATAAGGCCTGGCACTCAGTCTCCGTTCTAATTCATCCCAAAGGAGTTCAATCGGGTTGAAGTTCATCCACACCAGACTCTGTCATCCATGTCTTTATGGACCTTGCTTTGTGTACTGTTACACAGTCATGTTTGAAGAAGAAGGGGCCAGCTCCAAATTTCTCAAAGTTGGGAGTGTGGAATTGTCCAAAATGTCTTCGTATACTGAAGCATTCAGTGTTCCTTTCACTGGAACTAAGGGGCCAAGCCCAGCTCCTGAAAAACAACCCCACACCATAATCCCCCCTCCACAAAACTTTACACTTGGCACAATTGAATCAGACAAATTCTGTTCTCCTGGCAACCGCCAAACCCCAAACCCATACTCGTCCATCAGATTGCCAGATGGAGAAGCGAGATTCGTCACAACAGAGAACGTGCCTCCACTACTCTTAGAGTCCAGTGGCCGCGTGCTTTACACCACTGCATCCAACGCTTTGCATTGCACTTGCTGATGTATGCAAGTATGTCTCGCTGCAGCCTGCAGGAAGGCGGAGTTGGACATCCAACCCCGCCCACATCCAACTCCACCCTCTAATGCGCTGTCGTGCGCCAACCCACTACTTCTTCATTCGAGAATAAGTGGTACTTGAAAATACGCATAATAACTCACAAGTGTTCAAGAGACACGTCGTTGCGCTTAATTTACACATACCTCGTTTACTTTGTGTATCGTTCCACGTATGTTATTCATTATTTTTATTTATTGGGTGGCGAACGTAAAATGTTGACGGGGGGATGTAAAATGGACACAAATAAAGTATTATATCGCGATAGATCGATCGCCGGTGGTTGGCGCCAGAGCGAACTAGTAACTCATTGAATCATAGATGTAGATCAGAGGTAAATAAACTAGATTTTTTTCGGCGTGAGAAATAGGATGTGTGGCGTGAGAGCGTGTGAAGACGGTCAAATGCGTGTGTCTCACGCTCAATGCGTGAGAGTTGGCAACTCTGCTACTATAAGTACACAATTAAAATGTTTACTGATAATGTTGGTGATAGAGAAGGGGTATGTTGGTAATGTTGGTAATGGAGAAGGGTGTAATCAGGGCTTAATTTGAGCCGGATCCTGTTGGAACTCTTTCATTTTGAAGGGTACGTTCCGGGAACTGTCTGCCTCGATCCGGTAACTTTCAAGCCTACTAATTATAAGTTATGAAGAAATCTGTCTGCGTTGAACCAATTAATTGAACAAATAATTCTATAAAAGACATTTTTAAACACAAGATCCACATTCCTAAATCACATAAGAGCTCTCCTTTTTAGCGATGCCTTTCCGTGTCTCCCCTATAAAGCTAGTTATACTTTCGTGAGTGACCGTAGTGCGCGACTCCGCGCAACTCGCGCGCGTCACATTCTTTGCAGTGTCCTCCTGAAACGATATGTGGTAGTATAAAGAAACACCCCTCAAACACAGAGGAAGGAACATTTACCTGACCAATTTTAATGTTGTATTGTGTTTCAGATTTGAAAAGTGCTGGAATTTAGGCTAAAGTACTTGAAAATGCACTTAAAATGCACTTCTGCACTTAAAACACTTATAAAACACACGTAAATAGTTCTGGCAGTTCTGTTTACTGGGAGCAAAAACAGTCCGAGTTTCGAACGTAACATGGGCGTGGCTTCGGACTTGAGAAGAGGGTGGAGTTGGATGTGGGCGGGGTTGGATGTCCAACTCCGCCTTCCTGCAGGCTGCAGCGAGAGGCTTCTCGATGTATGGCTTGGATGCAACCCATTCCATGAAGCTTTCTGTGCACTGTTCTTGAACTAATCTGAAGGCCACATGAAGTTTGGATGTCTGTAGTGCAGGGGTGTGTGTGGTTCATAGAGGCTGATTAATCTGTTTCTATGGTTCAAAGAGTCTAGTTAATCTATGTACAATCTCACAGATGCACTCAAAGAGAAATGTCTATCATCACCACTAGGAGGTTTTACTAATTCTTAAGACAACACGAATCCCAAATGCAGGTTGTATGTGAATCTTTGTTCAACAGCAGTTGGAAAATAGTTTCCTGTAGAGATTTAACAAACAAACCCCTTCCTGATGAGACAAGTGGCTTAAAACTTAAAAACTACCCAATAATATTTAAGAATCAGTTTCACTGGGGCAGGATATCATATTGTGTTAACAGCGAGACACTGGAAAAAAAATTCATAACTGGCTATGTAATCTTTATTTTGAAATTATTTTAATACTTAGTTCATTTATTTACTTTGAACAAGGCAGAAGAAAAAACAATATATAAGGGGGGAATAAAATCTAAAAGGAAAAGATTATTTCAAACAGCTTCTAACCTGCTCATAATGCTGTAACAATCGTAGGACGGTAACCGCTGGGCTCTTGATTTATTTTCTGTGTTAAGTCACCTTTAATTTTCACTAGGCTTAAACATCTCCTTTCCTAATAAATAGAAAATATTGTAATACAAATATACCCAAATCTCCTGGTCTCGGTTCAGAACGCAAGATTAAGCAACACAACTCCATTTGTTCTCCATTTAGGGAACATTCAGGTAATCTGAAGAAATGCCTCTAGCACACTGAGGGGCATCTCTATTCATCGCTTTGTCGTTAAAACGTACAAAAGAGAGAGAGTCACGAGGTCTGCATGTCCACCTCACGTGGCTGTCCACACGTCCCCCCTCACACCACAGTCCACCTCACACGGCTGTTTGTGTGTTGAGTGGTACAATACTGTACAGAACAGCGCCTTTGGAGGCTGCAGAACTCCTGAACACTCAGCCCGTGATTGCCCCCTTGTGGTGGTGTGCTGCGGTACAGCGTGTGTGGGTGTGGTGGCCGGTGGCGTCAGAAGCGGCGCTGGAGGAAGGCGATGGGAGGAGATCCCACACTGCTGGGGCTGGTCAGCGCCGCGTCGTAGGAACCAGGCGTCCCGCCCATCATCACATCTCCCTGGGGGGTTTGGCCATGCAGGAAATCGTCCTCATCCTCCGCAGGAGCCTGGGACAGGAGGACCATGCATCAGCGGGACACGTGAGGCACCGAGGCAGGACCAGGAACCATCCCGTTAAACCCCACTGCTCTGTGGGGGGGGCCTGAGACTCGGTCCTACCCCACAAACACCCCCATGAAACACGACACTGTTTTAGGTACAGATGTTTGGATGTTTACCTTTCGGACGTCTCTGGTCTGAACATCCAACACGCAGTCAGACGGCTCTTCCCACACTTGGTAAATTGATTCAAAAAGCTTTCCAGACCTGAGTATGAACAGACAGACAGAAACATGCAAGTCGAAACATGAAACGAGAGAAAATTATTTTGCCTATTCTTAACAGGATCAAGCAGAGACACAAGGACCTCGTACCTCTTCAGCAGGTAGGGGTCAAAGGGGAAGAATGTGTCCAGAGGGTTTGTGTTGGTGGTTAAGGAGTCTCCACCCATAGAGCTCCTGATGACAGGTAAGATGCTCCGGTTGTTGCGTTCAATGATGGTGTAGCAGAACACCAGCTGGTACTTCCTACAGAGAGGACAGGCACGAGGTTACACACAGGCTTACGGGTTCACATGACCTGCGTGCGGGCTGAGTCACATGACCTGCGTGCGGAGTTATGGGTTTTTGCTGTGTGATGAGTGATGCAGGCCTACCTGGTGATCGCGGCGAACATGTTGGTGACGGCGGGCAGGCACACCTTCAGCGGGTTCAGTCGAGACATCACTATCCGCTCCAGATTCAGCTTCTGCAGGTAGTCCAAACCTGACACACAACACCACAAAGTACAACATTTGCATATGGTCCATTTATGGGTAATTGTGAGCTGTTGTGTATGCAAATACGTAGGGACTGATATGCAAATAATTGCCAAAGAACATACGCATGAACGTTATGATGTCATCACTGGTGAGCTTATGATTCATACACACAGGCTTAAATTAATCCAGATTTTCTTGTGCATCTAAAAATTGGTCACTTGTCTGAAAAAAAAACGTTTTCTAGGCAATGTTGATAACAGATGTCCCTGGAGACAGACCTTTTCTCATACTGCCCTCCAGGATGAGCTTGTGTCTGAAGATGAGGGTGTAGAACACAGCCTGGCAGGCGGCGTAGAAGGGCCCATGCAGGGAGACGTCACAGAAGGCCTTGGAGCCGGAGTCCTGCGTGTCAATGTAAAGGTGGAGCCAAGAAACCAGCAGATCCAGGCAAGCCTTCACCGTGCTGCACGCAGGAGAAATTAGTACATTTTATAAATCTCTTGTAGGCAGCGTCTGACAGAGAAACAACTACACTGTACTTTCTTATGCTAAAACATGTCAAGTACAATTATTATGTCCTTTGTGAAATGTGTACCACTGCAGTGAAGATGTGTGAGGCAGGTTTAGTAATATTCCTTGTAAAAGTCAGTAGACTTGTAAATTCAGTGAGCTCAAAGAAGCGTGAGGAGCAGGGGAGTGTTGCAAGCATACGCGATGGGGAGGAACTTGGCTCTGGCCAGGAAGCTGCCCATGTAGCCGGCCGAGGCCTGTCTGATAACGGCTGGCTGAGAAGGACTCTGTAGAATCTTCCACAGGTGATCCAAGAAGGCCTCAGCTAAGCCCTGGAGCACAGGACAGACACAGAAACACGTCCAGCAGACACCACAAGCAAGAACAAATGATGGTGATGAGTGCTAGCTGAAGTAGAGCCAGGGTCCGTGGTCCCGTGGTCAGCGGGAGAAGGGGCAGGTGTTTGGGTGCCCCTTCGGGTTCAGTGGCTCTGCAGCCGTGTAGTGTGGAGTCTCACCAGACGGAAGCTGCACAGGTAGAACACGCAGAACTGCACGTGGCAGGAGGCGTGTGTGGGCAGCACCAGCCGGTCGAACACGCCCACCAGGTCTCTGTACAGAGTCTTGGCCCTCTCCACTTCCAGGGAACCTGTTGGCCACAGCAGTTCCTATTGGCTCCCAGCATACGAACTCTCGACGTTAACGCAACACGTGTCCTCTCGATGCTAATGCTACATGTGACCTCTCGCTGTTAATACGACACGTGACGTGACTGCTCACCGTTAACATGGCACATGTCTTTAATGAAGGCCAGCAGCACCCCCATCAAAGTGTCCAGCCTTTCAGCCACTGGGTGGACCATCAATGAGCTGTCCATGCCCGCTGAGCTGTTCATCGCCAAGTCTTCATCCTCATCCTCAGAGACGGACGGACAGGGAGGGAGAGAAGGAGAGAGGCAGAGAGTGAGAGGTAATGCTCAGACGGGAGAAAGGAGAGAGGAGGCAAACATTGATGCTAGAAAGATGTTAGAGGTGGGTAAGACACAAAGAACTGAGAGTGAACATAAAGCAGAGGTGAAAGGCACAGCGGACCACACCACAGACGTCGTGTGTTCACGAGGAGGGACTTCCTGAAGGCCATTCGGTCTGCTCACTCATGACACTTTGCTGGGTTTGTCGAGTCTTGTTAAGGCTCTACAGCTCACCATGTCAAACAGGAAGTCGTCGCGTGCCTTTTCGCCTTTATCCTGCTGTGCTGAAGCCTCCACTTCCTCAATCTCACTCCGGGGGGCGGTTACCTGCAAGCCAGTAACAGTGGACCGTCACCTTTGAGCTGCATCCATCCAAAACCCACCACTCCTATTGAAGTGGAACACTACGTGGATAACGAGGCTCAGGGTTGAATGAGCGTGCTGAGAGCAGAGCAAAGGGAAGCAGTGAAGGTCATACATCCAAAGCAAGCATCTTGTTGATGATGAGCTCCAGAACGTCCTTTCTCAGGGCCGGCACGTAGACCGTGATCCTCAGCAGGTTGTGGACGTAACACTCCTGTGCACACACACACAGTACACACAACATGCAACACATCAGCAATCGGAAGAGTTGAAAAGAAGGGGGAGGGGTGGGGGAGGGGTGGGGGACTCGAGACCTCTGGGCTTACCAGCATTCTGGACGATTTCTGCACAAAAGGGAAGTTCTCTGTGAGGATTGGCATTAGAAAACGACTGGTGCTGCAAACAGAAGGAACCAATGTTCAGCTTTCAGCATGGATCTGGAAGGACGCAAAGGTGTGTGTGTGTGTGTGTGTGTGTGTGTGTGTGTGTGTGTGTGTGTGTGTGTGTGTGTGTGTGTGTGTGTGTGTGTGTGTGTGTGTGTGTGTGTGTGTGCTTCCCTGCTAACTTACGATGGCACATATTTTGCAATCATCTGCAAGGCCTGATGACAGTGTTCAAATATCCTGGGTAGGTCTACAAATATTTGAAAGAGACAAATAATTAGATATTTTGACTGTGGAGTAGATCTAAGTTTACATACGATTCAACAATTGCATCCATCCCAAAACACAACGCCTCTGTCTCTCGCGTGCCACCACACCACTTTCCAGAAATCATCTTGTGATAATTTCACAAGAGACCCCAGCTATGTTCAGTATGGGACTCTGTTATGGGGGGTGGGGGGAGACTATTGGTCACACACTGCAATCAGACCACACTGTCATTATGGAGACCCTGAAACAGAACCAGCATCCAGGCTACCGTCAAGCCAACTGTGGACATTGAAAAGAATTTGTACGCACTCTCATCATCATCGTCCGAATCCGAAATATCCACGTTTCCTTCCTGTATTTTTATTCTTTCTGGAAGAAAGATGATAAAAAAAAACTCGTACTATTCAGTGCATATTTAAAAAACCAATAACATGGTAGTAAGAAATTAGAATGATGAGACTTACTTGGTGTAAAATTGGAGACTACCATTTTGAGGCAGGGTCTAAGGTAAACAGTCTGGGCAGAGACGAGATTATTGAGAAAAGCCAAGTACTCGTCCACCACAGCCGGACTCCGACCGAGCCACGGCAGCCTCTGCTCCAAACAGAACCACAGGCGTACGCGTCAATGCATTTCCCAGCGTCTAAAGTAACCACACGAAATCAAGGTAGGGAGGATCATACTTACCAAAACAACATGGATTAAGTGCTCATGATCTTTGCCAAGCTGAGTAACGCAGCTCCTGAATTCCTGCAACCAGTTAATAATTTGGGCATCCTGCAATCGGAGGAGGAGATACCATCAGGGCATTAGCTAGTGTATAACCTTTTTCACTTCATGCTGGTCACCTGATCCAGTAATTCAGCGACCAACCTTTATATCTGGGTCCGAGAGCTGAGTTTTGATCATCTCATAATCGCTTGTGTCTCCCTTCAGAAAGAATCAGACAGACAAGCAACGTGTTCAATGCTATCTGATGTGACTGCCATGTTGGTCACCTACTACTGTCATTCTGTCTTTTCTTCCAATCTCACCTGTTTCAGCTTGGCCAATGTGTTGACAACGCTGCCTCCAAAACGCACCGTTTTCACCGGAGGACTGTTCATAAAATCTCTCTCCACTTCCATCTTGTCTCTGACAGGTCGCTAGCCACCTTAGCTAAGCCTGTAACTTCACTGTAAAAAATGCAGAAATCATAGGAATTAATGAATGAATGAATAGCCACGATCGTTGAGCGACAGTGATGTCCATGGCTGGTTTTCCTCCGTGCGTTATGTACACTGGTTTTGCCCACCTCGCGCTAAAACACGCGACACGTGTGTGTATCGTCGGGGGTTTCAATGTTCAAAACGTTACAGTACATGTTTTGATCAATCGAATTGCCGTTAGTTAACTTTATCAATCGGACAGTGCCGGAGACAAGTCTGGGCATGTTTCCGCCACTGCGGGCTGCTGGAGAGGCTGAGGGTCCAGGTCGTTGCAGGGTTGCCAACTCTCACGCATTGAGCGTGAGACACACGCATTTATCTGTCTTCACACGCTCTCACGCCACACATCCGATTTCTCACGCCGAAAAAAATCTAGTTTATTTACCTCTGATCCACATCTATGATTCAATGAGTTACTAGTTCGCTCTGGCGTCAACCACTGGCGATCGATCGATCGCGATATAATACTTAATATGTGTCCATTTGTTACATTGTATTTACATTATTGTGTCAATTTACATTCGCCCCCCCCCGGTCAACAACTTACACTCGCCACCTCCTCCAGGTTCAAATCTCACTGGAGGGTGATCTTGAAAAGTTGGCAACCCTATCGTTGTGTTTAATTACGCAGGGAATTAAGTGTAGCCACGTACCAGATGTGTTTTTAAAAACAGGCCTTCATTTGAAGTTGGAATTATTCCTTAGGCAAAAACGTGCGTGCGGACCCATGCTGAACACCCCACACCAGGAAGCATGAGCGATCTGGATGTTTTGGTGCCCGTGTAGCGACGCCATCGCACCGATCTTTCAGAGAGTGCCACCTACCGCCTTGGCGTGGAAACGCGCTAGAAACCGGAGCAGGACCAATCTTGACCAAGTCTCCATTATTATGTGGCTAGGCCGAATAGCTCTTTTTAGGCAGAAGAGCACAGACGTTTTTCAACATTTCTGTCAAACACAACGCTAAATTTTGTTGGCTGTGTTCAATTGCATAATCTACAGCTTCTTAATTAATGTTTAGGTGTGTGTGTGTGTGTGTGTGTGTGTGTGTGTGTGTGTGTGTGTGTGTGTGTGTGTGTGTGTGTGTGTGTGTGTGTACATACAATTCTGGACATCTCCACAAGGTCTGACGTTCTGCATTTATATGAGCAAACAAAGATAACCGCGAACAAGCTTTAAAACGCGACACACTGTTCAAAGGTCCTGGAGAGTGACTGCCACTGTTCTTCGAGGAAAAACGATACAAGCAGTAAGTTTCAACAGTAAGGGAGACCCACATATCAGCCTACGACAAAACATCTGTGAAAAGACACAGTACGTCTAAGAAAATACAGTTTGCTTTATTAATCAGCGCTAATCAGGATATTTTACAGTGTTTCAAAGATGTTCTGTGCAGTTCTCACTATGTGCAGCATATGCAAATAATTAAACACATGTAGGATTATGGCTAGGCTATATCCTTAAACATGGGGCCTACACGACAGAAAGCAACAAACAAACTTTAAATAAACTGCAATTCTTTGATTCTTAAAACAGGAATATAATATAATTTTATAATAATATTATTATGTATACATAATACATATTCCAGGAACTTGTTTTGTGCACATGTAAACAGTGAGGAAAAACGCCATGTGGTGTATGATGAAAACTATCCTCCAGTGTCTGACATCCCAACTGTGTGTCTAGAGGTCTAAAGTCAGAGCCAGAAAACAGAGTTATAGTCTACATTTTCACAGAAAATTCATTCATTAATAGCTCATTTTAAATGCAAAATTTGAAAATGAAATTTAAAAGTAATACAGTCAGTCGGTATGCAGAGCCGTGTTGGTGTAATCCACTATCTTAATGATTGCATTTTAATCCTGCTCTTTGGTCATTTGTAATGATTTGTAACCTTCCCAGCCAATAAACGAAGATAAAAATCTAATTAGATTACAAATAAGATTAAACCAGTTAATACTGAAAAAAATTAAAAGAAGCTGTAAACACAAAACTACAAAAGAGCATAAAATTATACAAATTGTACGGCTTGTAAAGTGAGCTCTGTCCTGAACATTCCTCTTCTTTTGAGCGCTGTTGAACAGAAAAAAGAAAACTAAATTATTTAGTTGTTCATTTGACATTTTTGTCATTTTGCCTGTGTTTCCATAGCTGAATTTTATTCAGCTGAATAATTATTTTGTATTATGTATTATATGTATTAAACAAAGAATGTCTATGTGCTTGATTGACCCTTTGAAATCTCAGTTATCGCCTACAAGTCATAATATAGTAATTAAAATAGTTTATACAATATACAGATAACTATATAAACTATGTATCTATATAAATTACAGCAAGAAAAATAATAACTGTACAGGATTAGGTTAAAGCATCACTCATAGTACAGGTGTTATCGTTGTGCATCTGACTTTTCAGTCAGGTGTTTTTTAACATGCCAGTCTTTGGTGTAATGGCGTTAATGGTTAACAGCATGATAAGCGGACCGTTCCTGTTCTCATTTCTTTGTTAACTGCAACTTTCTTCATTAACCTTTCAAACTAAAACGGGAACAAATAATAGACAATAAAATGTATATTAAACTCTAGATATACAAGTTTACCTAGACTATACTCACATGTTTCAACAAGTCATAATAGTCCCATGGTACCACTAATAATGGAACTTATTAGATAAATTAACTTAACAAAGGCAAGCAAACAGCAGTGATCGGGTAACGTATATTTGGGCACATGCATGTGGTAATAACCTGCAAGGTGTGTTATATGGCTGACGTCTCTGCGATACGGTTGTCTGACACTCGTGTTTCCCCTGCTACTGTGGCAGACACGGTATTCAGGTCCTCTTGAGGGCTCATTGGAAGAGTCACCGGAACCTGGCGACCGCCACCCCGTCTGTAAGCAGACGGCCCGGGCATCGTTCCGTGACCACGTGTGGTCCCATTTCTCCTTATAGAATTCCTGATTCCGTTAGAAAGGCGGCTGGACATTCTCCGCAAAACGCCGACAAAACCTCTGTCCTTTTTCAACAAACCGACGTCGTCCTCGAGGTCTTCGGGCGGTACCGCAATGTTACCGGTATACCAAAAAACCCACCATATAAGACTCAAAAAAATGATTATGGCTCCTGCATATATAAGAAAGTCATAGAAGAATAGGTCTGCAAAAACACCCACTAAAAGTATTATTAGGCCAAATACGTCAAACGCCACTGCGAGCCAAAACGCGCAAGAACATCGCCCAAGGCCACCGAAAACTTCCTCCATGACGAAAAGGTGTTTTGGACCCTTTAGCTGCCCGCTGGATTGTTTTGTCAAACAGTCATTGTTCTATTGAAGGGAGCATTTTGAAAAAAGGCTTTCGAAATATCCGCGTGTTTACAGGTAAACGTAGCCAGGTGAACAAAAGCCGTTGCCCTCTACCTGTGGCTGTACAAGGGAGTGGCTGTACAGGGCGTGGGCGCGCGCCCTTAAGTAACAGGAAGAGAAAGGTAAGAACGCAACATGAAGGTATCTTCAGATCGCACCAACCGTGGAAGAAGTAGACCCTGTACTGTTTGGAAATAGTGGATTTTTAATTATTTATTACTATGGACTATTAATTATTAATTATCTAACGTGCAGTCGTGTTCGAAAAAGGTCCCACGTGTCATGTTATATTAACAAAATGTATAATAATTTAAAACAAAATATGAAAATGAAGATGCACATATTACAGTATCTCACCAACAGTGCAACAATCGCATCAACACAAACCCAATATTTGTTTAATTTTGTTTCATTGACCATCAGAAACACATTCAGATTAGAGGAAAAACCAAAGGGAGGTTTTAACCTGTGATTTATTCAGTTTGAGCAGACAAGAGGCAGTAGGCTTACAGGAAGGATAAACAGATGAAGGATAAATTATGTAGGTTGTCCTTGGCACCAGTGGGTTGATACAAAATTGATTTTGTATCAATACAAACCCTATACAAAATTGAAAGTAAACCTGACTGTCAACTTTGACCATTAAAGCACTAATTTTCTGCTTTCTGCAGTAGTCCCCAACTCTGATCCAACCAGGGGCGCAGATGGCACTGGGGACGGGGGGGACATGTCCCCTCCAGATTTATATTGACCCCATCCGAAATCTAGCATCTACAAGCATAAACGTATATATTGTACAGCTTGGTCCCCCTCACTTCAGAATTTCCATCTGCTGCGCCGATGGATCCAACCTCATATTTTCTCCTATACAGTGTTCTCTCTTCTCTAATACGTCCAGTTCTACTCCAGAAGGGTGAGGAAGTGATGGAATGGTTTCAGTTAGAAGCAGGGAAAACACTCCAAACTGCAAGGCAGTCTTGGATGCGGATACATGTGCACCCAACACCACATTAAACTAGGGGCCAAAACAAAACTATTTTAAAATTGATTCTTTAAAATAGTAATAATAAACCACTTGTGACGTGTGAAATGCACTGCAAACCTGATAACAAATAGATTTTCTCTCCAAATAAGACAGATGGACCATTGTAAAAGGTCATTACTGCATTACTTATTAAATCAACAAAGGGTTTTTGAGGAAAAATGTTTGGGTCCACACAGTGATGTCTAAATAAGGTGGATATTTTATAAGCTATCCAGTTTCACTGGCTGTCTAACGTAATGAAAGACATTTCAGGCCAAGAAACAGCTTTTCGTTTATGAAATATTAACACATGAAATGAACACCTATCACCAGTACGCCGGTCACAACGAGCTTTCAATCCTGACTGCTGCAGGACAGACGTGTCGGTCTGTAAAGGCACGAGCGCTGCTGTTTTGTGCTGTTTTCACTTCTCATCCGGGGAGCGTGCCAGGATCCGCTGCAGAGCCACGGCCGCGGTCCCGTCGCCGCTCTGCTGCGAAACGCATAAAAACGTGGCCCAGATGAACGCGGAGCAGCCCATGAACGCCGTGCGGAGGTAGGGTGGCATCAGCATGAAATTCCAAAACTGAGGAAACAGAAAAGGTGCTGTTTTGGTAGCGCAGTACTAAACATACTCGATGAGTTTTAAAAGAAAATGAACAGTGTGTACAGTGGAAGTGTTGACAAAACAAAAGAACAAGGCATTCTACCCTGTGTATATGTCTACAAAGAGTACCTGCATGAATGGCCAGTACATGAGTCCAGTCTGCAATTCAGAAACATACATTCAAACCACTGTTCAAACAGCTCATTTTGAATAAGATTGTCACTTTAATGAAAAGTAGTTCACAGTAGGCGCGAACTGCTTTCGTCCCACGTGGAGGTGTCTGAATTAATTACTCTGGCGTGCAGCGTGTATGATCTGATTGTTAGGTTCATTGATGAAGTCAATAGAGTCATAGAGCCTACCTTATATGTGTTAAAAAACTTTCCTCTCCAGTCCTCAAAAACATCTTCTTTGCCCTCCAAAAAACTTAGTCCTGTAAAAAGAACGGACATCTTACAGTTTAATAGTCTAAATTAACTTATCTCAAAGCTATTCGTTTATTTGAAACGGTGATGCGATCCAATTAAAAAATGAACAGGGAAAATATTATGCAGCCAAGAGTGATTTACAATTACGTTTTAAGCATACGGAGCCAATAAATCATAGCCAATAACGGCTAAAGATCAAGTATTTTAACATCGAAGTTGTTCGGTTACCTGTGTAGAATACACTTGTCGCTAGTGGTGACGCAAAACACTGGTCCAAAAACAACTTGCGGGAGATCATACTTAGTGACTTTCCTGGGAATCGTCGCTCCAAAGCTCGCAACCAGAAGTAGTTAAAATTCCCCTGGAAACTACACGCCACAATCGCCACATTTCTTGTGCGCTTCCAGTCAATTTTATCCCTGTGAGCGATATACTGATGCACAAAGTCCCCACCAGCGAATAAGCATCCATACAATGTAACGTTAGTTATCCAAGGAAAAACTTTTGCTTTTTTGAAAAGTAATTTGCTCATTTTTAATGAGCGAGTTTCTAATTAGAAATGTATTTTGCTTTCAATGTTTTCGTTGGAAGCTTTCGTTGAAAACTAGCTTGTTATTGATTACACCCCCGTCATGTTAACCTATGTTTAAACAGACAGCATCTAATAGTCTATAGGCCTATGCATTGACCTCTGCTTGAAGTAAACAGGACACTAGAACAGACGACTCATGTCCGATTTTCTAATTCATTTGGATAATTAATTGCATACAACAATGAAACGTCAAGAACGTTCGCTCAACCAGAAAATGAGGTAACCGATATACAACGGCGCTGGATAAATTGGATTATATACTAACTTTTTTGGATAGTTCATACGGACATATTCCTTTTAAAATACGCTGTGAGATGAAACTGTAATAGAAGATGACTGATCTATTTAGCAATTAAATGAAACCGTTCCGGTAGTAGGTCCATACATCCATAAGCGTTTTCCTGTTGCTTCGTGCGGTGGTCACCAAATCCCCGTTAATCTGCGAGTTTGCTCTCAGTAGTCGGAGATACAGGCCGTGCGCGCCAGGCTTGCGTCAGATCTTACAGCTATGTGAACGGGCCTGTCGGCGTGAGCTTACAGGCCGCTGCACAAGTTCATCCGCATTTTAAGACGATCTTATTAACGGCGCATGTGCGCAGCTCACTCCATTTAGTAATAAGACAAATCGATATATTTTTTTCTTACGCTTATTTTCCCATTTAAACTTGCCATTGCGGGTGCTTAGCAATTTATAATTCCGCTGGGCTATTTTGAAATCTTGTTTGAAAACTAGTGCTTTAGCTGGGCTAACATAGGAAATGTTTGGAAGATGATTAGGAAGGTGCGTGCATTTTCAAAGGCCAACAATATCTTCATTAGAAGAGAAAGGTAAAAAATATTAAACCCGTCTCGGGTGGGGGGGGGGGGGGGGGGTGTTGGTCACGGACGCTGGAGTGTTGGGGTGTGACGTCTGTGCTGGAGTGTTGGGGTGTGACGTCTGTGTTAGAGTGCTGGGGTGTGACGTCTGTGCTGGAGTGTTGGGGTGTGACGTCTGTGCTGGAGTGTTGGGGTGTGACGTCTGTGCTACGTCAGCGCTGCCAGCACACCAGGAAGTGGCGTTACAATCCACTGGTCAAATAGCTGAATGCTAAGGTACGAAAGACGGAATATTGTAATTTTTACTTTACGATTTAGAAATATATATTAGGACAGAGCATCCATTCGGGTGTCCGGAGACGTCGTACTGCTTAGTTCGGTATATTCAGAGGAACGACTCATTCTGAAAGGTGAGAAGAAGACCATGACATTCCCTTGACTACATGACTTACACGGACTCGCTAGGGTCGCTGATTTCAGTAGGTAGCACGCAGCTAGCTGCCGTCGGCACAGTTTTGCTGCAGGGAGCTGCTTTGGCTTTTAATTTCAAAGTTCTCTGTACATTGTGAAGTCCTGCTGATTTGGCTGAGCAGGTTTAATGCTGTGCTACGCGTTTGTGACTAGGCATGTCCATAGCATGTCCACTGGTGACCAGCAAGTTAAGTTTTTTTTATCTGAACTTTTATAAAAACAGATTTTGGGCTCGAATAAAATGCGAAGTCCAACTTAACTGATAGGGCTTTACATTTAGAAATCAAATGGAACGAGTGAGGGACATTTTACAGAACACAATTCAGCTGTCTCATACTTGCGTTATGATGCTGACGTTGTTTATTACTCTGTCTAACATGGACTCACCGTGCATAACCAGCATTTATAACCTGCGTGGATAACCAGCATTTACCTGCGTGCATAACCAGGATCCTGTTTGATTGCATCTGCTTCCCGGCCCAAGCCACGCCCACACTGTACAGCGTCATTACAAGCGGGTTTCTGGAAAGTCGGCTTTTCAGACAGGCTTCGTCTCTATTGTATTACCACAGAGGTCACATCATATCAGAACAAAAACAAAAACGATAAAAAAACGCAACTCCTACATTTACATTATATACGTCGAACTCCAGAGCACCATACCGCGTGCAGAAGAAAGCAGTCAGGAAACCTCAGGACACTGTTGACATTCAGGACGTCAGGGGGATTTCTCAATACATTGCCTACGTGTAATATTTGTCACTTTTTTATACTGTACTTGCAAACTACAATCAGAATGATGCATATTGGTACTAAACCTTATCATACATAGCATATATAGCAAGTCAACTTATTACAACTTCCCTTTTTTAATCCATAAATTGTTTATAATTATGTACACAGGGGCAAGTGTAAAGTTGACTTGTAAGTATTGGTTGGTGTTTGCAAATTATTACTAAATAAATACTACTAAAGCAACACCTGCATAAATACAGCATAAATCTTTATCCCCAGTGCTGTGGTCTAAATGACAGATGCTTACAGATGGACCCAGTGCTCGCTGAGATGGGGGACCACCTCTCTGATGCCATGAAGATTTTGGAGAATGACCAGAGGTAAGACTTCTTTATTCTTCTTCATCTAAGTAAATTCACCGAAAAGTGCTCTCGTCGAGAGCTTCATGCAGCCATGAATGAAAGCTGTACACCAAGGCATGTCCAGACGGTTTTGTCTCTGATGACTTTTGTCATGATGATTTGTGCTTATAGTGAGACAGCACAGAACAGAGAGCAGCGCAGGTTTAGCTGGAGGGATATCCCAGGACCCTTACAGGGAGAGTAAGTTCTGTCAATGAATATCAGTTATTTTTTCCATTGATTCAGTTATTATTGCCAGTTCTTTTGCCTAAAAGCTATTCTTGGAGTTTATGTTTGATGTTGCTTTTGAATTTGTTCCAGTGGCCAGGATGTTGTGACCATTCTGCAACTAGTTCAGAACCTCATACACGATGAAGAGGACAAACCACTTAATAGGTAAGTTCATTAATTAGTTAATTAATGAATTTATTCATTTCATTTGAAGTGTCAGATGAGGAACAGTCAGCTATCAGTTCAGCTGTCCACTGAGTTTCACCTCATGTTTCATGGACAGCATGGCACTGACTGTTAGAACGTTAATAGCCCAGACTGCCAGTAAGTTCATATTTCAGCACACAGCAAATAATAATTATATATAAATAATTGCTGACACAGGAAATGCTGGCTTTCCTCACATGGAGTCTGGAGCTTAACCATCATGTCCAACTGACTAATTTATTATTCATATTTATAAATTTTTTAAATTAAGTTCATTTTAGTTGGCTTGACTACAAACATTTACACAAGTGTATGACAACGAAGTAGAAGAGCACATAGCGTGTGTGTGTGTGTGTGTGTGTGTGCTGTGTGTGTGCGTGTGTGTGCTGTGTCTGTGTGTGTGTGTGCTGTGTCCGTGTGTGTGTGCTGTGTGTGTGTGTGTGCGTGTGCGCGTGTGTGTGCGTGTGTGTGCTGTGTCCGTGTGTGTGTGTGTGTGTGTGCTGTGTCCGTGTGTGCGTGTGTGTGCTGTGTCCGTGTGTGTGTGTGTGCTGTGTCCGTGTGTGCGTGTGCGCGCGTGTGTGCGTGTGTCCGTGTGTGTGTGCGTGTGTGTGCGTGTGTGTGCTGTGTCCGTGTGTGTGTGTGTGCTGTGTGTGTGTGTCCGTGTGCGTGTGTGTGCGTGTGGCTGTGTGTGTGTGCGTGTGTGTGTCCGTGTGTGTGTGCGTGTGTGTGTGTTTGTGCGTGTGTGTGCTGTGTGTGTGTGTGTGTGTCCGTGTGTGTGCGTGTGCGCGTGTGTGTGCGTGTGTGTGCTGTGTCCGTGTGTGTGTGTGTGTGTGTGTGTGCTGTGTCCGTGTGTGTGTGTGTGTGTGTGTGTGCTGTGTCCGTGTGTGCGTGTGTGTGCTGTGTCCGTGTGTGTGTGTGTGTGTGTGTGTGTGTGCTGTGTCCGTGCGCGTGTGTGTGCGTGTGTCCGTGTGTGTGTGTGTGCTGTGTCCGTGTGTGTGTGTGTGCTGTGTGTATGTGTGCGTGTGTGTGCGTGTGTGTGTCCGTGTGTGTGTGTGTGCATGTGTGTGTGCATGTGTGTGTGCATGGTGTGTGTGCCCCCCTTCTGCTGATTTCCCCAGTAGGATGCAGTGTGTCGGAGAGCAGGGCCACGTGGCTTTACTAGGACACAGTCTGGCTGCCTACATCTCCATGCTGGACAGGGACAGACTGAGGAAGTTCACCACACGTGTCCTCTCAGACACCACGCTCTGGCTCTGCCGGCTTTTTCGGTGCGTCTGAATCCAGTAGCTTGTCCCGTATACAGTGCACCTCTTTATACAATGTGCTTTTGTCTTACGCGCCTGAAATGAGAGCTGGTAGCCCCTGAAACCCGTGTGACTAGGGCCTGTGTTAAGCAGTGCAGTAGTCACTGCTGGTACCGAAACCTTATGAGCCATACACACTGAGATGCAGTGAATTCCACTTTAAGGTATGAAAGTGGCTCGGTGTATTTCCATGACGACGACCGCGAGGGGCTGCTGAAGGTGTGTCGCCTGGTCCTAAACGCTCGCTATGAGGACTACAGCACAGAGGGCTTCAGTGTGCTCAGCTTCAGGCAGCCTGTGATCTACCACAGCGCCGCCTGCAGGCCAGGCCTGGGACAGCACCTTTGCAGCCAGGTACGCCTGTCACCTCATAGCCGTTTAAAGTAATCTGCAAGCTTTTGAATGCCGACGCTCCTCAGCACAGTTCCTGTGGAATTTAAGGCTGGGTAGGTGTTTGTTCCGTGTCAGTTCCAAACCCACCTGAGGCAGTAATGAATGGCTGTAGAATGCTGACCATCTGGTTGACAGAGGAAATCCATCATCATACTCACAAAGCCACGTCAATGTCAGTTTGCTCTGAGCTGAATTCCTTTTAATCTGAAACCTTTATGTCTGACCAGTCCAATGTTTAATAGGTTTATAGGTGATTCTGTTGTTGTTGTTGTGTTGTTCACACATGAGATGATTCACCCTGTTTTAACCACGTTGTAACCAAGGCGCCTGTACTCCTCACCTTTCAGCTCGGCCTCCCGTTGTCGACCCTTTGCTGCGTGCCATGCAACACCATGTTTGGATCTCAGCACCAGATGGTGGGAATTCATGCTGTCTTTCCTGTAGTGGACGTGTTGGGGTTTCAGGGTGCGTTTAACAGCGCTGTCTCCCCACAGGACGTGGCCTTGTTGGACAAGCTGATGAAGGATGACGTGGAGAGCGGAAAGCTGCCCGTGCTGTTGATAGCAAACGCAGGTCTGGCCACTGCTGCCTTTCACCACGTATACACAAGCAGCTGGATTCTGTAATGCAGGCATGCGTTTCTCATGCAAATGAGGTCGTTCTTTCCTGTAGGAACTCCCGGCGCTGGGCACACAGACAAACTGGGCCGCCTGAAAGAGCTGTGTGTCCAGTATAACGTGTGGCTTCACGTCGAGGGGTTGGTATCAGCACCACATTCCTGCTTGTTCTAATGTTAATGGTTGTATTTGTTCTTTTGTGCTTAATTGTTTACCATGATTTTGCAGGGCTTGAGGAAGCCTTTCTGCTACTGACTGTATTTCTTCCATAATTTATAGTGTGAACCTGGCAACCCTGACCCTTAGTCCAGTGTCCTCCACCATTGCGGTATGACTGTTAGTCATTTACACCATTTATTCCATTTATACATCTGCACTGACCTAACAGCCAACACTTGGTTCCTGGATGTCCCTGTTCTTGACTGTCCTGTGTGTGTTTGTGTGTGTGTGCAGGCAGCCACTAAGAGTGACAGTATGACATTGACCCCAGGACCCTGGCTAGGTCTGCCCGCAGTGCCAGCTGCTACCCTCTACAGACACGAAGATCCCGCGCTGGTCAGTGATCGTCTAAATCAGGCAGCTAATGCTAAGCAGGACGGCGCCTGTGAAATCTGCCCTCAGATTGACTGGCTTCGAGAATCACCCTCGTACACTTAACCAGAGGACACTTTACATGTATCTGTGGATGTGAAATATAACAAATAATACACAACCAATAATACAAAAGTTTAGTGTCAACTTATGTCCATAGTGCTTTACTCTGTGCTTATTGTCCTCCTTACCTCTGGGGGGCGCTCTCTCGTCTCCTCAGTCTCTTGCAGCGGGTCTCACTTCCAGCCAGCCGGTGGAGAAGCTGCGTGCCCTGCCCCTCTGGCTGTCCCTGCAGTACCTCGGACACGACGGGATTGTGGAGCGGATCAGGCACGCCTCTCAGCTGGTGAGCACAGCCTCGCACGCTGACCCCTGCGTAAGGCGCCGTGACCTTTCTAGTGTCCACCTCATCTCTGTCTGGCCTGTGTCTCTCCACAGAGTCAGCATCTCCTTCACCAGCTGAAGACCTTGACCTCCATAAAGACCTCGGTAGGTGAATGACCGTAAAACACACCCACAGAATACAGGTCCCTGTTTTTCCTAAACCCTCTGAGATTGCAGTTTAAGAGAAAAGTGTTTTGGTTGGTTGTGGTCTTTGCATTTGTCAGGAGGACAGTGTAAACTTCAGGGTCACAACACTAGCCCATTTAGAGACATGTTTGGGAACAGAATGTTTAAGTGGCCAGTGCACACGCACCACATCAGACCTTAAACGCAAGCCCCTTTCTCCCTGTGTCACCGTCATCAGGATATCCTTGACAGCGAGGTCTCTCTCCTCGAAGCTTTGAGCATGGTAAAGAGCAGTCAGTATTGTGTGTGTGTGTACGATGTGCGAGTGTGTGTGTGTGTGGTGTGCTCATGTCAGTAATGTGTGGCTCTAGTGTGGTAGTGAGAATGGGTGCCTTGGTTTCAGGGTGTGGTGTCTCACACGCGGGTGCCGCCCATCTCCGGTGGTTCGCTGCGGGACGTGCTGGGCTCTCTTATTCTCTCTATTGTAGGTGGGACCCACCCTCTGTGTACACTCCGCCCCCCTCCCTCCCCTGCGCTCTTGCTCCGCCCTTTCCCCCGCCTCCTCTCCCCCGCCGCTGTGTTTCACCACCGCTACTCCTGCTCCATGTCCACCTGCAGCACCGATGCTCACACTGGGGGCCCTCCTGCTGGGGGCCCTTCTGCTGGGGGCCCTCGCGCGGGTACAGACCCATCAGCGCGTGAAGCATGCGCACAAACATTCTGAGAGAAACGTCACCTCACAGAGCAGCGAGGACCCGTGAACCATCCGCTCTGGGACTAATGTCTCATACAAGACACAGAGAGACGTGTAGACTGTTCTGGTTGATATAAGAGACATTCTATGGTTTTGCCATCCAAATAATTTTCTACATGCTGCATTATTAAAAGAAAATATATTTGTCTTTGTAGTGAACTCAAAGAACAAGATGCACAGATCTTGTTTTTAACAATATAACTATTGTAGAGGTTATGCCCCTTGGCCAGTTTATCAAAAACCAAAACAAATAACAGCTTTCTTATGACTTCTGAATATTACAGGCACAGTGATCTGACTGGGACAACACACTCATATACTACACAGCTTTCTGATTAGCATTATTACACTGATCAGAATAACGATCAGAATGCAAACTGTGAAGAGTGGAGAGAACTAACTAATCTAATGGGGCTTCTCTGCTCTGCTGTTACACCAGAGTGCAGAAACAGAAGGTCAGGGCTGAGTCTGTTTGTGCTGGTCTGTATTTAACAGGAGAGCCAGTAAAGGCCCATCGTGTTTCTCTACAGTGTGTAGGTTACATTTGCTTGTTCACCCAAGTGTTTCCTTAGCACAGAGGATCAGAAAGAGGCCATCTGTAAAACGAAGCATGGATCCATCGTAACACAGACCTGCATCGTAACACAGACCTGCATCGTAACACAGACATGCCAGCACCCGTCTGCTCTTGTGCTTCACAAGCTGAATTTCTCCATTACATCCGAATGTTTGAGAACCGAACCTGTGTGTTTACACACACACGACTCACTCAGTGCCGTTTATCTGCATGACATTAAGACTCCAGGCTGTGTCTCATGGTCATATTTACATGTCCCAAGGTAGAGTAGACGCTGTCACTCTGCTTTCTCCTCTCTCTCCTCCTCTCCTGTTCCTCTGACTCTCTCTCTTCCTCTCTCTCCTTTTGTCTCTGACACTCTCTTTCTCTCTGCCTCTCTCTCTCTATCTCCCTCTTTTTGCAGGTAGAGGATGACTTGAGTTCTCCTGTGGTGGTGTTTAGATTCTCCCCAGACAGCAGTTCAGGTACATTTTCCTTGTTATCTCTCTTGTTAAAAACAGAAAGGGAAATTTAGTAGAAGCAAAATGTTTAGGCTGTGTGTGTAATAAATGAATAATTCGCATGGAATTCTTGCACTGTGCTTATTATTCATTGCCATCAAGTTGAAGTTAGAGACTTCAAGTCTCAGACGTAGCTCAGTGGGTGAGGTAAGTTGTCTCATAAAAGGTGCTTCAGTGGACTCGTTCGCGTTTTATACAAAACCTCTCCAGACTTCAGCGCAGTTAAATGTTCCTGTTATAACACACCTGGTTCAGCTCATCATTATTGTTGCTACATTCAGCAGGTGTGTTGAGAGAAATCACCAGCCTGTGCTGCAGTCTGTTTTTTTTTTACTATATTGTATTTTCAGTGGGATCAGAGCTGCTCTCCTATTGGCTCACTAAGTGACCTGAACCTTTTTTTTCTGTGTGTTATTCTCAGGATCGAGTGGGGGTTCTGTGGAGGGTTACTCTACAGGAGAGAGAGAGATTCAGGATGCCCTCAACCGATGGGTAAATACACTACACATTGGACAGGATGTGTTGTACAGTTGCAGCAGAGCCTGAGGTATGTGTGTTGTGTGTGTGTGTGTATGTGTGCGTGTGTGTGTTTGCTCTTAGCTCGGCGAGCGACTGGCCCAGCTGGTCCCGGCCAGCGGGGTGGAGTTGGTGGAGCTGGAAGATGAAGGCGTGTGCATCCGTTTCAGCCCCATCATGACAGCTGCAGGTGAGTTATCACACTCCACGACATGTGTGCTCTCTGTTCATGTGAAGGGTATCGTGTTTAGTATACATGTACATATTAAAAAGTGCATTCACACGAGAAAAATGAAGTTCTGTATGTGTGTAGCACTGGGAACTCATGAGGCAGACGTAGTGGCCCTGGTGCAGAAGCTGATGGAGCTGATCCCTTCACTGAGCTGCACGCTGCGGTTCAGGCAGGACTTCAGGGAGGAGGTGTTTCAGCACGCTGTCCTGTCCTACGTGGAGGACCTGAACTGGGCTGGTCTGGGTGCTGTGAGGTCAGAGCATAGCACCTGTTCCTGCTCAAAATAAAGCCAAGTGATTCAAAACCATACCAAAAAAAATTCCTTTCAGTTTTACATAATTTTTTGTAGTTATAAGTCATATTAAGTTTGTTCTTTTTGGCTTCAAATATACTGCCCATGTTCTTCAATCTCACAAAGGGGATGGGACATTGGGCTGTATATTACTGATTTTATGGTGGATTTTGATGCAGGCCGGTGGAAGTTTCAATATGGCCTGCTTGATTGTGTAGACCCAGAACTTTAAAATGAGCTCTAGGTGGTGAGATCCAAAGCTGGAGAATGTGAAGAGACTGGATCCATCAGGGCTTGCATTAGGAAAATGGAATGGAGAACTGACACTGAGTCACTGCAGGTATGAGCCCAGGAGGACAGACCTCGATGAAGGCAAGCGGCAGCAGCAGATGGAGAAGATCAACGGTGACTTGCTCAAAAAACTGAAGGAGCTCGAGACAGACTTGGAGTTTTCAACAGGTTAGAGTTCACCTCAGTTACCTCCAGCTGAACCCATGCTGAATGTTTTACAGGTGTAAAAGTAAAAATGGTTGACAGTACCACTGTGTTTCTGTAAGTGCAGTATGTATGTGCATGTGTATGAACACTGTGTGCATACAGTATGCACAGTAAATTATTGAGCTCTCTCTTTGTATTCAGGGCCCGAGTTTGGTGAGGAGAGGAACTGTGTGTTTATCGGAATGGTGCCAGAGGACATAGATGTGGCTGTGTTGGTGGAAACCATCGCCTCTATTGGGAGAGAGCTAGAGGAGAGTGGGAAGGTATTGTTACTTTATATTGGGAAGGTTGGGAAGGTATTGTTACTTTATATTGGGAAGGTTGGGAAGGTATTGTTATTGTTTAATCTCCATGCAGTTATGTAAATGGAATCAAGGTATATAATTACCATACAGTTAATTAAATGAGTTTTAACGATGAACTAATCCGTTATGTTCCGCTACGTTAGCATACAGTGTTTGGTTTTCATTCTAGTTGCTGGAGAACATGACGGAGGTGGTCAGGAAGGGAATCCTGGAGGCTGAGCAGCAGCTGCGCATAGCTAACGAGGAAAAGCTCATTGAGGAGGTGTGTGGGTGTGATTGGGGAGGGTGTAGGTGTGTGGGTGATTGGGTGTGATTGGGGAGGGTGTAGGTGTGTGGGTGTGATTGGGGAGGGTGTAGGTGTGTGGGTGTGATTGGGGAGGGTTTAGGTGTGTGGGTGTGGTTGGAGTGGTTGGGGAGGGTGTAGGTGTGTGGGTGTGATTGGGGAGGGTGTAGGTGTGTGGGTGTGGTTGGAGTGGTTGGGGAGGGTGTAGGTGTGTGGTTGTGATTGGGGATGGTGTAGGTGTGTGGTTGTGGTTGGGGAGGGTGTAGGTGTGTGGTTGGGGAGGGTGTAGGTGTGTGGTTGTGATTGGGGATGGTGTAGGTGTGTGGTTGTGGTTGGTGTAGGTGTGATTGGCAATGGTGTAGGAGTGTGGTTGTGAATGGGGATGGTGTAGGTGTGATTGGGGATGGTGTAGGTGTGTGGTTGTGGTTGGAGTGATTGGGGAGGGTGTGGGGGTGGTTGAGGAGGGTGTAGGTGTGTGGGTGTGATTGGGGAGGGTGTAGGTGTGTGGTTGTGATTGGGGATGGTGTAGGTGTGATTGGGGATGGTGTAGGTGTGTGGTTGTGGTTGGTGTAGGTGTGATTGGGGATGGTGTAGGTGTGTGGTTGTGATTGGGGATGGTGTAGGTGTGATTGGGGATGGTGTAGGTGTGTGGTTGTGGTTGGTGTAGGTGTGATTGGGGATGGTGTAGGTGTGTGGTTGTGATTGGGGATGGTGTAGGTGTGATTGCGGATGGTGTAGGTGTGTGGTTGTGGTTGGTGTAGGTATGATTGGGGATGGTGTAGGTGTGTGGTTGTGATTGGGGTGGTTGGGGAGGGTGTGGGGGTGGTTGGGGAGTGTGTAGGTGTGTCGGTGTGATTGTGGTGGTTGGGGAAGGTGTGGGTTTGGTTGGGGAGGGTGTAGCTGTGGGTGTGATTGGGGAGGGTGTAGGTGTATGGGTGTGATTGGGGAGGGTGTAGGTGTGTGGCTGTGGTTGGAGTGATTGGGGAATGTGGGTGTGTGGGTGTGATTGGAGTGGTTGGGGAGGGTGTGGGGGTGGTTGGGGAGGGTGTAGGTGTGTGGGTGTGATTGGAGTGGTTGGGGAGGGTGTGGGGGTGGTTGGGGAGTGTGTAGGTGTGTGGGTGTGATTGTGGTGGTTGGGGAGGGTGTGGGGGTGGTTGGGGAGTGTGTAGGTGTGTGGGTGTGATTGGAGTGGTTGGGGAGGGTGTGGGGGTGGTTGGGGAGTGTGTAGGTGTGTGGGTGTGATTGTGGTGGTTGGGGAAGGTGTAGGTGTGTGTGATTGGGATGGATGTAGATGTGGGGTGGATTCAAGTACGTATGTGACTTTAAACCTATGTCTGAAAAGTAAACCTCTGGACTAGAACTTGCACTTGTTTTTAAACATGACTTGGACTTGTGCTTCCTCCTTCCTACCTGCAGGGGGTGCTGCGACAGATCCCTCTTGTGGGCTCTGTGCTCAACTGGTTCTCCCCGTTCCAGAGCTCTGTGAAAGGCAGAACCTTCAACCTGGCTGCAGGTACCCAGTTTACCCAGATTCCCTGCTACATGCCCTGAGCTCCACAGGCACCTGGTCACTGCACACTTTGAACATTTAATTTAATTTACCAAACAGACATAACTCCCTGTTCAAATCCCTCACATTGTTTTACACCATGTGATTGTGGATTACTGTGAAACATCCTTAATAATCCAGGGTAATTCCTGAAAGTTGATATCTTTGTGCTGATAAGTTCTGTTTGCACAGACCTTATCTGTAAATAGTTGAACCTCCACCAGATCCTTACCAAAGCCCAGGATGATTGCACTGCACTCACATGGTGCAAATATTTGACACGTTGTTACTACTGCTGTCACTTCAGTGACTGGGGTTGAATGTATTTGTTTTCTGCAGGTTCTCTAGACACTACAGAGCCCATATACTCTCTGAAGGCCCAGTCAAGCCGAGAGGATATCTCTGAATCCCCCACTTCTACAGGCAAACGACTGCAAGGTACCCTTCCTGCACCCTTTACACAAAGTTCAAGGGAGCCCTGATGAAATAATATTAGTCATTAATGTAAGGATAAACCATAAACCATAAACCACAACCCCGTCCACGGGGAAAAGGCCGGGTGGTTCTGACCCGAGGAGGCCCGCCTGCCTCACGCTGCCACCTGTTGTGTGCTGTGTTCGCAGGGCAGAGAGCGTTCCGCCGCTCTGCACCGTTCATAGATTCGTTCAGCGAAACCAGTTCTGTCTGCCACCTGGACGAGTCCTACAGAGACACTGCACCTCCGCCTGGGGAGAGGGAGGAGGGCGACACGGCGGAGGTCCCACAGGCCTCTCCACTTGCAGAACCCCCGGCAGAGGTCTCGCAGGAAGAGGAGGCGTCGGCCTGGACAGTCCAGCGCGTTCCAGAGGGTGAGGAGGCAGAGGAGCCGGCCTCCATCAGATAGGAGCACACCGTCCCAAAGTGGTGACGCTCTCAGAAGGGCACAGTGTGCTCCAGGATTGCTCCTCGCACCTGGAGCCATGACCTCGATGCCTTGACAAAGTCACTTTAGGAATTACGGTTTATGAAGCAGCTTTTAGTGCAAGTAACGGAAAACTCATCAGAACCACACTGCATCACGTAGCCCCATTTATACTAACCAACTGTACATTACTGTGATCTGATGAATCGTTCTGGCTGTGGATCCCTGAATCACTCCTTGAATTCAGGCACTGCCAATTGGAATTGTTTCATAGTTCCTTTTGGTTCAAATTATTTGTTACACGTCACAGTACGTCACACGACATCGTCCTTTCTTCATGCTTCCAAGTATATTTGCATAAATGAAGGGCTGTCTTTGTCATTAATAACCTTAAACATCTTTTAAATGTTTTTGATTGCTTGTTTGCCCAAAAAGGCAGTTTTGTTTGATCTGTTATGCTCACCTTGTAGCCAAAGTGATCTCACACAGCTACTTCGCATCAGCTGAAAGCCTGAGTGCATGTCTCTGCACCGTGTCTCCCAATATAATCAGAAGATTTTTTTATTTATTCTACAGATTTTGTTCTGTACAGACAGCAGATTATTTCTGGATTGGGGTTTCAGATGGCTGTAACACTGTACTTGTGTAACTGTGAAATCAAAAAAAAAAAAGATAACCTGATAATGTCCATCCCCCATTTGTAGCTGTTCTAATGTTCTTGGGATAGCAGTTGTTACGTTAGTTATTATAGTTGCACTCACTGAGGTGAAAGGATGTGGGGTGTGGCGTGGGGGTCGTAACGTGTGTTTTAATGTTTACCAAGGATTACCATAGTGTGTCCAGACCGTTTATGGTAGCTAATATTGTTTACACTGCTGGTTTTGGTTCACTGCACTAAAGTCACCGGTGAGGTTTGTTGTGGGATGAGGTGTGTCTGGGCTGTAGGTCGGGCAGGTGGGGTTGGTGGGGCAGGTGCAAGCCTGTGGGTTTCTGGGATGTTATTATGTCATATGCAACATGCTCAGGAAGCTCCAGGTCACATTTACTATATGATTTCTGCTTTGTGGTGTCCGTGTGTGATATTCATTCTCATACTTACTGAAAAGGGCACCTGAATATGGTATAAAGTATGGCTTTCATATGAAGTATGGATCTCATATGTGTATGGCTCTCATATGAAGTATGGATTTCCTTCCATTAGTACGTATTTGACTCAGCCCTTGGTCTTGATCACACCTTAAATACCCATTGATTTTTAACATTAAGTGCATTTATCTTTGTTCTTCCCTGATGAGTAATATTAATATTAATTCTGGGTTATGCTGCCAAGCAGCATCTCTATCTTTCTGGTGCAATAAATAATTGGGATTTTTCTGGTGGCAAATGTTGACTAACTTAAAATATGAAATATTGCATAGTAAATTAGTTTTTATAATCACATGAGCTTTTCCAAAAAGCAACTATGAAAATTATAATAAAGATGATGCTAAAAATAACATCTGTGGTGTGTTCTTTATTCCCTGGTGAATGTGCTGGTAAGCAAATCATTACAGGTCAGTCTCCCAGATGAGGTTTAAGACTAGGATTAACCTGCTCTGCTCTGCACTGCACTCTAAGCTTAGGTCTAATTCAGGACTGGGAAACTGGACAGTAATTATGTAGTTTGAAGTCACCTTTTAAACGTCTATGCCAATAGGTCTGCTTTTGTAGACTATGAAAAGGATCATAAATTCTCCCTGAACCTCCACACTAGAAGCTGAGTGTAAAGAATGTCACTACAGAGCCATAACAGAACCCCTGAAAGCTAAGATGCAATCCCTGCCTGAATGTACATTCAGACCAGGTGACACAATAGCACTCTGTATTGCCAGGAACCAGGATGAGGAAGAATGATTTCATCTGTGCCAATTGTGCTACCCTCACAGATGCTCTGAACACCTGTGCGTTTTGAAACTTCAAGCACTGAAAAAGCAATGATGCCCACACTACAAGTGACGCAGCAAATTTCACTGACTTAGAGCTCTTCACTCTGCTACTGGGTTCTGGACCACCTGACCAGTATGCCTCAGAACAGGTCATCTTGTTCCTCTACCCTGAACACCGGGGCCCCCAGGACTGTGCTGAATCTTCTGATCACTGGAGCCCCTTAGGACTGTGTGCCTCTATAAACTTTGCACCTTGACAACTGTTGCCAAACATCACAGCAATCACACCGAGTTTGTTGATGTTACATTCGTGGAATTCATGTGCCTACAGAAGAGGTAAGACAGCTGGAGTACGGTGTACAGTCTCTCTGTGTAAGACAAAAGACAATACACTGGACTTCAGAAGGATGCATGAGATTTACTAATGTGGTACTAATGTGGACGTCTTAAGAGTACACTTGAAAAAGCTACTTCTTGTAGTCCCTGACTATACTCAGGTTGAACCTGACCATACTCAGGTACTCAGGTTGTGCCTGACCATACTCAGGTAGTTTGTGGCCACTCACTCCTTTGAGAGGAAATCTCAACAGTGCCTCAAAGGACACCTCAGAAGGACAGCGTGTTTACGCCTAACCGGCAGGAGATCATTCAGACATTCAGAATCCCTGTCTGGTATGTAAACTGCTCTGTCTCAGACAGGAAATCCCTGCAGTGGGTGGAGAATGCTACCCAGCACATTACTTGGTCAAAATATCCTGCCATCAAGGACACTTATACCAAGCTGTGCATAAGGGAAGCCTGCAGCTTCAGAAAGCATCCCTCTCTTCTCTCATGCTGTTTACAAATCTCTGCACACTGGCTATGTAATAATAATAATAATAATAATAATAATAATAATAATAATCTTTATTTGTAAAGTATGTTTCATACATACTGTATATGCAACTCAAAGTGTTTTTTAGCTTTTTATAAACAATTTATAACATTCAAATTAAAAAAAGTAAAAAAGTTGTAAATGAACAATTAACAAAAAATATTTAAATATACATAAATAGACGAAAACAAACATAAGAGGCCAGGCCCGTTGACAGTCTTGCTGGGGCCCGGGACAAGAAAGATTCATGTACCCCCCCCCCCCCCCCCCCCGCGCGAGGGTTCGCGCGAAAATGACGTAATCGCAGTGGCTCCGCCCGTGCGCGAGGGCCTCGCGCGCTGTCGTTTCGAGGTCGTACACCTCTCGAATTTTGTAACTTCGCGCGCGCCGCGCTTCAGCGCAATGAACAAAGTCATGTTTGCAGGGTTCATACACCTTTATAAGGTGGAATTAAAGCACGTGTACGTCACTTTAAAGGTCCATTTCAATATTTTCCAGCACGTTAAACTTAATTAAGTTAAATATTTATACATATACTCGAAATGATTCGAAATAATTCGCTTTTTATCACATTATTTAATGGTTGTTTATTTTCAAAACGCCCAATCTTAACGTCTTCACGAGAACTGTTCAGTCAGACAGCTATTTGTTGTGAAACGAAGTAGTTACAATTTCAAGCATTTTCAAGTACTTTACCCTAAATTCCAGCACTTTTCAAACCTGGAACACAATGCAACTTTAAAATTCGTCAGGTAAATGTTTTTCCTTTCTTTTCTGCGCTCCAGATTTCTGTATTTACTTTAACTATCCACCACTGTATTTCCCGCTGTTGGGCCGATACCGGCCGGCTACAGTCGGTGCTGGATCAAACCATTTTCCAGTGGGAGGCGGGGGTGTATGCACTTAATGGAAAATATGCAGATAGGTAAAAAACATATATATTTGAGCCATTGAGCTTATTATGAGTACATAATGTTATATTAATGAAAGATTTAAAGATTATTTAAAAATTATAGACTTTAAATAAAAAATAAATTGCTGGGCTCTTTGATGGGGCCCCCCTGGCCCTAGGGCCCGGGACAACAGACCCGGTTGTCCCCCCCTGTCGACGGCACAGAGGGCTCAAATTTACACTGATAGGAATTTCACAGCAGGAAACAAGTCACTGACAGAAACACTCACTTGCACTTTTGAGGAACAAACACTCACAATTTCGAAGGAACAAACAGCCCGTCAGAACATCACTACTAAATTCCAATTAGGAATTTCACAGCCAGGAATAAAGTCACCAACAGAAACTATGCACGAAACACTCTAGATGTTTGAAATTGTTTCTAGATGTAGATCATAGCCATCAGGGTTCACAAACAGCAGTATAAATTTATTCAGCCCTCAGTTTTCCTTAGCTTAAATGTAATCTAATCCTAATTAAATAAAAATTATTTAATAAAATAAAAAGATAAAATAATAGAAATTCCTAAAGAAACAGATCTACACAGGAAGGTTTTGAGGCTCTTCTTGAAGGTGTACAGGGATTAAATGTCTCTTCTGAGTTCCTCAGGAAGAAAGTTCCAGAGCGTTGGGCCATAGTGGCTAGTAGTTTATTGTATAGTATTTATTGTATAATTTATTGTATAGTAGGGTAGTTGCACTGTATTTTCTGTATTGTCTATTTGTGTTGTTACGTTCTGTGGTTAAAAGTACAGTTTGCCTTTAAGACAGAACAGTCATAATATTATTATAGGAAGACGTTTATGCAAAAATCATCACTAAACTATTTTAAATGAGATTACTCTTACTTTAAAAAAGGAACATGCCAATTTCAAGTTGACGCCTTCTTACATTTGTTTCGTTAACTTCTACGTCACGTTCTGTTCCGCTCTACATTTTCACCCAATGAGATCCGTCATGCGTTGGAGCGGCGCTAAATTACTTCCGCCGAAATTTGGAAATGTAGTTTTATAGCCAGAACCACTTACGCGTGCGCAAGGGCCGCGGTGCGCACGGAAGACAACGATTCCCAGAATGCCCCTCGGTGTTTCTCCGTCTGCTTATGAGATTCGTCAGCGCACACGAGGATTCGTTCGCAGTGCTGAGTCGAGTCTCCCTTTTCTCTCGCCCCTTGCCGAGCGAGACCGGCTGTTTAATTCGGGAGCACGGGGGGGGGAAGAAATTTAAAAAATAATATAAAGGCCACACGTTAAGGGAGAGAAAGTTTTAACGACCCAAAAGGAGCGACCTTAACAGCCGCTCGAGGCCGGACTAGCAGAACCAAGTTCGCCGCCAACTAACGACACTTGAAGCAGGCGCGATGGACCCAGTGAGGGACACTGCCCCCGATTCCTGGGAACAGGAGGACGACGGCGAGGCCCCGGTCGACGTGCGACTTCCAGACGCCTTCACCGGCCTCAACGTGAACGCCAAGCCGTTCGTCCCGAACGTGAACGCCGCGGAGTTCGTTCCCGTCTACCTCCAGACGGGGCCCGCCGAGAGCGTCGCCGTCGCCGGTGAGCTCGCCGTTCACCGGGTTTTGTCCGCTCGTCCGCCCCGTTACCGTCCCCGGCTAGCGGGCTAACGCTAGCGCGCCAGCCGGAGTCGTGCGAGTTTCCTCCCCCCCCCCTCCTCACGTTGGAGGCTAAGCTAATCGGTTAGCCACACGTTGTTAGCGCCGTTGCTAACCGTACGGTCGACCGGCGCGAGCTACGCGTAAACGTGCCGGTCACCGTCGAGGCGAGGCCTCTGTCCGCGCCGTCCCTTCGGCGCGAAACGGAACTTTTAACGCTCCTCGCCGTCTGCGAAAGGCGCGACCCGCAGCGGTTAAAACCACGGGCACACGTGTCTGGTGTCGGCTAAGCTCGAGTTCTCTCGGGAGGTTCGTGGACCGGTGGCCGGAGCGGCGCGGTGAAGGGTCGCGCCTGTAAACACGGCCGCTCGGGGCTCCTGCTGGAAGCGTTTAAAGCAAAAACGTAAAAAAAAAGTTTGGAAGTGTTTTCAGTTTGTGCTCGTTAGCTTATGAGTTAGCGTTAACTAGCCACAGATAAGTGGCTAGTGCCGAGATCACCTGACTGGTGAGTGTGGGGTTGGCACAGGCAGTGTTACAGGTTCATGGCGTTAGTCTCCGTTGAAGAGTTAAAGAGACTGAACTTGGGTTAAAGGGACCATCTGCTTCGGGTGCCTGTTTTATGTTGAAAGGCCTCGTCACCCTTTTACTATATAGGTAAGAGTGAGCTGGAACTGAACAGAAGACAAGCCATCTTCTGTTATTCCAGTTCAAATGTACAAGGGTGTGAGCTCGCACTGCCCTTCACATTCGCCCGAACCGGGCCGGGTCGTTTCATAGCTCGTGTATGTTGTGCAGGTGTGTTGTCCGGTTTAGGATGCGCGGCCTGTTCCCAACATTGGTCATAACAAGGATCAAATCACGAATACAGTAGCCATGCCTGTGGGATTGATACATCTGCCCCACGAAGTGGGTAGTTCAGGCTAGACTCCCTCATTTATCCAGCCGCTTCTCTGCAAGGCATGAAATCAAGTCTCATGAATTTTAAGAGTGGGTAGCCAGTTATTTTTGTTTTGGAAGGACAACTACCAAGTATCAATGATAAATCCGATGTTTTAAGAAATGTTTTTTACAATGTTTTCATGATGAAGCCATGTAGTGTAGTCATGACTATGTATTTCAGATGGGTAAAGATTATTTCTTCCTGTACTCTTTGCTCACTGTTGGAGAACTCAACATTTTTGAATAATGTTCACCAGTACCAGTCACATATAGAACAAGTCTGTAAAGACTCTGCATTGTTTGTTTGCCAGAAACTTGTTTATTTGCCAGATGCAACTCATGTTTATTTGATATTCATCTATTAATGTTTAGTTCCATCTACATGGTCACACTGTGGTCTAAGCAGCAAAATCCTAATCTGCATATTTAAATGATTTAGATTTTGTAGTGATATGTTTTTTGTCTTTATTCACAGATTCTGAAAAAGATTCCGGTGTAGAGTTGTCGGAACCTGTCGGTAAGTCCAGTTGTCATATTGTAGGAGAGGCCAATCAGGTACAGAGAAGTTAAATACCGGTACATATCTACTCATTATGAGCTGCCAAATGAGATTGCAGGTGCTAATAATTATTATTCGATACCATTAATGTCATGTTGTAATGTATGTACATGCCCATGTCATGAGGTATGTATCTGTTGTTTGGATGCAGAATTCTGCAATACCTTCAGCAATACCTGGTACAGGTGTATTGTGAGCTAGCTGGGACAAACAGGGTAGAATGCCACGTCACTTCCCACATGTTGGCTAATAATCCTCCAGGGGGCGCTGTTGAGTGGATTGTTATTACCACCTTTGTGTTGCCACAAACCATCAGCGCTTTAAAATTTTTTTTTAAACCCACCTACACCAGTGAGACAGCAACAGGTTTCGGTGGTTTGGGGATAAACAGTGAGGTCTCATTGTCATGCATGTATCAAAGACGGGTGGTGTTTGTTACCACAGCAGCTCCACCCGTGGAGAATGGGGACGCGGCGCTGGCAGCGGACGACACGTGGGAGCAGAAAGGTTGTGAGGTCAGCGAGGCGGAGCCGGGGGGCGGGCCTGCAGGCGACGGAGGCCTGGCAGAGGAAGACTCGCCACAGGAGGAAGGTACGGAAGAGGACGAGGAAGTGCCAATACCGAAAATGGTCCCCGCCAAGCCAGATGCCCCCAAGAAGGAGCACGTCAACGTAGTCTTCATCGGCCATGTCGGTGAGTGCTGCAGCCATTGCTGTGCTGTGTGTGCTGTGGGACGTTGTGGGATGATGGTGTTGAGCAGAGAGGGTTGGTGTGTATTGTTGTTTTTAATGCTGATATTTCTGTGGCCTTATTTGTTCTGAAATCTGTTGTCTATGTCTGGGAGAGGACGGACACGGAGTGCAGGCTAATCACAAGGTTCCCACGGATACGTTGGATACGTTTTGGCGTTTGTGATTTGAAAAAGGCACCACAGGGAAGTCGGGGGTTGTAGCTGAGCATGAAGTGAATGTGGATCTTGGATCTGCGTGTTTTGAGTTAGTCGTTTTTTCATGCCTCACACTTCAGCTTCTGTGCAGTGCGTACTGTGTTTACGTTGAGATTTTGGCTTTGTTCGAATTTCAACTCTGTCCTGATATGGTAAAAGATCAGCGCAGGACGTTACGTTTAATGAGTCAAAAACCAGTGACCTGAAAAGCCCAAAAGTCCTTGAAGTGGAGTGTGAATCCCATAATAAGGGCAGTCCGTTGACATTTGAGAGGCGATGTCTCCATTATCTCAGGCTTGGAACTAGCGTGGTGCATGTGAAGACAGTTACACCCAGATGACTTCCTGCCATGTGGAAAAGGCTTTGACCAGTGACTATTAAACCTGTAAGCCATCAGAACCCACGTCCCGCTGACATCTCTGGGCATTTGTGACGAGGATGTTAGATTTGTTTGTTTATGTGCCAGACCTGCTTGTGGTCTCTTTAGTGTTGAGAGGCGACACACTGTTGTGTCACAGCAGGCTATTCAAATGCACTCTTTGTGGTGTGTGACTTCAACGAGGGACAGCAGGGCATACATGTGCTAATGAGGAGTTTCCTTTGAATAAAGGCCGGGAGTCGTATAAGATTCCAATAATGTCCTGTGTGAAAATGGGCGGTTTATATTTAGGAGCCCCCTCCCACCACCAAAGCCAAAATTAGTGTGACAGTCAGAGCAAAATGTTTTTATTCATCATGTTGGGGATTTTAAACGGGATTTTATTGGCCATGCGCACAAGTTAAACGATTCGAGGGTGGTTTGTGTTTTAGTTTTTGGGTCTCTACAGAAGCTTGCAAGTCTCTTTGTTATGCTGCTTGCCTGGCATGTTGTGCAACATGTGTATTAATTATCATGTGGGGGCCATGACTGCAGTAACACTTTCATATCTTGGTCTCCTGGCAAAAAGTGCTTGTAAAGCAGGGCTGCGTTGTCCGTTCAGCCTCGTTTATCTCTACACACTCACTCCTTATCTCCTGTCATTCCAGATGCTGGCAAATCAACCATAGGCGGACAGATCATGTGAGTAGCTGTGTGGTTTCTGTCGATGTTTCTGCTGTCCTGCTCGGGGCCCTTGTGGGGAGATTTCTCACGACCCTGCTGTTTGCCGCTCCCTTGCAGGTATTTGACAGGCATGGTGGAGAAACGTACTCTGGAGAAGTACGAGAGGGAAGCCAAGGAGAAGAACAGGGAGACCTGGTAACCTCACTACAGCATATGGCGTAACCTTTCAGAGAAACCCAAAAATGTTGCAGATCTTTTAATTTCGTGATGCTATGAACACGGCAAAGGGTTAAAACGCATCACTATTTTAGCAGCGTGATGTGTGAGTGTGTGCTCTTGCTCAGGGACAGGCGGGTCTCTGAATGGCTGTGTGTCTTGTCCAGGTACCTCTCATGGGCCCTCGACACAAACCAGGAGGAGCGGGACAAGGGCAAAACGGTGGAGGTGGGGAGGGCGTATTTTGAGACGGAGAAGAAGCACTTCACCATCTTGGATGCCCCTGGCCATAAGAGCTTCGTGCCCAACATGATTGGCGGGGCGTCGCAGGCAGACCTGGCTGTGTTGGTGAGTTGTGGGTGTGGCCAGTGGCTGAAGGACAGATGGGAAATTGCACCACTGGTTTGTTGTGCTGATTATGGAATGCCCTCATTCAGAACATTCAACTTCTTTTACCCTTTTACCTCACTTGACATGTTCTTATTGTATACTAGCCATTAGATGGTGCTGTTTACACACAGTTATTCCACTACACACTGGAGGAAGGATTAAACTTTTACAAGTATTTTCCCTGAATTTAAGCCAGAGGTCCCACTGCAAGCAGGTGTGGCTGGGCTGCATGTCTGAATGAAGTCTCTTCTGCTCCCCGTCCCACACAGGTGATCTCAGCACGGAAGGGTGAGTTTGAGACGGGCTTTGAGAAGGGCGGGCAGACGAGAGAGCACGCCATGCTGGCCAAAACCGCAGGGGTCAAACACCTCATTGTCCTGGTTAACAAGATGGACGACCCCACTGTGAACTGGAGCTTGGAGAGGTGAGGGATGGCGTGACTGGCCACGGCTGCCTGTGATATCAGTGACTTCACCTGCCAAACACGTTTGCCTTGACTTCAGCTCTGAAGTGAGTTGTCCTACAGAATGGTATACATTGTCGTTACCTTAAATTTTGGATCCTTGCCGACACTCTGCAGATATGAGGAATGTAAAGAGAAGCTGGTGCCATTTTTGAAGAAGGTCGGCTTCAACCCCAGAAAAGACATTCACTTCATGCCTTGCTCAGGGCTGACCGGGGCCAACTTGAAGGAACCGGTAGAGCACTGCACTTGGTACACGTAAGTGTAAATGGACACGGGCACGCTGGCGTTCCCAGGGAGGGGAGAGGGTGAGGAGTGTCTGTATCTTCTGGGCACGCTGCCCGTCTGTACCAGCTTTGCATGTGCAGCGTCACCAGCCTCAGGACCGTAGATTAAGTCTGGTGGAGTGACACTTTTTGTCACTTTAAAAAAATGTCTGCTAAACATTTAAATGCGTCTCTTCCTGTGTTTACAGAGGGTTACCATTCATTCCACATCTGGACAGTTTGCCAAATTTCACCAGATCCAGTGACGGCCCAGTGAGGTTACCGATTGTAGATAAATACAAGGTGGGGTTTGTTTGCCAGATGTGCCACACATGTGCCTTCTCTTGGCTGGTTTCTTGTAAATGTACTGCAGTACTCTTAATAACATGGTGACTTGTTTGAGGTTGTTTCTGTTTCGCTTTTCTCCAGGACATGGGAACCGTAATTCTTGGAAAGTTGGAGTCGGGATCCATCAGCAAAGCCCAGCAGCTTGTGGTGATGCCTAACAGGGTGAGATCATTGACACTTGACCACACTTGCACTTAGGGGTGGGTATCACCACTGATTTCCCAGTTCGATTCGATTCGATCCGATTCAATATCGATTCTTGTAGGGAAATTTCAGTTACAATAAAAAGTGTAGTTTGAATGTGAAATGTTGTAATGATACAAAGAACACCCAAACTTTATTAAAATGTATTAAGATATTAGTGTTTATACTGTGAACAACAGTTACATTCTTTCTTTTTTTTTTATATATTGTAATGATAATGGGATTATTGGGTTACTGTTTCTTTAAGTTAAGTGTGAGTGGGAGAGTGCGCAAGGAGCGAGAGTGAAAGAGAGGATTCAGCTATTTACTTCTGTTGAGTGAATTCGCTTGTATTAATGTTAAAATAAAAGAGAAGAGTTGTCAACTGTAAACATCACAGCTTTATACTTGACGCGTCGCGACCGGCATGATGGTCTGCGCACAGAAAACGACGTAATGGCGGTGGCTCTGCCCGTGCGCTGACGATTCGCGAGGTCGTGCACCTCTTGAATTTTTTAACTTCACGCGCGCTGTGCTTCAGCACAATGAACCAAGTCATGTTTGCTGGGTTCATACACCTAAACAAGGTGGAATTAAAGCACGTCACGCGAGATAAAACACAAGACGTTAAAACGGTACGCATATGCGGGGAAAATTGGCCAATTCTAAAGATCGATCTCAGGTTTAATAAATCAATATCGAATCATTCAAATGAAGATTTGAATAGAAAAATTGATTTTTTAAACACACCCCTACCTGCACTGTCCCCTCCCACTTCAGAACCAGCATCTTCAGCTGTGACATCCATCTGCTCTGCTAACTGAAACTGTTCTACATGGTAACTGAATGTGTGTTTATCTTCTGTGGGCCTTGCAGCACACTGTGGAGGTGCTGAGTCTGCTCTCGGACGACGTGGAGACGGATGATGCAGCACCTGGTGAGAACCTGAAGCTGCGGCTCAAGGGCATCGAAGAAGAGGAGATCCTGCCTGGCTTCATCCTCTGCACCCCTGAGAACCTCTGCCATTCTGGCCGGACCTTTGACGCCCAGGTGAGACTTCACTCTGTAGATGCTTGCTTGCGCATGTGTGTATGAGCTCTTTTAAGGACTTTTTTCTTTACACTTGGTTTCCTTTTTCAGATAGTCATCATTGAACACAAGTCCATCATCTGCCCCGGCTACAACGCAGTCCTGCATATTCACGCATGCATCGAGGAGGTGCAGATCACGGTAAGGCCTCCGTCTCCCCCAGTGGCCCACACACATGCACCATGTCTCACGGGTATTTAAAGAGGAATCCAAAGATCAACTTTAGGACGCTAATACTTCCATATCTAGAGAACCCCGACGCATTATCTCTTTGATATGCATGTATGCTCATCCTGTGTGTGTGCATGTGTACGGTCAGAGCAGTATATTGTGAGCAGGAGATGTAGGGGTGCTGAGACTGTGTCTGTGCGTTTCCTGCAGGCCTTAATCTGTTTGGTAGACAAGAAGACGGGCGAGAAGAGCAAGACGCGGCCACGCTTTGTCAAACAGGACCAGGTGTGCATCGCTCGCCTGCGCACTGCTGGAACCATCTGCCTTGAGACCTTCAAAGACTTCCCTCAGATGGGACGTTTCACTCTGCGGGATGAAGGTTGGTTCTTTCTTCCTCCCAGCCTGCTTGTACAGGTGCCGGGACACCACAGTATGACAACTGATCTCCATGTACCAAAATTCCCATCTGAGCTGACAAAATGCTGGGTGGGTGTGTAAAACGCACAGAATATTAGTTTCTGCTGTGCAGTGGCTGACCATGAGAGCTCAGTTTCTTACATGGTCTGTTTTAGTATGGTTCTCCTCTTGTCTTCTGTAGGGAAGACCATCGCCATTGGGAAAGTGTTGAAGCTTGTTGCTGAGAAGGACTGAAACCACTGCATGGGTGTTGTGGATCAGCTGAGCAGAGCAGGGGGATGGGTGTTGCTGCCATAGCAACACGACCTGCGGCCTTCCTGTCGTCTCTCCAACCTGCCTCCCGAAGACCAGCTCATAAGAAAACAAAAAACCTTCTTTAAAAAAACATAACAAATCCGTTTTTAAGCAGATGAAAAAGTCAAGTCCACACGTGTCAGCTTTCTCATATTGAGAGCTCTGTGGTGCCATTTTGTTTAGGTTCCCCTCGTTTTCCACCAGCTCGGACACGCACGACGGCAAGACATGCAGCTCTTTTCTACCTTTTCCCTTTCTAAGGTTTTTTTTTTTTGTTTGTTTGTTTCTGTCTGAGAAATATAGTGACCGCAGATTCCATTAAAAGATGTGGACCAGAGTTTGCTTGTATATCATTGAGTTGGGAACAGTAAAGCTTGAAATGATTAACCGGTCAGAACCAAACTGTTAATGTCCTGGCTCTGTGCTCCTCAGCTTCCTCCCTCTCTGTTGTATTTTCTCCTAGCATTCCTGCAGAGTGCACGGGCGTACTCATGTTATTAAAGCAACTTCTACGACAATAAAATATTGCATTGGGGAAATTATACGATTACTGTTGAATGGACTGGTGTTCATTTATTGAGGGCCTACAGCTGCGTTGCTTGGTGGAGATGTTTAAAGTATGTTGATTGCCAGTTGTGTTGTAATCATGTATTTGTATGAAACCGGAAGAATGAATTCACCTTTAAGGCATCTTCAATATGACTGAGCAGTCTGTTGATAACACAGGTCAACAAAAATAAAAAAATTTACTGGTGCCCAAAATATTTTAATGAATTTGGGGTATTTTTGGGGTGCTGATTCTGAATATGCTATCAGTTTTGCCAGATTGGCTCAAGTTTTTGAGATTTTTGGTATCTTATTTATAGCACTTATATAGCATTAGCATATAGCATTTATAGCACAAGAAGAAGTTGTAATAACGATCCAGACACATTCTGTTACATTTGTGGTGAATATACACTGCAAAAACATAGAAGAAACATAACAGACTTCATAAAAAAAGTGTATTTGGCCTATTTTGGGGTTATGCTTGGGCACCACACATAGTGTGTTTTTTTTTACACATTTCACGAAAAATCTCAAAAACTTGAGCCAATCTGGCAAAACTGATGACATATTCAGAATCAGCACCCCAAAGTTACCCTAAATTCGTTGAAATATCTTTGGCCCCAAAAATGCTGTTGACCTGTGTAATTGGTAATCAGCATGGATGGATCAACTCTGTAGGAATGAGACTGCCTGTAATACAGATGAGATTTAATGCAACTTTACACATCCAGAGACTCCAGTTGTGTATGTGTTTGATCCTACCTTTGATAGTGCTACTTTGAGTAGCACCATGCAGATACCCAGTAAAAGACAAGTAACAAATGACTCCTATCTAAGGTACTGGTGTACATGTGCACTGGGACCTAGATCCAGTCCTAGAGAAACACAGGATTACCGTTTGCAGCATTAATGGCATCAGCCACACCAATCAGGTTCAATAGCTTTTCTTCTGAAATGCTAATGCAGTACATTTAGAAAACCAAAGTTACGTCAGTGTAGACATGCATATGCACAATCTTTTTAAAAAAATGTTAGTGATCATTAGTAAAAATGCTTATGTAGGTCCTATGCACTCAAATGTCCTCCCCTTTAAATTTTCACCTGTTCAGGTATGAGGTGAAATCATCCCAACCCTGAGCTATACCACTTTAAGGTAATGGAGCTGAGATGCCGGGTTCACTCTGTCCGTCCCGTTCCCAAAGCTCAGATCTTGGAGCGTCACGAGAAGAAAAGGCCGATGGGGATATCCCATCATATATCCCATCATATCCCACCATATCCTGTCTGCCGTGTTGAGTGGTCCACAACCTCCAGCATCACTTGTGCTTTATGAAGCACATGTGTTCAAGTCTTCGTTACCAGTGTAATCAAAGCTACTTTTACTTAGTGTGAACGCAAAAGCTTGTAGTTTGTCCTGTAGTTCATCTCTAGCAGGGAGATCTGCAGGAGTGACTACTGCTGTTCTTGTCCATGTAAAAATAAGGCAACATGCTCTTTTATGATGAGTAGACATCCACTGAGGTTGGGTGTGACTAAGGGCGTACTCACACTAGGCACGGTTTGCTCGTTCCGTGCTGGGGCCCGGTTATCCCCCCTCCCCACTCCACCTCTGGCCTGCACTCACACTCACTTCACGAGCACGCTTACGTCATCACAACGCCGCTTTATTTGGAAAAAAAGCGCGCTCGCACAACACTATGGAGTTCACGATTCTCTTTTTATTGTATTTTGGAGTCGTTTTGGGAGTGCAGAAACACGGTGCAAGCACAGATTTATCGATAATTTAACACAACGATTGTCTGCTAATCGCTTTGCCGCTATGACTGTTTAACGTGAGCGTCGCATCACTGATGTCATGTTTGAGTTCCAGCGAAATGAACCAATCACACGAGGCACCAAGCGGGCCCGGGCACGGATAGCGCTCACACTAGAAGCGAACCGTGCCCGAGTCCACATGAATTGTGCCCTGGCCCACCTCTTCAAGCGGGCCCGAGCACGGTTAACTGATCCGGGCCCGGGCACGGTTGGAGCGCTCACACTAGCCAAACGAACCGTGCTTCGGCAGGCAACCGTGCCCGGGCCCGGATCACAGAGCCTAGTGTGAGTACGCCCTTACTCTGATGTTGATTACTGTGGACACGCACAGTAATCAACTGTTTACATGTACACTATTTCTCCTGTCATATGAAATTAAAATACATTGGGTAACATTTTACATTAAGTGTTTACTTACTAATGTGAAGTAATGCATTAGTTAACATGAACAACACATGAAGTAACACATTAACAATAATTAACTAATGTTAAGTAAACATGTAACAGTTGCGGCTCCCGTTTTGGCTCTTTGTTGCTCGCACCTTTTTAGAGCTTTAGTGTTTTTGTTTGGAGCAAAAGGGACTAAAGGGTGAATAATCTACGCTGCTACATTCTGGATATTTCCAAGTTACCCATTACTTATGTATGTAAATCAGTAAAATGAAATATATTCCTTTAAGGTCACACCAAAAAAGGTGCAAGCAACAAAGAGCCAAAACAGGAGCTGCAACTGTTTACTTAACATTAGTTAATTATTGTTAATGTGTTACTTCATGTGTTGTTCATGTTAACTAATGTATTACTTCACGTTAGTAAGTAAACACTTAATGTGAAGTGTTACCATACATTGCATCTGCTTTCTGTAAAATCTGGACTGCAGTTTTTTATTTTTTTTTATTTTGCCTCTGTAAATCATTTTTATTGTTGTGCTCCAGTAAATTCCCTGAAAGCAAACTTTGTATTGTTATTATAGTTCTGAATACTGAATTAATTCAGAGATGTCATCTCTCATTCAGAATGAAATCTGTAAAAGAATAAAAATCTCTTGGTATTTTTGTCATTAACTTGGATGGAGAAGCAGCTGACATCTAAATTAAATACATTTATACATTTTCAGGAAGTCTCACTTCAGTCGACCCATTAGGGTCTGCCCTCATACATTGGGTTTTCCCGAAGTCTTGGATATGACTTGTCATACGTCACCTTACTCTTTTCTCATAGACCACAGCCTCTTATGAAAAAAAAACGCTATAAAAGTACTGACTCCAAATCGTAAAAAAACACCGTGTCTAAACGTTGCTGTGGTGCGTTTGTACGTTTAGTAATTAAACGATTAACCCCCAAAATGTTTATTTCCATAAAAGGCCAAGGGCAGCAAAATAAAGTGACTTAATGACAGAAAAAGTGATAGGTATGAGAAAAAAAACATTACTTGGTGATTCAGTAAGCTATATATATATCAGGATATGACACCACTCACTCCACGTTGATGGAGGCAGACTTGTACGCTCAATAATTTTATAATTTAATGGCGGCGTTGCTGCCACACTCCAGAAATGTTTATATTTCTTCTGTCCCGCACATGATCCCATAATTTTCCCTCTTTTGTTTTTCCAAATGGCTGCGCGCCTACTCGAGAAATACTGAGACGAGGAGAGACGAGCCTTTCCCAAGATCCACCCTGGACCAGCCACCTCCTGCTAACCAGCTATGATGAAGGATCAACCGACTGCCCTATCTAACTGTGGATGAAGGACCCTCTGCCCTGGACCCTCTCACCGCCCCGAATTCGCCCCTGCTATGGCTGTATTTCCGCAGCACTGGACCGCAGCACTTTGTTTTTGTATCTCTCTAATCAGGAATTTCCCTCTGGGATCAATAAAGTATCTATCTATCTGTCAATCCCCCTGAGTCTTGTTCCTCTCAAGGTTTCTTCCACATGCTCTTAGGGAGTTTTTCCTTACCACTGTCGTCCATGGCATGCTCACTGGGGGCTTGGACTCAGACACTTGTAAAGCTGCTTTGTGACAACTGTTGTAAAAAGCGCTATATAAATACAAATTTTGATTAAGCGACCATTTTTTTTTTACATAATAACGTGAAATATTGACCTACTATACGTAGATTTCGGCATCTAATAGTTCAAAATCAACACGGTATTGTTAATTTATACAATTAAATTTGCTAACACCTTAGAATTCATATATTTATCGCCAGTGAAATCAGACGGGCTGCTTTCACCCACAAACTGGCGATGGCGGATGCGTTGCTCTTGTCTCCGGAGTTGGTATATCAAAATAAAACAGAACATGTAAAAGTAAAACGTGCTTATGGTGCCGTCGACTGGGCAAGTGGAGACATGACATGTAAAACGTCTGACGCCGATTGGCCAATAAAAGGCATTCAAGAACGATGTGTCATTACAAATTGTCCAATAGCAATCGTCCTTAGGTCACTCCCGAGACGAATAGGGCGCTTGTGGCCCAAGTAAATATGCGCGGATTGACTGATCTCTAAACTATGTGTTCGCGGAAATCCTTGTTGCGTATGATGTGTAGATCACAGCATCACGAGGGTTCTGTTAGTTAACGCACCCATAGTTCTGTGGAAGAGTGAACTGAGGGGATTTCTATTGTTTCAGCGAGGTCTCTTGCTGTCGGGCGCCTCTAATCCGGCCACTTCACCGCAATTAAACCACACGCCGAATGAGTAAAAACAACCATTAACACGTCTAGCCGAGTTGTGTTAACCGAGGTGTCGGAACACAGACTTCCCAAAGTTACGTTAACTTTCGGTAAGTTGTTAGCGAGCTAACTTTAGCCTGCCGGCTCTTCGGCCCGACCCGTAACGTCCGCTCGCGAGCCAGACAACTTACATTTACGTTGCTAACTAGTTAGCATTCCTGTAAACTTCAGTACAACGGCAACTAACTGTGTTAGCAAACAAGTTGTTCGGTTTTGAACTCCGCTTCGTTATTTTTTTAACGAAGGTTTCCTCTGGTGAAGTAAAAGTGGTGTTGACATATATATCCCCGTCTCATCCCTGCGTGGCGGGGCGGTTAGCGGTTAAAGATGTCACAGACCTGTACAAGTTAGCCAGCTAGTCGGCCGGAGATCTCAACGGAAGAATACGTGTGGCTGCCGTTAGCTAAATCACTGGCTAAGTGACCTAATTATCAGTTAAATATACAAGTTAAATAGACATCGCATGACATTTCGGACCTGGCCTAAATAACGGCTGCTTTAACTAGCTGTATAAGCTCATTTAAAGTATGTTACACTGATCGCCTGATTTTACTCGGCTGTGGGCGAAAATGAGTTTTATTTGTACCTCGATTTTAGTTAGTTATTTTTTATCGTGAGTTTTTTTTTGAGGGCTTAAAAAGGCACTAAAAGTCTGTTGGTTAGCTAATACCACCAAATGAATTGTTGTATGCAATTATTTTTGATTTGCTTACATAGGTTTTGTCGAGCTGAGGTCAGCCTTTGGTGCATATCTGGTAGCGGACAGCGATGAGTGACTCGGAGCCGCGTACGTTTCCTACGGTGGAAGAGGAGCGGGACTACTGGAGGAGTCGAGCTGCGGAGCACAAGCACAGGTGAGTCTCGCGTCTGCGGGCGTGTACGTGTCTGCCTTCGGCTGCCTCTTATACGGCTGGGCTCTGCCTTCGGCTCTCTCCAGGGCCGATATCTCCCAAGAGGAGCTGCAGGAGTTTCAGCAGATGAGCCGCGACTACGAGGTGGAGCTGGAGACCGAGCTGAAGCAGTGCGAGACGCGGAACCGCGACCTGCTCGCGGCCAACAACCGGCTTCGCATGGAGCTGGAAAACTATAAGGTACTAAGACGAATCCGTGAGGAGTTTGGACGAGTTGCTACGTTTCAGTTTGCAGTATTGCGGCAATTGATCGGTAATGTCTTTTGATCGTTTGCTTTAGTCACTGACCCTGTCAGCTGCCCTTGTCTGTCAGATTCATTTTTATTAGAATAAGGGTCGCTTGGAAAGATGGAGGGCCAGAGCCGTATAACCACACTGCTGCTGAACGTCTGTGTTCCCTGGTACTTGTCATTTGTGTTTTAGTACGCATGATCTCGCTTAAGGGGGTGGGCACGGACACACAGTCACGCATTCAGAGGAAAACAACAGCGCTGTGTCAGGGACGGGGAGCAGCTGATGCCCAAGTCTGCACCAGTGTTGTGAGGGAAAGCAGACTTGTACCGACTCCGCATAGCACGTATTTTTCCACCTCTTGAAGAATGGAGTCGTGTCAGAATAGCAGCCTGGCGCGTTTTCTCACGTGTACCGCATGTCCTGCCTCGTTGACTTACCAGTCATAGCCTTTGTGTATATCATAAAAGCGTTGACTCATTTTGGATGGGTCAAACGTCTCAAAGATGTGAGGCCACGTGGACACCGTGAGGAATCCTGACATTCGAAATGACGTCCGCACTATTCGTACTTTTGTAAACATTCTCCATGTGAAGTACAGCGCCCCCTGCTGGTCAGTTGCCATTATTTAGTCCAATCACAATTGTTGACGGTATTCTCTAGTCGTCTTAATTTAGAAACAGTGCCATGGTATGTGGTTTAAATGTTTTTAATACCAGGTGACTGTTTTCGAATGCTATCTGCCTTTATACTGAATTTTGTGCTTTGTAGTCCATTTCTGGTGTTGTCTTTTTTTCCCCCCTTTTTTGTGTTCTTTGGTACACAACTGTACACTGTGCAGGCTAGTACATGGTGCAAATGACTGTTGTGTAGATGATTGTATGACTGTATACGGCCTGTTTACTCGTACATTTTACTGAATCAGTATGTCGCACATTTTCCAGATGAGTGGGATAAGTTGTCAGCGTGTTTTGGGTACAGTAGTAGACAGTTTAGGATGCACTTCAGCAGCCTTTGTTTTCTGGTCCTCTAGGAGAAGTATGAGCTGCAGCACTCTGAAGCCTACAGACAGATCGCCACTCTGGAGGGAGAGCTGGCAGAGACAACCGCTATCAAAGACCAGCTGCAGAAGTACATCCGGGAGCTGGAGCAGTCCAACGATGACCTAGAGAGAGCAAAGAGGTGATGCTGACTGCAGGAGCCTGGGTGCACAAATCTGCTCCTCTACCACCGCTTATGGGAGTCTGTCTGTCTCTGTGTTATTGAGTTACCTGAATGTGTTTTTATTTGCACATTTCTTGTTCCCGACTTGTCTGTTATTTTACAGTTTGTCTTTGAGTCAGTGTTTAGCGAGTCCAAATTTATGTTTTCAGTGAGCCAGTACATGTGATAAAACCCATCAGCTAGTGGTCAAGCCATTGATCAGCTCAGCGAGGTGTGGTCTTGTGCAGGGAAGGAGAAGTTCTGATTTCCTTTGTGTTTAAGACTGTGGGCTCCTCCTTGCTCTCTTAGGGCCACCATTATGTCTCTCGAGGACTTTGAGCAGAGAATGAACCATGTGATCGAGCGAAATGCTTTCCTGGAGAGCGAGCTGGATGAAAAGGAGAACCTACTGGAGTCCGTCCAGAGGCTCAAGGACGAAGCTCGTGGTGAGGCTGCCAAGGGCTAACCAATATATTTATCTTCTATCTTTATCACGATATTGACTTTGTCATACTGATATCACAGGAGGCTGCAGAACACAAATGAGCCATTTCACAAGTCACAGAAGTGGAATTCGCACATGTTCCAGATTAGCATTTTGGGCACGTTTTGATATGTATTGATGAGTCCTGTATTGACCTGCTTCAGTAATTTAGTGCAGAATAATGCAGTCTAGTCTAAAAGCAGGCCACATGTGGGTCAAGCCCTGTGGGTTTAATACATTGCAAAACCTATTGTAATCAGCAGTTTAATTGTATTGTGGTATATTTTCCAGATCCTGTAGTCATTTTGAAAGTATTTTTTAGTCTTCTTCCTTTACCAGCACAAGTGCATTTGGCCACTCGTTCTGTCACCTAGTGATGTTTGTGTCTTTTTTTTCTTTATTCTTAGGAAAAACATTTTCTTGTTTTTGTGCAGCCACTGTGACCATGTGTAGGTGTGCTGTGTTACACATGTCTGTATGTGTGTGTCTCTGAGCATGGGGTGCCGTGTTTGTGTTTTTAACTGGGCTGTTGTAACTGTGCTTTTCAGTCTGCCTGTGTTCATGGGTCGGGCTTGTGTGTTGCGCAGATCTGAGGCAAGAGCTGGCTGTTAAACAGAAGCAGGAGCGGAAGCCGTCTCTCAGCCTGTCTGTGGATGGAGAGAGGGCGGAGACCACACCTGTGCGCACCCCTATTCTGGCACCGCCTCCTCTCGCCGCCACGTCCCAAAGACCTCCAGGCTCTGCCAGTGCTTTCAACACCCCCCCCTCTTCCTACAGCAGGAGTAGGCACTCTTGTACAATTGGAGCGATTACACTCGTTGTAATTACTCATACTAATGATTTCTTGTAGGCGATTATTAACGTGTGCTGGTGTTTGTTTCGGTGTCCAGTTGAAGGTCTTACTGGGACTCCACTGACCACCTCTGCGCGGATATCCGCACTCAACATTGTAGGGGAGCTGTTGAGGAAAGTGGGGGTGAGTCTCTTTAATAGAGTTATGTCCGTCCTAGCTGATTGCAGAGACTTTGAAAACAATCACCTCTGACGGGCTTCTGCCACTGTGAGTGAATATTTGTTAGATTTCTGCTTACTGTGATCCTCTGTATATAACATACTGTCTAGAACAGAAGTATCGTGTTAAATTGATACAGCAGTATGTTTGACTGTGTCATGATTTAATCTCAAAACACCATGTTGTTTGGATCTCTGCTCCACACGTCAGCCCTTCAGCCCGATATATTTCTGGTACCATGACAAATGGGTCTCCTGGAGGGCACTGCCAATAACTGCTTAGGCATTTTATTCCCATAGTTCACAACCGTCTGCTGGCTCTTATTGTCTTGTTTTTGTTCCCTCCCTCCCTCACTTGGTCACACACAATGCGTGGTACAGAACTTGGAGTCGAAGTTGGCATCGTGTCGGGAGCTGCACATGCAGCAGAGGACGCCAGGCCGTTTGAGTGTGCAGACTGCACCTAGAGAGGTGCTGGACAGCCCACCACCCTCCACCAAAGGCCTCTACGATACAGGGTATTGACTGAATGTCAATGTACATATGTAAATGTTTCCTCCTATTTGTTAGAATTGGTGACCTCAGGCCATAAGGCGGAGCAGAAGTGGCTGCTGGAGTGTCTGTAGATGGCCGTGGCCACAGTAATGAATGCTGGAATGTAAACTACTAGTTGCAATGTGCTTCATGTGTGTTTGGCAGGATGGTGAAGCGGTTGGACTTTGGTCAGGGGCCCAAGATGGTGGTGTGAAGGAAGGTGTCCACTCCACACCTGACCTTAGCCTGGCTGTTCCCCCAGTGAGCCCCAGCCTGCCGGACTCCTGCACACAGTGTTGCCCTGAATGTCTCTTAATGCACAAAACCACACTTTGTTTTTCCTTTTCTTTATTGAACTAATGTGTGTGTGTGTGTGGTGCGTCCCTGTCTCTGTTCCCCTGGGTACTGGACCTGCACCATCAGGTTCCACCTGTGGACTTTGTAACTGTGTATAATATAAGTGTGTGTATATCCGTCAGACAGTTGAACCCTTTGTTCTGCAGATTGTGTGTGTGATAATTTTTGTTTTTGTCTGTGCTGCTTATGACTGTTGCACTGGTCTCAACCTTGATGTCTTTCAGTGTGTTGGGCTGGTGTCTATGCCATGGCTTAAGACCTGGATTAAGTCTTTCGCTATTCTGTAGTGCCAATGGTGAATCACTGGGAGTTTTTTTCTAGTCTAAATTTAGACTCAATTTGAGTTTGGGAAACTTGCCTAATTGATCAACCCCCTCCTCTGTGTGTCTTGTGTGTGTGCGCGCACTTCCCTCCTGGATTTTTTTTGTCTGAATTGACACCGTTAATGTGTCTTCAGAGAGACAAATTTTTTGTTGAAGCCGCTCAACCACCATGATGGTATAACCAGTATTGTTTGCATACGCGTGCGTTCAGGGAGGCCCTGGGTGTGTTTGTAGTGTGGTGTGAAGCCAATTCCTCAGTCCAGTTGCAGTGTGGGTAACAGTAGAGTAGGCCTGTGGAACGGGGGAGGAGCTGCTCACATGGTGAATTAAGAGCCCGTGTCTGGGGAGACCAAACAGGGTAGAGTGTTGGCGACCAAACGCATTGACGTTTTTTATAAACAAGCACAGTTTTGTTACTTACAATTGGCATGCTATGCCTTTAGCAGTGGAGATGACAGTTCAGAAGTGATGTTGGCAAATGTGTTGAGATATGGAACTGAAGATGCTCTGTGTTTGTGTGTGTGTGTGAACTTTAAAATGGGCTACGTTGCTTTCTCACAGGCTGGTGTGAGGATCTTTGCGGCTGTGTCACTGGCAGTGCTGCCTTTCTCAGGGCTGCTGTTACTCTACTGCAGGGCTGTGCAATACATTGATTAGAGGTCACTGTCACAATACTAGTCTTTGTTTAGTTGCAACATGTAAATTAAGAATTATTTCTGTAAATAATAATGGCAGTGTGTCAACATCGACACATCAAGGGTCCAGCAGTGTTATTTTATTACAGCTTAGAAAATCACATTATGGAGCTGTAGAAGCAAAATGATCATTTTGACCATACAACTCAGCCCTTCTGCACAGTAATGGCTCCAGAACGTCTGACATGGGGACTGATTTGTTTTTGTTTCACTGTTCCATGTACTGAACATAACCGTGTGCCTTAATTTCTGTAATCCAAACCAGCTTGGCCTGACCTATGCGGACCCCAAGGAGGCAAACCACTCCCTCTGCTTACATGTCATTCTCACACACACACACACCCACACCACCTTTCTGCATCGTCAGGGATATAGCGAGAGAAGTTGAAAGATTGGGTTCTAAACGGCATTTAAGCGGATGCCTGCGTATTGTATGTTTATAGTTGTCGGGATAGTCGAGTATTAAAACAAATAAATACTTCAGTGAAGGGTACAAGTGTTTTATGTTAAAATTAGAAGTGTAAAGTCGAACTAATGGTATTTTGTACTTTCCTTAGAGGTACTAATGTAGGAATTATGTTAGAAAGTTCAAGCACATAAGACTAGTGTCGGTCATCTCAGGGGCTCATAGTCTCACTAAAGACATCCTTACAGTCCAGAATGAGTTAGGCTTTTTGCACGTGGATCAGGTGTGGTTGCCACTGTGGTCCCCAGCTGGTGCGTGTGTGGGTGGAGCTGTGGTGCTGCAGGCTCTGGGAGTGCCTTACTGAAGTGGCCCATGCTCCACCGCCCCAGGTCCATGTCCATCACTACACAATGCGGAATAAATGCACCACTGATGGTAACTGACTATGGTCTGATTCTTGTAGTAATACTTTTGCAAGCAATTGAGATTTTAAAAAGCCTTTCAAATGATTTTTGAAGATCTAAAATAATTTTATTTTGTGGTACAGTATATATATATATATATATATGTATGTATTTTTTGAATTATTTCTTGCATCAATATACAATTTTAGCAATTTTACAATTTAATGTTAAAACATTTGAACCTTCAGTTTTTAGGTACGAGTTTATAATCACACAGGTCAATAATTTATTTAAAATTAGCTTAGATTAAAAATTGTCGTGTTTTCAAGCACTAAACTACCACAGCTAAGAGGCGTTTCCCAGCAGGAGAATGGGGTTTGTGGGCAGGGCTGCTAGTGTAGTTCATCCTGGAGGCTGCTGCTCATTGATTCATCCTGAGGCTCCTCAGGTTCAGGCACTGGTACAGCTGCAAGTCTGTCTTCCGGAAACTCCAAACTACCAATTGTGGTCCTGCATGTCCCGCCCCTGGCATGCCAGGGGGAGGAGCTAAACACCAGGTCGTTCCCACGCCTGTGGATCACAGAAACAGCAATTTGAAAAATAAACAAATTTCTAAATGTTGCATCGTAACAGGTTAAGCTGGTTTGGGTGTTACTCAGAAGCACATGCATTAAAACCATTACACTTAATGCAGGAGAAATGAATGCGACATTTCACTAAAATGTAATTGTCAGGATACAGCTTAGAGGCGCGTGGTTTAGTGGAGTGAGTACGGGTATTACATACATCACAGAAAGGGTTCACTGCAGAACAACCTGAGTTTGCTCTTGAGAGAGGACACCTCTCTGCTCAGGGCGTCGTGGGCCTCCACCACCTCGTCCAGTTCCCGCTGTAGTTTCCTCCGTCCTGCCGTGACTCGCTGTGACTCCTCCTCGCTCTCCTCCACCTGCCTCTTCAGCTGCTTCACCCGCACATTAGCCTTCTCTGCCTGCAGTGTGGGGGTGGTGTTGGGGTCAGAGAGCAGGACTCCAGAAGAGTGAACCCAGCAGGAGTGAGTGCACGTTGGCTCCAGAGCAGGCTAACGCTCCCACGCTCTTCCATTCAGTATGTCAAACATCATGTTGCTTTAAATTGCATAAGGCAGTGTTTGTATTGGGAGGGTTACCATCTACGTGAACTATTTTTATGTCACGAGATTTTGTTGGGCTTCCCAGATTAGACCAAAGTTGGAATGTCTGTAATTTTCTAATATAAAACATACATACAAAATACAACAATTTGACTTAAGAAATACATTTTAGTGATGAATTTTCCAAATGTGAGACCACATCCATGTTAGCTGACTATTAACAGCCACTGAGGTGGTTTCAAAAGCACCAAAAACAGGGAAGTGTGGATGAAATGAGAGGATGTGACGGTACCTGCTCCTTGTACTGCTCTGCCTGCTTCCTATCATCCTCCATCTGAGTGGTCAGGTCCTTCAACTTCTTGTCCTTCTGACGCAGAACTTTGGTGGCTGCCTGCCTCTCCCTGCCCCAGCGCACATAAGGTCAGGTTAAACAATCCCATAATTCCTTGTTACTCAAATCTAAGCTACATGGAGGCTTTCTTCCCTACCTGCTCTCCTGCTCCAGCTGGTCCTCCACGTGGGACAGTTTGGCCTCCAGGGTGGCGATGGAGGCCCTCACCTTTGACTTGGCTTGTCCCTCTGCCTCCTGCAGCTTGGTCTTCAGGTCCTTGTTCTGCCTCTCCAGCTGTTGCTGTGCAACCTCACTTCTCTGCAACGCAGCCTGCTCCGTCTGTAGCTCCACACTCAGCTGGTCCACCTGCGCACAGAGAAAGGCATTCTGGGATTGATCGATCAGTCGATCGACTGTGTGTCTGTGTGTATACAGCTGGTAAGCAGCTGCCCGTGTGTCACTCTAGGCCTTGCAGCCCACACTAATGGTGATCTGGGCCCCTACAGCTCTGGCACCTGCTGGACACTCCTTCTCAGCCTGTCGTTCAGGGACGCCACATTGCCCTGCTCCTCCTCCAGCTCCTCTTCCAGGTGCTTGATCCGACTCTCCAGGCGGTGCCTCTCCTCCGACGATACTGACCTGCGTGACCAAGCCACAACATGCATGTTGCAGTGTGGACATAATGATGTGTCTCAACAACATTCTAGTGAGTAACTGCAGAAAAAAATTAATAGATGAAAATTGCAGTGAAGTACACAAGATTTTCAGACAAACAGGACAGACGTTTATCAACTGTGCAAACAAAGTGCTTCTGAAATAGTAGAAGCTGAAACCAGATACTTTTTTTTTTTTTTTTTACAAACTGAAAATAGTATTTAATGTCAGTCTTGTCTACCTTCTGCCTGTATATGTTCTTCACTAATGAATTATAGCAGGTAATGTGACAGGGAGTTACTGCTGGAGAAACTACAGTTAAGCTCTTTGATAGGCAGTCCAGACAGATCAGTAATGTATATGGTGGGTTCTCACCTCCCTGAGTTGCTGGTCTGCTGTTCTATCAGATCGTCTCTCTCTGCTTCCACCTGCTTTCGAGCTCTTTCCACCCCTGCCAGCTCCTTCAGAAACAATCACAGCAGTACCAGAACATTTTAAGATAGAAAATCTCCTGCCGTTCACGGTTATGTGAGTTGTGTCTCTTTTATTTTAGTCTGTACCTCTTGTAAATGTGTAATATTAGCCTCCATGGTTTTGGCCCTCCTCTCAGTTTCTCTTGCGCTCGACAGCGCCTCATTGTGGGCTGTGTAGATGTCCTCCTGTTCCCTCTGGGCGTCTTTCACCTGGGCCTGTGAGGTGGGAGAGTCGGTTTGTTTTGCACACGGTCATGGAGTGAGCCTAACCCACAGGTGAGTTCATGGAGTGAGTCTAACCCACAGGTGAGAGGTCATGGAGTGAGTCTAACCCACAGGTGAGGTCATGGAGTGAGTCTAACCCACAGGTGAGGTGTCATGGAGTGAGCCTAACCCACAGGTGAGAGGTCATGGAGTGAGCCTAACCCACAGGTGAGTGGTCATGGAGTGAGTCTAACCCACAGGTGAGGTGTCATGGAGTGAGTCTAACCCACAGGTGAGGTGTCATGGAGTGAGTCTAACCCACAGGTGAGAGGTCATGGAGTGAGTCTAACCCACAGGTGAGAGGTCATGGAGTGAGTCTAACCCACAGGTGAGGTCATGGAGTGAGCCTAACCCACAGGTGAGGTGTCATGGAGTGAGCCTAACCCACAGGTGAGAGGTCATGGAGTGAGCCTAACCCACAGGTGAGAGGTCATGGAGTGAGCCTAACCCACAGGTGAGAGGTCATGGAGTGAGCCTAACCCACAGGTGAGAGGTCATGGAGTGAGCCTAACCCACAGGTGAGAGGTCATGGAGTGAGCCTAACCCACAGGTGAGAGGTCATGGAGTGATCCTAACCCACAGGTGAGGTGTCATGGAGTGAGTCTAACCCACAGGTGAGGTGTCATGGAGTGAGTCTAACCCACAGGTGAGAGGTCATGGAGTGAGTCTAACCCACAGGTGAGAGGTCATGGAGTGAGTCTAACCCACAGGTGAGAGGTTATACACCCCTGCTGGCTGACCTGAGCTTTGTGCAGCTGTTTTATGGCGTCATCCCTGCCCCTGCTCAGAGCCTCCACCTGCTCCTCCAGCTCTTTCACCTCACTCTCTAGTTTCTTCTTCATGGCTGCCAGTGAATTTCTCTGCTTACGCTCATCTTCCAGCTCTGTCTCCGTCTCACGTAGCTGAACATGATGGTAGAAGAAAATTGTTCATGTAAAATATGAAGTGCAGTCAGTACCTAAGGTGTGGGTTACACTGCAGCTAGTGCCACTCAGACCTTTAAGCTTCCTGTTTATTGTTGATGAATTGGATCATAAAGTCGTTAATGGTGATCAACCTCTGTAGACACATTGGCAAACTAAGCCGCCGTGGTTTCACCTGCTTGAGGAGCTGTCTCCTCTTCTCCTCCTCCTGCTCGGACCTGTTCTGGAGCTCCCTCTCAAACTGGGCCTTCAGGGCCTGCACGTTCACCTCCAGCCTCAGCTTGGCATCCTCTGCTGTCTGGAGCTCATCCTCCAGCTCCTCCAGCTGGATTTTCATCTCCGCAACGTGAGTTTCCAACACACGCTTGGCCTTCTCCAGCTCATGGACCTTTTTAAACCACATTTAGAGGTGGTTACATTTATGGTAATGCAGGACACAAATGCTCGAGAATACATGGTTATCAAAGAACCAAACAAAACAGGCCATGACCCAAAAGACCTCAACACAAAAACAAGGAAAGCACAACAGCAATTTCCATCATCAAAGACTGGCAACACGGGCAGGCAAACACAGATAAATACAGTAGGAGTTGGAGACTTCAGTAGGAGAAGGAGACTACAGTAGGAGACTACAATAGGAGATCAAAGATAAGTCTGGTGGAATCAACACTAGGCAGAGAAAAGTTATGACAAATCAGAACCACATGGCGTTCGCCATGAGAACAAGACAAATCAAAACAAGACAAATCAGTGGTACGGGAAACCATACAGGACACAGGAAGTTTTTTGTTTTTCCCCCAATCAACACAATACACTTAAAATACATTTTGGTAAAACCTGTTTTTCTTTTTTGTTGTTTTTTTCCTGTGCAATCACTGGTAACTTACCATTCACTTGACCTCTGAGAAAGGAAACCTAGCACATGGACTCACATTCCTGCCCACGTCATCCTTTGAGCTGATCAGACCCTCCATCTCCGAGCGTATGGCCTTATTGAGCTTCTCCGTCTCCTCGAGCGAGAGCTTCGTCTCATCTAGATCTCGAGTCAGGGCCAAGACCATGCTCTCCTTCTCCATGCTCTCAGCCTCTGCTCGGTCTCTTTCTGCTGCGTGCTTACTGGAGACGGCTCTCTCCTCCACCAGCATCTGACAGCAAAGCAAAACGCCAAGAGTTTGAAGATGATCATATAGCTGTTAATAAAATGGAGGATGAGAGAGATTATAGAAGAATTTGAAGCACTGCCAACCTGTTCGAACTTCCTCTGCTTCTTGTCCAGGTTTGAGAGCAGCTGTCTCTGGTGGTCCAGGTGGACCAGCACGTCATCCAGCTCCTGCTGTAGACGGTTCCTGCTCTTCTCCATCTTCTCATAGGCTGCGGTCTTCTCGTCCAGTTCAGAGTTGATGGCCTCCAGGTCTCTCTGCGCTTTCTTTTTTCCCTCCTCTAGCAGCTCCACACGGCTACAGCACTCGGCCAGCTTCTTCTTTGTGTCCACCAGCTATGATGAGCAGAAGATATTTAGCTCTTCTGTGCAACTACAAAGTCTCACAGGCTTTAAATGGGAACAGGCTCAAATTTCATTAAGTGACTTGAGGGACCATTGTGGTCATGTTTGTTTTGGGTGCATTAATATTGACTCTCCACTCCCTACAAGGTGCCCTAATAAGGGAACAAGCTAGTGACCTCTATCCCCTACATAGTGTACTACGCAGTGCAGTGTGTTGCGTCAAAATCCTCCACAGGCTGGAAGGCAGACCTGCGTGCTGAGGATGGAGGCGTGTCTCTCCACATTACGCTTCATCTCTGCTTCCTCCTCCACCTGTTCTAGGAGGCCATTCCGATCGTCCTCCACCTGCCTCAAGTGGGTCAGGGTGTTCAGCTTCTGACGACTTTCTTCAGCCAACAGCTCCTGGGAGGTCACATGACACAACATGCGGATTCCAAAATGAAGCTAAAACCTTTTTTAAAGGAGCGGATCAGATCTAGTAAAAAAGCTTTAAAAAAAACCTTTATTGTCACCATAATCTGACACTACGATGTGTTACTTTTTCATTGGTGCCAATCTGAGACAGTAGACAACTAACTACTAGACCTTCTGAGCTGAGAATTCCCATGCACACTAGACCTTGATTGACCCAGATTCTAACAGCAGCCATGATGACGTGCACTCACCTGGGCGTGGTGCAGCTGTGAGCTGAGGCTGGACACGTCCTTACTCAGTCTGCTGTTCTTCGTTTCTGCCTCGCTCAGGAGAGCCGTGATGCTGTCCAGCTCTGACTGTGGGAAAAGGTTAAAAAAAAGTTACTCAACTTTAACAAATAGTTAAAACCTCTCCTGTGACCCAGCTGGGGCTGACTGTACACTGCAGCCCTCTGAATATGTAGATAAAAGAGAATAACTTATAATAAAATGATAGTGGGCAGAAGCTGTAATAACATCGTCAGTGTTCAAATGTTTATAACAGAGGTTAACAGGTTTAATATTGAATACTGAACTAAAAACAGGTAGCATGCGACACCCACAGTGAGTTTGAAGACCCGATCTCCAAGCTCTGCTTGCTGTCTCTCGGCTTGGCTGAACCGGGCCTGCAGGTCCACTAGCTGGCTCTCCACCTTCTTCCTCTTGTGTTCAGCGTCCTGTCTGGCATTGGACAGCGCGTGCAGCTCTGTGCCCAGATCTGCTGCCTCCTTCTCCAAGGTCAGTTTGGCCTTCTCCAGACTGGCCTTAGCCTGTCGTCCAGACACAGTGAATCAGGCATAAACCATGATGGGAATACACAAATCTTTGTTGGAAACATGGTTTGAAGGTCAGGGACTGTGTTGGCTGATCACCCGTGTGGCCTGCTCCAGCTGCTCGTTGAGATGGTCCACGGCATGACTGTGTTTCTGCCTCATCTCCTGCACTTGAGCATCATGCCTCCGCCCTTCCTCCTCCATCGTCTTCTTCAGCATTGCCATTTCCTGATCCCTTTTGACCCTGTAGCAGAACATTGCAAGCTAATCCGCAGAAGATGTGGAGCCCAACCTGGTGTGCAAGTGCTGAAAGCCTGAATGATACTGATGATATACAGCACTGATCACTACTAATGGGGTGTTACTACTAGGTGAGGGCTCACATGCTGAATCAGTGCTCACATGCTGAATCAGTGCTCACATGCTGAAGCAATGCTCACATGCTGAAGCAATGCTCAAATGCTGAAGCAGTGCTCACATGCTGAAGCAGTGCTCACATGCTGAAGCAGTACTCACATGCTGAATCAGTACTCACATAGACTTACACCTGGACCTTGAATCCAAATCTGTCCCCTGACTAAATACCCCTGTCCTAAACTATCACATTCAGAAGACTCTGATTAATCATGTAATGTGTCAGATTAGGGTTACACTCTGTAGGATATAAGTCTAGGGGCTGAGCACTGCTGTGTTGTGTATGTGTGTGTGTGTGTGTATGTGTGTGTGTGTGTGTGTACCGGAGCTCCTGTTCAGCTGCGCTGGTGTCCACTGAGTCTTCCAGCTCCATCCTCAGGGCCTCCAGCTCTGACCCCAGGTCCCGCGTGGCCTTCTGGGCTTTGGTGTGGGCAGCACGCTCATTGTCCAGGTCATCACGCAGCTCGGCCATCAGCCCCTCTGCTTCATGTAGCTTCTTCATGGCGCTGTTCTTTTGAGCAGACACCTCCTCCAGGCTGGGAAATGCACACACGGTGGAAGACAACATAAAACAGGACTAACGACCCGTTTGCCTTCACTAGTGCGGCGTCTGGCTGAGTGCAACAGGATATTTGACTGGAACTTGAACTTATCAGGGGTTAATAGGATTCTAAAAACATGAAATTATTCTATGATTTTCTCCACATGCTCAGCCTTAATGGTGTAGGCACAAGTGCGGAAGCGCTCGGAGAAGTGAGCAGGCCCCCCGTACCGCTCCAGCAGGGCCCGCAGCTCCTCCTCCTTGGCTGTGAGATGTGCTTCCTGCCCGGCACCGTCGGCCTGCGTGGCTACGAGCTGCTCCTGCAGGCTGGAGTGTTCGGCCTCCAGCTTACGCTTCACCTTCTCCACATCCTGACGGAGCTTCTCCTCCTTCTTCAGTTGAGCTACAGACAAACACAATTACACACACACACCTACCTGTATTGTGGGGTTATCGGTTGGGCCAAACTTTTAAAAACAGCACAGGCCTGTTTCTAAATACTGTCTTCCAGAGGTTACTTCCAGCCTTAACTTTGACGTTGACATGCTTCTAATTGTTTTGCTTAGTTGCAATTTGTGCCTCAGGCTGAGACTGGAAATCTCAGTCCAGGGGGCAGATTTTCAGAACTTGCACTGGGCTTTTCTATTACTAGGGCATCAAACATGCAACCACGGATCACCATTGAAAAGACAGATATGCACTCTGCATACCTTCGAGCTCTGTAATCATGGATTCATGTTTGTTCTTCAGCTTGGAAAGGTTCTTTGACTTTTCTTCCTCTTCACTGAGGCTGGAAGTGACGTCAGCCAGACGCTCTTCAAGTTGCTGCTTCTCCTGAATGTGCCACAGCACACACAGTGTTAATAAAGTACAAGAATGTATGTCTTCACTGGAAAAAAACATTACATTGCCGTTCTTAAATAAAAAAAGTATGTATATTAACTTTCACTGTGTAAGATTTAGCAGTGATCATCACTAGCAGGCGAGGCGGGTTCTCCACTGCAGTGGTTCTGACAGTCAATTCACCACTGATGCAAACCCACTCATTCTCCTTGGTGACTTCAACTTTCTATCCGATAAACTACATTCATCTTGTATTCTTCCATTGCTGCTGTCATTTGACCTCGACATCAATCTGTCCCCTCCAACTCACAGAACAGGCAACATTCAGTCGGGGCAGTCATGGTCTGGAGGTAGGTAACTGGTCTTGTGACCGGAGGGTCGTGGGTTCGATTCCCAGACCTGAGGCCATGACTGAGGTGCCCTTGAGCAAGGCGCCGAGCTAGGGCTGCCCACCGCTCTGGGCACGTGTGATCCACAGCCCCCTAGTAATCACTAGTGTGTGTGTGTTCTAACTGCACAGATGGGTTAAAAGCTGAGGACAAATTTCGATTGGGGTGTAAAAATCACAATTGACAAAATATGGCAAAAAATAAAAATAAATTCTGGACCTGGTCAAGCCAGCGGTACATTGGACATCACAGTCAACCCACTTCATCTCTCAGACCATCATCTTCAATCCTTCTCTTTCTCCCTCCCTGCCATTTCCACTCACACTTCCTCCAAACATTATTTACTTTCATCCAAATGTACGCTCCATCACTCCCTCAACACTTGCTGCTACTATTTTTTTCCTGCCTTCCTCACCAGAACTGTCTGTCTTCTCTCTCCCTGGACACAATTACCAGTACTTTCCTCTCTACGCTCTCTTCATCACAAGTGGGCAACCTGCGCCTCTTTGCCTGGTTTCATGCGGCTCCCCAGCCGGTCCACTCTCACCTGCACTAACGGTGTGTGTCGTGGCCCGGTTACCTCATCAGCTCTGAGGGCGACACACTGCTACTTGTTTACAAGCCTAGCGAGCCGCTAATACTTTTAAAACCGGCGTAGTGGAAAACACGCATTTGAATGTCTTCACACGCTCACAAAAACCTTGAGCTCTCCAAATCTCAACCGCCGTGAGCTCTCCAAATCTCAAGCATGGCTCGACTTGAAACTCCACACTTAAAGGCTCATGGAAGACAAAACTCCAGACTATTCTCTGTCCTGGCTCCAAGATGGTAGAACTATCTTCCACTAACTGCAGAGTCTCTTGCTATCTTCAAACGTAGACTGAAGACACACCTAATTGTTGAGTTCTTAAATGAGCACTAACTCAGCAGATAGCAGTTGTTGTTGTTGTTCTTAGATTGTATGTCTATCTGTCTATTGTTATTTGTACTTCTTGGTAAATGTTTAAAACAGGCTCACTTAAACAGTAGTTAATCAAAACACTAGGTAATGACATTGATTCCTGTAGTTTAGTAGTAGTCTGGTTCAAGGGTATCTTGAATTCTAGTTTATCTGTGCAAAGCACTGTAAATCACTCTGGATAAGAGCATCTGCTAAATGCCCTAAATGTAATGTAAATGTAAATGACTGCTTCTCCAGGCTGGCATTATGCTTAGTCTTGGACTAAAACGGCAAGGCCATGGGCAAATAACCACTGTACAGTCTTTTTAGTCTAAATTAAAGCTTAACCTTGATCTTGTGTCTGAACAGGCTGTTTGAGTTTAAATTTCTCTGCCTAAAGGAACAAAAATGATCAGTGGTGATCATTTAACATTGCTGGTAGCTCCAGAAACTGTTCAGTCTCTCCTTTGAAGGTCTAATCCACTTCTGATTCATCTCAAATGCAAATCAATATTTGACTTAAAGACAAACCTTCTGTAGCTTGGTATTTTGGTCCTCTTTGACAAGTATGTCGCCCTCAAGTTTGTGGATCTTTCCGTCAGCTGTCGTCTTATCCATCTGGAGCTTCTTACTGGACCCTTCCTGTTCCACCAAGCGTGCCTCCATGTCCTACACAACAGTGTGCATGATAAACCAGTCAGTTGTATCTAGTGCACTTCAGTGAATTCAGTAAAGATCACTGTTTACAGAAGATCACAGAAGTAGCTGCAGTGGTGTGGCAAAGAGGTGAAGTTGTTCACAGCAGATGACCACCTCTGCTTTAAGTCCATCTCTGCATCTCTGCACATCTTTAACAAATGATGTCATTTACTGATCACATATTAATCATCACTGCTTATTGATCCACCTGTAGCTGCTTCTGTAGGTTCTTCTTCTCGTGCTGGAGTTTCTGGCTGTGCGTCTCCTCTTCCTCCAGCCGTGCCTCCATCTCACGCAGAACCTCCTCCAGCTCCTTCTTCTTGGCTTCCAGGCGTATCCTCATCTCCTCCGCCTCTGCACACAGCTCTGCCTCTGTCTGCAGCTTCTCCTGCAGGTGGTTGCGCTCCTCCAGCAGCTACCGGGGAAGAGGAGCAAGAAGAATGAAGGCGCACAGGTGAGGAGACGTACAGGTGAGGAGGCACACAGGTGAGGAGACGTACAGGTGAGGAGGCACACAGGTGAGGAGACGTACAGGTGAGGAGGCACACAGGTGAGGAGGCGTACAGGTGAGGAGGCACACAGGTGAGGAGACGTACAGGTGAGGAGGCACACAGGTGAGGAGACGTACAGGTGAGGAGGCACACAGGTGAGGAGGCACACAGGTGAGGAGACGTACAGGTGAGGAGACGTACAGGTGAGGAGACGTACAGGTGAGGAGGCACACAGGTGAGGAGACGTACAGGTGAGGAGGCACACAGGTGAGGAGGCAAACAGGTGAGGAGACGTACAGGTGAGGAGGCACACAGGTGAGGAGGCACACAGGTGAGGAGGCACACAGGGGAGGAGACGTACAGGTGAGGAGGCACACAGGGGAGGAGACGTACAGGTGAGGAGGCACACAGGTGAGGAGGCACACAGGTGAGGAGACGTACAGGTGAGGAGGTACACAGGTGAGGAGACGTACAGGTGAGGAGGCACACAGGTGAGGAGGCAAACAGGTGAGGAGACGTACAGGTGAGGAGGCACACAGGTGAGGAGGCACACAGGGGAGGAGACGTACAGGTGAGGAGGCACACAGGGGAGGAGACGTACAGGTGAGGAGGCACACAGGTGAGGAGGCACACAGGTGAGGAGACGTACAGGTGAGGAGGTACACAGGTGAGGAGACGTACAGGTGAGGAGACGTACAGGTGAGGAGGCACACAGGTGAGGAGGCACACAGGTGAGGAGTCATGTGGCTAAGGACAGTCATTTTAGAACTAGGAGTGATGTTTAAAGTGTCTGAATCAAGGGCCAAATCACTGCAGAATTTAATGCAGTACCTTTAAAAACACCTGGGAAGCTAAGGGGGACAGAGCCTGAGTTTGATATCTCTGATTTAAAGAAGTAGATCATTATTAAACCAGTCATGATTGGTGTCTGATTCCAGGCTTAGAGGAGGACCACAGTACATCAGTCCACAGTTTTCTCTGCTGGTCTCACTTACCTTCCCAACATAGATGTGATATGTGAGAGCAAGGAAAATGCTCACCTCTGCTGTGGCTCTCTGAGATCTGCCTGAGATCTACCTGAGATCATACTACTGAGAAATATGGAGGAGCTGTTCTGGTACTGTAGGATACTGGTAATATTCTGATAGACACCCCCCACAGTGCCTTGGTACGCGCATTACCTGCGCGTGTTTCTGAGTGATCTCCTTTAGCTCCGCCTCAGCTTTCTGAGCCACATCTTTAGCCTTCTGAAGCTCTTCCTCCATTTGGCTTATTTCTTCTTCCTGTCGGGTCACTTGCAGCAGAGGCTTCACCTACCAATAGGGATGGGCGGCCATGACTAGACATCTTCCTCACACTTTAAGTAAAATGATGTCTGACGCAGTGATATTCCACCCGTGACCCATGGCTTGTGGAAGACTGACTTACTTTGGTGAGGAGTTTCCACCACTGCCAGTTCTTTAGTTTTAGGTAGGTGATGCAGTTTCTCTGGATCACTTTCATGGCAGAGAGCTGATGCTGCCTCTTGCTAAAGGCTCTGATGGACAGAATAGATTGCAAAAGCAAAGGTGGTTTGTTTTAAACTGAACTATAGCCAGAGTTACATGTTATTGCCAGAGTAACAGAGAATTACATTTTGATCAGAATTACAATTCTATTCAGTGATTATTCTTCTCAGACAGGTATTAAAAGGACCTCCATCAAAAATTTCAAACATTTTGAAACTTGGTTCACTATTTTGCCGTTGCATGTCCCTGTGCATTTGCCCATCACTCACTTTCTGGCGAGGAAGCCTCTGGCCTTGGCCTGCAAGGCGATAATGATGACGGTGAGTTTAAGGTCTCTCTCTTCCTCCAGCTGGGCTAACACACCAGTCCGGAAGAACATCTTGCTCTGACCAATGCGGTACAGGTTGGGGTCCAGGTCCAGATGTTTAACCTGAAGAGCAATGGGCAGAGATTCCCCATCCCAGACATAGACTGAGAGTATGTTCTGCTGTCCTTAGGGTGCTTAGTTCCAGCCCGAATCTAAAATGAGGCTGGTACAGGTCATCTAAAGAAGTCCTTACTATCAGAGCCCAGGGGTGGGAAGACCTCTATGACTGTAGCTGGGCACACCAAGCCCTAAATGCTGTAGAAAGGTTGTGTGTGTTTTAACTTACTGTACTGTATGTTTCATATTACTCTAATTGTTTTAGCTGCTGTTTACAGGATCCCAGTCTTAAAAATGGCTTCATCACCACAAAAACTAAAACACGAGTGATTGACTTTTGACTTGTGGTTGCTCTACAATCGTGACCTACCATAAGGGAGCAGGCTTGCTTGCCATCCATGAAGCCTTTGGGGATGGCGCTGGCAGCCAGGATCTCGTAGCTGGGGAGGAGATGTAGACCATGGTTACCAGACTCTTTCAGGGGGTGGTGACAGCAGGTGTGTTTCTGCGAATGAGGCTGACCGTTGGCGGAACTCGTGGAAGACGATGCGGTTGGGGAAACCCTGTCGGCAGATACGAATGCCCTCCAGAACGCCATTACACCGCAGCTGCTCCAGAACCAGGTGAGCATCCAGCTTCCCAGACTACACACACACACAAACACACACACACACGTGCATGATAGCCTTCTCTAATGCTGTAGTCACAGAGCTCTACACATTCAGGACCAGTTTCGACAGACATTAACTAACCCTAGTCTTGCAAAACAATGGCATAGCCATTGGTCCTTGGAGTTTAGGCTTAAGCTTTATCTGAGTGGGGATTCTGGTCCTCAGTGTAGCTGGACTGTACCGTGTGCTGTCGAGGGTGTAAATGGCCATGGCAGCGGTGTGGCACAGCTCACCCTCTTCTCGTGGTTAGGGATAATGCAGCGGACAAAGTTGGGCTGTGTGTTGTGGAGAGTGCTCATCAGTTTGCCCAGAGACTCCTTATACAGCTGCCCCACTGTGCGGAACATGCCCTTCTTGGACTTGGAGGCCGAGGGCATCGAGCTGTCGGACATCTTAGCCATGGTCTCCAGGCCCACCACACGATCCACTGCAGGAGCATGGTCCATGATTGAGTGTGAATAGCTCCCCCTTGTGGAGATTCTTTAGCATCGCTAAACATATGCGAGCGAGTGAGTCCATAAGGAGCAATGAATCTTAAATACAGGAGGATTTGGTGGGATCACTCGTAAACCACTCAACAGAAAGGTTAAAGACAAACAGAGCTTTGCTTAAACATAAATTTTAAATGTTGTCTTGTATGAGCGCTATTACACTAAAAAAATCAATAACTTGACAAATGAACATCTAGTAAAATATTCACCATCTTTCCAGAGTTCTTGCACAAACGGGCTGGTGGAGTTGTTCAGCAGCGCGGTGATGTTGTCATTCAGTGGGTCCATGTTCTTGATCAGCCAGGCGTGGGCGTTGTAGTCCACCTAACCAACACGAGCACGTCACTCTCTGTGATGAAAGCTGAGGCACCCAGAAGAGTGACAGACGCTTACAGACCTTCCCAGCGTAGTGCTGCACTGTGAAGAAGGTTTTGTCCTTGGCGTTTTTTGGCTTGGAAAACTTGCAGTGGCTGGAGTGGGTGTTTGTGAGCTTCTCCACAAAGGAGACATCTGTGGCTTTGGGGAACCAACACTCTTCATCCAGCAGGGCCAGGATACCAGGAGGATTATTCTACACAGACCACAGCAGATAACCACAGATTACTACATTTATAGCCCTTTTCAGCAGTAAATATTTAAATAATGGTTAAAAGTAGTTTGCAAGTTAATAGCTCCTTATCAAACATGGGCTCAGTATCGTCTGCAATGTTTGCACTGTTTAATGGTCATCTCAGTATTATCGCCAGTATTTGCGGTGTTTAATGGTCATTTCAGTATTATCTCCAGTATTTGTGGTGTTTAATGGTCGTCTCAGTATCGTCATGTCTGTTGTTTGTTATGCTTCTCAGTTGTAGATAACTGTGTAAGCACTGCCCATGTTTCATATAGCACTGCAAGTCTGCTTCATTGCTGTTGTAAATACATGCACAGAAGCAAAGTATAAACATATATATATGTTTATCTGGGTGATGCATGTTTGGTAATCTGTTGTGATCGATTGGTTACGGGATGTGTGGCTCATACCGGCCGGTCGATCAGTTCGACGCAGGGCTGCAGGTCCAAGCCAAAGTCGATAAAGTTCCATTCGATGCCCTCACGCTGGTACTCCTCCTGCTCCAGGATGAACATGGTGTGGTTGAAGAGCTGCTGGAGCTTCTCATTGGTGTAGTTGATACACAGCTGCTCGAACGAGTTGTCCTGGAGATGATGCAGAGGTCAGAGGTCAAGCCACTGCTCTTTTTTATTCCATATCAAACACAGCATTTTGTCTTGTCATTCCTATGTATTTATTTCTAGATGTTGTTTGCGTGTTTTCTACTCTTTGTGGTAATGCTAAATGCTCTCTGTCCTCACCTCGAAAATCTCAAAGCCTGCTATGTCCAAGATGCCTATGAAAGCAGCTCCTTGGCAGAGGGACTTGTCCAGAGTCTTGTTGACATGGACCAGGATCCAGCGGAACAGCCGATCGTACATGGTTTTGGCAAGGGCCTCGATGGCAGAATCAGCCTGGTGAGACACCAGTGGATCACTTTGGGTCACACGTCCAGTGGATCACTTTTGATTACACTACCTTTGACCCTCTTAGTTAACACTGCACAGTCAGACCTAATGTAACTATGGTAACAGCAAAAAGGATATGGCAGGATAATAACAGAGTTGACCGGAAATCCTCCAGGAACAATAAAAATCAAGTGATCTATGACAGAACATTGTTCAATCCTGGCTGAGTTGTGAGGATGCAGTGTTCAGGTGGTGTGTTTGTAGGGTACCTGTTCTTTGGTCTGGGACTTCTGCACCAGCTCCCTGCCCACCTTGATGCGAGGAGTGAGGACGGATTTCATGAAGTCGGTCAGGTTGATGCCCTGCAGGTGACACACCTTCTGTGCAGCTGGGAGAGAGATTTCACGCTTCAGGCTCATTTGCTTTTCAGATTGGGAAAGACCGCACGTACTTTGCTCTTGGCAGACGCTAAAATAAAGTTCCATGGATATTTATAAGTATGACAGTGCAGGTGCCCCGTGAGAACCCAGCCCGTGCCCCGGGAGCTGCCAGCACGTTGCCCCCGCAGGTTTGCTGCGGGAGCTTGTGGTTGGTGATATTAGCATAGCATGCTGGGTTACCTGTGGTGTCCAGCATACTGGCCTGCTCCTGGTTCTTCTCCCTTCTGAACTCGATGTTCCCCAGCTGCAGTACAGTGGAGCACACTTTCAGCATCCCTGAAGGAAGAAGGATACGACATGGTGCATATTTTCAAACTTTGCCACTCAAAGAATTGCTTTGGTTCAGAACTATACCGCCATCTGCTGGACAAAAATGCTCGGTTCCTCACCCATTTTCTCGTCCTCGGTGAAACCCAGGACGTCCATGGCCTCGAGAGTCTCATCAAACAATTCATGGTCTTGCTGACCTTGAACCTTCACATGTCCCGCTACCAGGAAACGGTAATTACTGAACTCCTCCAGCACCAGTTCCTCTGGGCAAGAACACAATTAGCATTTTAAAAGCAGCTGTTTAGTGGGTTTTATGGGTTTATGTATGTAATTATAATCTACTACTGATACTGATCACTACTGATACTGACACACACTGACACACACACACACACAAATATTAGTTTACATTTGTGTTTGTAACTCTACTGTACTGTAGTTAAGTATGTAGTTATGTTCAAAGCTGCAGTGTAGTTCACAAGGTTGCCAGAAAAACAGGATGGACAGTTTGCACATGCGGAACTTCAGAAGCACTTTACTCGCACAGCTGAGGAAGGACTGAAATGTCCTGTTTCTCTGGAACAGGCTTGCATACTATCTCATTCCATCTATTTATAAGATACACACACACACATGTGTGTGTGTGTGTGTGTGTGTGTGTGTGTGTGTGTGTGTGTGTGTGTGTGTGTGTGACTTCCAGCTGTAGGTCATTACCACGCATTTTGCCTTTAGCTCCGGCTACCATGTAATAGAAGATATGGAAGGACCTCTCAGTCTTGGCTTGGCGAATACACCTGGACTTCTCCAGCAGGTCTGGTTGACAGGGTTAGGGATGCTCTGCGTATCACTCAAATGTATAGACAGAATGACAGGGAGACAGCAATAGCATGACGCTAATTTAAATCTGCTTGAAAACTGGATCTGTTTCAAAATTGGATCTGTTTCAGAACTGAGCCAGGAGTCTCCTTAGGATACAGGTTTCAATGTTTGCACCAACGATGAAGCCGGCCATGTCAAAGTTTATCTTAATGAATTTGCCCTGCGGGAAGAGAAGACAGGCTTGTGTTCTCATGAGAGACTCAACCTACAGATCTACAGATCTATGTCCACTTACAAATCGTGAAGAATTATCATTCTTGATGGTTTTTGCATTTCCAAAAGCTTCCAGAATGGGATTGGTCTGCAGTAGCTGCTTCTCTAGCTCCCCCTAGTGGACCAGGAAAATAAAATCAGTCATGGTGTCCTAAGCAGATATCAGACACCTACACCAGCACAGGGATGTATTGAAACACTTTTGGCAGTATGACTGTAAACACAAATTAAGCAAAGCGTGGGAAATGATGGAGCATGCATGCACACACCCATTTATCGCAGCCACAGTGTGCAGGAATAGTGAGCAAAGCATTGTAGCCGTCACTGTTACTGTCAATGTCATATCTGTCCTGTCTGTCATGTCTTTTGTTATTATTGTTTGGTTTTGGATAGATTTCTAAAGATTGACATGTTATTTGTAAGCATGTATACATTTCATCCTGGACACATTTGTCATGTGTAGCTCGTCATAATTGTAACTATCTGGTTAAGCTCATGCCAGTCTCCCAACAAAGCCAACAGAAACCCAGCCTTTGCAGGGCTCTGATGGGAAGGCCCAGTAGTGTGCAGTAGTGAGTGGTAATGTACGTAGTGTGCAGTAGTGAGAGTAGTGTAAGTAGCGTGCAGTAGTGTGAGTAGCGTTCAGTAGCGTGCAGCATGCACAGTGTTCTGTTTCTACCACACTGTACCTTGTTAAGAGCTGAGCCTGCATCCTGTTACACAAAAATACATCAAAATGTGTCATAGTTGTGTATTAATATTACACCAAGTTTGCATAATATACTATGATCCTATGTAACGTGGAGGTTACACTAGCAGTTTCCCCATCCTACTCATTGCTGTTTCTGGGTACTTATTCAGCACATTTTAATGCCCTTGTTAACGCCATGCATGGGTTGGATCTCACAAACACACTGCAACACTTACTGAGCAACTTTCCTTTTTGCTTTTGTGTGAAGAAGCTACCACGGCCAAGTACTGGATGACTTTCTTGGTGTTCTCGGTCTTCCCAGCACCAGACTCCCCTCTGTGGCACACCAAGAACAGCAGGCCACCATGAGGAACAGTGATGAGGAACAGCCGTCAGGAACAGCCGTCAGGGACAGTAGTGAGGAACAACCGTGAGGACAAGGCTGAACACTCTCACTACTCAGAAGCAACTTGGCTGACCCCAAATGACCATAAAGCTCAATTTGCATGATCCTGATCTCTGTGACAGACGTTCTTTGAAACTCAAAGTTAAACTTTTATGTACACAACTATCTATGCACACAAAGGCTTGTGCAAAGTGCCGATGGTGTTTGAGTATTCAAACTCCAGATATGCTGAACACAGGCAATGCACACAACTTTTGCAAATCAAGCTAAGTGAATATTTTGTCTTAAGATGGCCGTTCTGAAGATAACCTGTCCTGTGTCCCTTTTAAAGGGTGTGTTGGGGTCATTACTCACGTGCAAAGAACAGACTGGTCTTCACGTTCTGTGGAAACACAGAGGTGCAGATGGTGAGCATTATGATGGTCATCATTGTAAATAGATCTGTCATAGATTGGTTCATCTTTATTGTTCCTGGAGGATTTCCGGCCAACTCTGCAGCAGGGTTAAACGCAGGATCAAGGCTCCTCACCCTCCCGCACACCAAACCCAGCTCGCAGAAAATCCACACAGTTCATTTAAACGCACTCATGCTAAAACAGGTGATAAAAATGTCAAAGGTTTTAGGTTTTGATCATTGTGTTTATTGATCAAATGAAGCTAACAAGGCCTATTGTGCAGTACATGACTTGACAACCTAAATAATGAGAATGGAGGGGAAGTTTAAGTTCAAAACAAGTTGTATGGTGACAGAAGCCAGACCACATTAATGTCGCCCTCCTTGCATGTGCACGTAACAGCAGGAAGTGGAGCTTACCCTGCATCATGCTCCTGTACGCGTTGTCTGTGACGGCGTAAACGTGCGGCGGCACCTCATGACGTTTCTTTCCTTTGTACATCTCGATGACCTGCTCCGAATAGATCGGCAGCATTTTGTATGGGTTCACCACCACGCAGAACAGGCCTGAGTAGGTCTGCAGAGAAAACCTCACGATCAACCCATGCAGTGAAATCACGTTAGAACATGGTGTCAGAAAGTGGTGTCATTTTTTATTTTGGTAAATTTTCTAATTTTAATAATAAAATGCGTAGGGTATTACCTTGAGTGTAATTAGTGCTTATGTCTCAATTAAATCAACTTTGGGATTAATATACATTCTTATTTTACAATTCTTGGCGGTGGACAGTTTCAAAGTAAATGTAATTCGTTACTGTACTGTAATTTTTATGTGTTTCTTTACTCAAATATTTCCAGTTTTTTCATTTTTACTTTCATTTTTACTTTAACTCCACTACATTTCAAAGTCATATCTTTTACTTTTTACTCCAATACATTATGTGAAATCTTTTGTTACTCCAGGCTTCATATGTTCATTAAAAAGTAATAAAACAAAAGAAGGAAACACGTAGAGGTGAGCTATTTTACTAGGCCTGCTGGTAATTTACCTTCATGAGATGTCTCCGATATTAGCATTGTATACATGGTTAGCTAGCTAGCTAAGTTGGCTATCGCTAGTACACAAAAGAGAGTCTTTACAGCTCTCTTGATATGTAGCTAGCTAAGTTACATACATTAACTAGCTAGCTAGTGATATTGGTGATATTGGAGCTTAAAGCTAAATGCTTTGGTATTGTGATTTGAACATAGCACTTTACATTAGAAACATTCTATTTTGAAAGGTTTTACATGTAGAGCAGGGTGCTAAATAGTAGAATCTTTACTTTTACTTAAGTACATTTGAAGGCCAATACTTTTGTATTTTTCTACAAAATCTAAAGGGATGACTTGTACTGGAGTAATGTTTTACCTTGGGTATCTGTACTTTAACTGAAGTACGTGGTTTTTGTACTATGTCCACCACTGCCAATTCTGTACATTTTAACTGCTCAAGCACAAACATTGTTATCCTCATGAGAGGTTTTTAAATAAGGTGATGAGTTGATGAGAGCAAGTAAAGCATTATAATTTGCAGTACAAGGCAACTGCAGGACTGGGTAGCATCACTGGACCAGGACTGGGTAACACCGAAGGTAGCGTGGATATCACTACAAGACTAGAACTGGGCAACACTATAGGACAAGGTAAAACTGCAGGACCAGGGCTGTTTAATACCCCAGGACTAGAACTGGGTAACAGTGCAGTTACTGAACATGAATTAACTTACATATATGAGTCCTGAGAAGTATCTCTCCCTGAGATTGTTGAGCACAGAAGCCTCGTTCAGACATGTCAGTGCTGCCATATCCTCTGCCTTGCTGAACTTGGGTGGGTTCATCTTCTGGATGTCATCTTTGTGGATGATTACCTTGGAACCGGTGTCCAGCTCAACCAGGACGTCGTCACCTTTATCCTCCATGATGCTGGCAGGCTGAAAGCCATCTTTCTCTGATGGGACCCACACCATCTTCTTAACGGGCCAGTTGGACTGACTTACGGTGGTGGTTTTGAAGTCATGGTCCGGATTATTGGACATCTTGACCTGGCTGATGGTTGCTAGATATTCACCTATCGTAGATATCTGGAATTATCTGTAGAATGAAACTGTCACATCTCCTTAAACACTTAGTTCCATTGTGTTAAAAAGACAGTTTTATCCTTTTTGATAGAATTGTCTTTTCTGTGGATAAAAATTTATATATAAAAAAGCTTTAAATATTAACAAATTTATTGACACTTATTTGAGTGTATCAAAAATAATGTTGCTGCTCTAACTACCGTGGATTTAGCAAAATTTTATCTAATGGTTGTGATATCAACTATGGATTCTGGAAAAGCTTTTCCACAATTCAAAACTAAATATCTAAAAATAAACAACCAAATGTTTAGCACAAAATAGATTTTTACAAAATATTTAAGAATACCACATAAAGTTTGACCATACAAAAAACAGGAATTAAGGTAATGTTCTTGTATTTTATATTGAGTAATAATTATACTGTGTTTTATTGTGTGTGTGTGTGTGTGTGTGTGATTCACATACCTAATCTCTCTTCTTGGCTCCGAGATGTGCACACACTGCTTTTCTCAATACAATATTCCACAGGTGACAACCTTTGGTAAACTGTACTCATTTAAGAGGATCAATTTAGATATATCCATGGCTATTTTGGGTGGAGTTAGTCTAATAGTCTCAACCCCATGACAGATTATCACAGTACTCTCGCTTAGCTGAATTTACATATGTAAATCATACCTTTGCTTGTCAGTGTCATCAGACATAGAATGAATACCATAGTGCAGTTTTAATATTTGTTATTTTTCAGAACTTTTTGTTCAATGATATTAAATCACAATGAGATATAATGTAGTGTAATATTCTATCATCTTTCTGTGAAGGTGTAGAGGACCCGTTAAAAAGAAATTTAGCAAGACTGGCGCTACAGTTACAGTTTGTCTCTGCAAATACAACCCAGAGACTCCGATGTCTCACAGTTAAGATACACAAATGCTATTCTGTTTCCTGTATATGATGTGTAATCCTAAGACCTTTGCATGTCCACAGTTACTAATGACACAAGGCAATAAAGCGTGCTGACAAACTTTGGGTCAAGCCTTTAGGAATGATTACCAGTTTACGGGTCAGAGGGGTTGACTGACAGATTGTTTTACTGTGAGGCCTGCTCAGAACATGCAGTGGCGGACTTAGCAATTTGGGGGCTCAAGGCGAATTTAGCTAGGGGGCCCATCAACATTAATATGCGAGAAGTAAGTCAGCTAATCAGGGGGCCCCTACAGTGGGCTGCAGTGGGAGGGGCCCAAGGCAGTTGCCTAGCCACGCCTCTATGCAAAGACCGCCTCTGAGAACATGCGCCTTTGGGTTTGCCAGAAATGAATGTGCCACAGAAACAATTATTTTATTGTTTTTCTAAGGTTTTGGGTTTTAGTGTATTGATGAGTTGAATGAGTTTTAAAGGAATGAAGTGTTAAAGGAACTATAATTAGGAACGATTTAAATGTTATTTAACATTCTTATCTAAATATTTATAAAAATATATTACAATTATACAAAATAAATATAAATTAGCAAGACTGGCGCTACAGTTACAGTTTGTCTCTGCAAATACAACCCAGAGACTCAGATGTCTCACAGTTAAGATACACAAATGCTGTTCGTGCTATTAAAACAAGTCTTGCTTTTTATAATATAAAAAGATATATATATATATATATATATATATATATATATATATATATATATATATATATATATATATATATATATATATGTGTATATATTGTAAAATATTGTAGGCTACAATAAAAAATTACACAGCACTGTTACACAGCTCGTTGTGAAGGGCCTCAAAACTAGGCATTGTGGTTAGTTTTGTTTTAAAACTAGTCTCGAGTTTTCTTGTGCTGTGTTCTTGTCTTGTCACGCATTGCTGAGGTAAATCGGAACCGTTTGCGGAACTATAAGGAAAGTCCCTTATAGAAAGTTCAACAACGCGTCCACTGAATGCTCAGAATTGCACATTCAAAGCCAAGTTGCGATATTAACCCCCCCCCCCCCCCCCCCCCCTTGGGTATTCATAGACACAACACGAACCTATACGTATTTCCATATATGTAATGCTGCAGCCCGGAGCCCCGGTGGGCGTGGGTAAAGGGCGGAGCATAAGTCAATCATTTTCGAATGCAGCCAATCAGATACTACACTTTCGTTGTCAATCAATTTTTATTAAGCCAATTATCAGCCAGAGTTAGCTGTCAATCATTTTTTACTGCAGCCAATCTTAACAGATTTGCCAAAAGAAGGCGGAAACTGCACGGAGAAGCTATTTAAACAGAAGTATATGCAATTCTTGCACAAAAGTAGCTGAATAAAAACATTAGAAGAGCCATGACTTTAGACATTTTTAAATAAAAGTTTAAAATACTTCTCACTTGTTATTCTGGAACGGCACTTTAATGTTTTTTTTTTCCTTTATTGCACGTATTGCATCATTTACATCATATATATATATATATATGTGGCGAGTGTAAATTGTTAGCGGAGGGGAGGTGTAAATGGACACAAATTAAGTATTATATCGCGATCGATCGCCAAGTATAAGCGCCTCCGCCGAGCAGAGCGTTGAGGAGCGATTTCGATTGGGAGCATCGTGCTCTATTTTGTATTATTAATTTTTTGCTGATGCTGGTCCAGCGTGTCGCGTGCCACTGATTATGCCTCGGCGTGCCAACGGTGGCCCGCGTGCCATAGGTTGCCGACCCCTGCTGTAGAGCCTTTGAATATTAAAACCATTGTAGAAATTAAGCTCAGCAAGTAAAGTAAAAGAAGGACGCGATCACACAGTCTCATTGAAAATGTAGGAGTTAATGAATAAAGTGCACCAACGCAAAACCCGTGACATAATCCAAATAAAGTTTGAAGATTAGTATTGTTTTGATATAATCAAATGACGATGGAGCGTTTGAGTTATCGGACAGAGTTGATCAAATCAGAGTTAATCCAACTCAATGACTCCCGCAAAGATGTAATTAAACTCTGCCCACGAATTTCTCTTGGCGAAAGATACACGGTGAGCATACGATATCTAGCTAGCTCTCCATAATTATGACGATTAAAAGCAATGCCTGATTATATAAAAAAAATACTGGTCTTCAAACTTTGGATTTGGATTATGTCACGGGTTTTGCGTTGGTGCACTTTATTCATTAACTCCTACATATTCAATGAGACTGTGTGATCGCGTCCTTCTTTTACTTTACTTGCTGAGCTTAATTTCTACAATGGTTTTAATATTCAAAGGCTCTACAGCAGAGGTCGGCAACCTATGGCACGCGGGCCACCGTTGGCACGCCGAGGCATAATCAGTGGCACGCGACACGCTGGACCAGCATCAGCAAAAAATTAATAATACAAAATAGAGCACGATCCTCCAATCGAAATCGCTCCTCAACGCTTTGCTCGGCGGAGGCGTTTATACTTGGCGATCGATCGCGATATAATACTTAATTTGTGTCCATTTACACCTCCCCTCCGCTAACAATTTACACTCGCCACATATATATATATATATATGATGTAAATGATGCAATACGTGCAATAAAGGAAAAAAAAACATTAAAGTGCCGTTCCAGAATAACAAGTGAGAAGTATTTTAAACTTTTATTTAAAAATGTCTAAAGTCATAGCTCTTCTAATGTTTTTATTCAGCTACTTTTGTGTAAGAGCGGCATATACTTCTGTTTAAAGAGCTTCTCCGTGCAGTTTCCGCCTTCTTTTGGCAGATCTGTTAAGATGATTGGCTGCAGTAAAAAATGATTGACAGCTAACTCTGGCTGATAATTGGCTTAATAAAAATTGATTGACAACAAAAGTGTAGTATCTGATTGGCTGCAGTCGAAAATGATTGACACATGCTCCGCCCTTTACCCACGCCCACCGGGGCTCCGGCCTGCAGCATTACCCTTCTCCGTATTTCTGATAAGCAGACGGCAAAGACGAGAATTACGTAAACGAACGAACGACAAACATCCCGTCAGTGTGACGTCACGACGCGGCTGCGCAAAACACGGTCAGCGCGCCCTAATACCGGGCCGGTGCAGGGTAGCTGAGAGCGGTGACAGTAATGTTTAGTTAGTAATTTATTAAACCAAAAAACACATCCAATGGGTATTGATATTTTTTGCAGCGCTAACGGCTCTGATCCGTTTTGGGTAAGTGCGTTTTTATTACGTGAATTCTGGTTTCGTCTTTAATTATTGTTGTCCAGTATGAAGCGCTGGTAACGCTGGTAATGCTCGCTGGCTCTACTCAATACCCTTCATGGGCTTGAACGAGTTCTGTACGGTTTGAATCGTTACGGTATTCCTGGCCAGCGTGAACACACGTTTGCACAGTGAAACAAGCCATGTTTCTTTTCTCCTCGCGTTTGTATTTTAACCCCTGTTTTTAGAGCTCTGGCTGTCTAGCTGTATACTTCGCCAGCCTATTTTAAAGTCGCTAGCTCGCTAAATAACATGTTGGCTAGCTAGGTTTCCTATATTTACCAGCTTAACTATGTAGCTGATGTAGGATAACAACTCTGCTTGTAGAAACATGGGTAGTTACGAGTTGATTCTTAATACGAGCACTTGTAGCTATCGTGGATATGCATGTTGTTTTTGCTGAAATAAATCATGCAAGCGAACAGCAATTTATTCGTATATTTTGATACGTCAAGAATTGAGTCCTGAAAGTCACAATAACATTAAACTTTTGTCAGTATTTTTAAACATTATTTTCACTGTGATTTGTAATCTAACATACCATCAGACACCGTCGAGGGTTTCCAAGAACCACGAAACCGAGTACCTTGATATTCCGAGCTTTTTCTGTCATATTTCTGATCTGCATCTATCTGGCCTGTCATAAGTTATATTTCCTTCAGCGAAGGTTTTCTCTTGTTTGCATCAAGGTTACCCAAAGGGCTCTTGAGCCATTGTAATCACAGTCCACCTAACTGGCCAAACAAGTGTTTGGAACAAGTGTTTTGAAAGTGTACCGCTTCACTCTCCACAAGGAATCACTGCTTTAACACCCGCTGACATCATCATCTGTGTTCATAACTGTTGAGTTGTTCCTCTGTGTCATTTACTTTTCATCAAAACATGTTTAAATAGGGAGCGTTGTTTAAAAACGCCGCATTTTGTCTGTCTTGTAATCAGGATTGGAACCGCACATGGCGCGCGCCCACTCCGGACCTGACCCAGTGTTTCCAGAACACGGTGCTGATGTGGATCCCGTGTGGCTACCTCTGGCTGTGTGCACCTTTATACTTTATATATTTGAAAAGCCATGACCGTGGGTACATTTGTATGACTTGGCTCAACAAGGCCAAAACAGTGAGTAAACATTCAGTCCTTAGTTTCATTTATTAAATGCTATTTCTATAAAAAAATAATTAAACAATAATTTAATAGAAAAAGTGAAAATCCTATCCATTCTAACTCTCACTTTAGTGGGGCTGTGAGGTAAAAGAAGAGCTGAGAGAGAGATTACTGGAGGCGTGGATAATTACCAGTTCCTAGTTCCTTCTCTCTACTGTCAGAAATATTTGCTCATTCAGGATGAAGGAACTGAAGTGGGGTGGGGGTGCTTTGCTTGTTTGTTTTTGTCTGAAGCGCTCCAAGACTGTGACCTTTGTTTTCCTTTATGCTTCATGAGGTTTGTTTGGCTGTCGGTGAGGATCACTCTTCCTGCTGTTTTACTCCCCCTGAGGAGCACTGCTCTTCTTGTTTTGGTCACAGAGTGTTTATTTAAGATATCTCCTCTCATCCGAGGGCCTGTCGTCTCCTCCCGCAGGCTGCTGGGCTCGTGTTGTGGATACTGTGCTGGGCTGATGTTTTCTACACTTTCTGGGAAAGAGGACACGGAGTTGCCGAGGCTCCTGCTTACCTCATCAGCCCTACTGTCCTGGGCATCACCATGGTGACCCTCAGCATAAACACATCTACAAGCTGTGTCTGGCTCACAGACGCGATCCAAATTAGTTTGCAAATATTTACCCAAACATTTCATAATCATATTCCATAATCAGAAGTGTTCTTGGCATTAAGGGGAGACCAGTGATTACAGTGAGAACACATTTGAATCCTGAAGTAACTTTAGTATCATTTACATTTTTATTTGTACTATTTTCATATTGGTGAAGTGGTAATCTATAGTAATCTCCAAATGAATCTTTTCTGATTTGTGTGTGTGTTTGTGTTTTTACCAGCTGCTGGCTACGCTGGTGATCCAGTATGAGCGGATCAAGGGGGTCCAGTCCTCAGGGGTGATGCTGAACTTTTGGCTTATTGCTGTGTTGTGTGCCACAGTAACATTTCGATCTAAGATCCTGCAGGCAGTCCATGAGGTGAGACTATAACGTCATCTTTACATTTACATGAATCTTTCATATTTACATTTATATGAATACAGCCATTAACTTGAGTCATTCTGAGGATCTGAGGAGTGGTGACCGTGACCGTTTATCCTGTGTCCTTCACTTTGTGCAGCCCGCCACAGTAAAAGTCTTCAGGTACAGCACCTTCTACAGCTACTATGGCTTACTCCTCGTCTCCTTCGTCCTGTCCTGCTTCTCAGACCAGGCCCCGTTCTTTTCCAACCAGGTCAAAGACGCTGTGAGTAGGCTGTCCTCCTTGTATGTTGTGTGTGGGGAGCAGTCCCAGCCAGACTCATGACTTTGAACTAACAGATTGTGTGTGTGTGTGTGTGTGTGTGTGTGTGTGTGTGTGTGTGTGTAGAAACTCCAAGCCAGCCCAGAGTCAGGGGCTTGCTTCCTCTCCAAGATCACGTTCTGGTGGATCACAGGGTGAGAAGAATCAGTTGGTCTTGTTTTTGGTATCTAAAAGCTTGTTGTTCAGTATGAACCTCAACGCCTTGAGACAGCATCTGTAAAACCCCTACGTGGAGTTGGGCTTCAACTGCGGTTAAGCATTGATGATGCTATTCCATCGAGAGACATGCACATGAGCATGCTAATTAGTGTCTCCTTGTATCTTTGGGAGTCTCTGACTTCTCCAGTACGATATGTGGGAGCTGTGTTGAAACTCCCACGGGTCAGGGCCTAGCTGGCCCCAGACAGCAGAAGCACACCGGCGTTTGTGTTTGTGTGTCTGTGGTAGGCTGCTGGTGCAGGGATACAGAAGACCTCTGGAGGAGAAGGATCTGTGGTCCCTCAACCTGAAGGACCAGTCCTGCTCGGTGGTGCCCCAGCTGGTGTGTCGATGGGACCAGGAATGCAACAAAATCAAAAGGTCAGATTCGGCTTGGGACTTAGTTATTCCAAAAAAACACCCTACACAAGTCACACAATAAGCAAAGTCAAAATTGCAAAAAAATTATAAAAACTTTAAAGTAATTTAAAAAGTTATATTTATGCTTTCTTGAAAAAAAAATTAAAAATATCCTGTGTACCCGTGAATTCAGTGAAGTTCAGTGGTGAGCCAGAAATGGTTGTGAAGTTGTGTTTAGCTTTAGGGGATCTCACAGACATTTGACCATCTCTCAGTGCTGGCACTAAGACAGGCATGGGGTCCAGATTACAGTTACAGTAATGCACGTGTGTCCTGAAAAAAAAATTAAATGATCAGGGTACCTGCAAATGTACGCAAGAGAACTGAATCACTGAAAATAACTAAAATCTGACCAAGAACCAATTCAAACTTCAAAAAGAATAAATTAAGTCCAAACTGTAAACTGATATTGCCTAACCCTAACCCTGAGAATTTGATCCCTGAGATTGATGTTTATATTGCTATATTGTGTTTTCTGAATCAAACCTGAAGAAGAAGCAATTTTTCTCTGGTGAGCCATTTCAGTGTGGTACAGAAACCACATGCTAGAGTCTTGAAGTAAAGCGGTGGAGTCTGAACTGTGTGACTGAGTTGAAGGTTAATGGTAATCTTGCAACACACTTCACATTTCTCAAAACAAGTGTTCTTGGATGTTTCCATGATGACACAGCAGTTTCTGAAAGTTTGGAATGGTTACAAAATGTGCCCCTGACCCCCCACAGGGGTCTGCTGGATTAGTGAGGACTGTAAGTGTGGTGTAAGCAAATACTCATTACAGCAGCAGTTACAGGGCCTTTATTATGTTAAAGATGGTAGCCTGGCAACCATTCTTATGTGCCTAGCAACCAGAGCATAGACGTAATAGTTTCTGTGTCTGATTTGTGTGTCTGTCTGAGAAGCAAGAGTTGAGTAAACATCCATGTAGCTTGTGTACATCTCGGCTATAACAGACCATCGCCGTCTGACTGCTACCTGACATGCTAGCAGTTGAAACTTTAAAGAGCATGTATTCAGATTGCAAGGTTGGTCCCTGACAACGTGTGTGTGTGTGTGTGTGTGTGAGAGAACAGCTTCATGTGCTCCTACGAACCACAAAAAGCAGCGTCTCCCACACCATGGGACCTCACCTGACAGGTGTCCCCTCTCAGGTGTACAGAGTCCTCTCAGTGGTGGAGCTGGCATTGTGGGACTTTGTGTCTTTCTTTTCCCTAAGTCATGACACGCTGTCTCTTCTTCAGGTCTCAAGAAAAGAGCCTGTACTCGCCAAAGCGCCCCACCACTCCTGATAAGAAGGAGGGTCATCCTGAGGCAGAGGTGGAGGTTCTGCTGGTGAAGACGCTCCAGAAGGGTGCCGAGCCCTCACTCTTCCTCGCCTTATGCCGAACCTTTGGCCCTTACTTCCTCATCAGCTCCGTCTACAAGATCATCCACGACGTCCTGATGTTCGTGGGACCGGAAATCCTCAGGTGCTCAGTCATTCACACTCCACACATTTGCATATCGCCATGGCAACAGGTGCTTTAAATGTAAATAAAATTGTATCACCTGCTCCAGTTATATTCAGTCAAATTGTAAGTTGCTTCGGATAAGGCTGTCGGCAAGATGCCGTAAATGTAAACGGGGCGGAGTGTGTTTGCCTTCCAGAGCCCTCGTGCACAGACGTTTGTTTTGCTTCACGGCGTGATGGATAGGAGGATGTCACACTCTGTGGGGAGGCTTTTCTTCCTCAGCAACAGCTGTGATCTTGTAAAGATAATCCATCCGAAGAGTTTGCTTTGGCATGCTGAGAATGATCACGTTACAAACCGGTCCTCTGAGAGGGCCCTGATCTCTCTGTGGGCCTGCAAGCGTCTAGTTTTCTATCAGCCTTTCATGGGCTTGAGTGTAGTGAAGGAGCATTCTGATGCTTTGTGTCATGATGTGAGTAGGTGGAGGTGTTCATGTCTCACTGATGAGATCTTGAAGGGCTAGGCCAGGAATGCATGCTTCTCTGAACTGATTCGAAACTAGCTCCTTCTGTCCAAATCATCCAATCCTCCAACACCTGAAGGTGCAGGTCTGATCTCAGATCAGTGAATAAAGGGCTGTTAACACGTTCACTGAGCGAAGGCCTTTCTCTGCAGGCTGCTCATCCAGTTTGTGAATGACTCCAGCGCCCCCTCCTGGCACGGCTACTTCTACACGTCGCTGCTGTTCGCGTGCACGTGTGTGCAGACGCTTGTCCTCCAGCGATACTTCCACGTGTGCTTCGTGACGGGTATGAGGCTGCGCACCGCCATCGTAGGCGCTGTCTACAGGAAGGTGAGCTCACCCCTGCATAGGTGTGATGGTACGGCCCCCTGCACCGGTGTGATGGTACGGCCCTATGAGGCGTGACGGTCATAGCGATTCTGCTCACACGTCATCAGCTCCTTACATTCAACACTTTGAATTCTACAGGGGGTGTAGATACGGAAGGATTTCTTCCTGTTCTTTGAACAATCCCAGCAGTATTATTTTTGGATATAGAAGCTGTTGTGCATGAAAGATCTAAAGGACCCATGGCCTGCATGGTAGCCTTAACCAGCTCGCAGAGCGTCTCCGCTCTAGTAGACAGACGGACATTAGACAGATATCTTATGTAACCAGAAAGACCATTAGACATCTTAGCTCATGTAGACAGACCGACATCAAAGAGAAATACACATCTTGTCTCTTGTACACAAGCACACATCGGAGGATAATGTCTAACCCTAACCATGACTCTTTTTGTCTCACGACTCATTCCCTCTCCAGGCTCTGGTCATCACCAATGCTGCCCGCCGCACCTCAACGGTGGGCGAGATCGTGAACTTGATGTCTGTGGACGCCCAGCGTTTCATGGACCTCATCACCTACATCAACATGGTCTGGTCGGCCCCTCTTCAGGTCGTGCTAGCTCTCTACTTCCTGTGGCAGGTGGGCGACTTGCTCACACACACACACGATGCTTTGTTTGTTCTTGTTTCATGAAGACAGTACAGCAGGCGTACTCAACTAAATTTGTCCGCGGTCCAATTTTGGCAGATACCTGTGACCTGAGGTCCGGTGCGGCGGGGGTGGCGAACGTAAGTTGTTGAGCGGGGGGGGGGGGGGGGGGGGGGGGCGGTGCGCGAACGGTGGAGGCGTTTATACTTTCGCGAGCGTCACTGCAGTGTTCTCCGACACGATAGGCGTTTTGTCCGAAACGATATGTGGAAGAAACACCCCTCAAAACAGGGTAATGAACATTTACCTGACCAATTTTAATGTTGCTATATGTTTCAGGTTTGAAAAGTGCTGGAATTTAGGTTAAAGTACTTTAAAATGCTTGAAATTGTAACTACTTGGTTTCACAACTTCTTGTATGAGGTTAACAAATACGAGCCTCTTGTAATTCCAGGACGAAACATGAGAGACCGTGAAGACGTGAAGATTGGGCGTTTTTTAAATAAACAACCATTAAATAATGTGATAAAAAGCGAATTATTTCGAGTATATGTATAAATATTTACCTTTATTATATTTAACATGCTGGGAAATATTGAAATTGACCTTGAAAGTGACGTACAAGTGCTTTAATTCCACCTTATAAAGGTGTATGAACCCTGAAAACGTGACTTTGTTCATTGCGCTGAAGCGTGGCGCGAAGTTACAAAATTCGAGAGGTGCACGACCTCTCGAACCGACAGCGCGCGAGCCACTCGCGCACACGCGGAGCCACAGCGATTACGTCATTTTCGCCGCGCGGACCCTCGCGCCGAAGCGTCAACCAGGCAGGCTTGTTGTTGAGCGGGGGGGGGGGGGGGGGGGGCAAACGTAACACTCGTGACGCCCTGAAATAAATAGCCCTGAAATAAATGCTACGGTTTTGTTTTGGTCCGTATCCAGTTAATCAGGAATGAGATTGGGTCCGGACAGGACTGCGTTCGGGTCCGGATCCGGACCGCGGTCCGCCAGTTGAGTACCCCTGCAGTACAGTATGATGATATAATGTAGCTTCTACTGCCGTGTATCTAAACAGATAGAATTGCTACAGAATTAACTATTGCTGTGATGACTAGTTTTATCACAGTAAATTCTTTCTTCATTTATTTCATTTCCTTAACTGGAGAACTGAGTGTGAATGTTCTTCTCTTTTGGGTCGTGGGCAGAATCTGGGACCTTCTGTACTGGCTGGGGTTGCTGTCATGGTACTTATGGTCCCCGTGAATGCAGTCATAGCTATGAAGACCAAAACCTTTCAGGTAGGTAGAGCAAGGTACCATCCACACCTAGGTCATGGGTTAGATTCAAAGGGACCACTCGCCATCTTGTACTAATAAACATTCAAATTGATCTTGATATGACTAGTGCAATATAATGTGTTCCTGTGAGGCTTACAGTATAAGATGGTGAAGTTGTAGAGCCTGGAGAAGCTTCAAAACAATGTTGCGTCCGTCCTCAAGGTGGCGCAGATGAAGAACAAAGACAGCAGGATCAAGCTGATGAACGAAGTTCTGAACGGCATCAAGGTGCTGAAACTGTACGCGTGGGAGCTGGCCTTCCGAGACAAGGTGTCTGCCATCCGAGAGAGTGAACTGGCCGTGCTGAAGAGAATGGCGTACCTGAGTGCTGTCTCCACCTTTACCTGGGTCTGCGCCCCCTTCCTGGTAAGAGAGTACACCATGTGAAGTACACTTAAACCTCAACGACTACACAAACCTTTAGAAAGCAGACATTGCAGGCTTAATAAGCCCTGTGCATGTACAAATGCTTTTGTGGACAGCTGGTGGTGGTACTTTTTGAGGTGGTTGACGCAAGACTTCATAGTAGTCCGTTTGATAACAGTTTATAGGTGTTTGCTGTAGGTCCTTCAGTAGAGATGTTGTAATCTGCCACGCTACCCTTCATCAGTTCATTGTTGAATCCCCCCTCGCTCCCCTGCTAGGTGGCGCTGTCCACGTTTGCCGTCTATGTGCTGGTGGACGAGCACAATGTCCTGGACGCGCAGAAGGCCTTCGTGTCTCTGGCCCTCTTCAACATCCTACGCTTCCCACTCAACATGCTCCCCATGGTCATCAGCAGCATGGTTCAGGTCCGTCACGTGTTGCGCTAGCAGGCCGCCGTCCGAGTTACGTTTGTTAAAATTTACTAGTCATAGTCCTTTTTTTAACTAGCAGAATATATTTTAAGATGACTAGAGTACGTTCAGTGTTGACACTTTTAACTGTCAGGTGATGAATTTGCTGCGTGGTGTAGACTAGTGTTTGTGAGTGGATTTCATTTTGAACTGTCTCTCTGTCTCTGTAGGCCAGTGTGTCCATGAAGCGCCTGCGTGTCTTCCTGTCTCACGAGGAATTGGAGCAGGACAGTGTGGACCACACAGCAATTAGTGGCTGTAAGATCCTGATCTGGTACCAAAATCATTACAGCACCACACGTTGCCATAATAAACACCACCTGCACCGCTCTACACACAGTTCCAAAATGAACACAGTACAAGCACGTTTACGTGCGTGCGTGCGTGCGTCGTGCGTGTGTCCAGATGGCCAGGCTCTGCTGTTGTGTTCAGCGGTGAGGAGTGATCAGCTCTTTCTGGTTTTTTCTTTGTTCAGCTCCAAACAGCATCAGTATTGTGGACGGGGGTTTCAGCTGGTCGAGAGAAGACCCGCCTACTTTGAAGAGGTAACGGATGGCCTGTCACAGACATAAATATATGTCCAAGCAAGGGTTCAGATAAAACCATTATGCAAAAGCATGTAATGTTTACAGACTGATAAAGTGGAAGATAATTAGAGCAAGGTAAATATCCAGCTCATTCTACTTCAACTGCATGACAAAATGAAACAAGCCTGTCAGTACTGACATGAGAATGTTGTGGTCACATAGTGCAAAACTCCTGCAGCTGCCCAACTGGAATTTCAGGATTCGGTCGGCAGGTACAGCTGCATGTCGAGAGAATGAGACACACAAAAATGTATTGTGCCAAACGAGAGACGTAAACCAGACGACAGTGCTGGTGTAATTCCCGTCCTGTAATCCAGCAGGGTTCAGTCTCAGGTCTCTGGCCACGCATCCGGGTCAGCTCCGTAGCGGCCTGCCCAGAGCGGACGTGGGTGTGTGGGAGCATGGAGACCCTTAAAGGTGCAAAGCAGGGTTGCGTTGAGTCTGGGTCTGAACTCTGCTGCTCTGATCTACCTGGGCTATAGGAGGAAATCAAGGAATTGATGCATTTCTGCTTAATTGGACATTTCATTTGTTTGTTTCTTGCAGATCTGAATTGTATCACCCAAATCCATTTGAATCTTCCTAATGTAAACTGTAATTAGGTGGATGTGTTGAAGTAATTGAATAATTGAAGAAATGGCTAAATCTGTAGAGCTTTATGTTTCTATGGTGTGTTTGAGTGTTCTTCTGGTCCCTACGGCTACCTCTCTGCTGTGTGTGCGTGTGTGTGTGTGTGTGTGCGTGTGCGTGTGTGCGTGTGCGTGCGTGTGCATGTGTGTGCGTGCGTGTGCATGCGTGTGCGTGTGCGTGCGTGTGCGTGCGCGTGCGTGCGCGTGCGCGCCTCTGTGTGTGGTATTTTTAAACTCTTTACCTCTCTGTGTCTCATTAATTCTGCAGCATTAATGTGTGTATCCCTGAGGGAGCGCTGGTAGCTGTGGTCGGACATGTGGGTTCAGGGAAGTCCTCCCTGCTCTCTGCGTTCCTGGGAGAGATGCACAAACTGGAGGGGTTTGTGTCTGTCAAGGTAGCCCACACACGCACTCCATCAGAGTCCACATGCCATCACTCAACAAACCTCAAAACCACCAACCGTCATGATCCAGATCTATCGTGGCTTTAAGTATCATATTACCTTTGAATCTTATTGCCCACCCCTTAGTTTAAAGCACCTTGCTCTGGTATCTCACCTGATGCAGGAGAGACCCAATGAACACAAGGGTCATAGGTTGAATTCCCAGAGAGCGCACACAATCTAGGACGCTGTAACATAACAAATTGATCAACATATGGACATCGCTGTGTTGAAATTGTAAAAGTGTTTGTACTCCTTTTCAGGGTGCGGTGGCGTACGTCCCCCAGCAGGCCTGGATCCAGAACGCCACCCTGCGGGAGAACGTCGTGTTTGGGCGGGAGACGAAGGAGAGTTTTTACCACAGTGTGTTGGAGGCGTGTGCCCTCCTCCCTGACCTGGACATCCTTCCTGGGGGAGATGCCACTGAGATAGGAGAGAAGGTGGGGGGGGAGTCCTGGCCCTGGGGGGGGGCGCTCTCATTCCACACCATGATATTTCTTTTTTTTATCAATTTTATATTCATTTCTTTGTGTGTCCACACTCATAGATGTAGGTGCTATTGTTGAGTGAAGAGTAAGTATCTAACCCCTGTGATTAGTACCCATGATGTGTTAATGACAGAAACGATTCTTTATTAAATCAGCAGCAGGAACTGTGAATCATTGCAGTGAACTTGGTCTCCTCCACGTCTCGGATTCCTTACAGTGATGAAGTTTTGATAATGTACTAGTAGCACACGGGCTGTAGTTGGTTTTGATAATGTACCAGTAGCACACGGGCTGTAGTTGGTTTTGATAATGTACCAGTAGCACACGGGCTGTAGTTGGTTTTGATAATGTACTAGTAGCACACGGGCTGTAGTTGGTTTTGATAATGTACCAGTAGCACACGGGCTGTAGTTGGTTTTGATAATGTACCAGTAGCACACGGGCTGTAGTTGGTTTTGATAATGTACCAGTAGCACACGGGCTGTAGTTGGTTTTGATAATGTACCAGTAGCACACGGGCTGTAGTTGGTTTTGATAATGTACCAGTAGCACACGGGCTGTAGTTGGTTTTGATAATGTACTAGTAGCACACGGGCTGTAGTTGGTTTTGATAATGTACTAGTAGCACACGGGCTGTAGTTGGTTTTGATAATGTACTAGTAGCACACGGGCTGTAGTTGGTTTTGATAATGTACTAGTAGCACACGGGCTGTAGTTGGTTTTGATAATGTACTAGTAGCACACGGGCTGTAGTTGGTTTTGATAATGTACTAGTAGCACACGGGCTGTAGTTGGTTTTGATAATGTACCAGTAGCACACGGGCTGTAGTTGGTTTTGATAATGTACTAGTAGCACACGGGCTGTAGTTGGTTTTGATAATGTACTGGTTGCACACAGGCTGTAGTTGGTTTTGATAATGTACTGGTTGCACACAGGCTGTAGTTGGTTTTGATAATGTACTGGTTGCACACGGGCTGTAGTTGGTTTTGATAATGTACTGGTTGCACACGGGCTGTAGTTTGCTCTTGTGCGTGGCTCAGTGGTCTACGCTGTGGTCTCTAGGGTGTGAACCTCTCTGGAGGGCAGAAGCAGCGTGTCAGTCTGGCCCGGGCGGTGTACTGTGACTGTGACGTCTACCTTCTTGACGACCCCCTGTCCGCTGTGGATGCCCACGTGGGGAAGCACATCTTCGACAAGGTCGTTGGCCCAGAGGGTCTTCTCCGAGGCCGGGTAAACCTGCAGCTATCTGGATCATCTTAAAATATTTTAATGTAGCATTGTTTATTCATGTCAGAAGGCTTTGCTGCCTAGTGTCCTGTAACACACGGATGTTGCTGATCTCAGTGTGTGTGTGTGTGTGTGTGTGTGTGTGTGTGTGTGTGTGTGTGTGTGTGTGTGTGTGTGTGTGTGTGTGTGTGTGTGTGTGTGTGTGTGTTTGGTGAGAACAGACGCGCGTGCTGGTGACCCACGGCCTCAGCTTCCTGCCGCAGGTCGACCTCATCCTGGTCATGGTGGACGGAGAGATCACGGAGACAGGCTCGTACTCTGAGCTGCTGGGCAGACAGGGAGCCTTCGCAGACTTCCTCCGCACCTACGCCAACGCTGAGCAGGAAGGGGAGGAGGAGCAGGCTGCAGGTCAGAGGCCCCAGCGGGGTCATGACCTTGAGGGGGATTGTGTCTTTTCATCTTTGCTTTGAGCTTCTAAATGTGAGAATGTCTTGTGTGTTTCACTCTGATGTTTCTTTGTCGGTTTCACTGAAGAGAAAGTGGTCCAGTTCTGAGGCTACACTGTTTTGCAAGGATTCAAATTTTCCAGCACAAAAAGTGTTTGATAATGAGCCGGATCACGTCTGGCAGGGCAGGGCACACCTGCTGCCGTGTTGCACGCTGGTGGGAGCTGAAGATTCCTGCCTGAGGGGGGATCTTCTCTCGGGAGATCATCACTCCTGGATTTTGAAAACATTCTGTATTTATTTCATTAAGCGGATAGAAAATATCACTTAACCAAACATTTATCTCCCCCTTAGTCTCTCTTCTTTTTTGACTAGCGAGGTTTTGTTTGTGTCTCAATGTCCTTTATGTGCATCTGTGTGTGTGTCTGTGTGTGTTCTCTTCTCTCCTGCTGGTCAGAGGAGTCTACAGAGCAGCAGCAGGATCATGGGCCGTGTGAAGGTTGGAGGGTTGCGTGTGGCCTGCATGCTTCTGACCACTATTTTGCAGACATGGTTTAATTGGCCCTAATCCTTCTCGGAAATTCATTCACCTTCATGGGCTCTCTTCACCTCTGTGTGTGGTGACCCACACATCCAGACTGGTGTCGAGTGAGGAACCCAGACCATTTGGTTGATGCCTTGTTCCAGCACTCAGTTAGGCCCAGCTCAGGGTCGCGGACTCGAGGTCACGGGGTCTAGATCTCAGGTTCTCAATCTCAGGGTTGTGGGCTCAGGGGTTCGGGGAGGCTGTCTCAGCTGGTCTGGGGTGTCAGCCCCTTTCTGATTCAAAGGTCTGTTTAATGTGTATCTGTAGACCTGAGCACAAGGCCCTTCAGTTCTACGAGCAGTGGTACCAACAGCTGTGAAGATAAGCACAATGATCACTAACTACATAAACTAAGACTGGTCCTAGCTGAGTGGCTCTGGGAAAAGAGAAGTGTGTGGGAGTGTGTGGGAGTGTGTGGGAGTGTGTGGGCGTGTTGAGTGTGTGGGCGTGTTGCCAGGGGACGTGTGCTGTGGCCCACGATCTGCTCATGCATCGCTCCCTTTCCACCTTTACAGTATAACGCACGCTGACCCGCGTGTTGCTACACAACAACATGCAGCTTGGAGCAGAAGTGAGGCCCGTGTGGTGTGGCGCTTACTGGTCCAAGTTGTGGAGTGAGGGCCCGGTTGGGGGTCCTGTTGGGGGCCCGGTTGGGGGTGTTGTGAACAGCATGTCGAGTGCATGTGAGGCTTGTGTTTTTGTTTTCTTGTTCCTGAGGCTGACTGCTGTCTTGTGTCTGCTCCAGACGCTGCCCTGCAGAAAGCCCTGGAGAGTCCTGCGGCCGTGACCAAGTGAGTCAGCACACACAGCAGGTTCTACCAGACACCCAGTGAGATCCAGCAGAAGGACTCCCAGGATTGTCCAGCCCCAGTCCTGCAGAGGCAGAGAGTCCCGCATGTCCTGCTTTACCTGCAGAGCTCGATTAGTGGCAGGTTTTGTGTCTGATCTCCTGTGACTGGAGACTGAACGGCCTGATGGGTTATGTAGTTTACCTGACATACCCTGTGTCTTATTTGTTTGTAGACAAAGCCAGAATTCCCCGCACGCTGCTGATGCCCTGCAGAAGACTGAGAGTAAGGACGGCCCAGGCGGGAAGGGCAGTACTCCAGACGCAGCCAGACTGACCGAGGCAGACAAGGCCAACACGGGCAGGGTAGGACCCAGCAGACACCTGCGGTAGAGGCGGGAGAAAGGGACGATATGTCCGCGGTTAACGAAGACGTCATCATGTTCACGGGTTACACTGCAAAATGTTAGACATGAGGCCAGTGTCCCAGACCGATGACTATGTGTTAAATTGAAGACCTTACAGTCCAAATCACACAGTCTTATCTTCGCAGAAAGGGATAAGACAACTGAATGCACTGATTGATGGGAAAGTTTGGAGTTGAGATTAATCTTGAAAAATGGCCTGTAGTGTTTTATAATAATAAATGATTATGCAGCATAAATATGAGGTTTGCTGTTGTGTGGCGGTTGTATGTCCGCCTGATGTGTGTGTGTGTGTGTGTGTGTGTGTGTGTGTGTGTTGTCTAGGTGAAGCTGTCCGTGTTCTGGGAATACATGAAGGCCATTGGCTTATGTCTGTGCTCCATCAGCATCATCTTCTTCCTGGCTCAGCACATGGCATCACTAGGATCAAACTACTGGCTCAGTCTCTGGACGGACGACCCGGTTATTAACGGCATGCAGCCAACAAGAAATTTGCGACTGGGGGTGTATGGTGCTCTGGGCCTTTCACAAGGTTACATTAAACTCCATGTATATTTATTTACATATATTTTATCTAAGTGAAATTATCTGCTTTAAATCGGCCCAATGTTGTTTTTCTACACTGGGGGGCACTGTTGAGGAACGTAAATAGTTCCTTAAAATTGATATTGATCAGGATGACGGTATGTGCTCTTCCTGGGAACTGATCCTTGATCTGTGAGTGTGTGCTTGTTCTCCCCAGGCGTGGCCGTGTTCTGCTACTCCATCTGTGTCTCCATCGGTGGGATCCTTGCTTCTCGCTACCTCCATGAGGACATGCTGTACAACGTCCTGCGCTCCCCCATGGCCTTCTTCGAGCGCACGCCCAGCGGAAACCTGGTCAACCGCTTCTCCAAGGAGACGGACACCATTGACTCGGTCATCCCCAGCATCATCAGGATGTTCATGGGTTCCATGTTCAGCGTCCTGGGTGCCTGCACTATGATTCTGCTGGCCACGCCGCTGGCGGCCATCATTATCCCCCCTCTGGGTCTCTTCTACTTCTTTGTGCAGGTTAGTCCAGATCATGAGGAGGGAGCGGACGGGAGGGGAGGGGAGGTGTGGGGGAGAGGAGAGGGGAGGAGAAGAGAGGGATGGGGAGGAGAGGAGAAGAGAGGGATGGGGAGGGGAGCAATGGGGAGGGGAGGGGAGAAGAGAGGGATGGGGAGGGGAGGGGAGAAGAGAGGGATGGGGAGGAGAGCAATGGGGAGGAGAGGGGAGGAGAAGAGAGGGGTGGGGAAGAGAAGAGAGGGGTGGGGAAGAGAAGAGAGGGGTGGGGAGGAGAGGGATGAGGAGGAGAGGGGTGGGGAGGAGAAGAGAGGGGTGGGGAAGAGAAGAGAGGGGTGGGGAAGAGAAGAGAGGGGTGGGGAAGAGAAGAGAGGGGTGGGGAGGAGAGGGGTGGGGAGGAGAAGAGAGGGGTGGGGAGGAGATGGGTGGGGAGGAGAGGGTCTTCAGAGGTCTGTCAAACCCAACAAATCTGCACTGATTAGATAATCATTAATAAAAAAACTGCGTGTGAAATGTACAAGCTGGACTGGGGTAATCAGACGTGCTGTCGTGTGTGTGTGTGTGTGTGTGTGTGTGTGTGTGTGTGTGTGTGTGTGCGCGCGCGCGCTCACCTTCCAGCGCTTCTATGTGGCCTCGTCTCGGCAGCTGAAGCGTCTGGAGTCAGTAAGCCGCTCGCCGGTCTACAGCCACTTTAACGAGACGCTGCTGGGCACCAGTGTGATCCGGGCCTTCGGCGAGGAGCAGCGCTTCATCGGCGAGAGTGACCAGCGGGTGGACCGCAACCAGCAGGCCTACTACCCCAGCATCGTGGCCAACCGGTTAGACCACCCACACACCTGGAGGAACATCAGGGGCTTTTATATGATCTGTCTTTTTAATCTGTGTGTGTGTGTGCGTGTGTGTGTTCATTCACCTGCAGCTGGCTGGCAGTAAGGCTGGAGTTTGTGGGGAACTGTATAGTGACCTTTGCGGCGCTGTTTGCTGTGATGTCGAGAGACACTCTGAGTCCGGGGCTTATGGGATTGTCCATCTCCTACGCTCTACAGGTGTTCCTCTGACCCACCACACCATACAGTACACCGTCCGAGTGCAGCGAGGTTAATGACCAAAGCAGCCTAGCAAATCAGAGCTTCCTAAATCAGCCATGAATGAACACCCAATTTGTTTTCTGGTTCATTTCCCAACACACCTGAGATGAAGCCCAGTCAATCCATACCAGTACAGACCAGTGTAAACAGTGTAAACATGAGTGTTTCCTCATGTTACATCATATCATGTGTCTAGTTTATGGAATTATTACTAGACTGCTAGTGTCTGGTCCTGCTCACAGGTGACTGCGACACTCAACTGGCTGGTGAGAATGTCGTCTGAGCTGGAGACGAACATTGTGGCAGTGGAGAGAGTGAAGGAGTACTCGGATACAGAGAAGGAGGCAAGGACAGCTCGACGCCCCACACACACACTACACAACTCCCCCACACACACTACACAACTCCCTACCTGTGTCTCTACAGGACTCCCCATGCAACACGCTACCCATATCCCTACATGACCCTCCTACATGACCCCCCCCACACGTATCTCTTCGCGACTGCATGCGTGTGTGTGTGACCCGGTGTGCTGTGTGTTCTCCAGGCGGAGTGGAAGCTGGAGCGGTCCACTCTTCCAGCCGGCTGGCCCACCGTTGGACACATCCATATCCAGAACTTTGGCCTGCGTTACCGGGATGACCTGGAGCTGGCCATCCATGACATCGACATCACCATTGAGGGGGGCGAGAAGGTGGAGCTGCATCTGGGGCGGGGTTCTCCTGTGGAGCAGTTTACCTGAGTTTCAGTCAAGAAGCTCTTTAAAAAAATTAACAGGTAGGACTTAACCTGTGTGTGTGTGTGTGTGTGTGTGTGTGTGTGTGTGTGTGTGTAGGTGGGGATTGTGGGCAGGACGGGGGCAGGAAAGTCGTCTCTGACGCTGGGACTCTTCCGTATCATCGAGGCAGCTGAGGGACGGATCCAGATCGATGGAGTGAACATTGCTGACATGGGTCTGCACGACCTGCGCTCCAGAATCACCATCATCCCCCAGGTAGCATACACACACACACCGCACACACACACACACACCGCACACGTGGTGATGCAGTGCACACCTGTGCTTCACCTCTGACCTGCTCTCGTGCCGTAGGACCCCGTGCTGTTCTCAGGGTCTCTGCGCATGAACCTGGACCCCTTCGACAGGTACTCTGATGAGGAGGTGTGGAGGGCCCTGGAGCTGGCGCACCTCAAAAGCTTTGTGTCGGGCCTCCCGGACAAACTGCAGCACGAGTGTTCAGAGGGAGGAGAGAACCTCAGGTACGCAGACACGCTCGTTCCTCTCGTAACTCCGCCTTTCTCCGCTCACCCTGTCCGACTTGCCGTGTGCTCTGTGTGCGGCCGGTGGCGTCCCGAGTGAGTGACTCTGCTTCTCCGTGTGCGCGGGCCAGTTTGGGGCAGAGGCAGCTGGTCTGCCTGGCTCGAGCTCTCCTGAGGAAGACCAGGATCCTGGTTCTGGATGAAGCGACGGCCGCCGTGGACCTGGAGACAGACAACCTGATCCAGTCCACCATCCGCACTCAGTTTGAGGAGTGCACAGTACTGACCATCGCCCACCGCCTCAACACCATCATGGACTACACCAGGTGAGACAGAGGAACACGCCCTCGGGGCCACTACTGGACCTCAAGAAAAAGATGCAGTTTAGAATTTGGGTCTTTTCCCACACTTTTCATCTCAAACTGGTTTTCAGCTGTGCTGCTGGCCTCACCTGTGCAGGTAACCCGAACACATTCGTATCCCTCTCAGCTTGCTAACCTGTTGAGCTGAGTCAGGCGTGCTGGAGGAGGAGGTGTACCAGCCTCTGCAGTGAAGGGTTTCTCCATGGACACACTGCCAAGTTGTGAACGTGATGGGGAGGGAAAATTTTTGTGTTGGAGAACAAAAATGTGATGTGATTCTCTGTCAAGTAGACTAGACAATGAATTCAGCCATTTTAAGAGAAATCCCAAACTGTAGGGGGTGTGTCATCAGGGGTAATGAAAGAGTTCATCACTGCACCTCTTCATAAATGTCAGAGAATGATTTCAGCAACCGTTACGTAGTTAGCTAATGAAATAAAGTGAGCTTAATTTTCAAGCAAAGTATATGGTTACCATTCTGTAGACACAATTCTAATTTCCCAGCTGTGAAGACAAACCAGACCAGGCATGCTTAAGGTCTTCTGTGAGGCAGAGGTGTCAATTCCAGGTTCAGAAAGTAAAAGTCCTCACCAGGATTTTGCTCAGGCTTCCTGGATTGTGTTGATTCCACTAATTTTACCTGGATTGCACTAATTAGAAAATCTAGCAAGCTTGAGCAAAATCCTGGTGAGGACTTTTACTTTCTGAACCTGGAATTGACACCTCTGCTGTGAGGCGATGGTGCATGGCCTTCTAACTACTACAGTTGTCGTGTAGTTAGTGTGAAGGGAAGACGAGGGTACTGCTCTGGCATGCTGTGCATAGGAATGCAGCTCACGTCACCGTATTTGTGTCTTTCCAGGGTGCTGGTTCTAGATAAAGGCCAGATGGCAGAGTTTGGATCTCCATCCAGTCTCGTTGCCAAGAAAGGAATATTCTACAAAATGGCCAAAGACTCCGGCTTGGTCTGACAGCAGGAGTCTAGCTGAAGAGTCTCCTGCGGCCTGCCTCTCGTTCTAGTACACCTCACTTCCTCTGGAACACGCCTCATGCTTTAGAAGGATCTGTGCGTTCTGGAACTTGCTTCTAGGAGGAGCCTATTTGAGAGAGTTTCTGTGTTACCATTTCTAAGGATTGCTTCCAAATTGCCAGTAGGATATTTTGTGTGTTTTTTGAGGGAAAAAGGTTTGGTTTCTTAATAGACGTTTTTTGATGCTTGATATTATTTGAAAGCTGCCTCATCACAAATGTTTACCTCCACATCCAGACTCATGTGGTGGTTTTCATTAGGAAATGTAGGGATGTAAGGATATGGTTTGACCAGCTTTATGAGTTAGAACCTGTAGGTCTTTCTCGGTCCATGTGGTCATGCATAGCTGAGGCCCATGCTGCCGTGCACATTCTCTTTTAGACTGTTCAGCAGAGTGAACAGGGTTCATTGTTTAAAAACGGGGACGGGGTCATGTCGCGTCCTCCACGGCTGGGGCATATTCTCAGGAAGGACGCCGATTTGGTTTTGTTTGAGAAGAATTGTTCACCTCGGACATCTCCTTAAAGCTGCCTTTCGTGAAAGTGCTGGTTCCCCTCAACACATCCACCTCCCTCCACCCAACACACCTACCCGGCCACAAGTCTGATGTCATCAGGTCATAAAAGGTTAGGTCATTGGAAAGACTATTGGTCATTGTTACTGACTTATTGCTATCAAAAAAATTGATTGTTGTTACATTGTTAGATGTATTTAAATGTCTGGGCTGCTAGCTGCTGACCAGCAGGGTCCCCCCTGGATGAGCTGAGCAGGACGTCCTGTCCTCTAAGCGCAATCTTGTTCTCTCTTCAGTGTAAGCTGCCCGTCCAGATCAGCCAGGCGCACACTGAACTAAATACACACGTAAGCTTGGAGGAGATTGTGGAGACACCCAACTGTTGGCAGAGCTGTGAAGTCTGTGATTATGGACGGAGTGAATATGTAGCTGCAGCACTGGGGGTGTCCATCATGTCTCGTAGAAGACAATCCACACTCCACGTCCATAGTGGGGTCCATCTGGGCTGAGTGGGCTGCCCGGTTCTGACCCATGTGCTGTGTATGCAGCGTCGCCCGTGCTGTCCCACCCGTCCAGACCTCATCTCTCTCCGGTGCTGTAACGCACGGACATGCCTTCAGATTTTGTTTGAGGCCCGTCATTCAGAGAAGACCTGTGTTGAGTTTAACTCAAAAATCACAGATAGTTACATTTAAAACTGCAGATTTATGTATTTATATTTGTATAATTTGATACTTGTTGTATACTTGTCCAAGTGTGTGTATTATCACGAATCCAGATATAAATAGTTAAAGCAATAAACATTTTTGTAACCAGTTCTGCGTCTTGGTTGTTATGGCCAGAATAATGTCTGCTGTACTTATGTGAGGTGGTGTAAATGCTGCCTTAGTTATAGCAGGTAGACTCTGCTGCCTGTTGGGTTTCATAAAAACAAGACCACAATTTAGATATTAGATTAAATATTTATTTGATTATTGCTTTTCTGAAAAAAAATCAAGTTTAATAGTATTTAATGAAATGAAGCTAAATATATACAAATATACAAAGTACAAAATGCTAAAAATATAGAAAATAAATACTTAAAACCTCAGTCAGGAAGCCATGCAGCTGATTGGTCAGTCCTCATGAAAATGAGCACAATGGTACACCTATGCAAAACCTGAGTAGACGTTACTCCTCCCCAGATACTGGGGGGTGTGACCTGGGTGACCATTACACGACTCCAGCAGATTCTGACTGAGGAATTTTGTAAGAAAAATAATAAATGCACATGTTTAACATTCTTCATGTTCCATGTAAAAAAAAAAAAAAAAATGTAACTTGATCTTTTTCAAATTCTTTGGTAAAATTATCCCTGCCTTAGCCTTTGAAATGCATTATTAATCTCTCAGGAATTTATTATCCTGTATTCTTACATTGTTGGATGAAAAAAAATGTCATGTGTATTACACATGTTCATTTCAATAACTAATAATTTTGAAAAGTCCTTTTAATATCGCAGCATAAACGCATGTTCCCGCTTTGAGATGCTGATCCAGGGAAGCAGTGTGCGTGGGAATATTAACTTCCGTACTCAAGGGTGCATATTCTTCATGCTAAACTTGGGTAATAAAAGAATAATAAATAAGGAAACTCTCCCTTTTGTTCTTCACATTGTCGTAAGACGAGATTAACAGTCATTTCCCTTCGAACCTCCGACCTACGCATACATAAGCAAAGCATTAACCTACTGAACTAGACGACGCATACTGGCTTTGTTTTGTTTTAGCAGAGCACCAGTTTTGAGCAGCAGTGTCACTCCTCACTGCCCTGAATACCCTGTATCCCTCGGAACAGAAGGAGCGCCCCCCTGAGGCCGTTTGGAATTCCCTTAGAGTGGGAAGTCTGCCATTTTACTCACAGGAAAGTCTTTGATATTCTACTTTATGTAATGTCTCGAACTCTTCATTTTATAGTCATGATGAAATGGTGATGGGCACTCCGACAGTCACACTAGACCAGCCTCCTCACACATCCGGTAGAACTGGCCTCGCCGAGTGATCAGGTTGGCTGGAGAGTCCATCTCTGTGATGTGTCCTCGCTCCATCACTATCACTCTGCAAGCAATAATTCAACAGGTTGGCAACGACTTTTCATTGGAGCAGTGATTTTTCTGGCTGTCCATCTTGTCTATGCAATATTATCAGTGCACTAATAGTTTAATCTAAATTTAATCCAAAGATCTTTTTCTTGAGGGCCAGTAGTGGCCACGAGGGCGTGTTCCTCTGTGTTTCTCTGCCTCACCTGGTGTAGTCCATGATGGTGTTGAGGCGGTGGGCGATGGTCAGTACTGTGCACTCCTCAAACTGAGTACGGATGGTGGACTGGATCAGGTTGTCTGTCTCCAGGTCCACGGCGGCCGTCGCTTCATCCAGAACCAGGATCCTGGTCTTCCTCAGGAGAGCTCGAGCCAGGCAGACCAGCTGCCTCTGCCCCAAACTGGCCCGCGCACACGGAGAAGCAGAGTCACTCACTCGGGACGCCACCGGCCGCACACAGAGCACACGGCAACTCGGACAGGGTGAGCGGAGAAAGGCGGAGTTACGAGAGGAACGAGCGTGTCTGCGTACCTGATGTTCTCTCCTCCCTCTGAACACTCGTGCTGCAGTTTGTCCGGGAGGCCCGACACAAAGCTTTTGAGGTGCGCCAGCTCCAGGGCCCTCCACACCTCCTCATCAGAGTACCTGTCGAAGGGGTCCAGGTTCATGCGCAGAGACCCTGAGAACAGCACGGGGTCCTACGGCACGAGAGCAGGTCAGAGGTGAAGCACAGGTGTGCACTGCACAGACCTGCTGGTACATGGTCACGTCTGCATTTGTTGCATGTTTAGGGATGTGTTATTGCCAAAGCTTCCATTTTACTGGACAACGGATGTGCCCGGTCACTTCTCACCTGCTGGATTCTCATTTAACGCTTTTTCATCGCCACGTACCTGCGGGATTATGGTGATGCGGGACCGCAGGTCGTGCAGGCCGACGTTAGCAATATTGATCCCGTCGATGGAAATCTCTCCCTTTGCTGCCTCAAGAATGCGGAAGATTCCCAGAGCGAGAGAAGACTTCCCCGCCCCTGTCCTTCCCACGATCCCAACCTACAGAGTAGACGGCGTAGACAACAACAAAACACAATAATAATAATATTTATTTGTATAGTGAGTTGAGACTGAGGTGCACGAAACAAATGATTAAAGTGAATAATGACCAATAAAACAAGGAAATGTGTTAAAATACATTAAGAATGAGTTGAACACACACGACAAAGAAGCAGCCATGTTTTCTCCTTTTTGCCTACACTGAGCATATGTTACACAAGAGGGTAAATTCCAACTGTTCACCTTCTCCCTCTCTTGGACACTCAGAGTGATTTCCTTTAAGGCCCAGTCCAGACCTTTCCGGTACTGAAGTCCATATTCTTGGAATTTGATGGTGCCGGTTCGGGGCCATGTAGAAGGGAGTGGTGTGTTCTCGATTGTCCAGGCTGCCTGTGGACCACCCAGGAGGGACGGTGTCAGTCCCAATGCCCCCGCACATGTCTATGTTTACATACAGGGATGCGAGACGTTGGCTGGAGGTGGAGACAGTACCTCTTTGGGTGTTTCTGAGTACTCCCTCACCCTCTCCACAGACACTATGTTGTTTTCCACATCTGTCCATGCCCGCACAATCCAGCTCAGAATTCCTGTCACCTGTGGAGTAGTTCACTGTGATGAAGTAGACCGCATGCGAGGATCAGATCAATCAGACAACATTGCAGGCTGTGTGCATGGTGAGTATGAACTCTGGTGTTTGTGTTTGTGGATGGGATCCGGTTGTTTTTGTCTTCGTGGATGGGATCTGTTTGTTTGTGGTTGTCTTCATGAATGAGATCTGTTTGTGCTTGTCTTCATTGATGGGATCTGTTTGTGTTTGTTTCTTTGTGGATAGGATCTGTCTGTGTTTGTATTTGTTTGTGTTTGTGGATGGGATCTGTTTACTTGGAGAGAGTGCGACACGGCCAGGCCGACAATCCCAGGACTCAGTGTTGCTCTGCCCATCACGGAGAAGATGGCAGCTGCGAGAACCAGCATGTTACCCAGGAACTCCAGGTTGACAGCAAGCCACCTGCAATAGTGGTTCAGCTTTAAGTCATGTGGTTGGTGGTTTGTTCACAACTGCCACAAAACTACAAACATCTCAAGTTATAGCCCTGGGCGATAGAACACTTTGACACCTGCTACAGCTCATCAGCTAGTTATTCAACCATACATTATTTAAAAACAGGGCCTTCAGGTTTGTGAAACTGTGAAATGATGGCACCCTCTAGGTGTGAATTATAGAATTGCTGTACTAGAAGGTGTGTGGTGTCACTTTTCTGACCTGGTGGCTACAAATCTGGGGAAGTAGGTGGTCTGGTTGCGGTCGACCCTGTTGTTGGCCTCCAGAATGAACCTGGGCTGCACACAGAAGGCTCGGATCACGCTGGCTCCCTGGACCGTCTCGTTAAAGTGTGTGTAGATGGGCGACCGACTGACCGACTCCAGCCGTCGTAGCTGGCAGGACGTAGCCACGTAAAAGCTCTAAAATTCATACAGAGATGGGGATGGGAGAAGCAGCACGATGGAGGACACTCAAAGATCTCTAGATCATAAAACAATATTTTCATATATTTAAAATACAGCTGTTTTCAAGGTATGAACACTTGAGTTTCACCCACATATAACTCCAAACATAAACATAAATTATATTTACCCCTTCTTACACACCCAATATCAGATTCACACATACAGGAATTTATCTTTGTGATTGCAGGTGGAAATGTTAAGATTGTTGCTCCACTGAAAAGTGCTTCCTAAATCAAGGTTATTGTTATGAACCTCACTATTGCTCACCTGGATGAAGGTGTAGAAGAGAATGAGGGGCAGTATTACGAGTCCTGCGAAAGGACTGGCCATCAGCACGATGACAGCCACCTCCAGCATCTTAAACACGTATCCCAGCATCATCTTAAAGCCCTCGGGGATCATGCAGTCGATGGCGTCTATCTCTTTGGAGAAGCGGTTGAGCAGGTTCCCGCTGGGTGTGCTCTCAAAGAAGTGCATGGGCGAGCGCAGGACGTTGTTGAGAAGGTCCAGGTGGAGGTATCGGGACGCGATGATGCCACCCAGAGAGATGGCCACCGTGCTCCCAAAAATGGCGACCCCTGAAACGACACAACTGCATCGTTACTGCGCCGGCCTGGCGGAACACCTCGAAGCTTAGATGGAGGATGGGTCCTCCTGGCCGAAGCCGTTTCCATGCCGACCTTGCGCGAACCCCAGCGCACAGAACACGGCCAGCTTCACGTCGGCGTCCACCTGAGTGCCATTGACGATGGGGTCGTCAGCCCACACCCGCAGCCAGTAGTTGTAGCCGAGAGAGGCGGCCTGCTGGAAGGCGTAGAGGAAAATGATGGGGACGATGAGAGCGGGACCTATGGTCCTGAAATACTCCCCGTACATCTCCAGCTTCACCTGGGGAGGACATGACGTCAACGAGGGAAGAGCATGTTGATCAGTGTTTAGTGTACAATGGTGCTCAAAATCAACGGCAATTAGAGTCTGTAATCATTGCTTTAAGACCTCAAGGTGGTGTTTGGAAACTGAAAAGCTCATTCACCCTCAGCCGCACCCCCTACGCTGTTCCTGAACATGTCTACATGTCTACAGTGTATTGTTGGGAAACCTGTACTGTTTCTCCCCACTCTCTTCCTACTGAACACGTGTCATGTCGCTGCCAGATGGGGTCGTCACAGCTGCGGTGCTTACCCTGCCGGTGTGGGCTTCGTCCGCCGCGGTGAGTTTGCCAAGCTCCTCTGGGTCCTGTTTCTGCTCGGAGTCCGATAAGGTCTCCATGGTCTGAATACTGGCACCACCCATGTCTCCGCTGCATAAAACATGTACGGGGAGTTCAGTCTGTGACTGTTTAGTAGGAGTTTGGTAGGAGTTTGGGAGCAGTTTGGTAGAAGTTTAGTAGGAGTTTGGGACCAGTTTGGGAGGAGTTATTTTATATCATGGTTCTTAATGGGGAACTCAGCCTGGGGACTATGAGACACTGTGACTATGAGACAGACAGGGTCTGTACCCTGTTGAATTTTGTTTACCATTAGCTATGATAGTTAAGCCTGAGGTACATTTTTGCTATGGCAAGTTGTTAATCCAACATCAAACAGTTGTTTCACTGTCCAGTTTCCTACATAATGAACTACTCTGATCTTCACTATGTAGGGTAGATAGAGTCAATTACCAAGCCATTTAGAACACTGCGGCAGCATGCGATTGAGAAACACTGGTCTAATACAGGTGATGAAGGAGGTGTTTCAAGGCAGAATGTACACAAAGGTAGTCCCCTGGGGGCAGGGGTTAAGTGCGCCAGATCTGATAGACATTAGGTGATGAAAGCTTAAGTATGTTAATTTGTTTTACCTGATAAGCTGCTCTCGAGACAGATCAATGGAGAAATCTGTCATGCTAAGTCGAGAGACCGGCGTCCTCGTTCCTGAAAGGAAACACAGTAGTATTTTTAGGTACACTGACCTAAGCATCTTTCTTTTCTGCCTTTTTTGTAGAAGTGACACATTCTCACCTCTGTATGCTGAGCTGTCTTGGCGTTCGTTGCCGGCGAAAGTTTTAACGAAGTCTGCGAAGGCTCCCTGTCTGCCCAGCAGCTCCGAGTACGAGCCTGTCTCCGTGATCTCTCCGTCCACCATGACAAGGATGAGGTCGACCTGCGGCAGGAAGCTGAGCCCGTGGGTCACCAGCACGCGCGTCTGTTCTCACCAACACACACACATATACACACACACACAAACCACAAAGCTGAGATCTCCCTTCAGGTCATACTTTGTTTCACGACACCCGTAATTAACACACGTCTTTGATCAAAATAAATATGTGACTATCATGACAGTAATTGGGATTTACAGTACAAAGGGAAAAAAAAATGGAACGCCACGCAAGCAAACGTTACCTTATCTTTGAGTGTCCCTTTAGGGCCGATGACCTTGTCAAAGATGTGCTGGCCCACGTGTGGATCGACAGCAGACAGCGGGTCATCCAGCAGGTACACATCGGCTGCTCGGTACACAGCTCGTGCTAAACTCACTCTCTGTTTCTGTCCTCCAGACAGGTTCAGCCCCTGCAGGAACGTGTCTATCAGTATAACCTCAAGTCAAACGCAGATGTCTGTATTACACTGAAATGTCACCACCGAACACTGTGACTACACAGTCAGCAGCACACAGGTCACCATTTCTGATGACTGTTGACTGTCAGATTATGTGACCCAAGTGTACCATCATTGAGTTAAATACCAATTGTAATGTGTTTAGGTGACGTGATTGCTGACAGCTGTGTGCTGCTTTGCTGATAGTCATAAATACCTTTGTGCAAATTAATGTCAGAAGATGACAATACCTGAAAACATTTTGATTGGTTGAATGTAGAAAAGGATCACATATTCTGATGAGCGCAAATGGGTACTTGATCAATTACAGTTTGTTTCCTTACACTGAAATGTGTATGGTAGTGTAGTGACAGTTTGAGTTAATGTACAGTCTGCAGTCACAGAATTCGACAGATAACATCAGTGCTAATGATGACACATTCATAAATATTGCTAAATAATGTTTAGCAATAATAAGCCTGGTCCACCAACCATACAACAATGTTCAGAGTTTATTACGTAGGCCTATGCAAATCTTTATTATATAAATATATAAGTATGTAAACATTTTAATTTCTTCATTTGCTGCAAACACCTGTTTGTACTAGCCAGCGTGTGAGCATCAAAGCCTGTGGGCTATCAGTTAGCACATGCTAACTAATGCTACATTTCAAGATTGACAGCACATATGTTTGTTAGAAACCCATTTTCACAAATTTCACTTTCTCAAAGTACAAATTGAGAGCTAATGTTTTTTTCTGCTTCTTTTGCCAATAAAATCAAACCTGAGTTGACACCTATCCTGGTTTGACCCTGGACAATGGCACAGGGCAGTACACTAATGTCAGTCACCCACGCCAGTTTATATTTGCATTGTTTAGAAAGCAGATGCAGCTGAACCGCACAGCTGGTGTTCAGAATCCAAACATTATTCTTTGCATCTAATGCCAGAGATCGATGTCAGCAGTGTTCACAGGGCATCCCACCTTCTCTCCTATCTCAGTGGTGTCTCCCCCAGGTAGGATGTCCAGGTCAGGGAGGAGGGCACACGCCTCCAGCACTCTGTGGTACCAGCTCTCCCTCCTCTCCTGCCCAAACACGACGTTCTCCCGCAGGGTGGCATTCTGGATCCAGGCCTGCTGGGGTACGTACGCCACCGAACCCTGCAGGAAAATGTTGGAAGAATCTGTCAGTCAGTGTGAAACTGGTGCTTTGTAACCTGTTGGCCAGGAGATGTGGGACAGGTTGTGGGGTGATGTTACCTTCACGGTCACGTGCCCGCTCCTCTTCTCAGTCTCGCCCAACATGGCAGACAGCAGGGAGGACTTCCCACTGCCCACGTGGCCCACCACCGCCACCACAGACCCATGTGGAACTTCCACATTCACTCTGTACAACACAGCAAATGAGCTTGTTTTTACTGTGTGCTGTGACTGTCCTGACCAGTCACACAATCTGCTTAGATATTCTTAATCATATGTCATTATCATGTCATATTGCAGACCAGGCCATATAAACCACTTCATTTTAATATAATACCACGCTTACAGTAATATAGGAGTGTTTGTGCCCATACTGTACAGCCCCATTAGGTGAGTTAGAGTGATCACTCATTGTGTCGTCACTTCCTCTGATGGCATTAACTGGGCTTTACATTTGAGATCAATTTAAGCTTGAATTTAAAATCCAGTTCAATTGAATTTAACTCTGTTAAATTTTCAAGCACGTTTAAACTAAAATCAACCCGGTTATGTAACTCACCGCTTTAGGCATGGTGGCCCGTCTCTGGACCAGCTGAAAGTGCCGTTCTCAATCACAACACTGTTGCCGTCTGAAGGGAAGACCAAAGTGCCATGTGTTCATAATGGTGGAAACATTTTTGTGCCTGCTAACCTACCACACCTCATTAGTATATTACAGTTTACCATACACTTCCTGGACTTCCTTCTCTGAGCACTAATGACTTATTTTTGTGTTACAGAAGAACATTATAATGAGCTCAGATGTGGCCTCCATACGCTTCCTGGCATGTTTCTCCATAACAACATAACACATGTTAACAACATATGCTTCTGTCAGGAAGCACTCTCCTATTAGTGGGAAAGGACGCGTGGGCTAATTATGCACTGTATGTGCCCACTGCTCATGCTGGTGTGGGAATCGATAGTAATGATGGAGAGGCATAGACGATGGTGCAGATGATGGCGTAGGCGATGGCGTAGATGTGGGCTCTCTTTCCCTCCGAAAACATCCTGTTCTCCAGGCTCTATCCCAATTCTAAGTGTGGACTGTAGAATGGCCAGCGGCCAGCGCATGAGGTCGTGTTCTTCAGCTGGACGTGTTCACCACATCCTACGCCCAGCTGACACCCACCCCACTGCCAACTCGACAGTGTCAAGAAACCCTGAATGTCCTGATGTGAATGTCTTACTGCAGAGAGGTATGGACTCTCCAGGACAACATCACTCTCATTTACATTTACATGTCAACCCAGCCTGGTCAGTTTCCTGTTAGATGTCCATACGATGTGTTTTAAAGGACAGTGTTTTGACAGGTTTGACTGAGAGCTGTATTATTTTGAGGATCCTGTATTAAGTTTCCGTCTGTGCTTTCATGAGCCAGAAACAAGCACACTTTCCACATAAGTGTTATGATGTAATCCACCTGCGGTTTGGTCAGTGACATGAGTGACTCGAGCTTGTTTACCATGTAGCGTTAGCAGAACACTAGGCTGTAGGACACTCCTCACACACACTCACAAAGGCTGTAGGGCTCTCTCCTCACACACTCTCACCAGGGCTATAGGGCACTCTCCCCACACACACTCACCAGGGCTGTAGGGCACTCTCCCCACACACACTCACCAGGGCTGTAGGGCACTCTCACCACACCATCTAGCCTCAGCTCATCCTGACAGAGGAACTTCCCAAGCCGCTTAAGAGAAACCACAGCCTGGAGGGATATGACACAGCAGGAAATGAGAATAACTACAAAGATCAACAACAAAAATAAGATATATATTATATGGAGAGGTAAATCCCTGTCCATGTAAGGGTGAGAGTGTTGTCGTTGGGAAGGTTATGTGGAGTGTGTAAGGTTGAGAGTGTTGTTGTTGAGATGGTTGTGTGGAGTGTGAGACAGCCGTGTGTCATCTGCTGTGGTGTCACACATGCCTGCATGGTGGAGCTCATGGCAAACGGAAGCTGACTCAGAGGGGTCTTCAGGATGTTTATGAGTGCCATGGAGACAAACACCTTCTGAGCGTCCAGGACGTTTTTCTCGTCGGTCAGCACATACACTCCAAACATGGCGAATGCAATCTGAGGACATGGAGAAGCTCTGGTTCAGTTACGAGGTCATATATCGCATGACATTGTTTAGAATGTTCCTTGCTTAATTAACTGCTTGAGTAATTAACCATTAAGCTTATTGCTGTTTGAGGATGAGGATCTCTGTGAAGCATACCAGGAAAGTAGAGGAGTTGAAGGAAGCGATGGATATGGAGTAAAGGATCTGAGACTTCTTCAGGGCTTGGAGCTCCTTTTCCCTGTAGGACAGAACCTTCTCCAGAAAGGCCTTCTCCCAGGCGTAGAACTTTAGGATCTTGATCCCATTCAGGATCTCATTCATCAGCTTGATACGTCCATCCATGTACTTCATCTGGACCTCCTGAGTGTGTTTAAATGCACATAAGCCAGACTTGATCTAATGTGCTTATTTGATCTTTGCCTTTTTACATTGTTTTTTACATTTTACATTACATTTTACATTTTACATAACAGATTGGTGATGAGGATTTTCAAATATGCCAAGGTGCCTGCATGAAAAAAAACTCCACCTTTAGTACTTAATGTGTTAAAGGTACGACCTTTGAACTCAGTCCACATGGCTGTTAACACTTTGTACAGGAGACAAGACCAAAGAAGAGCGCACCCTGGCAGGCCACCATGAATTTGTTTTTCAGGAGAAACCAAATACTGGGTTTCTGCTTTGGCATCAGTGGGGAGTGCTCTGTGGGAGGCTTCTATATGAATGGAGTGGTGGGCGTTAGGGCGTGATACACTCCTGACTGCCTGTGCCCATCTACTCCTGCCTGTTTAATGGCAACCGGCCGTGGCACTGCTGAGGTGCCAAAGCTTGGTCAGGTGTGTAGTCAGGGGCGTGACCAGGGGTGTGGTTGGAGGCATGGCCAGGGGCGTGGTGTTTGTTGGGCTGGTGGGCGTGGCATGTGTCAAACCTGTAGTTTGCTCCGCATCTTGGCGATGAGGCCGTTGAGAGGAAAGATGAGGATCACCGTGGCGATGCCAGCCAAAGCTGATGGGCCCAGTCGCTACAGTAGGTACGTAAATGACAAAAGTCAATACACAGCAGAGCTGCCAGCTTCATGTGCTGCTCCCTGGTACTAAAATTAAAAACCATACACTAGTTACAAATACATGGAGAAGATGAAACCTTACGGATCCTTTGTCATATATTCTTCCAAATGGAAACCAGGATCTAAACAATAATTACATTCATAAACCACCCTGATGATCTGCGTTACTATGGCGTAGCCACCTTGGCTAACTCCCCTCCAGTGTGCTCCGTGTTACAGGCATGTGCAGCTTCTGTGTGGCTTGTACAGGTCTCCATTACCTGCCAAAGGAAGTAGAGGCACAGGCCGATCTCGATGGGTGCCAACCACACAGCGCTGAAATACACCACAAAGTCCATGAGTTTCTGTGTGTCTGCAGACACCAGGTTCACTATCTCCCCAACCGTGCAGGTCCGGCGGGCGGCGCTGTTGATGACCAGAGCCTGAAGGGAGACGGGAGGATAAACGCTGAAAAAGGTGCTCCGCAAGTATAGAAATATCACATTATGTTTGCCATTGTGGACAAGGGGCACTACCTTTCTGTAGATGAGGCCCATGATGGCAGTTTTGACCCTCATGCCCACAGTAAAGCAGGTGTACATGTACTGATGGTTGAACAGGGACTGCAGACAGGAGAGCAGGAAGAGACTGACTGCAAATAGGTACCCCTTCCACAAGGGGGCTTCCTCATCTCTCATGAAGCCCAGCAGCAGACTGAGGAATGAAAGAAGAGTAGTCATGCCACATTCTTGATGCCTGAGCTAGAACAACATCTACTACGGAGATCTGGCTGGACCAAGAGATTTATGGAGATGATCTGGCTGGAGAGAGAGATCAACTACAATGGAGACCTGACTAAAAGTTACGTCAATCTGCGAAACAACAACTCGGGTGTGTTTAATTCTTTCTATATGTGATGTAAACTCAGTGTACAGTACTATGTTGACACTTGGATGTGCACTGTAGCAGCTGAGCGTAGCGTTAGCTACAGCAGAGCAGACCAGTGTGTGACGTGTTTCATTAATAACAAAACCCCACCATTATTGTCATAGCAGCCATTACTGCTGCTCTCCCACATGGGGGAGGGGGGGGGGTATGTGTCAGGATGTGTGGGGGGGGCTTCTGTGCTCCTGGATCACACTGCTCACCGCAGCTCCCTGTGGGCGGCGCCGGCTGGTCGTCTGGCTCAGTGCTGCGTTTGGGCTGTGCGGCAGCCAGAGGCGGTCCAGCTCACCGCTGTTACCCACGGGAACATGTGGGCGCTAGGCATCCTGCACTGAACTGAGCCTGGAGGTGAGCTCTCCCTTGAGAAAGATTCTGTGGATCTCCTGGTCGTCTTCAGTACTGTCTGCTTAGATTCTATTCTCACAGATGGGAGTTGAAAATATGGAGTGGCTGGCTTTGGGTTCTGAGGAGCTCTTAGACTTCCCATCTAATTATGTCAGGTGTCAGGACAGGTGTCAGGACAGGTGTGGACATGTGTGCCGTATACGTTCTTCATACGCAGTGCTCAGAAGACCCAAAGCCGAGTGTCCTGTCCCTCTCACCTCAGGACCTGCGGGATGGAGAACATGAAGGCATCCTGGATGATGAGGCACAGCGTTCCTGACAGGAAGCATGGCCCGAAGGTTCTGGCTAGTGTGCGGAGCAGCAGAAGTCCGGAGCCCTGTTCCGCCCGTAGCTTCTGTAGCAGCTGCGTCTGTTCTGTGATCCTGTAGCCGAGAGGTCGGGGACAGCTCTCGCATTCCTCCTGCCTGGACACACACCATGCAGCAGATTAACCGACAGGGTTTGGACCAACACTCCTTCAGTATGGGCTCAGATATCCCAGAGTTTATACAGCACAGGTGAACTTACAGGAGAACTCTAGCATTAACTGGCTTTAGGGTGTTTTGCCAAGTGCCTGATTCTAGAGGTGCAGACAATGCAAAACGTATATCTTGTGGATGTTTGTTGAGGTTTAGTCTTCAACTTATTAATCCTTAATTAACATAATTAATTATTTTTGTAGGTAAAAGGGGTATTATGTCATTACTGTGTAAATAGTATTTTAATGCTCTTATTCAGTCAACACTTGTGGTCATGAATGCGTGTGTATATGTAAGTATATGTGTCATTAGAATAAACTTGATTGTAATTCAGTACTTTACTATGGAGGTATCACGTAAATATCATGTATATATCATGGATGGTGATCTTAATTTCTGGTGAACTGATTGACTAAGTTTACACTGAGGACTTTCTACATATAAAGGATCTGATGGTGAAATGAACATAGAACTTGTCTTACTGCTGAGGATTAGTGCAGTGTGTGGACCACTCCCTCTCCAGATCACTCATGATCTTCTCCGAAGTGTCCTCTCCCCGCAGAGCCCAGAGATCTTCAGCTTTCAAGGGTGAACGGAAGCCTCGGGTGACCAGGCTGAAAGGTGTCCACACACACACACACACACACACACACACACACACACACACACACACACACACACACACACACACACACACACACACACACACACACACACACACACAAACACACACACACACACTTTTTTGCTGTTTACTGATAATGTCTTGAAAGCAGAAAAAGCATCTACTCACCCACTAAACTACCAAATTAAAAGTTTAGACAGGAAGGACACATCTACTCACCCACTAAACCACCAAAATAAAAGTTTAGACAGGAAGGACGCATCTTCCTCGGGACATGGGTTCTATCAGACAAACATAAATATGTTACCAGCAGCGTCTTTTGCTTATCTCTCAAAACTATTAAGAATTCCTTCATATTCAAACAACACTCAAAACACATAAGGGCTTCAGAATGATATGGTACCTTCACACAGGCCGGTTTCAGAATGCCGGGACGCTGATCAGCAAAACAGCTCAAAACCAACTGAGCCAGCTGCAAGGAGAAGCATGTGAAGAAAGCCAGTGTTGGCACGGAGTCTTCTGGGAAACCCTACAACACAGGGAGGCTTGCTGGTGAAGACACTCTAGAAGGAGCCCAGCTCCTTCCTGCAGAACACTAACCCCATACCATCCAATAACAATGCAAGCATTACATGTGTAAAATATGGTCTGGTCTTTGTTTTGAATTCCAGTGCATTTGTGGAAAGTTTTAACCAAAGTAGGATTGTCTATGTTAGAGTATGCACAAACAGGATTGAGAGTAAAATGGTAATGAAAAAAAAAGTCTGTAATAAAAATAAATGTTGAATTCCACAGAAAAAAATCATTCCTGTCATAAAAATAAAGTAAGAGGTTCTGAAGATGATTGTCTAAAGTTGTCTACAGTAACATTATTGCAAATAAGAAAAAAGCAGATTGTTTATGTCTGAAGAGCAGACGGAACCCAGCGGGTCAGAGACGCGGGGGCTGGCATGTGGGTGCTGGGGTGGGTTGTTGTGAGCTCAGAGGCCCCTGTGCGGGGTTTCTCGCGACCGGAGAGAAGTGTTCTGCACCACAGGAGTCCCACGCTTCCTGCAGGGCCACGTTGAGCATGGCAGCATAGGGAGCAGGTGGAGACGGTTGGAGCAGAAGGCTGTATCACCCCCCCACCCTCCTAGGGTTAGGGTGGATGGTGGTGAACGCTGCTGAGTGTTGGAGTGTTCCTATAACAACAAGCTCCCTTTCAATCAGTTGTTGCCGTGCCTACCGCAACCCCACGTCAGGATTAATGACTCGATAAGTCTTTCCTGAATACTCCTTAATCTTGGTGTACCCCAAACCACTGGGTGCGGATTATTTCTGCAAATGGCTTCTGCAAGGCATGGTAATGACAGGCCTCAGTCACGACAGCTCTACGCAGGAAGGGGCCCCTTGGGGTACTGACAACAAATCAAAACAAAATGTCAAGGACGGACATTAAATGTCAGATGAGAAGTGTGAGCTCTGGTTTTCCACGCTGTCCTGCGTGTGGTTAGGGGGCGGGCAAAGCGTACCGGGACGCGTTCGTTTGTCGGCTGTAGCCAGTGGCTTCCTCGTTACAGCTCTAGTTGTGGACCTCCTGCATTTGTGATCATTTCTATTGTGGCCGGGCAAATAAAACTGATCTGAAGCCAGTGATGTGCTGCGTTTGCACTGATTCGATCTGGCTGCCCAGTGTGGGGTCTGAGCCGGAGACAGGACCCAGCAACAGTAACGCAGCTTGGCTGTAGTGCAGATTTGCTCGACGGACGCCATCCATCTCTGTGGGCTGCTGACCCAAATTCTGTCAGATGGCTGAGTCTTGAAAAAATGTAGGTCAGTTGCCACATACAGCTGCCTCTAAGGTTGTGTAAACACAACCTGCGTTTACTCAGGCAACCTTGTACAGTTCTGGGCAACGCAGTAATAAAGAGCACATTTCAAAACTCCCTGCTACACATATAACACTGGGAGAACTCGCACCTGGGTGCATAACTCACTTATTTACAGGGACACTTTCAGAGCAGAGCACAAGGTCACTGAGTTGTTAGACTTTCTGCACATAGGCAACGAGTTTGATCAGAGCTCAGTAAGCACTGCTGAACCCTGACCTTCAGCTGCCCTGTCATTGCTACCTGAACATACCACTGTGGCTGATCTCAGACCCAGAGGTGGGGACTCGAGTCACATGACTTGGACTCGAGTCAGACTCGAGTCATTAATATTAAGACTTTAGACTTGACTTGAAAAAATATTCAGAGACTTAGACTTGACTTGGACTTTTACACCAATAACTTGGGACTTGAATTGGACTTGAACCTGTTTACTTGCAAAGACTTGATTTTTTTTTACCACAAATCTAAATTTTAAAACGCATATTAATATTTATAAAGTGCGCCCCATTAATTTCATTTCCGTCCTTCTGACGCAGACCAGTCCTCTGCTTTTCCACACTCTGTACGTGTGTGTGTGCATGAGCTGCAGCACAACCAATCAAATGGGGGGTTGGCGAACGTAAATTTTTACCGGGCGAGGTGTAAAATGGACACAAATTAAGTATTATATCGCGATCGATCGATCGCCAGTGGTTGGTGCCAGAGCGAACTAGTAACTCATTGAATCATAGACGTGGATCAGAGGTAAATAAACTAGATTTTTTCCGGCGTGAGAAATCGGATGTGTGGCGTGAGAGCGTGTGAAGACGGTCAAATGCGTGTGTCTCACGCTCAATGCGTGAGAGTTGGCAACACTGGGTTCTGTATCTGAACTCGGGGAAGAGAGCCTCTCTCTGTCACCATCATAATATCCAGTTCTATCTCAGCATGGATTGTGTATTTGAAGACATCTACGTCGAGAAAAAAATATATTGACAAAAGTGGAGCGAGTTTTCAGCTATGGGGACATCATTCATCGTGCACAAATGACATACAGACTTTTGGCCAGCAAATGCAATGCAGAATAGTTTACTGAAATGTCTAAAGTTGCAGATTCCTGTTAATTGTTCAGTTCTTATATTTGTTTGTCTTGTGTCACTCATGTTCTCCAAGAAACCAGATAAGAGAAGAGAGGGAAAATGCTGTTATGGTTCTTTGTATTGTACTGTGAAAATATCAGCACTTTTTATTTGAACATGGAGTTCTACTTAAGACTTTTTCACAGAATATTTATTTCTGGAAAATTGTAGTTTAAAGTATGAATATTTTTGCAGCTAAGTTTAACAAATTGAACTGTGCAATAAAGAGGTGTAATTTTAATTTTTTTTATACTTCGTGTTTTCAGTTGCACATGTTTTATCAAGATTTGAGGAGAATACAGATTTAAAAAAGAACGCATGTCTATTATTTACATTTGAAATATACCTGCAACATTGGTAAAAAAAAAAAAAAAAAGACTCGAAAGGACTTGAAATTCCAAGTTTCAGACTTGGGACTTGACTTGACTATTGCCTGTCTTGACTCGAGACTTGACTTGACTTGAGTGTCTTTGCTTGAGACATGACTCGGGACTTGAGGTATAAAGACTTGGACTTACTTGAGACTTGCAAAACACTGACTTGGTCCCACCTCTGCTCAGACCTGCAGCTGCTCTATAACTGATACCTGATCACGCCACAGTGACTGATCCCAGACCTGCAACCCATGTGCTGTTTATGTTTATGAGTTGACTAGCTGGCGTGGGGTAAAAATGGGTGTTCTTGGTTCTTGTGGGAGTGTCCTGCTAGTGTCTGTGCTTTGATTGGGCGGCTTCCATTTTGGGCCTGTCTAGACATAGTCCCACAGTGTTTATCAGCTCTGCTAAAGAGCAGTTGTGAGACCAGACCCTATAAAAGTCCACTTGAAAACAAAATATGCAGGTTTACTCGATGCACACACATGATCTTTGCATGATTGTTAAGTGTGTGCAGAGATGCCGTGATTAGGGAGAGTGATGCCCACAGACCTCCAGACAGGCAGGGGAACGGAGATGTGTGGTGAAGGCACCCGCAGATGTAAGAATTTGTGGGGGTTTTGGTGTCTGTCTGGAGAAGGAGCAGCCGAAGTGGATGGTTCATGCCTAGCCCTCCTGTGCTTCCTGTGTTGGCACGCCGAGCTAACCTCAGACACACTGCTAAATAAACGCATCGCTGGTCAGGAGACCGATTGGGTCATTACAGCATTGCAGGTCTGTGGGAAGCAAACACTAGAGCTGAGGTACAGACAAAAAAATAGATGGGAAACGTGAAGACTGATGAAGCTAAGGCACCTCCTTAGACATCAGGTTTATGTCCCAATAGAGTGCTATTTTTGGGACACTAAAAACAAGTATGTGTAGCATATAGCAAATCCAGTGTGTTTGGGGAGTGTTGTGCTGCAGTGCATGTTCAGCCCACCTGTTCAGCTACAGCCTGGATGTGCGCTCGTAGGGGGACCAGGGAGCACAGCACCGCCAGTGCCCAGAAGAGGAAGAGGAAGGGCGAAGAGCGACAGCCCTTCATCCTCTCCACCTGAACTACACACACAGCCAGCACCTGCGGATGGAGGATCGGGTCACTGCTGTAGCTGCAGACTTTAGGGTGGAGAAGAAAACATCTGGACAGAGCAAACACGGAGGCCAGGTGGAGGTGTCCTCCGCACAGTGCTAATATGAGAGTGTGCTGAAGCCCTGAACGTTACAGCCAGTGTTTACAAATGGTTCCCTGGCTGAAATTTTGATGTTTCGCCGATGCCCCTCAGACCGGGCCATCTTGGGCCTGTAGACGGAAGTGCTGTACGTTGTGAATGTTTAGTCTGTGTCCAGGGCGTGGAGTGAGATATGTGGTGGGGCTGGTTGTGAAGAAGAGCTCTGTTGAACCTGGTGTCTGCAGTGACCACGAGGGAAAGAGACTTGTTTGTCCTGATCTCTCTGGGAAAGGACAGGATGCCGGCTCTATGTCCAGACAGCCAGATCTGTGCACTTAAATGTAAAACCTACAGCACGTTTAAATAGAAGACTCCTTCTTCAGTGTTCTGTCAAACATACCTACTGAAGGCAAGTGTGTGTATAACATGACTTTAAAAGAACTTTTGATTTAGTTTTGGGCTTAGAATATTTAAAGCATCTTGAGAAACTTATGGTCCTGTGTAATAGAATTTCAAGTGATTGTGAATTAATGGAGCTTTTACAGTGATAAAGGTGTATGGAGTATAGTGATGAGCATAGTGATGGAGTAGTGTAGACGTTACCATAGTGAGGCTGCGGATGCTGGGGCCAAGGAGGAAGACCATGTGATGATCAATGTCTCTGCTCCTCTTCACGAGCAGGTAGAGCAGTTCCACCAAGCCACATGAGGCCAGACACAAACCCAGAACCTAGGCAGCCAACAGAGAGAGGGAGAGAGCAAGATGAATATGCAGTCTGGTGATGTTCTATCAGAATGCACAGTACTGTCTGACGTGCTCAGGTGCAACTAAATCTGCTGTTTGCATTTAGTGCATGTGAAGATTTCTCCCCTGCTCAAAGACTCCAAAGCATTGGGTCAGTAAGACTAGACACGGCCAGCGTGTCAGCGTGTGTTGGCGTGTCTGCAGAGCGGTAGGTGTGCTCGGCCTCCTCACATCCCTTCTGACTCACCGTCTTGGCACCACAGAGAGTGGACGCAGCAATGCGGCCGTGGTCCTGGAACCTGCGGTAGACGAGGTAGAACGGGCTGCAGAGCCAGAGGTAGAAACAGGGAAGCCACACCAGCACCGTGTGCTGGAAACACTGGGTCAGGTCCGGGTGAGGGGTGTACCATGTCAGGTTCCAGTCCTGAAACACACACACAACTCCAGTATAAACTCCGTTTCATCATAATATTTATAGCAGTCTGCTCTCAAATGTCACTTAGAGCCCAAAAGTTGACTAAGCCCAGTGTTTGACTAAATAGCTAATGGAAATTCTTGTTAATCTGGACCAGTATAATCAGGGTCTCTGAAACTGGACCATGATGTTGGATCATGTAACCATTCTATACATTTTGTGAAACAATAAATAAATTCTGTAAATGATTCATTTAGATGGTATTATTGATTTCCATATTCATGTGGCAGGTCTGTATTATGTGCGTGTTTGGGGAAAGCTCATCCTCTTTGAACATGTCCTCACTGCTGACTTGTTAAGTGTTTTAATGTTAGCTGCAGGCCAGAGAGGTAAGGAGCACACGGCAGTTAAATGAGCTGTCACTCAGGTGACACGGACCGCCTCTCTGGTACAGTGTTCACTCAGAGCTCCAGACCAACACCTACGCGGATCAGCGCAGTTGATTCAGGACTGGCTTTCATGTTTATGACTGGAATCGTGCAGCCTAAGGGAAGATCAGTAGCTGCTATTGGGAGAATTACATAGCGTGCGTTATGTTTTGTGATGTCTTTTGGCCTGAAAACTCTGGCATGTCTGATATTGCCTACTGTACGCATGCAATCCCTAAGCCACGCCCCTTAGATCTTAAAAGCCTTTCTTCCTGCACATTTACATCGTGCTGTTTGGGCTTGGTGTTCTGCATGTGGATCTGTGTGCGTTAGCCGTCTTTGTGCACACAGTCCTACTTCTGTGTTGTGTTGTGTAGTGTGTTCTTTGGCACTGCAGCTGAAGAGTGTGATCATTAGCTGACTGTAACAGATGGAGAAACTACACCCTGCATGACTACATTAACCCTGTTCAACGATCCAGCACAAGCATTTATGTGGTTTATTTACAGTGGCATATTATGGTAGTGAGGGCTGTTGAGCCTGCTCTTCCGTGGTGTTGCCCTGTCCACAAGGTCTTCGAGATGGCAGCTGAGCATTGATGTGAGCCCAACGCATGAAGTCTGAGAGCAGTCCGAATCGTTCAGTGCAGACACATCTGCCTCTCTAACCGCAGGGTTAAATGCAGCAACCGAGGACCCGGGTGGTTGGAGCGTCTCTGTGGCAGGGGTCCAAACCTCAGGAGCCATTTCTCCTTTTAGATGATTCACGGTGACATTACTCGCTACATCACACTTGCTCTTGCTCTGTGGAACGTCTAACAGAAATGCACAGTGACTGAATGATGGTGGTTTTGCTGCTCAGTTGTTGCTAATAGAAAGGAATCGAAGATAAAGGTATAAAGTCTGAATTGCACAAATGCGTGTGTTCACACGTACACACACACACACACACACACACACACATACACACACACAGCCTCACACATGTTTCAGTTGTTCCAAGCATTGTGAGTGATTTTGAAAGCTAAATAAATTGTGGTGAAGATTGGGATGGTTTACGAGAACCTTCTGCCCACAGGTGAAATGTGCTGATCCAGCTCTGAGAATGTGTGGTTGAGTAACTGCAAGACTGTGTCACACACACACACAGAAGGGATGACACACAGCGCTGTGATTTCTGGGATGTCTGAGAAGCAAGAGAGGCCTTCTCAGGTAGAACATCTGTGTAACCTTCCAAACCTGCCAAAACCTCAAGTCCAAACTTGTCAAAAAGAGGTCCTGCTTTTAGAAGCGATATGGCATCTCTGAGAACTTGTTTGACTTTAAGCGCTTTGGGCAATGGCAGGATTCTGAGAAATATTGTATGCAGGCATGAAGGTGTTTTGTGGCATGGCAGCATAAGAGAGCAGCATAGCTGGCAGGTCTTCAGTGGCTCTGTGGCATCACACTGCGATCCACACACCACAGAGGGAGAGAGAGAGAGAAGGAGAAAGAGGGAGAAAGGCCGAACAAAGCCACAAGCTCCCCACATCGTCACATACACTCAGTCTTTGTAGGTCTCTTCGCTGTGCTGTGAGGTGAGGGAAGACAGCTATTGTGAGCCATTGAGTTCAGACATGCACTCAAATCCCAACTCAAATCAATTAAATCCTCTCCAAGTACTAAGTTCCTCAATTCCCTTGTCCCTGTGTTGTCTTGCTGTCATGTAAACATGTAAACATGTTTAGTTGCTATGTTGGATATAACTGTGTTTAGTCGTTACTGAAGAACTGCAGCCTTAAAGTCTGGAATTTAAAGCATTTAAATACTGAAAAGCTGCTGGCTGACATAATGGATTAGTCCGTGGGGCATATGACAGTAAGCAGCACTTTTCTGGATTATAATCAGGTTTATAATCAGGTTTAAATTCTGTACCTAGCGGGGGGATCCAACAAGACAGTGTGAGTGTGGCTGTACTGGGCGGGTTTGCTTCTAATGTTCTAATAGAACATAGGTTCTAGACTGCTTTGACAAAAATGTTTAAAGTGTTAAAAATAAGAAATATCAAGCAATAAGTACAGTAAACCTTAGACACCCTCCAGATGTGCCCCGATTTAGGAATCAGGATTAATTAGATATTGAGTCATTGGGAATTAGAAAAATGCAGTTCTTTAAAAAAATACAATGTTTTTAGGTAAAGAGAATACATCTGTCCCTGGAGAGCAGCCTTCTAATGTGTCCTGTTTTGCTGACTTGCAGAAAACCTGCTGTTATCTACCCTTCTCGGAAAAACACAAAGCTAGTCAGAGAGTTTGATTTATGACATCATGCCCTGCACTGCCCAGTGTGTACAACCTTTCACCCACGTTGTGAAATATTTTGCCATGGTAACACCAGTGTGTGTGACAGGGCTACAGCACTGCAGCTACATGACTCTATGACTATACAAACCCTAAACTCAGTGTTAGCGTGACCCCTTAGGATAACCTAACGAGTTTAGGTGATGAATGACCCAGTAGAGAGCGATGAGGCCGTGGGGTGAAATACATGTGCGCTGCATGGTCCATGGTACACGTACTTATTCTGCCTAGCATAGTTATGATTAACATAACACACAGTGATGGGTGCCGTAACACAAACGCTGTCAGTTGGCAGGGCTTAATCAAGGTCTCTGGACTGGGCTGTATTCCAAGGACTACAGTATGTAGTTGTATCTACTGTATGCAGTTGTATCTACAGTATGCAGTTGTAGTTGTATCTACAGTATGTAGTTGAATCTACAATAAGTAGTTGTATCTACAGTATGTAGTTGTAGTTGAATCTACAGTATGTAGTTGTATCTACAGTAGGTAGTTGTAGTTGTATCTACAGTATGTAGTTGAATCTACAGTATCTAGTTGTAGTTGTATCTACAGTAGGTAGTTGTAGTTGTATCTACAGTATGTAGTTGTAGTTGTATCTACAGTATGTAGTTGAATCTACAGTATCTAGTTGTAGTTGTATCTACAGTATCTAGTTGTATCTATGGTGTGTTGCATTTTTGTTTTTCTTGTGGACCTCCCACATCTGACCACTCAGTCGACCCTACGACAAAATGTTGGCAAACACAGTAGGTCAGAAGGCATCTGTTTTACCTCTCACAAACAGAAACCTGTAAACTAATAATCAGTGTACTCCTAGCCCTCATGAACCTGGAGGGATTACTGTAATCAGTGTGGTCCTAACCCCCACAAACCTGCAGAGCTGACTGTAATTAGTGTGGTCAAACTTGTGTGGTCAGAGGTTATATGGAGGATTTGCCTACATCTGTGGAAGCCTCCATCTCGAGTGTCCTGTCACTACTGGAAATGGCCAGACATCTACACGGTTCACAGGGTTGCTGAGTGAATCACTGCAGCAGGGATGTATGACTCACTGCAATAGGTTGTTTGAAGTTGAAAACAATGTTCTTGTCTAGGAATCAGACACATGCATACTCATTCATACCACACACTTCAGAACAGCTTCACTGAAGCAGTAGATGGTAAACACTACATTTCACTGTTGGGGTCATTATTGAAGACCTCCTTTATCTACTCACTGGCACAGGTGTCACTCACCCAGAGAGGGTCCAGTCCGCTGAGAGAGCAGAGGTCATCCATCCAGACGTGGTCCTCTTCAGCAGCGTCTGCTCCTCTGCCCGTGGTAAATCTCTGCACCTTAAGGTGACTTTCCGCTCCTCACAGTGGAATTGAGTCTCAGTCTGTGTGCAGTCCTCTCCCTCTCTCACACTCAGCTTGGTTTGAACCCAGGTGGTCGGGCCAGTCCTGTTTAAGAGTGCTGGCCTGCCCTTCTAAAGGTGGGTGGAAGATATGGCTCTCATTTCTCTCTCTCTCACTCTCTCTCTCCTACATTTGCCAGAGGCCACCACAGCACAGACACCACTCCCACACTCCTCCTCACACTCCTCCTCCTCACACTCCTCCAGGTTCAGCCCCCTGCCCCACTCTCACACAACCTCATCCAGACAATCACATGGTGCTGTGATTAAAACATTCCAGGCACTAATGTTTTACGGAGAGACATGACACTACTGGCTTGTTCAGGTGGGTGCTGGGGAAATGATGACAGAGGGTTCCCTTGTGAATTGCTGGATATTTCATTGCCATTACACTAGTGAGGCTGTCTGTGATGCTGTGAGTGCAGTGGCCGTATTTGGATAGGGATCCAACAGCAGCATCTGTGGGTTAGCTGTGGAAGTGCCCTACTGCTAAAAGGCTCTTTCAGCTGCTCAGCATGGCACATGGCATACACACTACTTGCTAATGAAATGACAAACACCGCCACAAAGAATGTAGCATAAACCTGACTATCACCACATCTACCTGTGTGTGTGTGTGTGTGTGTGAGAGAGAGAGAGAGAGAGAGAGAGAGAGAGAGAGAGAGAGAAGGGGACAGTGTATGAACACGCATTGAAGAATCGCTGCTGATGGTATAACACTGCTCCATGGGAGAGTGGCTGGTTCTCTCCAGTGGAAGCACGTGGGAGACGGGGGGGACAGTGGGACAGGGAGACAGGGGAACAGGGAGACAGGGGAACAGGGCGATTTGTAGTTGTCATTGATAATGACAGGTTGTGGCCTTGCTCTCGGGGGACATCTTGGAGTCATCAGAACATGGCAGTGTGGAAAAAGGAACTGCAGTGCGTGAGCTTCAGTGGTCATAGATGCACTTGCCGTAACATGCTGTTTAAACTGCTCTGAGTGGTTACTCACTGTCATCCTGTAGCTCTGTTCAGGTACAGGAATTTGCTCAACAGTGACCCTGGTGCACAGACATCACTGCCAACAATGGAATTAATATACGAAAATGTGACATAAGTCAATGTGTGGTTGTGTAAACATGAGAGAGTAATTCAGTCTGAATGACACTTTAGAGGAGTGAGTACAGTTCAGTAGTCTAGGCTGTATGGGATGTGTCAGCAGTGATTACAGTTCAGTAGTGCAGAATCTATGAGACGTTTCAGCAGTGATTACAGTTCAGTATTGAAGGCTGAGATGTTTCAGCAGTAATTAAAGTTCAGTAGTCTAGGCTGTGTGACACATTTCAGCAGTAATTACAGTTCATTGTTTTCCAGCTGGGCTGTATTGCTGTCTGAGGAGTGTGCTGGTTCAGAAGAAGCATAACACTAGTGCCTTGTGTTGGTTTCAAGTGTCCAAGGGAGCTTCTGAATTCAATATTGACCAAGGTGGAGGCTTCTACAGACATGCTGGTGCTTCGATGCACTGTTTGAGCCTGGTAAAGCGTAGTAGAAGGACAGAAGGCTGCAAAACCTTCTCAACCTTCTCAGTGACTTTGGTTTCTGTACCGCACAGTGGCAGAGCCAGACCAGACAACAAAAGCAATTATGCTCATTTTTGGATCTTTTCAGAGATTTTCTTTCCTGCTGGGTTACAGTTTGGAGGCTTTTACAGACAGATAAACTGTCTGTGTTAACGCACGCTTGTTCTGTGCTTTTAATCCCTTTCAGCGTCTTACTGCAGAGATGAGCAGGAGTCTTGTCTGAGTGGAGCTTTACCTGCGAAAACGCTATAAACCTGTAGATAACAATATACTTCATCATGCTATGTGTGTGTAGCCGGAGCTTTCAGTAGTGTAGCCCACATAAGCAGTTCTGCAGGGCAGATAAATAAATACAGAGAGTGACGCCTAAAATAAGCTGAGAGGAGCCAGAGTCTGCGTCTGCGTGGGGTGTGTCTCTGTTTGCTGGGTCTGCGCTGGCTGCGTCTGTGTTGGCACCTCTTCTCCTGGATCAATAGGAACCTTGCACAGGGCCTGCACGCTTACACATGGTGATACACTACTGCCTCCCCAAACAAGACCCTGGAGAGACTTCTGTCAGAAGGTGACACACAGCCTGGGACGTTCAGAACTGGAGTCCAAACTCCACCAAACCAAAACAAGTGTGGCCTGCTTTGTGTGGGAGGTGACGGAGTATGTGGAGCTCTACGCTGCCTGCTGTTGGAGCAGAGCCACCACACACTCTCATATGCAGTGTGTGTGTGTGTGTGTGTGTGTGTGTGTGTGTGTGTGTGTGTATGTGTGTGTGTGTGTGTGTGTGTGTGTGTGTGTGTGTGTGTGTGTGTGTGTGTGTGTGTGTGTGTGTGTGTGTGTGTGTAAGGCAGTTACAGAAGAAGATTTAAGAACATTTTTTTCCCACAAATTCTAAGAATGTGACTGTCCTCTCATGAGGAGAAAGTCCAAAGTTCACAGTGATCCTGACCTAAAAGTGGACACTGGTCTCTGATTCCCTTCACTTTAAAGAACTGTTGTTCTAGTAAACTAGTTTAACCATATGAATAAAAGCAGCAGATGTTATTCATTCTAACAAAAATAACTCACAAATATAAAAACTATGAAAAAACCCCAAAGCAATTAAAAGTTAACAAAACTCTTCTGTATCTGTCTCTCTCTTCTGTAAGCATGCACCTCTGCAGAACATAACACCATCTACACTGTAATTACTGCTGATAAACGTTAAGATGTGTGTTCGTGCCAGTGTGTTATTTTGTTTTGTTTGATGAGTTCATCTTAGCAACAAAATAAATCTAAATTATTTTTATGTGGTAGCATCTTGAAGCGGTACTTTGTAGAAACAGGTAATTAGGCATAATAGTTCCACCCAGAGATCATTCCCCAGCAGCAATGGAGAACTGTGAGGGATTACTTATGCACACAGTGAATTAGCCTCCAGAGAGTGCTAATGGTCCACCTTCACAAGCTCAGGTTCTGTACACTCTTCCAAAGCTTGGTGGACTCATTTGGCTTCTCCTTGGTGGTCTAAGGGGCTACAGAGGAGGACACAGGCCCAAGCACTGTCCCCTCTCCTCTGGCTTCTGCACATAACATAGAACAGGTCATAGAGCAGTTTTCACAGAGCAGTCTTCATAGAACAGTCTTCAAAGAGCAGTCTTCATAGAACAGTCTTCACAGAACAACTTCACAGAGCAGTCTTCATAAAAGTTTTACAGAACAATCTTCATGGAGCAGTCATCATAGAGCAGTCTTCATGGATAAGTCTTCATATTATCCCAGGAAAAATTGTGGTGGGAAAAAATAAAATATTGGACGGTACTTAGTGACTTGACCCTGAATGATACAGTAGGGAGGTCAAACCCCATGCCCTGTAGACAGAGAGGCCAGTGAAGTGGGTTCATTTGTAAAAAAAAAATGGTTGTTTGTAGAAGACATCGATTGCAGAAGACCTCGTTTGGTAAATCTGAAAGCTTTCTGTGTAGTGTCACTCATCTGCTTTGAGTTTTAAAATTTGTAACATTAATATCGTTAGGACAGGCACTGCTCAGCTCCAAACGAAGTGGTGTAATTATTCAAAGGAAAAGCATATCCTGGTCTCCACTGTGATTTATTCTTTTATCCTTCATTTTTGAACACTCACAGTCAGTTTCATTTTACTGTCAGGAGGCTCTAATTATGGAAGCTTGAGTTTCACAATATGGGTAATTATGATGGCAGAGTGCCTGGAGACAGCTCCCAGGTATTCACAGGTGGGTCTCCAGTGCAGGCTCACAGCAGTACATCCCAATCACAACCTTGTGAAGGAAGCAGCTTCAGTAACACATTTCCTGCAGAGTCACAAAAGAACATCAAGACCAACGGTACTTGTAGTCAGAATTCAACTGTTGTATATTAACTTTAAAAACATTTCCTTTTTAACTTGCATCTAAACAAAACTGACAGATTCCAAAGGCTAAGTCTATTTATTGTCATTTTGCTCAAACATCACGTCTAGTGTGGAAAAAAGACACTAGTCACAATAAACTCTCATTCCTGGCATTCCAGGGGAAGGAGTTTTCATATTTGTGGTCTTCCAGCACCCACCTCTAACCACTCGCGCTTTAAACGCACCACTGGACGGTCATTGTTTCAGTGAAACACATGTGCTCATCTCAAGCCTGACTGGCTTACACACCAGACAGTCTGGAAGCACACTGCCCTGCCTGTCCAGCTAAATGCCTGGATGGACAGCAGTCGCTTACAAGACTGCAGTAAATCTACATTCCCTTTTGAAGGAAAACAAAATGCAATCTCTATTGATCATGACACACTGGCATCATTGTTGTCAGCCTGATTTATCGTACCAGAGTCTCCTACAGGGCAATATTTTAGGAATCAAGCAAATGATTGCCATTTCAATACCATAATATAACAAAATAGCAAAACATGCTTGCTGGTATTACAGATGTAGCCTCATATATCAATAAACAGCAGAGCAATAGAACAATAACATTATTAACAAGATTTAATATAGATGTGGATAAAGCAGACGTTGTATGTACTTTTAAATGTGTCTGTATAACACCTCTCTCTTAATGTCTGACACATTCAGAATGGGACCATCTGCAGCAAAGATCAAATGGCATTTGGAAATGAATGAACAGATCTGAATTAGCAATCAAGAAAAAAATTATAGTGTAACCTAAATATGCAAAGTAGAAGCTGTCATCATCAATTCATTTCTGTGGGCAAACATGGAGCAAAACCAGCTGTAGAAACATGGTGGTTTATGTATTAATGATCTTCCCTGGATCTTAATTTCAGCCATATATGTTGAGGTCATGTTTTAGCCTTGCACCTTGCAAAACAGCTGTAACCCCAAAGAGTTTACTTTGGAGTAGAGGTGTCTTCAACTAAGGATTTTCATAGTCGAATCTGATTCGTCAGATTTTCGCTTTAGTCGACTAATAGTCGAATTGGGTATTTTTTTATTATTATTATTTTTTATCTAGAGCCCCTTAAACGGGATCCCGTTCTCATTCAGGACTTTTTTCCACTTCAAAGTAAAAACCTAAAACACTCAGATAAATGAATAAACATGGTAGGTTGGCTTTATTCAGCTGTTATTTATTTACTTATTTATTTTTTAATGAAACGTTAGAGAACAAAAAAAAGTCTGCAGTGCGCATATCGAACTGTCAGACAGGCACTGTGCAAAATGTCAAAAATATTTTAAATAAAATATGCCTGCCTGAAAATATAAAAAGAATTGCCACACAACAGCAAAAAATATATAAGTAAAACAGTAAAGCAAACAACAACAAAAAATGTTTATAGGCCTACTTGCCGAGACGCGACATGACAACTAAAGGACAACTGAACTGTTTTTTTCGCCTTACGCGTTTAAATGGTATGCCATGTTGGTTGTTGTCGTGTGAAATGAAAGACGTTGATGACATAACTTGCACTTTACTTTGTTTGATTCATCTTTATCCTTTTCAAAATACACCCACACAAAAACTAAAGTTTTTTAGTAGCCATTATAATCTCGGCAGAGTGAATTGGTGTTGTTCACTCATGTGTAACAATTCAATGTTATGACCTTTTTGCAGGACAGATCCGCACTTTAAGAGTTCTACTCCAATAGCTAATAGGAATGATATCGATCTTTGTGAGGACACTGATGTCTCTGTGGTTGTCACCAGACTGCCCGGGACAAGCAGTAAAGCCAAGGACATAACAGCACGCCGTCATGATGTCTGGTAATAAACAGCTGTGGAAGAGTTTACTGCCCCCTCTCTGTGTGCAGAACACAAGATGAAACGTATTACATTTAAATGATTTAATTAAACAATAATAACAGTGGGGTCATTTGCATATATATTTAATTATGTTTCTAATGTTGCAGGAAATATTTCTCTACATCACAGTCATATCCCAGAGGACTCTTTTGAAAACCTTCTAAATAGCTGTACAGTTAGTGGCCTAACAGCGCATTTGTTTTGCACATTGGTACAGTACGTAAAAGAGATCAAGGGCGACTTTATTTTACTGTTGTTCTAAGAACACTGGAACATCGTGTTTTCCCCAGTAGATGGCAGTAGTTTGCACATTGATCCACAAGGGCTAGGCGCTTCCCTCTCCTGCTGTTATATTTTATTTGGCGCAGGTGTGTTGAAGCTTCAGCACAGTCCCTAGACGCATCACAACAGTCGGCAAACCATAGGGACCTAAAACATAATTCTGCGGGAAATAGTTAACTATATTTATCACTACAGTTTATCACTGTGCAAGAAGATGACGTGAAAGTTTACCCATCCATCATTGCGTATCTCTTCTCGTATGCTATACTATAAGAAATAGCGAGTTGGTCTCCTGTGTTATATAAGACATGATCTCATATGTTATACAATGGAGAGTTTCTCTTGCAGGTTCACTGATAGGTGAGCAGCAAATAGACTACTGAGCCGGAAAATGTCAGAGTTCAGATTTATTTTAAAAGTATTTACGAATATTTGTTGAAAAATATTGATGTGTAAGTAATCTATTTAGAAAAAGGTTCAGAAAACATATTCGTTTTACGTGCCATCTATATATACAAAGAGAGAGAGAGCAAAATAGCCACACAAAACGCAAATATGGTATTTTACGTGATGTTACATTCCAAATAAAGGGATTTAATCAACTGCTGTTTCCTAAGCCATATCATGTGATGTAAGGAGTAAAACGGCACTATCGAGACACCACGTCGTACGGAATGAACTCCTGTGACTCTTATCCGTTACGGAAGAGAGCGGCTACGTCTGTGACGAAAGGACCGCGCGTGCACACCGCCGCAGTGTCCTTATAAGGAACGAATTCCCTTTGAAACGTCAAGCTACAAATATAGGAAGGGAATAAGTTTTTAGTGTCACACAGACTGACCCAGCGCATGTGTCTGTACCATAGACTATATTTATCAATATATACAATCAACAATGATGTATATTCACTGGCTTACTAAAGTCAAGTTCATATTACAGCGCGTTAAACATACGGGTATTAATGGAAACATAACAATTTCCAAAAACTCGGGTTTGAGCATCATTCCGTGTGCTCATGTTTGTGGTATCAAACTAGACAAAAAGGTTAGAGGTGCGCCTAGATGCTGCATGTGCAACACCAGCACCGATTCTGTAATGTAACTAGCAAACCGCGCATGTTGTATAAACCCCGCACCGACTCCTCGTAAACGCGGCACACTCTCTAAACGAACGGCGTTTTCTTCGCCATTCCTTCCGTGACTTTGCATCCGCACAAACAACCGATCATAGCAGCTGCTCGCGCGCGGCTGGCACCGCAGACCGGAACTGTTGCGCTGCGCCCGGTCGGTCGCACGTGCGAGAGCGCGCGCATCGCTGTCAAGTTTGTGAGGAGCGCGTGGCGGAGGGAGTCGCGGTAACCCCCGGTGGGTGGGGAGGGGGGGTCATCCACACGAACACGGCGCTCTCTTGACGAGCACCACAAGGAGTGGGTGGTTATTCACATTCGCGACCACCAGCGGCACTGGCGCGTTAGTTCAGAGGAAGTGCGGCTACAGCACTAACGACACACCGACCGGAACCCGTGTGTAAACGTCCGCTACGCTAAACTCGCCTGTCAACAACGTTCAAAACGAGCGACATACACACTTAACGGCGGTGTGTGTGTGTTTTGCGCTCGTGTAACCGGAGCTGCGCGGTGGGGGGGCCGTTCAACACCCCCCCCGGACGTCCAGGAGGACGGCGCGACTGCGGGTGAGTTTACCGGCTAACGGAGCTCGGTCTGCGCCGCGGACCCCGGTACACGGTGCAGGCCCGATACGCCCGAGGGACCAACAAAAACACCCCGACCCGAACTGGTGGTTCCGCTGCTCCTGCTGTGTAACGGAGCGTTCTTGTTGAACCGAGAAGTTGTGAGTCGGTAGGCCGGTGCGACCGAGGCCTGTTTAGACCTCACTCATGTCGCCGGGCTGCTGGGCGGCTAACGGGCCGGTCCGACACCGCAGGGATGGAGCTGCGTAGCTGAGCGGCCTAACCGGGGCTGTAACACGGCATGTGGCCACTACTGCTGGACGTCGGATCAAACCCAGCGCTGTGTTGGGCCGTGTGTGGGGCCACAATAACACACGTTTACATACGCCTAGACATATTTAGATACGGTTAGATATATTGACATATATTTAGATGTGTTTAGACATGTTTACTAATGTTTAGATAGACATGCTTAGATATGTTTATACATGTTTACATATGTTTAGATAGACATGCTTACATATGTTTAGATAGACATGTTTAGATAGCGGATCCTGATCCTGCTGAACTTGCTCCGTTAGTTCTCACTATTGTCCTTTATTGTTTTTTTGTGCTTGCCGGTATGTTATGCCGAGGCAACTTGTTAATGCCCTGATTTAGCTGGCATGTGTGACCTGCCTTGCTTAGGGGGAATGACGGTGGATGTCGCACTGTATAAGAAAGTACGACCAAACTTTGCTGTATATTTTTTTAGGATTATGTTCCAATCCAGACTTCGTCATTTAATCTCCTGCACTGCTCAATGTAGAACTTAACTAGCTATCTCTAATTCCTTGATAACAACTGCTGACATGTCTGGGTGGAGTCACTGATGACAGCGTTGTGCTCAGTATCGGATAAGAAGCGCCTCTTAGATTCACCGAAGTTGATGTGTTGCTGAAGACGTTGCAAAATGTTTTACCTCCAAGTTTAGGGGTGTATGTTTTTTGACCCAAAACCACAATGCTGCAACAACAATGCTGTCAAGTCGATCGTCTCAAGGAGATACTTCCTCTTAACCTCGTGCAGACAGTTATATTTGTCACAGGGAAGTTTAGGAGACAGATGTTAAAGGGGGAAATAATAGTAAAAAGAAGTGTTTCCGTTGTACCTTTAAGTGTTATATATATATAAAATCACAATTATCTCACTCTTGAAAAAAATTCAGCCTGTTTTTGTAGCTGTATAAATCACAATCTGTTCCTGCAGAAACAATGCAGCATTGAAAATGCTCAGTAGACACAAATGAACATGCCTTGGTCAAGTATTGCTCTTGAAAAGACATTTTTGATGTGCATCTTGTTAAGAATAATGGTTCATTTTTGCCTTTAGTTTTCCTCACAGCAGTTTGAGGATGAAATGTGTGTAGTGTGTGTTGCTTCACCAGACTGAACACTCAACACCCAACCAGACAGAACACTTGACACCCAATCAGAAGACTTCCTCTGCCCTTTAGGCAGCCCATTATAATTACTCATACTGCCTTTCTTTGAATGGCATTGCTTTGCACAGCAAATCAGAACATCAAAGAGAGAACCCCATGCACTCTCCCCTTGCATGGGTCGCGCCCTGGTGTGGGGTAGACACACTTTTACACAGGCTTGACTACGCCGTCTTTTAGGTGAAGGGGAATTGAATGTAATGACGCTTTGCAAGCCTTTAGTCAGCAGGCACCTGTGTGCATTAGTGTAGACAAACATACATTTACGACTTGGTTACGATTGACAGTTATGGGTGTGGATGATGGAGCGGATTTTTAAATGTCCAGCGCTGACCCGTGTGTGCTGACCCGTGTGTGCTGACCCGTGTGTGCTGCCTGTGTGTGCTGCCTGTTGCTTTCTGTGGCGTGTAATGGGAGGAGTGATTTCTGGTCTGACTGGTCCCATGTTGAAATCACCTGATACTCAAACTCACTGCAGTGATCCATGAGTGGTGGTTTCCGTAGAGATGCTTTGTTGTGTTGGCAGGGCTAGTTCTGTGTGTGCTTTTCAAAGGTTGTCAGCTTGATGGTTTGAAGTCTTGACTGGTGTTCAGTGCCTGCATGATGATACAGGTAAAATGTTTATGAACAGGTCACTTTATTACCACCAGGTACCTTATTAACACCAGTTAACTCTGAAACTGTGGAAGGCATAGTGGTCAGTACAACATTATGCTGTTCATTTTCTGATGATGTCTCTGTGTCCTCTACACACGTAATACATACATAATGATTATACAGGTAGCCTGAGATATGGAAATATAGCCTCCCGCAGCTCAGAGCTGAGTCTCAACCGTATCTGGCAACCGCCCTCAGCCTGTGGCTGGGTGGAGGACCAAACCCACCAAACTCTATCTTGAGCTTTTTTGCAAAACGCTGGGCTTGTTGCTCACTTCCCTCTCCACACACCTTCTCTCACTCAGAACTTCCATCATTTAAAAATACAAGACTGCCTATTAATTTTAGCTCTGCGTGGTGGCCCTGTGCCACAGACCAGCCGCAGCCATACTAGTGACTTCCTGTTTCTCTAGATATTGTTTATCGAGGACTAATTCCTACACCTGAAGGTTTAGTAATAGTAACACAATCTTTCCAACTCAAAGGTGAAAAACATCTCTGCAGTGCTCATTACTTAAACTAAGAAGATATGTTAATATTGTGCTTATGTTAATTTGTATAATTAACCACTCTCTCTTTTCTCTCCCTCTTTCTCTCTTTTTCTCTTTCTCTCCATCCCAGACTGCAGTAGCACAGAGGAGTGATGGCTGAGGTCTCCGCCCTCACCCCTTCTCCTCCGGGTGGGCCGGAGCAGTTAGTGCCTGCTGCCTCTGGGTCCGGTCCACACGCTGTGCCCCCAGGGTCCCCCAGAAACACCTCTGTCCCCAGGTCTGCCCTATACGGTGACAGGGCTGTGATGGGCGGGGCTGTGCAGGAACAGAAGCCCTCAAGGCTGCCCTCTCCCACCCCTGCCCCAAACAGTACCTCTTCACAATTAGAGTGTGGTGGAGTCCGCAGTCCACAGGTGGAGGTGGTTGTAGGTTCAGAGGGCAGACCACCTGCCAATGAGGACTTACCAGCTCCTCCTCAGGCTTTAAAACAGCATGCTATCGGACCAGGACCACTAGGACCGGCAATAGAACAAGAGATGTCCTCTTCTTCAGGGATTAATCCTAGGTCCAATCTCAGCCCCAGTACACAGGGCAACCAGACGCCCAATATCATCCCTCAGTGTCCCTCTCCGACTGTCTCAGGCCTATCAGAACACACCACGGGCCCAAACCCCACCCTTTTGCTCCCCCCACTGGAGGGTGACCAGAAAGCACCGCCTATTCAAACAGGGTCAACTACGCACCAGCTGGGTCAGAACCCCATCACTAGCTCCTCTGGAGACCCCAACCACGACACCCCCCAACCTCCCTTCTCCTCCAAGACGACACCTCCACCTCTCATAGTGCAGGATGCGGGCCCTCCGCCCTCTTTGGTGTCTGCCCACCCACGCCCTGCCCCGGACACCCTCAGCTACCTGGAGTCCGCCAGCATGATCTCGGGGACTCTGGAGTCACTGTCGGGCCTGGGAGATGACGGCAGCTCCGTAGGCTCGGACTCAGAGATCAACGGACAAACGATGAAGCGCACGGACAAATACGGCTTCCTCGGGGGGGCACAGTACAGCGAGGGCAGGTGGGCAGAGCCTCTGTTTCTCACACACGCACACACACACACACACACACACACACCATTATTATTATTGTTGTTATATTGTGTCTTGTGATGGTTAGAAATGATGGTGTGCTATCTGAGGACATTTGTGGAGTCCTGCTTGACACAGTTTGTGGTGGTGGGGGATGCACTTACCAGAGCGTCCCAGGAAGAGAAGACCAGCAGGTGCAGTCACCTTTAGGAGGCTGGGTGGTACCAAAACTGTCCTAGCAGGGGAGCCTGTGTTGTATGAAAGACTGCACAAGCTTAACTAGAAAATGGAAACATATGTACTTACTGCTAATGTCTTATAAATACCCATGGGTAACTGTATTGTTTGTATGCAGTTACATAGGACATGTCTAGATATTTTCAGTAGTTTGTTTTAATCTCTTAACCACTCAGACGACCACAGCAGGGGGTCCTTACAAGAGAACCGGGAGGTGGTGTTACATCTGTATCTGTTTCTTTTGCACTTCAAATCCTTGAAGTGATTCTTCAGTCTGCTGGAGCAGGCCGAACACACCCACACTTGGCACTACCTCACCACGGTCCTCCTTGGTTCTAATAATAATAATAATAGTCACCTTTCATACATACATGCAACTCGAAGTGCTTTACAGAATAAATGGAACAAAACATTAAAAAGAAGCAAAGATAAAAAGGAAACAAACATTATAAAATAAGATAATAAAATGACAAATTATTAAAATAATAGATAAAATAATGTAATAAAGTAAATATGATGTAAAATAGTGTAATAAAAAATAAAGTAATAAAGTAATAGAACAATTTACCATTAGAATTTTTTAACTAAATGTAGATCTAAACAGGAAGGTTTTGTGACTCTTCTTGAAGCTGTACAGGGAAAATGTCTCTGAGCTCCTCAGGAAGAGAGTTCCAGAGCTTTGGGCCATAGTGGCTAAAAGCACCCTCGCCAATCTTTAATTGACTTTTAGGAATCACCAGTAGATCACTGTTTGTAACCAGTGCAATGAGTGGAGTGCAGGTGTAATATGGTCCCTCTTTCACCTGCTGGACGGGACCCTTGCAGCAGCATTCTGAACTCACTGTAGGTATGAAATAGAGCTCTGGGAGAGAAGATAAAACTGTTACAATAATCTACCTTGATGTGATAAATGCATGGACAAGTTTTTCACTATCAGCAGGTGAGAGCATACCTCATACATTAGTTATGTTTTGAAGGTCAAAATAAGCTGTCCTGCATCTAGACGTGATGTGTGATTTAAAGCTGAGCTCATTATCAAAAGTGATGCCTAAGTTTTTAACACATTCACATTGTTTGGCCTTCAAGATTCATTTGATTTAAATAAGTCTGGACATCATTCCTTAGTGAATCACTACCAAGAACAAGAACCTCTGTCTTCTCTTTATTTAATTGCAGAAAATTGTCTGTATATCACCTATGCACTCAAACAGTGAGTTAATAGATTTTAGGCCTTTAGGTTCTAGAGAAATGTAAAGTTGAGTGTCATCTGCATATTGGTGATAACTAATACCATGTTTGTTAATGATATGTGGTAATGGAAGCATATATAGGTTGAACAGTAAAGGCCCAAGAATTGATCCTTGGGGGACGCCACAAGTTATTTTTTGATGTGTGGAGGAAGAAGTACCTAATGCAACATAGTTACGATTCATTTAGTTACGATCTAAACCAGTCTAAGACTAAGTCACTAAGGCCTACCGAGCTCTGTAGTCGAATAATTAGTGCTGTTTCAGTGCTGTGGGGGGCTCTAAAACTAGACAGAAAATTGTCATTTATTTGGTTTGCTTGAACATTATCATAATCATTCAACTGCGTTGACACAACTTTTTCAATGATTTTGCCAAGAAAAGGAAGGTTGGATATAATTTTTGAGAACTGTGGTATCAAGATTTCTGTTGCAGAGACTGATTAACAGTCATTAGAACATCATTAGATAATGAGCTCAGAACCTGCTTTAAAAAGCATGTTGGTAAAGGGTCCAGCTCTGGGTTCTGGGTTTGTTCTGTTTTTGCCCTGTGGCGCTCAGATGCTTGAGGCTCTGGGTGAGAACCGGGCCAGTGGGCTAGGACCCATCTCTGAGAGCTGTGCACTAGTGGAGTGTGTTTGGTGGTTGCGTTTGGCCTATACTCATGCTGTGATTGGGCAGTCAGGTGCTCACGCCACACATACACTGAACAGTAATTATTCACGGCACGGTTGTGTTCACTCTGAGGAAATGGACTACCCTGTCTGAGAGGCTGGTAATAAGACAGGGAGTGTGTGAGTGCACTGTGGACCACAATATGCCCACATCCAACTGATGGTCCTTATCTGAGTCTCATTTATCTCATTTCCCAGCATGCACTTTGCTTCTTTGGTCTGTCACTTTCCTGACTGCCTTTTTTTCCCCTCACTAATCTTTTACTTTCTGGCTTTTTCTGGCTGGCTCTCGCTCTCTGTCTCTCTCTCTCTCTGTCTCTCTCTCTCTCTGTCTCTCTCTCTCTCTGTTTCTCTTTGCTGTTACCCAGACAGTGCTGAGAGCATTCTTGTGACCGAGTGCTCTGTCCATCTCTCTCTATCCTCGTTACCCTGCTGCCTGTCTCCCGCCCTGCTGCCTGTCTCCCGCCCTGCTGCCTGTCTCCCGCCCTGCTGCCTGTCTCTCCCGCCCTGCTGCCTGTCTCTCCCGCCCTGCTGCCTGTCTCTCCCGCCCTGCTGCCTGTCTCCCGCCCTGCTGCCTGTCTCCCGCCCTGCTGCCTGTCTCTCCCGCCCTGCTGCCTGTCTCTCCCGCCCTGCTGCCTGTCTCTCCCGCCCTGCTGCCTGTCTCTCCCGCCCTGCTGCCTGTCTCTCCCGCCCTGCTGCCTGTCTCTCCCGCCCTGCTGCCTGTCTCTCCCGCCCTGCTGCCTGTCTCTCCCGCCCTGCTGCCTGTCTCTCCCGCCCTGCTGCCTGTCTCTCCCGCCCTGCTGCCTGTCTCACGCCCTGCACTCTGAGGCTGTGCTGGTTTTTGCACTTCTCTCTCTTTCGGCCTGTCGCTCCTGTCGGCCTGCTCCTGGTTTTAAGAGCCCAAAACATGTTAATGGCAACACTGAGCACACCAGGTCCGCTTCAGAAACGCAGTGCTAATATTCTGAATGACACAGAGATTTTATTCCAGTTATAATTTGACTTTGGTTTGACTTGTTTGTTTTGGCCTGTGATTAGCACGTTGTGGTGTGCAGGAAGGGTCTTCCTTTCAATATTGTTTATTATCTCGCTCTGCCCAGTGAGAAGGACATCAGCGTGGACGTGGCGCGGCACAGGGAGATGAAGTGGTTGGAGATGTTCAAGAACTGGGACAAGTGGATCTCCCGCCGTTTCCCCAAGGTGAGTGGGTGTTGGGAGGACAGCGAGAGCAGACCCGGGTCTCCGTTAGCTCACATCCACACATCCGCCTAAGACCGCCAGTACGTCCCATTCTGCTGACACACAGATGTACTTGCACACAAATGAGGAAGTGTTGAGTGGTTAGTGTTGATCCTTGAGAGGAGACATTACCCAGTCCCTCAGACACATCTCTGAGGGCCACAGAGGTACACATGTTCAACAGCAGCCTTACCCCTCTGAGACTGGAGTTTTCTCCTCATTCACGCCGCAGGAGCCTAATCAGGCAGCAGGAGCCTAATCGTGCAAACATAAACCAAGACTTTTATGTCTCATTTTCTACTTTTTACATATTGCTGTTATTTTATTGGTAATTATGCAGTTTATGTGCATTATACAGTGTACATTTATATTGTATCATCTAATGACAAAACCCAGAAACCATCCGTGTGTGTGTGTGTGAGTGTGTGAGAGAGAGAGAGAGAAAATGGAAGTTTGAAAGTATATAAACGTGTGTATGAGAGAGTAGTGTGTGTGTGTGAGCGTGCATGTGTGTACGTGTGCACGTGAGAGTATATAAATGTGTGTGTGAGTGAGTATATAAATGTGTGTGTGAGTGAGTATATAAATGTGAGTGAGTATATAAATTAGGGATGCAAATGATTAATCGACTTTCGATTAATTGTCGATTAAGACGTTACTCGATCAAAATGTATTAATCACGATTAATCATTAGAGAGCGCTCCTGTATTAACTTGAACAGAGCGTACGAGAGGTGAACACGTGTCGCGAAAGACCAGAGTGGAAAACAAAATGAAGCGGGCGAAAAGACGTACGGTGTGGGACCATTTTGAAGCGTGTTCGGGAAACGAGGCAGAAACTGCGTAATCCAGAAAATCCCAAGGAGGGAAACTTTATTTTCCACGCAACTCAATAGCACTGTTCTCTTCCCCTCCCCTGGCGCGTGCAGGCGCCGCTCTCCCAGTGTCACTTAAAGGGCCAAGTGCCTGTCTGTTAGGGAATTCGCTGCGAGGAGTAGTAGTCGCTACAATTTCAACATTGCTAATTTAGGCAAAGAAGTCAAATGTTCTGTGTGTAATGCGGTATTGAAGTACAACAGTTCCACTAGCTCACTCAATTATCATTTGAACACCATGCATGCAGCTGTCCTGCATATCACCAGTGCACCTGGTCAACCTAAAATCACAGCTACACTGGGAAGGCGAGCGTTTTCGAAGCTCGCTACAAAAAAATACGAGTGAGCTAAAAACAAAGCTATCTACTGCTACTACTGTAGCCCTTACAACAGATTGTTGGACGGCTCTAACAACAGAAAGTTACATTACTGTGACGTGCCACTACACTGACGAGAACTGGCAGCTAAAATCTGCAGTGCTGATTACGACGAACATGTCGGATAGACGCACCGCTGACAGTTTAACTGACAAGCTCAATGATGTTGTGGAAACTTGGGCACTCTCCGGTCGCGTTACAGCATGTGTTCACTACAAAGCTAGAAACATTGTCCAAACATGGGCTCAATAATATTCTGTTTGGCTCTCTATTTAATTTCTTTTTTTTTAAACATTTTTTTAAATGTCTAATGTTTCAAATTGAACTGAGCCAGTCCTTAATTTATTCCTTTTTTTAAAATGAAAGAATGTATTTTGTTATACCATAATTTCCTCATGCATAATTACTTGAGCAATATATAATATAATACAATATAATTATCATAATATAATATATACTTTTTGAACAAAGTGTTTTAACTACACTGCTCAAAAAAATAAAGGGAACACTTAAACAACACAATGTAACTCCAAGTCATCCACACTTCGTGTTCAGATAGGAAGCAACACTGATTGTGAATCAATTTCAACTGCTCTTGTGCAAATGGAACAGACAACAGGTAGAAATGAGAGATTTTCAACTGATTTCAAAGATTTTTATTAATTGAGATCTAGGATGTGTTATTTTAGTGTTCCCTTAATTTTTTTGAGCAGTATATTTAGCTGATATTTTTAAAAGCCCTATTGAAACACTGAAATTCAGGTGAAAAACGCCGCTTATCGATTAATCGAAAGTCGATCGATAAGATCAGTCAACTAACGATTAATGAATTAATCGATAATTTGCATCCCTAATATAAATGTGTGTGTGTGTGAGTATATAAGTGTGTGTGAGTATATATATGTGTGTGTGTGTGTGTGTGTGTGTGAGTATATAAGTGTGTGTGTGTGTGTGTGTGTGACGGAGAGTATATAAATGTGTGTGTGTGTGTGTGTGTGTGTGTGTGTGTGTGAGAGTATATAAATGTGTGTGTGTGTGTGTGTGTGTGTGTGTGAGTGAGAGAGAGTATATAAATGTGTGTGTGTGTGTGTGTGTGTGTGTGTGTGTGTGTGTGTGTGTGTGTGTGTGTGTGTGTGTGTGTGAGAGAGAGAGAGACGGAGAGTATATAAATATGTGTGTGTGTGTGTACATAGGTGAAGCTGCGCTGCAGGAAGGGGATCCCCTCTTCTCTCAGGTCCAGGGCGTGGCAGCTGCTGTCCAACAGTGAGGAGCTGCTCAAGTCCAACCTCGGCAAGTTTGAGGTCTGCTCCACCACACTTTCTCTCTCTGTCTCCCTCTCTTCATCTCCCTCTCTGTCTCTCCCCCCACCCTCTCTCCTTCCCCCTCCTTCCCTTCTAATATTTCTCTCCCTGTCTCTCCATTCCTCTCCCTCCCTCTCTACCTCCAGACATATTTCTTCATTCTATGCTGTTCTTTGCTGTAAATTATACAATTATACAATATAATGGCAGCCCTAATATGTTTAGATTCTGGGAGGGGCCCAGTGTTCTCACTCCTCACACAGTGTGTGGAGGGGTCCAGCGTTCTCACTCCTCACACAGTGTGTGGAGGGGTCCAGCGTTCTCACTCCTCACACAGTGTGTGGAGGGGCCCAGCGCTCTCACTCCTCACACAGTGTGTGGAGGGGTCCAGCGTTCTCACTCCTCACACAGTGTGTGGAGGGGCCCAGCGTTCTCACTCCTCACACAGTGTGTGGAGGGGCCCAGCGTTCTCACTCCTCACACAGTGTGTGGAGGGGCCCAGCGTTCTCACTCCTCACACAGTGTGTGGAGGGGCCCAGCGTTCTCACTCCTCACACAGTGTGTGGAGGGGCCCAGCATTCTCACTCCTCACACAGTGTGTGGAGGGGCCCAGCGCTCTCACTCCTCACACAGTGTGTGGAGGGGCCCAGCGTTCTCACTCCTCACACAGTGTGTGGAGGGGCCCAGCGTTCTCACTCCTCACACAGTGTGTGGAGGGGCCCAGAGTTCTCACTCCTCACACTGAAGCTTACATATTTATAGTTTATAAGCATTAACAAACATAAGGACTGCTCTCATCAGTGGGAAGAAAATTTGGTATAATACATGGTGAATATTCATTTAATTTATGAATGAATATTAAGATTTAGGTTGCCTGTCTGTATAACTGTGTACCCCGGTGCCCGTCCCAGTACCTGCCCCAGTACCCCAGTACCTGCCCCAGTATCCCAGTACCCGAGTACCCGCCCCGCCACCTGTTACGCTCACTGTCTCCTCTTGTCTGTCCTGCAGGAGCTGGAGAGAGAACAAGGAGACCCAAAATGGCTGGACATCATCGAGAAGGACTTGCACAGACAGTTCCCCTTCCACGAGATGTTTGCTGCCCGAGGAGGTTATGGGTAAACGCTGTTTCTATCTTCATTCTGTGTCCTCCACTGGTCCGTGTGCTGTTTCTATCTTCATTCTGTGTTCTCCACTGGTCCGTGTGCTGGTTTGTGGTGATTGACTGGAATGTTTTTACTGGAATGTTTTTGTGTTTGTGGAGCTTTTCTGACTCTCCTCAGTCTGACATTTTTCTGCTGTGCTTGTGCGTGCGTGCGTGCGTGCGTGCGTGCGTGCGTGTGTGTGTGTGTGTGTGTGTGCGTGTGTGCGTGTGCAGGCAGCAGGACTTGTACCGCATCCTGAAGGCCTACACCATCTACAGGCCGGAGGAGGGCTACTGCCAAGCCCAGGCTCCTGTGGCTGCAGTGTTGCTCATGCACATGCCTGCAGAGGTGAAAGAGCACGCGCACTACACAGGGCTGATCCACAGTGTGTGTGTGTGTGTGCACTACACAGGACTGATCCACTGTGTGTGTGTGTGTGTGTGTGTGTGTGTGTGTGTGTGTGCGCGCGCACATTACACAGGACTGATCCACAGTGTGTGTGTGTGCACTACACAGGGCTGATCCACAGTGTGTGTGTATGTGTGTGTGTTTGCACTACACAGGGCTGATCCACAGTGTGTGTGTGTGTGTGTGTGCACTACACAGGGCTGATCCACAGTGTGTGTGTGTGTGTGTGTGTGTGTGCACTACACAGGACTGATCCACAGTGTGTGTGTGTGCACGCGCACTACACAGGGCTGATCCACAGTGTGTGTGTGTGTGTGCGCGCACTACACAGGGCTGATCCACAGTGTGTGTGTGTGCGCACTACACAGGGCTGATCCACAGTGTGTGTGTGTGCACTACACAGGGCTGATCCACTGTGTGTGTGTGTGTGTGTGTGTGTGTGTGTGTGTGTGTGTGTGTGTGTGTGTGTGTGTGTGTGTGCACTACACAGGGCTGATCCACAGTGTGTGTGTATGTGTGTGTGTTTGCACTACACAGGGCTGATCCACAGTGTGTGTGCGTGTGTGTGTGCACTACACAGGGCTGATCCACAGTGTGTGTGTGTGTGTGCACTACACAGGGCTGATCCACAGTGTGTGTGTGTGTGTGTGTGTGTGTGTGTGCACTACACAGGGCTGATCCACAGTGTGTGTGTGTGTGTGTGTGTGTGTGTGTGTGCGCGCACTACACAGGGCTGATCCACAGTGTGTGTGCGCGCGCACTACACAGGGCTGATCCACAGTGTGTGTGTGTGTGTGTGTGTGTGTGTGTGTGCACTACACAGGGCTGATCCACAGTGTGTGTGGGCACTACACAGGGCTGATCCACTGTGTGTGTGTGTGTGTGTGTGTGTGTGTGTGTGTGTGTTGGTGTGTGCACTACATAGGGCTGATCCACAGTGTGTGCATACGCACTACACAAGGCTGATCCACAGTGTGTGTATATGCACTACACAGGGCTGATCCACAGTGTGTGTATGTGCACTACACAGGGCTGATCCACAGTGTGTGCATACGCACTACACAGGGCTGATCCACAGTGTGTGTATATGCACTACACAGGGCTGATCCACAGTGTGTGCATACGCACTACACAGGGCTGATCCACAGTGTGTGCATACGCACTACACAGGGCTGATCCACAGTGTGTGTATATGCACTACACAGGGCTGATCCACACTGTGTGCGTATGCACTACACAGGGCTGATCCACACTGTGTGCGTATGCACTACACAGGGCTGATCCACACTGTGTGCGTATGCACTACACAGGGCTGATCCACACTGTGTGTGTATGCACTACACAGGGCTGATCCACACTGTGTGTGTATGCACTACACAGGGCTGATCCACAGTGTGTGCATACACACTACACAGGGCTGATCCACAGTGTGTGCATACGCACTACACAGGGCTGATCCACAGTGTGTGCATACGCACTACACAGGGCTGATCCACACTGTGTGTATACGCACTACACAGGGCTGATCCACACTGTGTGTATACGCACTACACAGGGCTGATCCACACTGTGTGTATACGCACTACACAGGGCTGATCCACAGTGTGTGTATATGCACTACACAGGGCTGATCCACAGTGTGTGTATATGCACTACACAGGGCTGATCCACAGTGTGTGTATATGCACTACACAGGGCTGATCCACACTGTGTGCATACGCACTACACAGGGCTGATCCACACTGTGTGCATACGCACTACACAGGGCTGATCCACACTGTGTCTATATGCACTACACAGGGCATGGGGGTGGGATTGTTGCCATGGAGGTGAAGTGGCTGTTAAGCTGTGTGTTTGAACTCTTGATTGCATCACTGAACGCTTCTCACCATGCGTGAACACTTGTCTTATTTTCTTCTGTACCAGCAAGCCTTCTGGTGTCTGGTGCAGATCTGTGAGAAATATCTGCCCGGCTACTACAGCGCTGGCCTGGTGAGTGGACACCATCATCTGCTTGCCCTCCCGAGTTGTTGTTCTCAGTCACATGACTCAGTCACATGACACCAGGATGTCGCCGCTGTCCTGAGCGGAGGCGTGCTCACCTGTGCTGTGATGTCATGGTGGATCCTGTTCCATTAATGTCTTACTGTTGCATCTCCTTTTCCTTTAGTTAGGTTTCATTCTTGTATGTTAAAGTGTAATGTTTTATTTGCAAAAGTAATTATGTGCTCTACACCTGTGTATTTGTCTGAAAGCAGCTGGGTCGATGCTTGTCCTGATTGCAGTTCCTCTTTCCTCTTCAGGAGGCCATCCAGTTGGATGGAGAGATCTTCTTCTCTTTGCTCAGGCGTGTGTGCCCCATGGCGTACCGTCACCTGAAGAAGTTTAAGATCGACCCCATCCTCTACATGACTGAGTGGTTTATGTGCATCTTCTCCCGCACACTGCCCTGGGCCTGCGTCCTCCGGGTCTGGGACATGTTCTTCTGCGAGGGTGAGAGTGTGTGCACACGTGCATCTGAGGAATTGTTCACACGTGCACCAGGAAACGTGCACCTCACAGCTGAGAAATTGTGTACACGTGCATCTCTTAGCTGTGATGACGTGCACACGTGCACCCCAGACTGAGTAAAGGTGCACATGTTCACTCTGGAGCTGCAGATGGGATCACCTCACGTTCAGGAGGTGAGGGACCAGAGTCCAGCCCAGTTGAGAGGTTTCCCTGCTCCAGTGCTCCTGATTGAATGGAGTTCATTCTGGGGTTCAATGGGTGTGTTAGTGCAGTGAACTCAGCACACTGCTGGACTCTGGTTTGAACTGGTTTATTTATCAGTTGGCTCACTTTGTGAACTTGAACCTTGTGAACTCAAGTCTGAACTTACAATTCTGATGTCCTGATCTTGTGACATTTAACTGGAATTAAAAGTGCACACCTGTTTATTGCATGTTTATGGTGTTCTGTGGTTATTGAGTAACCCCAGGCTTTTGCAGTTCTCAGAGTGCCCTTATTTGAAAATAGAACATTCCTTTAATCCATTACTAGTTAAAAATTTGTTTCTGTGTACACCGTTTGTCGCCACAAACAGAAGGTCAACTCTCTACAATGATTTTGTGTGTATGAGTTCATGAGTGATATCTGACTTTTCTCATTAGTGATGAAATTTAGTGATTTTATTTCATTAGCATCAATTTAAGATGCTACTCACGTGTAGTTTTTACTGGCATCTGTTAGTGTAGTTCTACTCACATCCATTTTTGTGTGTGTGTGTGTGTGTGTGTGTGTGTGTGTGTGTCCAGGTGTAAAGATCGTGTTCCGCGTGGGCCTGGTCCTGCTGAAGCAGATGCTAGGTTCTGTGGATAAGCTTCGGGAGCTGCAGGGCATGTATGAGACGATGGAGCGTCTGAGGAACATCCCCCCAGACGCCATCAGAGAGGACATGCTGGTGCTGGAGGTAAACGCACCGTCTCCATCCGCCTGCTCTGCATGCCGACACACAATGCAGTTAACACACACACACACACACACACACACACACATGTAATTACCCTCCCCCCTTCTCAGGTGATCTCCCTACCTGTGACGGAGGCTCTCATTGAGCGGGAGTGCAATGTGCAGGTACGAAAGTGGCGTGAGTCTCGTGGCGAGCTCACGCACCAGCTGGCCCCCAGACTGCACGGCACACGCGCCATCCACGAGCAGAGACGTCGCGCGGCCGCCATCAGCTCCGGGGGCAGCCTGTCCTTCCTGGGCGGCCCCGCCCCTCAGCCCGGACCCCTGCGAGCCTCATCCAGCCTCCTCTCCCTCACCGGCTTCCGCAAATCCAAGATGCCCTTCCTCCCGTCTAAGAAGGGCCATGAGGCCAGCCCCCAGGTTTTTGGTGGTGGGATTGTTGCCACGGAGGTGGCAGCGCCCGCAGGGTCGTCCCGTCCGCCCCTACCTTCAACTGGGCTGGTGGGGGGAGGAGCTGGAGTGAGAGCCCCGCCCCCGCACGGGCTCAGCCCGCTAGCGGCCAAACCCGCTGCAGAACCGGAACCAGAAGCGACGGCAACCACGCATGCTCCTGTCCCGAACTCCCTCTTCCCTCCTCCAAAAGTAGTGTCAGAGCAGGTGACCCCCACCATCCCCTCGCCCACCGCCAACAACGCCCCGCTGCCGCCCTGCACGGAGCCGGCCAGGTTCTCGCCCGCCCCAGCACCAGAACCTGGCCCTGGCCCATCTGAAGACGACAGCAAGAAGAAGAAAAAAAGTAAAGAAGACAAGAAGAAGGAGAAGGAGGAGGAGAAACAGAAACTCCGGGAGAAGAAGGAGCGAGACAAGGCAGAGAAGGAGAGAGAGAAGGAGAGAGAAAAGGAGCGAGAGAAGGTGGAGAAAGAGAAGAAAAAGGAGAAGAAGAAAGGAGGGAAGAAGAAGGAGAAAGGCGGAGGTTCTGAGCCTGAGGAGAAGGGTGGAGGTACTGCAGCGAAAAGCTCGCCCTAGCTCAGAGCTGGAACACCACCCTGGCCCGGGGGGTGGAGTGGGGTGGAGTGGGGCTGGGGGGTGCTGAGGTCCGCGAGGACTCCAGAAGAGCTCATCTAATGGTCGTTCATCTCCAGGACCCATCATCGTGTCTGGAACCCGTTTTGTGGACTAACCCTCCTCCTCCTCACAGTCCTGTGTCCATGTCACTGCTGTGTGTAGGGCCTGTTGAACTGCACCAGTGCTCAATCTCTGCTTGGCACTGTCTGACTAGAGCCCCATGGCCAGGACAGCAGTGTCTGTGTGTGGGTTTAGTTTGGGTGCTGTAGGTCTCGGTGCTGTAGCCGTGTAAATAGTTCACTCACGTGTTGATTGAAGAACCCCCTTGTGTGTCCCTGTTTCCCTGGTACTGTATGTGTTCTGGGAACGTTGCTCAACTGGAACGCCTGCTGCAAAAGAAATTTCAAACCTTAAATCATTACCCTATGAAAGCAGGCCGTCTATAGCGATTGTACTAGTAGTGATAATGTTATTGATGGGTGTAGAGGAGGTTGTATTTATTGTGAAGTGTTGCTAGTTAGTGTGATTTTGTGCATTTGTGTTTGTGCCTTGGTAGGTAGCGAAGTGTATCGCAGTCATGTTGCTCACGGCTCTTCCACTCCTCAGAGTTCCCACCGTCACTGACCTGTTCTGTCACTGTTCTTCTGGATAAGATGAAAATGTGTGCTTTCTCCACTAGGGGGAGTGAAGGAGTTAAGGAACAGTGACATTCACCAGATTAATATGAAGTCTGTTAAAATGGTACTTTGGTCAAAAAAGTCTGTATTTGGTGAAGTGATTCCTGCCCTACACAAAAAAACATTAAAAAAACAATGCAACAATACAACATTTTTAGCAATTTCCAACTTAAAATTGGTTTAGATATTTCATTAACTACATTTATTAATATCTTAAGTTTACAATTGTTATGAAGAGATTTATTTTGGCAGTTCAAAGAGTTTCTTTTGATTTCCAGTGATTTTTCACTTGGCAGGGTTTCATCTCAAACATTCCTAACCGTCCTTTCCCCATAAGGGTTTGATGACCTTTTCTTTATTATTACCATGGGCTAAACTGGAACCAAACCCAAACCAAGGGGTTAAAATGAGAACCTGAGAGCTGAAGGCTGCAGGAGACACTGTGGCGCCTCCTGGCTGTGCCTGTGTGAAGTGCACTGGCGTAACCTGCACTGGGTGACTCCAGGCGGCGAAGAGCACGTGGCCTGTGTCACACTCATCCTTGTGTGCTTGTGAAGAATTGACTCTGGTTTTGCACTGAACCCGTTTGATGGTGTTATTTTACTCCAGCTCGTCCTAAACACACCACTAATTTTGACTGCTATGGCATTTTAATGTCCAGCACTGGTCTCTAGTGTGTCTAGCACTGGTCTCTAGTGTGTCTAGCACTGGTCTCTAGTGTGTCTAGCACTGGTCTCTAGTGTGTCCAGCACTGGTCTCTAGTGTGTCTAGCACTGGTCTCTAGTGTGTTATCCCTTTTTCTGCGTCCGTAACAACATTGTAGCTTTAACTTCCCTGGCCTTTACTTGTTAGCTGTAATATATTAATGTACAAAGTTTTGTTAATTTAACCAGATGAACCATATGTTTGATTCTTGTTCATTCTCTTATTTTAGATTTGATTATTGTTACTTTTCTATGCAATAGTACGGTGGCCTAGTTGACTGGAATACCCCAGGGCTGCTGGAAACAGGATTCTTGATGTTACATCCATGTGAAAGGATTTTAAATTCACTTTTTTATGTGTTTTTGTTTGTTTTGTGCTGAAGTTTCTCTTTTTTGCACATTTTCTACCCATCTCCCAGAGAACAAAGCCAAGCAGTAGTTTATTTATTTTAGTCTGTTTTAAAATCACAACCTTTTTTTTCTACCATATTAACAACAGTATTTCATGTGTGATAGAGCTAGTTTACTTTCTGACCTGTTCAGATTGCTCTATAGTTTAAAACTCATCTCTGAAGGAAACAACTTTTATTTTGATTGGTCAGTGTTGGTGGGGAGAAGAAAGTTGTGGTCCAAGACTGTACTGTAAACTGTGGGAGGAAGTTCTATTTTGTGAAGAAGTCTAATGGTCTAATGCTCCTCCTATGAAGTCAGTAGTATGTTTCAGCCCTTTGGCACCAGTATCTTTCTGCTGTGCTATTAAATATGCCGCAGTGAACTGTAAACTAACTCCACGCTAGCACGCTTCACTCCTCAGTATTGTGTAATATACTCATGCGCTCCTCACAGCACTTGGGACAGTGCCGTCACGTTCCTCTAGAGATCCACGACTCTAGCACTGATTCACCGTGACGTATGCGTGTCTTTGCCGAACAGGCTGGACATGCTGGCTGACCTGTTTGTGGTTAAGCTAACCCCCCCGTGCCCTGTGTGTAAGGGCTGGAACACCTGTGTATCCCCTCTGGCAGCATGATGTTTTATGCTGCCCTGCTCTGAGCTACTGCTCGTCATACCTCCTCCTCACCTGTAGGCGGCGCTTCCACTGGTTGTGTCACTTTTCAGGTAGAAATCGAATGAAGTACATCTATGCAAACCCTGAAGTCCCAGCTAATAGGATGCCAGGGCCGTATCCACCACTGAAACTACAGCTCTGGATTCTCTGAGCAATGTGTCATCCTGTGCTGCAAAGCACAAGATTACCACCTCGCAGCACGGGAGCTTAAAGGTGGATGGAGCCTCTGTGGCCAACAGCCAACCGCTATGGAATCCTGCCAGAGTGTCATGACTGCATGTAACACTCCTCTTCCATTAACACAGTGGTTGTGGGACACAAGAACATAGCCCTAAAATGATGGCTGACTTTCCTGGCCAGCCATTTCAGCAGTCATTGTTCCCACCACTGCAGCTGTCTGGCCTAAGCAGTGGGGCGGAGTCAGGGGCAGGGCTGGGGGCGGAGCCACACGAGTATGATTGGCTTATGCATCTCTGCTTTTTCTCCTTCCTCTAAGCTTTTTGTAGGGTTCTTGCTTGCATAATCATTACATTTTTTAGTTTCTTTCAGCTCATCCTCTTATGTATCTTTTTTTTTTTTGTTAATCCATGAAACCATAAAAATGAAACAAAATCATACATAACCATCATTCCTTTGATGCTGAAGAGGAAAATGTACACAGTGTATTTAATTAATGATTATTATAACGACAACAGTTGTGATGAATAATAAAACCGTAATATATTAAATCACTCTCGTTTGTGTGTCCATGTATGTGAGTTCTTTAGGAAATAATCAAATTAAGATATAGCAAAGCTTGGAGCCAGGAGCACACCGGATGAAAGTGATCATGACTCCTGAGACAAACTGATCAGACAAGCATATATAAGTGTAGGAGTGTAAGCCTGTGTTCACACAAGCCTGGTAAATCGGTTTAAAAGCATGACTGCGTCACCCTGACTATTCTCATAGAAGAATACCGTTCACTTTATTACATACATCTTGCTAGTTGGATCCCCTTTCAAAGCTGGTGTCTGTTGCATTGATTCTAATATAAATTTGGTCCATTTTGACGCGAGAGCATCATGAACCTGCAGATTTATCTGCTGCTCCATCCATGATGTGAATCTATAGTAACCCCCACATCTCAAATGCACACTATTGGATCGAGGGCTGGTTACTACGTAGAGCATTTGAGTACCATGATATCATTGCTGTGTTGATGGAACGAGTTTGAACTTTGAGACACGGTGGATCATGCTGGAATCAGCCCTCAGAAGATGGGTACACTGTGGCCCTAAAGGGATGGACATGGTCAACAATAATACTCAGGTAGGCCATGTTGTGTAAATGATACTCAGTTGGTATTAAGAGGCCCAAGGTGTGCCAAGAAAATCTACCCCACCTCATTACACAGCCAGCACCATTACTCACTGAGTGAATTGTGTGTGTTGTTGCAGAGCTGTTAACTTTTGTTCTAGATCAGTGTAGATCCTGTAGGCATCCAACAATCTGGATCTCTTTGTGTTTTAGATCAGTGATTGGTACTGTAGGAGTCCAATGTTCTGGATCTCTATGGAAAGTGACTGGGCTAAGCCAGTATGGACAGACGCAGAGGTACAAAACAAAATGTTGCTTTATTTCACAGTGTCTCTCTTTTTATTGTTTACAGAAGTGTTGGGGACAAAGCAAAAGCAAGCCCAGGTGAGGCAAGGAGTGGATGGGTTCTGAAAGAGAGAGAGGAGGAAGAGCAGGAGAGAAGAAGGTAATGGTTTCTTTCCCTCACTGCTGGTCGCTCCTCTGTGCACTCCTCTTTCGGTCTGTCTCCCTCAGGAAGAAGCCAGCCATCGCTTTCAGGACACCAGGCCTTCTCATCGTTCCCTTCCTTAGTTTTCCTCTCACAAATTTCCTACTAGTCAAGACGGTTGGGTCAAAAACAGGATGGCAGATCTGGATTCCCTTGTGAAACGTTTGTGTCCCCAGAACCTGTTTGTAGGTGCCCAGAGTTTCCTGAACCTCTTTCAGATCAAACCAATCAGCTGTTGCAGCCAAGACATGAAAGAGTCACATGTAACAGTATAACAGGCAGGCTCCACAACTCTAGCAAGGACAGCAGGTTGGGAGTTTCACATACACTAATGCACAGAGCAAGAGGCGATGTGGGATGACAAAGATTTTGACCTTACAATGTAAGAAACAAATGAAAGGTAGAAAAGAGGAAGGAGGAATGAGAAACAGAGAGAGAGAGAGAGAGAGAGAGAGAGATTGAGATGATGGTAAAAGATGGTTTTATTGAAAATCATCCCGTTTCCCCACTGATGGACACCACAGACACATGCCCCTCCATTCTCCTCCGCTGGAGTCTCTCGGAGACGAGTCTCTGGGTTTGAACGGGTGCATGAAGAGGAGAGATGGAGAGAGCTAAGTGCTCGAGTAACAAAAGAAAGGCAGGACGTAGGACAGGACAGGGCAGAGCAGCGAGGGACGCAGTTTCATCTTCATTTCTCTGTTCTCCGAGCTGTTCCTCTTACTCCTCCTTCTCCTCTCCGTGTGTGATGACGTAGCAGATGTTCTTGTAGTCGACGTTGCCAGCCACATCTGGGGGGAAGGCGGCCCACAGGTTCTTCATCTGAGGGACAGCGGGAGAGAGATGTTTCAGAGAGAGGAACGAAGAGGGCAGGGATTTAGAGCAGCTTCTCAAATCAAACATCATGACATGCAGTTAGAGCAAGATGTGTAGAGTTAATGTTCAGAAGGCAAGTAAAGCCTCCCCACGACTTATTTCCTGGCTTCATGGATTAACTCACCATAACCCAGCAGGAAGAAAGAACTAGTGAAACCACATGGGAGGTGCAAAGTGCAAGACTTTTACTGTAAGAACCGTAACTTTCATGCCTCTGATTGGAGCTCACCTCCTCTTTGGAGAACCTGTCACACTGAGTGGTCAGAAGCTCCTCGAGGCTGTAGAGTTATGAAAGAGGAATGAAGATACATGTATGACACAGGGAGACACATCCCACCTGGCATGACCTGGAAGCGAAAGTGAAACTAAGGCAGCTGTATACTCACAACTCCTTCTTAATGCTTCCTGTAGCCTCTGGATCCAGGATCTTGAAAGAGGCCAGGATGGCATCCTCGGGGTCGGCGCCTACATGTGAAAGAGCAGTCAGACTTGCAATTACTCCTGACATTGTGCTGCAATTACTGCAGGTAAGAGTCTAAGGGGCGGCGGGGGTTGTTTACATACCCTTCAGCTTCTCTCCGAACATGGTGAGGAAGACGGTGAAGTTGATGGGACCACTGGCCTCCTTAATCATTGCCTCAAGCTCCTCATTCTTCACATTCAGCTGACCTGCAGGCAGCGAGAGAGAGAGAGAGAGAGAGAGAGAGAGAGAGAGAGAGAGAGAGAGGGAGAGGGAGAGAGATAGAGGGCAAAGGAAAGCGTGACAGAGCAGGAGCGGGAGAGAGACACATATTCACACACTCAGCACCTGTCCAGAGAGATGAAGGTGAGTGTGACCTTGTGAGCAAGAAGGTAAAGGTCATACCCATGGAGGCCAACACGTCCCTAAGGTCGTCCTTGCTGATGATACCGTCTCTGTTCTGGTCAATGATTGTGAAAGCCTGTGAGGGAGGAACGGACAGCGTGAGCAGCAGTGAGGTCTTACCTCTCCCACCCGGTTCAGGCTGTGGCAGTGATTTCTGACGTGGAACAAAATTAGCTTTGGGTTTTTTTATGCTTTTGAATTCACATTAAAATCACACGTGCACACACACATGTGCTATTGATCTGTCCTGACTGTAATGTCAGAAGACCTCGTGAAACCGATAATATGAGTCATTTGTGCATCCCCATGTCTCTGTTTCTTTCCCTGGGACATCTCCGGGTCTGTTTCTCCCTATGTTTGACCCGTCATGCACTGAAGCCTGCCCGCTGCTGCCCCATGTGGCTTAACAGAGGAAGCACAGGAGGAGTGTTGAACAGCCGATGGCCTGCAGGTGTCGGAGAGGGTGAGGAAACCTGAACACTCTGTGAACGGCACTGCTACGTGTATTAACACAGAAGAGGCTGGGCTGGCTCTGCATGTCTGCTGAGTGAGCGTACCCTGCCCTCTCCTGCTACTGGTAGTGATGCTCCCCACGAACTAAAGATAGATTCAGATAGATTTCCTTTTCCTGGGAAGCTCAGAGCTCTTGACAGAGGGTAATTAACCCGCCCACATGCATCCCAGTGTCTGATGAAGCAGTCTAATGGCTCTCAGCTTTCCTGTCACTGAAGAGTGAACTGCACAATGTCTAAAGTCACAACTGTTCACGCAAACACTGATTTAACTGACAGATAAAACTGAATTCTGCCCCACGTGTGTTAGAAGTAAAACACGTTTGATTTCCAATTAGCAATAACATATCAGCGTTCTTTGATGTTAGGTCTTTGCGGGGTGTTTGGCCAGGCTGGCGGCCCCTGGTGGTGGAGTGGTGCACAGCAGACCAACGTCATCACCTCTTTGTACTCCTGAATCTGGCTCTGCTCAAACATGGAGAAGACATTGGAGGAGCCCTCTCCTCCACCTGCCCTCCTCTTGGCCTTCTTGGGTGCCTGCAGGTGTGCAGAGGGAGAACTTTAGAGCCGTCATAGGTGCTGCGCTGTGCCACACACACACACACACACACACACACACACACTCTCTCCGTCTCTCTCAAAGCCCTGGAACTGCACGATTTTGCTTGTGTCATCTCTTGGTTGCCCTTGGCAACAGCACTAGCTGCACATGGATCATGTCTGCACAGTTTCTCAAGAGAACGTTCAGAACGTGAATCTCTCCCATGTGAAGTCTCTACTTTGTAGTATTTTGACAGAAAATCTTTGGCACAAAGCCAGTAAACAGTCTGGATGAGTACAGTCTTACATGCCTTATAATATTTTTAAATAATTTAATATAATCTTTGTATATCAAAGACGTTCACACAAATTAAAACATTCTCTTCAGAAAAAACAGAAATCATTCACTTGATTCTATTCAGTTACCTTTAAAACCACTAGATACTTCCAGAGATGATAAATAAATAATGTGGTTTTAAAAAAAAAAAAAACACTTTTTGAGTTCAAATTAATTAAATTAAGTAATTGATCAAACTGCTTCAATGGAACATCCCCAAAAAAATCAAGATCCAAAAAAACATTTCAAAAGTAAAACTTGTTAAAAATTGTGTTTTTGCCTTTTAAATAAGCTTTGAAATGGATGATCTCATTATAAAAAAAGAAAACTTTATTTCCATTAAATTATAATTAAAAAAAGAGTAAAATATGTCTTAGAAGACAGGTCATCAGGTCCTGGATAAGGTAGAGTATATCCAGAGGTATGAAAGGTATCCAAAATCATGGAGCCCCAACATCCCGGTACCCCGATTAAGAGTGCGGGAGCTTCAGGTGCGCAGAACACCTAGCGCAGGTGAGCAGGAAAGACCATTGCTGCAGGTAATGCTACTCACCATTCTGGGACGGTATGTGTGAAGTTTAAGAAGCTTGAAGAAGAGAAGACTGTGTGAAGCCGCGCATTGGCGTTCACCCCGGGGGGCTTATATACCCCACAGAACTCTCTAATTATAGACCCAGCCTTAAGTTTGGCTTGGGGAAAAATGACAGACAGTGAGAAAGAGAAAGATGGTGGATTGAATGGGGAGGGGGGAAGTGCGGAGTGGGGGGGGGGGTTGATGGGGGGCAGCAGTAGTACAGCTATCATCTTACAGCTGTTCTGAAATAGATGTAAGTCTTGGAATGGGGGCTGAATATGATACTCTGGAGATACAGTGACTGTCTCCAAGTCCCACGTGGACTAATATGGACAGAACAGGATAGGGGGCTATTTGGCTGCTACAGAAACTTCTCAGTCTTTTTCTGCCCCCCCCCCCCCCCCCCCCCACACTTGCCCCACACACTCTCCCAACCCTCTCCTACCCCCCTCTTACCCTCCACTGCTTTACACTGGGACATATCACCATAACTCTTCACCTGTATTTTTGGGCTGTGATATACACATTACCTTTTAATGACACATTCTATATTCTCCTCATCTGATGTATGCACATATCTATAATTACCCTGAAAGGTCTGCATGCTGAATTTGTTTATTCAGCTACGTGGGAGTGATGTGTAGCTGTAGTCTTCATTTCCATTCTTGCTGTCCAGCACACATCTTTCAGTTCATAAAAGGATTCATCATGCGCTGACGAGCTGGATCAGGTGTGTTGGGGCAGGACATACCTGAGTCAGGTGTGCTGGACCAGGATATACCTGAACCAGGTGTGCTGTACCAGGATACTCCAGAATCAGGTGTGTTGGACTAGGATATACCTGAACCAGGGGTATTGGGCCAGGACAGACTCAAAGGTGGCCAGAGCAGAACTGTTCAGAACTGACATTGATGACCGCTGTCTCATGGCACCTTACTAGAATGTTGCAGCATGCCACAGAAGGGTTAACATTGCATTTGTCACATTATACACATCTTTACACCCACTTGAACAGTATGCTGATTAATGGTCAGAAATACTGAAACAGACGTGTTTTAAATGTCTCCCCAACTGGATGTAATTCAGAGTCCTTTGGTTCTTATGCTGTTCTGAGTCCACTCACACACAACTCGGTTCCACTTGCTGATGTGCACAAAGTACCATACCGGGTCCCCAGCTGACCGCTGACCCAGATGTGTGAGGACTGGTGAGAAACACTTGTTGCTTCCCAGCAGGTGTGACTGTGATCAAGGGAAGGCAAGATGTCATTATTATATTCATTATTCATTATATAATTGATGTATATTCATGTATTCATATATGCATTTTTTCATTTCAGAATCAGAAGCATTTTTATTCAGCAGTACTTCTTTATAGGATTTTGCTTAAGTATCATTATGGACCCCACAGATCATAAGAGCAAAATTAAACCAGGTGACGGGTAGGGTAAACAATAAATAACTTACAATATGCATTATTATTACATTATTTATGTTGTTATTATTGTTCTTCATATTATTATTATTTACAGTATATTACTAAGCTCTTCCAGAATGAAAGTCCTTCAGAGTGAGACAGTAAGAGAACACAGACCATCCATAAACTTGTGAACCATGAATACAGGTGTGGAGTATTCTTTCCTTTAATAGTCCAACTCAGATGACTTATCACTTACAGTGTTTAAGTACCAGCTAAATACACATAAACCAAGGTTTATATTAAATACACATTCCAAGGTTTCACATTTTTATGAAAGCACTTATGTGCTGGTAGTTGTTGGGGTATTCCCCCGTTAGCTCCTCTAGTGCCAGTGTTCACGTCTGTTAGTCCCTATCAAAAATAGTTTTTAATACCTTTCCCAGTATAGAGACACAGGGCAATCCAAAGACCTCTCCATGACTGTGCCCATATTCAGATCCCCCGTCTCCCAGTGAAACGCGACCTGCCACCAGTTCCCAGCTGCATGCCACCACAGTGCTCTCCTTTTTTTTCTCTTGCCAGGACGGCGGAGGGGAAGACGAATATCAGCCGGCCAGACAGGCCATGAAGGAGACTGTGGGGCACTGGAGCAATACCTCAGGGGTGGGTGCTGGGGTGGTGGTGGTAGACAGTGGTCTGTGGTGGTCATTGAAAGTTGCCGGTGTTCTGTTGGTTGTGGTCTGGAGTGCAGGGCAGTGGTCTGTGGTGGTCAGTGATTCAGTTTTGTCTGCACAGTCAGTTGTGGTTGTCGGTGGTTGGTTGTGGTTGGTAGCAGTTGGTTGTGGTTTGTGGTGGTTTGTTGTGGTTGGTGGAGGTTGACGGTGGTTGGTTGTGGTTGGCAGTGGTTGGTGGAGGTTGACGGTGGTTGGCAGTGGTTTGTGGTGGTTGACGGTGGTTGGTTGTGGTTGGTGACAGTTGGCTGCAGTTGGGGCTTGCTGGCGGTGGTTAACAGTGGTTGGTTGCGGTTGGCGGTGGTGGGTTGCAGTTGGCAGTGGTTGGCGGTGGTGGGTTGCAGTTGGTGGTGGTTGGCTGTAGTTGGCGGAGGGTGGTGGTGGTTGGCGGTGGTTGGCGGTGGTTGGCTGTGGTTGGCGGTGGTTGATGGAGGGTAGTGGTGGTTGGCGGTGGTAGGTGGAGGGTAGTGGTGGTTGGCGGAGGGTGGTGGTGGTTTGGCGGTGGTTGGCTGTGGTTGGCGGAGGGTGGTGGTGGTTGGCAGTGGTTGGTGGAGGGTAGTGATGGTTGGCGGTGGTTGGTGGAGGGTAGTGGTGGTTGGCGGTGGTTGGCGGAGGGTGGTGGTGGTTGGCGGTGGTCGGTGGAGGGTGGTGGTGGTTGGCGGTGGTCGGTGGAGGGTAGTGGTGGTTGGCGGTGGTCGATGGAGGGTAGTGGTGGTTGGCGAAGGGTGGTGGTGGTTGGCGGTGGTTGATGGAGGTTGACGGTGGTTGGTTGTGGTTGGCAGTGGTTTGTGGTGGTTGATGGAGGTTGACAGTGGTTGGTTGTGGTTGGTGCTGATTGGTGACAGTTGATGGAGGGTAGTGGTGTTGGGGCTTGCTGGTGGTTGTTAACAGTGGTTGGTTGCGTTTGACGGTTGTGGGTTGCAGTTGGCGGTGGTTAGCGGTGGTGGGTTGCAGTTGGTGGTGGTTGGCGGAGGGTGGTGATGGTTGGTGGAGGGTAGTGGTGGTTGGCGGTAGTTCGCGGAGGGTGGTGGTGGTTGGCGGTGGTTGGTGGAGGGTAGTGGTGGTTGGCGGTGGTTGGTGGAGGGTAGTGGTGGTTGGCGGTGGTTGGCGGAGGGTGGTGGTGGTTGGCGGTGGTCGGTGGAGGGTGGTGGTGGTTGGTGGTGGTTGATGGAGGTTGACGGTGGTTGGTTGTGGTTGGCAGTGGTTTGTGGTGGTTGATGGAGGTTGACGGTGGTTGGTTGTGGTTGGTGCTGGTTGGTGACAGTTGATGGAGGGTAGTGGTGTTGGGGCTTGCTGGTGGTTGTTAACAGTGGTTGGTTGCGTTTGGCGGTGTTGGGTTGCAGTTGGTGGTGGTTGGCTGTGATTGGCGGAGGGTGGTGTTGGTTGGCTGTAGTTGGCTGTGGTTGGCGGAGGGTGGTGGTGGTTGGCGGTGGTTGGTGGTGGTTGGCGGTAGTTGGCGGAGGGGGGTGGTGGTTGGCGGTAGTTGGTGGAGGGTGGTGGTGGTTGGCGGTGGTTGGTGGAGGGTAGTGGTGTTTGGCTGTGGTTGGCGCAGGGTGGTGGTGGTTGGCGGTGGTTGGTGGAGGGTAGTGGTGGTTGGCGGAGGTTGGCAGTGGTGGGTTGCGGTTGGTTGCGGTTGGCGGTGGTGGGTTGCAGTTGGTGGTGGTTGGCTGTGGTTGGCGGTTGGTGGTGGGTGGCTGTGGTTGGCGGTAGGTGGTGGTGGGTTGCGGTTGGTTGCGGTTGGTGGTGGTGGGTTGCAGTTGGTGGTGGTTGGCTGTGGTTGGCGGAGGGTGGCGGAGGTTGGCAGTGGTTGGCAGTGGTGGGTTGCGGTTGGTGGTGGAGGGGTATTCACGCTTCTGAGAGACAGCTGAGGAGACTGAAATAACAACAAGCTTTTCTCCCCCTCTGTGGCCGCGTATATGTCACTCATCTCCTCCTCTGCTGTTTGAAACTGCTGCTTTGTTTGCATTCCCCTGCTGCCTCTGGGTCATTTGATATCCTGCCGGCATCTTCAGACTGGGGACCACACATGCCTGCTGGAGGCTCCAGTTATCTCCTCGTGAAGGGTGACACGTCTGTGGGGAATTCATACTGAAGGATTGCTCCTTTCTTCTGAGCTTGGTTATCAAAGTATAATTGTGTTATCCAATGTGTTTTGTATAAACCAGACAAGAGGTCCAAAAAATGTGCTTCAGTCTCTCCTGTCATCTTCCCCTGCATCACACTGTCTGTGACACCTGACCTCTGTATTTAACCTTTGATCCCTAAGCCTCTGACTGTTGACTCCTAAAACCCACTGTACTGTACAGAAGGGTCTTGGCTGAGGTAGCTATAGTGATATGTGTCCAGGGATACTGACCTAATAACAACAGCAGCCCTGGTGTTATATTCTAATATTCATTAGATATTTGAGTTTTTTTAGATTATTATATGATTATTATGATTATATGGCTCAATTCACATTGTTTAGATCACAACAGCATAAAAAATTGTAAATATGTCAACTCATAAAAAATAATAGATCACAAATCACCCATAAACCAAAAATATACATAAGATTTAAGTAAAAGCACTCCTGTTATAAATAATGCACATAATAATGCTTTCAAGAAAATTTTATTGGCAGAAGAGTCAAAATGGAATAGGTATTTAAATAATTAAAATATCTCTGACATACTGAGTAAGCTTAGAACATTAATGTTTAAGTATTCAATTATATGGGAAACAACACATTATATAATTAAATGTAAGTCATGAAACATATTTTATCTTATGTCCATTATATTTTTTATAATGTTTCCATATACTTTAAGTATTAAAGTATGTATTAGAGTTCTCAAATAACACTGAGGGTGTATATTTGTATATTTAAACACACCCCCCACACACATGCACACACCCACATATCACCATATATGCTTTTAGCTGTTATTGCTTCCCAAGGCGAAGGGAACAGGGCAGGAGGGAGCCTCCAGCAGACTGATTTAGTGTTTAGTAAAAAGCACTATGACCAATGTGATAAAGCGCGACCAGAAACTCCTTAGGTGTATAGGTGGAGGGAGTCACACTCTATGGGTAGTGTCGGGCGAGAGCCTTGTGGCCTGGAATAAATCTGTTCAAGAGGTAGAAACTTGCTTTTCCTTTGCACATTTATTTGAGACACCCACAGCTATATACATATTTACAACGCGCATTCATGATAAGAAATAAAACAGTATTAAGTTGAATCCTCTTAGTCAGAGTTTAGAGATCTGTGACTGCAAAGTCACATAGATCCCACCTTCACATACATTACAAGCCTGCTCTCCCGGGCTCATTCTCCACTCTGGCTAGTTACACCCCATTATATTCTGTAAGCCCCTCCCCAAGGATATTCCATTCATGTTACAGGTAACACAGGGACAAAGAATATAAAACATTCAAATTGCTGTCAATACACAATTGAATAAACATCTTTGGTCACATCTTTTCATGTCATGACATTACTCCTTTTTACATAATTTCCACTTAACAGGTGCACATGCATATATAATCACTTTTGTCCAGTTTATGTTCGTCCCTCCTCTTCTACAGAGGTTACACCTGCCCAGGTAAGTTAAAGCCTGAATTTTGAACTCTTACTCTTTTAGTCCAATGGATGCAGACTGGTCACAGGTAAGCATAATCATAAATCATAATCATAATTATATGTCTATTGGTGATGTGTAGGTCTACATCATCACAACCAAACATTCTTATTTATTTAAAATCTGTTGAAAAGCCAGCAGTCCGCAGATATTGACCAGGTGATATACATTCCACGTAGGGCCGTCCTTCAGCACTAATGTTACAGATCGATTAGCAATGACAGATCGATAATAATTCCTTTTTAAACCCTACTATTTAATCCTGTGTGTATACTTTGGATAAGTATTAAGACTTCTGCACTTTCTCTGGAATGTAATTTTTCAGTATCTTTACATGGGCCGACCTGACTTGACCTCTTCAGTGTGGCTTTCTTTTGCTTATCTGTCTTTGCAGACGTTTACACACAAACTGACGTGTCTGGTGAGTCTATATGTATGGCAGATGGTGAGTGTAATGCGACCCACTGTGTCAGATAGCCAGACTGTCCATTTATCAGTTCGGAGATGACTGGTATGTACACTAAGCTTCAAGGCTTAGGACTCTCCTCCCTGTTGCACCCTGGGAATGATTAGGGCTAATCAGATCATTCCCACAGTGCCTTGCAGATACTCTGTGATATTGTTGCTTTTGTCAAATCTCCAGTCTATGTTGCCGCGTAGACCTCACTGGTTTGACCTGGGACTCGACTCTCGGGCTGCTGTGTTTGTGTTTATGAAACGTATATTATATTAGGTTGTGGCTTCATTCAGTGCATCATTGTTGTCTTGGAGACAGGAGACGCCATAGGTGCTGTCGCTCAGGGGGCAGCTGCATTCATTGTACACACTACATTATACAAACTGATTCCTCCCACATCCAAACTGACTATACACACAAACTCCACACACAAACACCCACAAGCATTTAAAATTTAAATCATCATATCTTTTTAGTAGTAAACTGTATATTTTGCCTCAGAAGTACCATCTCTCATCTTACCATAGTTAGGGCCCCTCCATAGGTAATTTATGAATGAATGAATGAATGTTTCAATTTATATAGCGCCTTTCAAGATACCCAAGGCGCTTTACAATTGTTTACACAGCTACAAATCTCATTTACCTCCATTGAAAAACCTACACATAAAACTTATACACTTAATTTTTGTTTACGAATTTAAATTAATTCTAAATCCAATTTCCGTTTCATTCTACAACTGTTCAGTTTATCAGAATGCCTTGCACATTGCTTACACAAAGAAGTCCAAGAAATTCGGTTGTATTCACATCAAAGCTGTAGCACCCTCTAGTGGCCTTAGTCTGTCAACACATGGTTAAATCACAGAGCCTTGAAAACCTTTCGACACTTTGGTGGCACTTCACCAGACGCTAAATATTTAATTCCGTATTCTTATTACATTCTTTTACAGCATTGCAATAACAGACAAACATGAGGAAAATACAGTAACCTCTAAAACTTCACCTTTTAAACACACTATATATATTGTATATTTTCTACAATATACAGTAGTTTGACAAAAATTTTTTAGAAATCTATTGAAATTCTAAAGGAGGTTTCTTCTAAAAGGAAAGAATCTTTTGATCAGTTCAGAACTCCTCTGACGTATTTTAGCTGCCAATGAATGCTGGTTTATACTGGAGTATATTAGAGCATGATAGAGTGTGCTAGAGTATACTGGATTATGCTTGACCATACTGGAGTACGTTGGAGTATACTGGAGTATGCTACATGTACAGGTCTCTTGTTCTTCAGTGTTGGTAAAAGGGAGTTGTGAGCTGACCACTCTTACCTCCAACCTGAGAGAAAAATCGCTTCCTCTGTCCACTTGATAATAGCACACTGGGGACTAGCCATTTAGTAAACAAACCAGGGAAATCTGAAATGTACATTTAATGACCTTCATCGGTTCCAGACAAAGTTCAACAGTAATAAAGAACCAAACAAACAGGTTTCTTATATATACATATTCATGATTGCAAATCAAGTTTTAATTTACATCGCATTGTAAAGGAATCATTAAGTCGTCATAAAGGAACAATAAAGGAGTCGTATGAGCCGACATCTGTCATAAGCTCTTCAAACTAAAATGTTTATTAAGTGTGCAGATGAATTGTGAGGTGTTTATCAGACAGTTTATTAGTAGTGAACTGCTGTCTCTTAGTGAGAGAGACGTGAGATATTTATTGGGAACAGTAGTGCCTGTGTTTCGCCTGCTTTGGGTTTCAGACCAGCATGAATTCACATGCATTCCACAGCCTACACTGTGCTAGAACTGTGGACCCTGTTCTGCATACAGTGCATACGGAAAGTATTCACAGCGCTTCACTTTTCACATTTTGTTACGTTACAACCTTATTCTAAATTGTATTACATTAATCTCTTTCCTCAAAATTCTACACAAAATACCCAATTATGACCGTGTGAAAAATGTTTTCTTGAGAGTTTTGAAAATTTATTAAAATTAAAAAACATTAAGAAATCATATTTATATAAGTATTCACAGCCTTTGCTTAATATTTTGTAGAACCACCTTTGGCAGCAACTACAGCCACAAGTCTTTTTGAATATGATGCCACAAGCTTGGCACACCTATCTTTAGGCAGTTTCGCCCATTCTTCTTTGCAGTATCTCTGAAGCTCCATCAGGTTGGATGGGAGACGTCTGTGCACAGCCATTTTCAGATCTCTCCAGAGATGTTCAATTGGATTCAAATCTGGGATCTGGCTGGGCCATTCCAGGACATTCACAGAATAGTCTTGAAGCCACTCCTTTGAGATCTTGGCTGTGTACTTTGGGTCGTTGTCCTGCTGAAAAATGAACTGTCGCCCCAGTCTGAGGTCAAGAGCGCTCTGGAGCAGGTTTTCATCCAGGATGTCTCTGTACATTGCTGCATTCATCTTTCCCTCTATTGTAACTAGTCTGCCAGTTCCTGCTGCTGAAAAACATCCCCATAGCATGATGCTGCCACCACCATGCTTAACTGTATGGATGGTATTTGCCTCTTGATGAGCAGTGCCTGGTTTCCTCCAAACATGACGCCTGGCATTCACACCAAAGAGTTCAATCTTTGTCTCATCAGACCAGAGAATTTTGTTTCTCATGGTCTGAGAGTCCTTCAGGTGCCTTTTGGCAAATTCTAGATTGGCTACCTTGTGCCTTTTACTAAGGAGTGGCTTTCGCCTGGCCCCTCTGCCATACAAGACTGATTGGTGGATTGCTGCAGAGATGGTTGTCCTTCTGCAAGGTTCTCCTCTCTCCACGGAGGAACGCTTGAGCTCTGACAGAGTGACCATCAGGTTCTTGATTACCTCCCTGACCAAGGCCCTTCTCCCCCAATCGCTCAATTTAGACGGCCGGCCAACTCTAGGAAGAGTCCTGGTGGTTCCAAACTTCTTTCATTTACGAATGATGGAGGCTACTGTGGACCTTCAAAGCAGCAGAATTTTTTTGTATCCTTCCCCAGATTTGTCCCTCGAGACAATTTTGTCTCGGAAGTCTACAGACAATTCCTTTGACTTCATGCTTGATGTTTGCACTCTGACATGCAGTCAACTGTGGGACCTTATATAGACAGGTGTGTGCCTTACCAAATTATGTCCAATCAACTGGATTGACCACAGGTGGACTCCATTTAAGCTATAGAAACATCTCAAGGATGATCAGTGGAAACAGGATGCACCTGAGCTCGATTTTGAGCTTCATGGCAAAGGCTATGAATACGTAAATGTGATTTCTTAGTTTTTTATTTTTAATAAATTTCCAGAACACTCAAGAAAACCTTTTTCACATTATCATAATGGGATATTTTGTGTAGAATTTTGAGGAAAGAGATTAATTTAATACACTTTGAAATAACAACAAAATGTGAAAAAAGTGAAACACTGTGAATACTTTCCGAATGTACTGTATGCTGCAAACTGTAATTCCTGCTGCTTAACAGCCCTGCGCAGCCTGTCCAACACTTACAGTCATGTTCCTGGATCCTGTTAGTGGTGATGAGTGAGGAAGTGGAGCCCCAGACGTACTCGCGCTATGACATCTGCATGTACTGCACTGTTCAGACATTCCTCAGTGGCTAATGGGGACACTGATATGCATGAGGAGGTATCCCACACCATTACACTGACACCACACACCTGTACTGGTGATACCAGACAGTCTGGATGCATCGACTCATGCTGCTCATGCCAAATTCTGGTCCTTTCGTCAGTCATGTGACAAATGCACAAATTGGAGGGAGACTGGCAACCCAGTGTATATTACAAATTGAATGGATTTCACATACTCACACACACACACACACAGAAAAAACCCCACAGTGTTTCATGTTGAGGATGGAGGATGGGCACGTGTTTCTCACAGTCCAGGAGTTTACAGTTGGTGGTTTTAGTTCCGTGTGATTCTGATAACAGAAATAAAGAAGTGAAATATGTTAAAATGTACAGAAGAGGAAGAGAGAATAACAAAGGTTGTTTGTGAGCTGACACTTTGAGTCTGTCCACTAGCAGCTGGGGAGCAGTATGAGAACCCCCACTGATTCTGCTCCCTCATGGGACCACTTCATCTGCATGACTGTAGCTACTGTCATCACACACAGATTTTTGTGTTAAAGAAAGCGTACCAGTTGGTCAATTATAGAAATGATACAAATGAAGGAAAATAAGTGAAGGTAATAAAAGTCACTGGCTAAGTGAGACATAATTTTCAGTTTGAACTGATAGCTTAGCCCAGATCAATAAGGTCCTCTTCAACGTGTCCCTCCCCCTCCAGTTTTCTTCTCAGCCAGTCAGCTCTCAGTTGCTTTATTTCATTTCCATAATACTCATGCAATTTACTGAATTCCTCCAATGGGTCGAAGTTAACTAATGGCCACTCCCCAAAAGGTGGGGCAGGGCCATTTAGAGGTGTGACGTGGGCGTTCCTCTTTGGCCAGAGTTTGGGAGATCTCTTGTTAGCAGTTTTGATTGGCATGGGTGGTGCCTGGAGGGCGGAGCTTGCACTGTAGCTCCTCTTTTCTCTGGGTAATGGGATGGGTCTCTGTATGAAATAGGGGGGTCCTGCAGTGAAGGAAGCCATGGTGATACTGGGGGCTTTAACACGTAATCCGCTCACAGCAGTGGCCAGGGAAGACTTGCTGAGGACTTTCTCCTGTTTGGTTTCTGTTTGACATGGGTAGGAAGGGGGTGGGGTGGGGGAGATGACCAGATCATTACCCTCTTTAAGTAACCATGAATGTCAAATTAAAAACATGCCATTGAAACACGTTCCAAACCTCCCACATACACATAAATAGACTCATGCTGATCACCAAGATTAGCTGAGTGAAATTTAGAAAAACACTACTGTGCACCAAAGGAATGCTGGTTAACACGTTGTGTCATCTATTCTACATGATTTCATGGCATTTAGCAGTTAGAATCTCTTAGAAACCAAATCAACGCAGCACTTTGAGTAACTATAGTTAGGATTGTGGTCATTTTAAGCCAAGACATGTAAGCATTGCTGAAAGCGTGTCACTCACCTTCGTAAAGTCTGGCCAGGTCTTTGACGAGCAATGACAGGTGTATGTGACTGGCAGACAGCAATGTGCATATCCAGCTCTCCTTGCTCAGGTGGTTGTCCGCGGCCAGGTGGTAGGTACGCAGGCCAGGTCCCTTGAACACCAGCGAGAACGAGAACTGGCCGTCCGAATCGCCCGGCTGCACAACACAGCCCTCCAGCACAATGACGCCCAGCAGGCTGCGGTCCGCGGGACGCTCCTGGTAGAACAGCAGGTTTCCCTTGAGCACAAACCAGCGGCGCAGGTAAGACGTGTTGCGCTCTCTCTGCGGGACACAGCGGGAAATTAGGTAGATTATGCATGGAAATCGCGAGCCGTGTACATATACACTTAGGTATAGCCTACCTGTGTTTGTGCTGACAGGGCGATCATGTAAGTTTGAAGGATTAAACGACTCCTGTCTCCAGAATAATAACGACAAACGATATTACCGATGAATATTCTATTACAAGCATCTGACGTGTGCAGTAAAGGGATTTCCACCGTTTGAATCATGTGCGCTTTTTCTTGTAACTGCTGAAGTGAACCAGCTGGGAAAGTGACAGATAATTAATAAAAGAGAACTCTATGTTAAAATTAATTTGATTTTTAATATAGATCCCTAGTAGTTGTTGATTTTTTAAATGTTTTTTTTTCAACACGGATTCAGGTTCAGACAACAACACACTGCTATAATTATCATACGTTGAACTCGTCCGTTCATGCCAATTCGGCAACATTTTAAATTCTGCGGGCATCTGCTAAAACTCCTGTGTTGAGATCTTATTTTTACTATAGTAGGCTATGTGTCATTGTACACCTCCGTGTTCGTTTGGTTCAAACCCCTTTTGCCGTGCCTCAGTGGGCGAGAAACGCAAGAATCTTTCCTTCTGTCGGACGGTACAGGATGAATGTGCATGTGACTGACTTGCACGTACGGTTTTAATATTTAAGTTTCGTCATGAAAATAATTGTGGTCGACAAATCATTGTCGGCACCGGTCAGATGTGAGTGGAGACCGCGAGGAAAAGAGAAAATAGAAAATGACAGTAACAATATAAAAAAAACCAACAAAACATAACAAGAATGACTGTGCAAGAAAGACAGCCTGGAGATACAGAGAGAAGTACAGAGCTTTACAGAATATTATTAGGATGTTTTAATGAGGAAGATTTAGACCTCAATTATAAACTTAGATTCGTGATGCTACTGCAGAAATAGGCCAGATGACAGTCTCTGACTGATACTCCGCAGTTCCGAGCTAGGTCGCTCTCGACATCATCACATTCTTGTTTATTAGATTTATTAGCTACCTTTACTCGACCTTCTAACAATAACTCTACATAACACGTAGATTGAATATACAATGAACACGGTGTGTGATAATCATTCCTGGCTGCCTACCTTTTTATAAAGATATCCCTCTTTATCCACAGGTGAAGTACACGAAAGGTAGTTGGTTAAGATTTTCTCATGGATCTTCATTACAACGCCTCCTGGAAGTGTACAAAAAGACAGATAATCTACTTCTTTACCAATCTGCCTTTCAGTTTACTGCACACAAACGCTCCATGAAATTACATGTTCAGGTACTCAGTAAGCCGAGTGCCCCGGGGAAGATGTCCTGGCTGGTCACTTCTCACGCACATTCAGATATAAGCTACAGCCTGCATCGATGACTTATTAGGCTACTTTTGATCGATATAGTGTGTGTGTGTGTGTGTGTGTGTGTGTGTGTGTGTGTGTGTGTGTGTGTGTGTGTGTGTGTGTGTGTGTGTGTGTATTTGAGAGAGGGGGGGAGAAAATGTGGGTGACAGCCCTTTCAACAACGAATAAACATGTTAACTTACTTGCGTCAAAATCCTATGTCTTGTGATGCATTCTTAATCCATCAAAATCCATCACGACGCATGATACGTTTCCGGTATCAGTAGCGTGTAAAGTAGGACTCGCACAGGTCACTAAACACCTGCGCTGCGCCGCTGAACGGGATGATATTTTATGGGTTCGTATTACCAGCGTCCGCCCTCACTCCGTTCTCGCAAACCTGTGTTGAAATATAAATAACACGAGCGACTTCCTGGTAACAAAAGCCGGCAGACTGTCTAACCTTGCCGACCAGGAGGTTGGACCTACGCAGAACTGAACACAGCGAGGAGCGGATCATGAATTTCTCAGTTCCTTCTTCACAAATAGACCCATTTTTAACGGATACGATTCACTGTCCGCAGAAGAAGCATCATCATGAAATAAAACGAATCCGTGTAATCCCACTGTTTTCAAATTCGTTGTATGCTGTTCCTATATATATTCGATTTTCTTGATTTCGAAGACCTTTTTAATTTAATACTTATGTAGGCTACTTTGATTTTTCACATGTTTAAATAAATACGTGTAGATAATAATGGCGCTGAATAATGTCTCTAAAAGTTGTGAACGTTATTTTTATTGATATTGTTTTGTGTCAGATTACTGCAGTAAATAGAAAATCCGTGTGGATTTTGAGTCTTAGTTATAGATCTGTATCTGATCTACTTCTATGCAAACTGTGTTAGACTAAACGTTCCCCAGCCATTCCTGACCACAAAGTTCCTATTCTATTCTATTCTATTCTATTCTATTCTATTCTATTCTATTCTATTCTACCCTTTTCTTATACGCCTTCTTCTTCATGTTTGATTGAAGCTCAACAACGACCTCCATGCCACTACCACAGCAGTAGGAATGGTCTTTCACTTTCAGAACCTTCTGCCAGAAGTGGTCCAGAAACTGCTGAACCCGGTGGCCGCAAACCAACTAATAGACCAATTAAAACCTACGTATAAGGTAAGCGCGCCACGGGGAGGTGCTTCTAAGCCACTCGCAAGTGTGTATACCTCATAACGAGGCCTAAAACGGCGTCTCTCATTTGTCCTGTAAGTAAGGATCTCTTATTAATATTAATTTATAAAAATTACAATATTAATACATAATATAATACACCAATATTATAGAGTAAAAACTTTAATATTGAGAAATAAAAGTCAATCAGGATTAAGAATTGCAATCTAATACTAGACATGTGTTTTGTGTTTAATTACATTGTGATGTTTTTTAGTTCTCAGTGTCTAATGTCCTACCAGGATAAACTATATTTCAAATAGACCCAAACAGGTCTGTATTGAACATGTCAACATTTCAATCTCAATCAAAGCTGATACTTTTTTTACATTAAAATAGCCTACTTTGAAATAATTTTACTTTCTGTTTAAAATGGCTTGTAATTATGCAGTACATAGAATCGTTTTCTTGTGTACTGTAGTATTAAATTGTTCAGAGAATAGTTTTATTGCTAGTTTAAGTATTTGTTTAATCCTGAATTGTGCTCAATGCGGAAAGGGGGCGATAACGTTTGCAGTGTCTCTAAAACCTAGCGAAGCAGCGGCACATATGACGTCACTTCCGCCGTAAAGTTGAATGGCGCAGAGGGAATAACAACAGCATTCGGGTATGCAGCTCATCTACTGTTCAGTGCAAATTATACTACTTTTAAAAGTATTTTACAGAATTTACATATGTTTCTGGAGAGTCACTTCCCAGCTTTACACCACCAGGCCATCAGCCAAGAAAGAAGCTTGCTAGCTAGTTAGCTTGCTAACGCGTTAACTTTGGTAGCAAGGTAGCTCAACGTTTTCACGGTTCTTGATTATTTTGTACTGTCCAGCTAGGTCTCCTCTGTCTTCTTTGAATTTCTCCACAAGGGCGTTATTAACGTTAGCTGAATCAAAAGCTATACAAGGTAACGGTAGTCAGAAATAGGTGGCGATTCTGACAGGCCAGACACAGCAACAAACTCAGCTAGCTCACAGGGTCTCCAAACTAGTCATGGCGCAGACTTGCGCAATTCTGCGCAGCTCTGCGCCACCTCGAATACCTACGAGGAGTTTATTGAGTTGGTGATCGCTTGCGGTATTTTAATGCGTGGATGTGTGTCGCGATCGTGGACTTTGGTTATGACCTGAAGCTACTAGACATCACCTCGTTGAGCTGGTAGAGCAAGCTGTTCCGCATGTGTTTCTGTCATACCTCTAGATTGGAGCGACTAATAAAGGCTGAAAATGCAAATGTAAAATGCATTTCAAAAGTCTTTATGTTTACATCGAACAATGATTAGATTGTTCAAAAAACATTTTGTGCATGTTAACGCGTTGCTATATCAGTTATATATTCAGCCTTTGCATTGTTGTAGAACTGTCATGCATTTCAAATGTGTAGCGTATAAACAGCCTGTTTTCCAAATTTACATGTCTAAATGCATGCCGTCTTCAGTCATAGACAGCAGTCATCGATGATTAAAAAAAGAAAACAAATATGTTTTAGTGATAGTTGGAGACATGAAAAATTGCTTGCTGAGGACACATGCAGCCCATGCTTTGCATCACAGATATTTTTAGACCTTTTGGGATATTTTCAGCAGAATATTCACGTTTGCAGGGTTCCCTGCTACCCTGAACAACCTACCAACTAACAGAAAGGTGACCTGGCCCCAGAGGGGTTTGGTACCAGTCACAATACTCATGCTCTTTTTCAAATGTCTCTTAGAATGTCAAAACGGAAAGTCACATTTGAGGATGGAGATGGGGAGTTTAACTTGGATGACGATGTGCCGAAAAAGAAGGTATGCAGTCGTGTTGTGTTGGAAAGAAGTTTCCATTAAGACCCCTTATTTACTAGTACATTACAATTACATGGCTGTCTGGATATTACAGGAAATGTTGGGATTTATTAATGCACCCTTTACACAGTTGCATCATGGGTACTGATAAAAGATTTCAGTTGCACCATGACTGTAAGCCAATGCAAACCTGCATAGTTTTGTGTCTTCATCAGTGTGGTCATGTTACCATGTCCACACAAGTAACCAAAATCGCCAAGCACGTGGGCTAATGCTAATAAAAGAGGAAGACGGCTACATAAAAGAGACTTTGTTACTGTATATGTATGGCTCTAGTTGTGTTAGGACCTCAGAATATCTTCCAGTCGTGATGTGGTGCATGAAATGTCCTTCCCTGCTATTTCCCTCTACAGATGTATGAAGAAGTGAGTGGGCCAGGCTCCAGGTTTAAGGAGAAGCACTCGCTAGATAGTGACGAGGAAGACGAGGGAGAGGATGGGGAGAAGAACAGCAAGTATAACATACTTGCCAGTGATGATGTGGAAGGTATGTGTTCTTTTGTGTGTGTGTGTGTGTGTGTGTGTGTGTGTGTGTGTGTGTGTGTGTGGTGACTGATATTGTCTGTGATTGCAGGTCAGGAAATGGCAACAATTGATTATGATGAAGGTGTGGCCATCACACCCTTCAATCTGCATGAAGAGATGCAGGAAGGCCACTTCGACTCAGAGGGCAACTACTTCATCAAAAAAGAAGAGGACATCAGGGACAACTGGCTGGACAACATTGACTGGGTACCGTTTATGCCGTAACACTGTCAGTCACAACCACCCACAGCAAGAATAATTCTGTCTCTGTTTAGAGGTGTGACCGTTTTGAGCAGTGTAGGGGGAAAACCGTCTCTGTGTGTTTATGCAGGTGAAGATAAAAGAGCAGCAAGGGAGGAAGAAGAAGAAGAAGGGTCTTGGTGCCAAGCGGAGGCGGAGACCTGGCGACGAAGACGAGGCTGAGGAGGAAAGGCAGCGTGAGGAACGGCAGGCAGATGAGGAAGAGGAGGAAGATGAGGAGGAGGAATTGCAGGAAGACCCACTTGCCACGTACAACCATTATCAACTGATTGAGGCTGTTGTCAGCCTGCTGTTGCCTGGGGAGACTGTCTCCATGGCTCTCCGAAGGCTCGGGGGCCTAGGGGGTCAGAAGAAAAAAGGACGAGCGAGGGAAGGAGGGGAGGTGGGTCAAGAGGCGGAGAAAGTGGAGGTGCCAAACAGAGACACTGAGAAGCTGGAGAGGCTGACGGCCTTGGCAGACAGACTGGTGGGTGTTGGGGAGTATGAAATCTACCAGCACTCCTATGAACGACTGGCCTACAAGCTGAAGGGGATGCAGCAGAGACAGCAGGCAAGGCCTCAGGCCAAGAAGGAGGACGAGGATGAGCTGGATATGTTTGCTGACAAGTTTGATGAGAAGCATGGCAGGGGGAAGGAGGAGGGAGATGAGCAGGAGGAGGATGACAGGAGAGGTAAGGGGGAGGTGCCAGGTGGTGGGTGCGTGGCACTCTGTCATGAGTAATCAAGACGGCCTAAGGAGGTCAGACAGGCTTTGATCAAAACAATATTGATCAGGTACATATCGACTGTCTGATTATTTCAAGAACATGGCATGACCCTGTCGAGGAGTCCTTAAAGTTGATCTATTGGGAGTCAATTTAAAGTTATCATCTGTATTTTTAAATTGAGTGTGTCTTGTTTGGGTCAAGGATTATTTACAAATGATAGGATTATTTACAAAGTGATTATGTTTTGTTTGGATGTTTTAAAGTGTGAGTATTGCATTTGAGGGTTATTTTAATGTACATGTTGTACGAGTCTTGAAGTATAAATGTTTGTGTGTGTTGTATGAGTCTTATAAAAATGTGACTAATGCATTATCTAATGCTCTTTGCCTCTTTTAAAGAGTGTTTGGTAGATCTTGAAGTGTGTTTTTCCTCTGCAGTGAGTGAAGAGGTCATGTGGGAGTATAAATGGGAGAACAAGGAGAACTCTGAGCTCTATGGACCCTTCAGCAGCCAGCAGATGCAGGTGGGCATCTAGAAATATGAAGGTTCACCAATACAAATCCATTTCAATAAATGTGAATGGATAAATAGATCAATGAATAGATGAGTGCATAAAGAAAGAGAAAGATGAACAGATGGATGAATGGAAAAATGTTGGGGGTGGGGTTGGCACACTAAAGAAATGTTGTTTTGCTGAGACTTTTCCTAGTTGGCAAAACTTATTGTTTTCCAAGTCTAGCTGAGTTCCCATCATTGGCTCCTATCTTCTTCTTCTTCCATTTCTCCAGGAATGGGTTGAGCAGGGCTACTTCAAGGATGGGGTTTACTGCAGGAGGATCGATCAGGAAGGTGCACAGTTCTACAACTCCAAGAGATTGGATTTTGAACTTTATACGTGATTCGATCATGTTTTTACACATGCTTCTTTTCTTCTTAAGTGTTTCTCTAAAATTCGCCCATGTAGGAAACCTTAAGTGCTTCTCTTGTCTAACCGTTTGATATCTGATCGTGCTCTTGTTTTAAAATAAAGGCTTTGGTGACTATCCAGATCAGTGGTTTTTTTATGTTGTTCCTTTGAGATGCATATGCAGGCCACTATGGGTTGTTTGTATATTTGTGTTTTTGTTTTTAACTACACGCCTCCAGTGCTTACATAAACATTTTTGCTTCGCTCAGTCGCATGCTGCGCGTTATGTAGGTTCGCCCGGGGACAAACTGGGCCGTCTCTTGCGGCATTGGCTGCTTCGCCCAAGATAATCCGGTATACTGAAATCGAATTGGCCACATCGTCGATGTGTGTACTTCTTAATTGGTTTCTTTTCTGATGCTGCTTCAAGGCGGGATATTTTCGTGCAATGCGAAGCCGCCATTGGCCAAGGGGCGCAACTCTCCCTATGAAGCTGAAGGAGTAAAGTGAGCCGAAATGCTGAAACTTGGGCGCCGTCCGGCGTAGAAATGTCATCACCGATTTAATATTTAAGAAAACAACCCCACCGAAAATAGATCAATTGTATTTATAGTGAAGCCTGATGCATTCTTAAAGTTATAGGTACGTGTGGAATAATAATTTTGTTTATAATTCAGTACGCATGGATTTCATTTCAGTCGTGTGTTTGTTTTCGGCGACCGCACCAGTTGAAGCGAACTCGCCGAGGCTAGCTAGCACGTTAGCTTCCGTGACGCACAGCTAGCTAAACGAGCGGGCTATTTACAATGACTTGACAAAACCCCGTCGGCCAAACCTCTCATTCCAACCGGCGATAAATAAAGGACCGGTTAGCTGGTCGTCAACGTTGACCATGTCCTCGCTAATGTGCCCGCAGCGTTTTGTTAAAAGTCATTTCATTATTTTGGAGCTAGCCTAGCCTTAAAGCAGGTGAAGTAGATATGATGCTAACTAGCTAGCTGGATAAATCTGCACGCGGGGCTGACTTTGTAGCTATGGTTACAAGTCAGGTGTCCGTTTAACGCTGTTGGCACTAAGGACTACAGGAATGTGTCGTCGGCTTGCGCGCTATTTACCGCCTAGAATGACGTTTAAAATACCCGAAACTGGTTCTCAAGTTAGCCTGCTAGCTGTCTGAACTTGACTAGCTGATGTCAAATGAAGCTAAGTAAACGGCTAGCTACTTCGCCAACGAGCGATATTTCAAACCAAATACCATTTTTTAAATTTACCGAAGCGCACAAAACGACCGCGGTTTAATTATGCGCCGTTGCTTGCCGCCGTGTGTTTCCTTGACAACCATGAACGAGGTCAAAGTTCGGGGCTCTTTTGTCTTGAAGGTGTCGGAGCTCGAGTGAGTTTACGGACACTGTAGCCCCGCGGCGCCGCTGAATTATCAGCCAATTAACCAATCAACGATTCACGTAATTAAACCGTCGACTGTAGTCGTAGTTGAAATGCAGTCTGACCAAAATAAAAGCGGGGGAAAAACAAAACTCAGTCGCACAGGCTAACGTTTAGGACTAGATTGTATCCAGCTACATTTATTTGTATCTCTTCCCGTCAGAAGGGGCTTAGCGGGGTGCATGCCGACATCTCCCCAAGGGTGTGCTGCGCCGATGGAGGAAGATGGCCCGACCTCTCCCAGGGCTCTGTGTGTTCACTGTCATGGAGAATCTGCACCCCAAACCAGCTCTCCTGTTTTTTACTGGTACAGAACGTATATTGTCTTTCCATCCACCCGCGTCTCTGTCGTTGTGGTTAGACTAGCAGTATAAAAAAGGTTGAGGAGATTATTTTATGCATATGCTGCTGTAAACCATTGCATTTGTGATTGGTTCCAGGTTCCCTTTTTGTAAAGTCATCATAGTTGGGGTGTGTGTACGCATGTGTGCACACGTGCGAGTTGAGGCTGGCCTGGAGTTTTTGTGTTTTACCACTGGTTTTGTGAGTTTTGCTTTTAGTCTGCCTTTTTTGCCAGTTCTAGTTCTCCCACAGTCTGGCTCACTGATCCCAGAACAGACTGTTCTTTTGCTCTTCACTCACCAATCTCCTCTCTGATCACTGTTCCAACCTGTGCATGTAGGTTGTCCTCAGTCCGTAGACTCATACCAGGCCCCTCTTTCTGTACAATAAAATCGAGGTTTTCTGAAATCTATTAGCTGGCCTTAGATGTTGCTGCTGCAGCCAGTGTGTTGAGAGGAGTCTACGTGATGAGCATATTAGCTGAGCTGCATGTGAGCTTTCTAAAGACAGTCTTGAATTCTGCTTATGTGACGAGACTCGGACGTCTCTGCCGCATTGGTGGTCTAAACTTCACAGCCTCGTGAACGATGCGTGATCTTTGCTAATCGATGTCGTGCACTGTTCCCAGCTGTGAGGATGCGAGGTGGTCGTATGCCTGTCAGAAACGGGGACTGACCGGAGAGAGCAGCGGCTGCAGCAGAGTGAAGACTGCGAAACGCCTGAGGACCAGCCCTGATCCCGGCCAGCAGAGCGACGCAAGGGTAGCGTCTCGTGTGTGTGTGTGTGTGTGTGTGTGTGTGTGTGTGTGTGTGTGTGTGTGTGTTGCTCTGTAGCGGTGTCTGTGCTGTGAGCTGCTTCTCTGTGGCGATGTGGTACCTGAGTCACTGGAACACATCGCCCTCTCTTCTGTGTGCATGCATGCTGTATTGCTTATGTGGGTGGAAATCTCAGATTTAATCAGTCTAGAAAAATGTAGCCATGCTGATGGCCAAACCATCATGTACCAATATGTGAGACCAGAATATATGCTAGTTGACATGTTTGGAGAAAATCCTTTTATTGTTTAATATGTGTTCATCTGCACTGTGCACAATGATTTCCTCGGTCCATTGAATCGTCTGATGGTGTGTGAGAAAGTGAAATGAAGATTGATTGGTGTTCTGCTGCCAATCTAGTATTTTTCTTTACAGAACATTGAAGACGAAGCTGATATTCAAGACCAGCAACAAGAGTGAGTTATGAGAGCATCATTCCCTGGAATAAACATCCATTGACATCTGTTTTTGTACTTACAAATGTTAAAGTTCCATGTCAGAATGTTCTTTAAATTTGCCTGTCTAGTAGGTGAAGGGGATATTTTTTTTGGAAGGTTAGTCAATATTGGTATGAGGTTTTTCAAAATGTAGATTTTTTTTTTTCCTTTTGCCTTTTTGTATTGCAGAGGCAAAACTGAAAGATTGGACTTGGAGAAAGAATTCTCAGAAGACCTTCCACCAGCAAAGCAATGGGTGATTGGCCCACTTTTCCAATCATTCAGATCCAAAATGGCAAGTTTCACAGAAATTGTCATGAGTCCTGCTCGAATCTTCAAATCTAATTCCTCTCCACCCCCAAGTGCACCATCTAGCCATCATGAGCAACTGACTGGCTCAAATCTTGGACAGTCGTCTACAACTAAGGAGGAACAGATGGATATAGGAAGTGATCACAAAGACGAGGTACAGGCAAAGAATACTGCCCAAAAGCAACATAGAGTTGTACAAAGACTTGTGTTTGACTCTGACTCAAGTAATGTAAACATTACGAAAGACACAGATAAAATTTCACCGAAAAGGTCAGAAAGTGAGAGAGACACTTCCGGTTCATCTGGAATGGAGTCCCAGCTCTCACTGGTTGACCAAGGAGGTGATGTTCGCTCAGATGTTCCCAGTCTTGAAACTTCTCGTCCAGACTCCTACTGCTCACACTCCTTTACCCTGGATGCAGATGAGCAAGGCATGGTGGACAGCGTGGTTGCTACTCTGGGAATGTCCACCAGGACAAGCCCTCGAAAAGGGCTTAAAAAAACACTGGAGTGTGTTGCAATCCAAGACTCAAAAGGATTCTCCCAGGAAAAAGCAGCTACATGTTCCAATACTTTGTGGACCCGAAAGAGTGTGGAAGATGTAGTGAATCCCGTGGAATATGCATGTAGAGACGAGGGCAGAATTCCAGAGACAACGGCTTCTTATGATTCCTCAGAGAGGGAGGAAATGGGCCAAGCATCTAGAAGTAGGACTAGAAGGAAGAGAGACATGAGTGTGAAATGTAGAGCATCTGCAGCCTTTGGGATTATGAATGACGCCAGCGACTTCTCATCTTCCTCAGCTGTTGCAAAGGGCGCCATGGAGACTAGCGATTTACAGAGCAGCAGCAGTGCAAACGTGTTGGGTGGAGGTGGCGGCAGCCATGTAAGAGACTTTCCACGGGCATACGTGTTGCTACAACAAGTGCCCGGTGCTGAAGGGGCTTCGGGAAACTGGGTCACTACCCGTGAGACGAGGCGGCGTAAGAACAACGGAGCCCTCTCTCGTACGGAGAGGAGGGATCAGAACCAGGGTGGGGACAGCCGCGGAGCTGAACCTGTAGTGTCGACAGGGCCTTTGGCCAGAGAGCAGACGACTGGATCAGGGCTTCCCGGAGCTTCGGATCTGGCACAGACGGAACATGTTCGCAGGGGACAAATTCGCCAAGCTAAGCATAAACTGGAGACCCCCAACACAGCGTTAGGATCTGCTCTTTTGGGGCCAGCTGCTAAAAAGCAGGCAGGTACTGGAGCAGTTAAAAAAGCCGCGGGTGTGTTTGAAGAGCAGAGAGTGTCTATGTCTCTGACCCTGCAGGTTGGTCCAGCCGCACATGGAACTGGGGCTCTGCTGCTGGCAGGCGCTGCTTCTGGGAACCTGCTGAAGTGCAGGAGGAGTAAGAGGGGAGTGGCTGCTCACATGGACCACGGCCCTGACGTGTCCTCCGAGCCCGAGCTCTTCGAAGACACTCCTGTGGTTCCAGAATGTGTGAGAGATTTCGGAAGACCTAAGAAGATTGTGCGGGATGAGCTTAATGGACCGTTCTGCAAAAGTGAGATTTCAGAGAGGGTGGAGGAGGTGATGGAGAAGGAGCCTAGGAGAAGAGGTCTCCCAGAGCGGCCAGTGAAGGAGGGCACGTCGTCAGGTAGCGGTTCCACTCGACTCCTGCGCAGTCTTTCATGCCCTGACATCCCGATCATGCAGGACAATGATGACACCCATTTTACCCCATCCCATGCCAAATTTCTCCCTTCACCACACAGGAGATCCTCTCCTGCCCCACCCCACGCCCTAGCTCATTGTCCATACAAGCGTGCTCGCCGACACACGGTCTGTACTGTGGAAATAGAAAGGGAGATTGCCCCCTTGTGCCTCCGCAAGGAAGTGCGCCCAGTGTGCTGGGGAGGAGCCTCTGGCCGTCTGTACCCCTGCTCCTCCCCCTCAGCCCTTGCTGCCTGTTTTTTGTCAAGTCCCCTAGCATTCCTCTCCAGGAGATCAAGTCGACAGCCGAACGAATCCTGCGGCTCTGGTGCGGAGTCCTGTCCTCCACCCGCTTTTGTTATGCCCCCGTCAGCCTCTCCTCTGAAGTCTTCTCTTGCCTCTACTAAGCTCACGGTCTTCGCTGATCCCTCTGTCTGTGGTCCTTCCTCTCCTGGGTGGGCTTCAGCTACAGTCTCATCTCCCTGCAGGTGATCTGTTATGTTTCTATATTCTTCTCGCAAATGACTGTCAAATTGTATGTTCAGATATTGTAATCATTTAGAAACTTAGATAAGATAAGAAGACTATAGAAGGCGGGGCTAGACTTTTTACTGAGGCAGGGCAAGAGTTTATAGGAAGGTCTCACTTATGAAACTTATGGATGCACAAATTGAATGGCTTATTATTATTAATAATAATAATAATAATAATAATAATTATTATTATTATTATTATTATTATTATTATTATTATTATTATATTTTCAAAAGTGAAGTGCACATTGAGTAGAGAGGTAGAGAATGTTGCCAAACTGCATAATCAGTAGTTTACATAATTTTCCGCCATCTCAGTGTCCTTCAGCCTGATACAGTGGAGGTAGATCATGATGGTGTCCAGCGTGGAAGGAACGATGAAGACCAATGTGTGCTTCCGTCGAGAGTTGTATCTGAAGAGACAGACTCGTCCCTCTTTGAAATTAAGGTGCCAGTCTTTTTTGTAGTCCCATACTTTGAGTTCAGTTAACATTGTCGTGGAAATTTTAACATTAATTGTGAGCTATAACAGTCAAAAGCAGTTGGGCATCAAAGTAAAGTATAAAGTTTAGTAAAGACAGAAAGATGGATCAACCCAGAGATCTCCATTACACACACTCGAGAACGTCTGCAAGAGAGTTACATCATACTTCCGTAACATGAGTTAAGCATGTTAGGCCTCATCGGTGGCCCACATGAGGTGAGGTGATGGGGTGAGGTATCACCCCTCCCCTGCCAGGGTCATCGGGCCAAGGCCTCCTTGTTCCTCCGGTCCGCCAGATGCCAGGCACGCCAGATATACTACCATTCTGACTTGGCTCATCCTTATCTACAGACCTGAGACCTATAGGGCTGTCTGCCTTCAACTCGCAGAGAGTGCCACACAATTTATTACTAGAGAGAGAGAGAGAGAGAGAGAGAGAGAGAGCCTACAAGCATGTAAAGCATACCATGATCAACGTGTACTAGGCCCAACATGTTCAATACACCTTAATAAAGTGATTTCCTTTCCACTTATTACTTAGTGGTCACTACATGTATGAATACTGATGAATATGATTACAGAGAGACCGAATGTGAATTTTGCCCTGACATCTATCGAATTTCAAAAACAGCCTGTTTTGAAGATTGCTTCCCAAAGTATACTGTTTCTTTCATCAGTTCCAGAGTGACAGCAAGAAGGTTCAGCACACTAAAGTGTCCTCCATCCGCATCCGGAAGACTTTACCCAAGCCCCAGTACAACCTCACTCCCATGGGCCTGCCTAAAGCGGTCAGGTGTGTGACTGCTGCTTCATTAGCGCAGTGTGTGTGTGTGCGGGGGTGTACATATACAGATACAAATGTTTTTTGTGTGTCTAGGATAAAGAAAAAAGTTTTCAGTGTGGAGGAAATCTACACAAACAAGAACTTCAGCCAACCCCCTGAAGGGTGAGTCCACTTTCCTCAGCGTACATTGTACACAGAAGACTAGCAGCTGTCTTAGATGCTGCCTTGCATGTTTGTCATCGATATGAATTCCACAATAAATACATTGCAGAGGTCTGTCATAACCAACCATAGCTGAAAGAGCTTTGAATCAGCTCTGGGGAAAACACAAACAACAGTGTTTGAACTAGAGGTGTCTTCAACTAAGGATTTTCGTAGTCGAATCTGATTACTCAGATTTTCCCTATAGTCGACTAATAGTGGAATCTGGGATTTTATTTTATTTTTTTTCATCTACAGCACCTTAAACGGGATCCCGTTCTCATTCAGGACTTTTTTCCACTTCAAAGTAAAAACCTAAAACACTCAGATAAATGAATAAACATGGTAGGTTTGCTTTATTCAGCTTTTATTTATTTACTTATTTTTTTTTTTTTTATGAAACATTAGAGAACATTAACAAAAAAAGGTCACCGTCAGTGTGCATATTGAACTGTCAGACAGGCACTGTGCAAAATGTCAAAAATATTTTAAATAAAATATGCCTGCCTGAAAAAGAAAAATTGCCACGCAACAGCAAAAAAAATTATAAGTAAATGTTCAAGTAACGGGGTTTAAAAAGCAAACAACAGCAAAAAATGTTTATAGGCCTACTTGCCGAGACGCACCACAACGAGACGAGACTGACCTGAACGGCTGAACTTTTTTTTCGCCTTACGCGTTTTAAATGGTATGCCATGTTGGTTGTTGTCGTGTGAAATGAAAGACGTTGATGACATAACTTGCACTTTACTTTGTTTGATTCATCTTTATCTTTTTCAAAATACTCCCACACAAAAACTAAAGTTTTTAAGTAGCCATTATAATTTTGGCAGATGCTGACTATCCTGTAGCATGTTCAGGTCCGCTCATTTGGATTGTGCAACTGCAGGGTGTGATTTATTAATGTGTAGTAAGGAAGATGCCTATTGTTAATGCGTGCCGCACATATCATTTAAAAATATTTATTAACGGAAATTATGATGATTTTATTGGACAAAAGGCTATATATAATGAAAATGAAGACATTTCATGTAACAACTAATGCTTAGCAGCATCCTTGGGCACCCTCATGCAGTTAGAATGGTACATTCGACTGACGTTCATAGTCGTCTTGGGGTATAGTCGAATCAGCGACTATTGCAGGTCACCCCTAGTTTGAACATGTAAGATGTTGAGAACGAGGCCTCCTGAAAGGCAGCTGAGATTCTAGACTGATCTAGTCCCTTACAATGAAGTGGTCTGTTATGCTTCCAGTGTGCGCATCACACACTGTTGTGAGCTCCTTGATCATGGCAGCTAATTGGCAGGACATGTGTGAGTGGGAAAGAGTGAAGGAGAGTAAACCGGAGTAGAGGTTATGACTAAAGACCATGTTTCATTTTTGGTTGGGGTTTAGATGGGGCTGAACTCAGAAACTGGATTGGGCTCAGAACATTCCGTGGACTTTTTACATCATGTTTCAGTTTGTGTAAGATATGAGAGCCTCTGGCTTGTGTTGGGTGTTCAGACAGGACACGTCGGTCTGTGTTAGGGGTTCAGACAGGACACGTCGGTCTGTGTTAGGGGTTCAGACAGGACACGTCGGTCTGTGTTAGGGGTTCAGACAGGACACGTCGGTCTGTGTTAGGGGTTCGGACAGGACACGTCGGGCTGTGTTGATATAAGGCATGTATATGTACTAGTGCTGTCAATTCCAGGTGCCGCGATTAAAAGTCCTCACCAGGATTTTGTTCAAGCTTGCTAGATTTTCTAATTAGCAATCCAGGTAAAATGAGTGGAATCAACACAATCCAGGAAGCCTGAGCAAAATCCTGGTGAGGATTTTTAATCGCGGCACCTGGAATTGACAGCACTAATATGTACACAGATGTACACGACACACGTTTAATATATTGCCAAATGCTGAACAGATTCTGTGTTTATAAACTATAAAATATGGGTTTCATTTTAAGATGTGGCAAATTAACCATGAATCTAATTTATATTTTGTGCTGGCGTTTAAGATTAGATCTGTTTGAAAGAATTTTACCAATTCAACTTGGTGAGATTAAAAAGCTTAACATCCCAGATAATCATACAGTAGCAGAGTCGACCACTCCACAGTTGGTCTGGATTTGGCTTTGTGAAGCTGGTCTTGATCTGCCACCAAACATACTCCATTACTAGCATAAATAACAAGTGTCTTGTTGTCTACAAGGTTTCTCATTACTGTTGCTGTTTATTCCTGCAGCCGTTTAGAGACCATATTTGAGGTTCCTCTCAGCCGACGGGATGGATCCCAGTCTCTGTTTGGCCAGAAGCGGGTGAAGCGTTTTGTTGAATTCCTGGAACCGGGTGTGGCCAGGAAGCCAAGGAAGCCTCTCATTGGTGCAGCTGGAGTAGGAGGAGCTCAGAGGAAAGTGGTAGGGAATTCTGGGACTGGCAGAACCCGCAGAGGTGTTTGGGCCTCCTCTAGGGAAGGAACACTTAATATTCAGGACACGGAGTCACTCTTGTGCTCCAAACTGAACGAACTGGACTCATGGATGGTATTGGAGCAGATGGCGTACTGAAACCTGTGTAGTATTTTTGAAACCTGTGTAGTATTTTTGCCAAACATTGTGGTCCCCCCCACCTTTGGATGTACAATCAGTCAAGAATAAACTAAACCCATCCAAGTGACATGATTACAATACATATGCACAGTAGTACCTTTTTGTAATCTATAATATGGATGCTGTATGTTTGTAAATTTTTATAGTTAAGTGTTGTTGAATAGTTATGTGGCATTAAGTGTGTATGTGTGTACACACGTATATATCCGTGCATTTAAATGTCTGTTGAATGTTGAAAGGAGCACTTGGTTTCAGGTGTTTTGAGGTGAGGTGTTTTTCTCCCTCTGATCCCAGTGTTGGCGGAGTTTCTTTAGGCCCTGAGCTGTAGCCAGACACATCAACACGCAGCAGTGAACCATCCCTTGTTCATATACGAGGAAGTGTAAACTCATGGATGTTGGTAATGACGATGCCTTAACAGTTCACACTCAGGGTGTTTGTGACCATGTTGTCTTTAAATGTGCCATACATATGTAGAACTACCTTTGTAAAATGGGGAGGGGATGGTAAATACTGTTTTTCAGTTGCATGAAGTTTCTGCATTTGCAGTATCTGTGGTTTGAAGCAATCCGATATTGTGCCGTTTTTCCCAAAACAAAGCAAACCATGTTAGGTTGTAAAACCATGAGTCTGTATGTTACAGAAATAAGTGTCCGTTATTGGTTTCACCTCCAATGAATATTCATGAGAGACATTGCTTTTTTTAAAGGTTTATAGTGATTTAATGGAAGGTTTGTGTCCTAATGAAGCTAAGTGCTGACAGCCAACAGTTTGACTGATTGTACAAAAACACAAAGCACAACTTACTGCGATAGCACAAATAAATTGATCAAGTGATGGAGCTGAAACATGGCCTAGTTTTCAAAGTTCTTTCATCACAGCATTATTTATACGTCCTTGGTGTTTACTGTACACAGTTTGATGTTTGAATAAAATTAAATATTTTGTAACATGCAGAGACTCCTGTTTTTTAGGGTTCACACACACATAGTGTGGGAACCCTATTGTAATTGCTGGTATTTTTCTTATTTTTCTTATTCTTTTGCCCATTTTTTGACATAAAATGCATCGTGCAGCCTAGACCGTAATGCCTAGAAAACCCAATCTTGGCAAAAAGGTTCAGTTACCTCCAAGGACCAGATTCCCATACAGGGACCCCAAATTGGCCTGATGGTGGCGCTATAGCAGACCATATTGACTTTTTGTCCATATCTCCTACACCGTAGGTCCTAGAACCAAAATTCCAGTTCCTATGCATTCCTTGACTAAATTCAATAGGACAATTAATATACAACCATTAAGCTCCGCCCACTTAGATTTCGAGTTAATTTGCATAATGTGCAAAATCACACACATCTTTGAGCGCGAACTAGTCCCTGGATTTTTCACATACGTGCACATATGTGGTATCAAAACGTTCAGAAGAGTCTGAACTTTAAAATGTATCCAACAAAAATGCTAATTTCTTCACTACCTAGTCAGTATAAGCCAATCAAATGAGGGGGCGTAAATTCAATAGTAAATTTTGCACATATGGAACTCTAACTTAAGAAAACTTGCATGTAATGAGATGGCACTTCACAGACAGCTTCCGTGTGAGGGTCTGGGGCAGCTCGCAGTGGTTGCCATACCTCACCTGCTAGGGGGCACTATAACATGCAAAAATTTGCCCCATGCACTCAGATTGGCCGATCCACATGAAACTTGACAGACATCATCTATGGGCCTCTGGAAACCAGGTCCTAAAGCAGACATGCCATACTTCCAAAATGGCTGACGTAATCGGCCAATCAGTGATCGGCACGCGTTTGACAGGCTTACCATTGGTCGATCTGCACGAAACCTCTTGGGTGTGGACAAGTGCACGCCCCCTATGACATAATCCAGCCGGGTGTCGATTGGCCACTGGGGGGCGCTATTGCAAAAAAAGCAAGTGTATCCCCTACATAATTCCACTTGGGAACATGCAATTGGACTCTTTTGATTCCTTGCAGTAGTGCGAACAACTTTCCCATTACATGTCCTATTAAAAAATGCACAGTTTATTTACAGTTAATAATAGTTTGAAATCATCATTTTTCATACTCCTCCTAGGATTTTCATACTATCATGTCAAGCAAAGTCTTATAATACTCTACAGAGTGTGAAATCAAAAAACAATCCAAAGATTTTGAATTTGAGGACACTTATACCTGCTAAATATTTTTTTAATGGACAGCATCGATACATATAATATTCATATTCTTAAAGCTCTTTCATATTTTACCCAATTCTGACCAAAATGCACAAGCCCATTCAGAATCCCATCCTGAACAAATTTGTCAAGTTTCATCTAAATCGGTTATCGTATGGCTCTACAGTGCAGTATTATATACAATGCATAAGAATGCATGTAAAGTCCCTCTGTCACCTTCTCCTTCTCACACGCACGCAAGCTGAAACTCACACTCTCAGTCTCTCTCACACTCTCACCCACATTCCCCCTCCCATCTCTGTGCCCTAAGTAAACATTGCTCTGGCTACCTAGATCTCTCTGTGTCTATTAACCAGGCACACACACATACAGGCACAAGCAGGCCTTCCTATAGCATTCACAATGACACTTCCCTAGCCATACCCACCCATATCTCAGTGACTAACACATGCTCATACAAACTGATATTTGGCTTCTTTTTTGTCTCTCTCTCTCACACAAACACACAGACACACACACCTTTATACCTATATGTATGTATAGTTTCTATGTATACTTATGTATGTATGTATTAGTATATGTTGTCATAGTTTCAGTACATACACTACCACACACACACACACACACACACACACACACACACTTCTACCTAAATGTATGTATAGTTTGTATGCATATCTGTCCAGTCATAACAGTCATGTCAGTCCAGTCATGTCAGTCATTTCAGTCCAGTCATATCAGTCATGTCAGTCCAGTCATGTCAGACATAAGTCATGTCAGTCATATCAGTCATGTCATTACAGTCATGCCAGTCATGTCACTCATTCCAGTTATGTCAGTCATATCAGTCATATTACTTTTGTTCATCATGCCAGTGATGTCATTTCAGTCATATCAGTTATGTCAGTCATGCCAGTCATGTCAGTCATGTAATGCCAGGCTTTGCAGACTACATTCATACTTTGAATACACGGGCAGTCATGTTAGGCGTGCAAGGTGTGCAAGGAGTGAATTAACAAAGCATAGTCTCTGGCACCCTCAATCTCTCTCTGTCTGTAATATACAGGCCCAATCATGTATAGACACAATATAGGCCTTCCTATATTGTTCACATAGATGCAGCCCTAGCCAGATGTGCTATTTCTGTGTCTCCCTTTCTGACACACGCAGATGTCATCACACACTATCTGTAGAGCACACACTGGCCAAACCCAAACAGCTTCTTTTCACTTTTAGGTCTAAAGGACCTTTTGGGCTTCCTTTTGCCTATTGAGGCCAAAATATGCCTATTTGTGTGTGAACCCGCCAATCGCCGCTTGCGGCTATATTTTTTATTTTTATTACATGTTTTGGGCAAAACAATTTGTTTTAGCTGCAGAGTATGAACTTGACAAATGTTTTCAAGGTCTCAATTGTGTCCAAAGTCTCAGTTGAGTGAGCTAGAGATCATATATGTCCTGCCTCTCAGGTTCTGGTAGAGGCGCTCTTCTGGGTCTGGTGCTGGACTGGGCCTGGTAGAGGCGCTCTTCTGGGTCTGGTGCTGGACTGGGCCTGGTAGAGGCGGTCTTCTGGGTCTGGTGCTGGACTGGGCCTGGTAGAGGCGATATTCTGGGTGCAGTGCTGGACTGCCGGGTGCCTGCTTACTGTTTTCAGTCTATTCATAGACATGCCAACACATCAGTTAATTCAGGCAGCAGTTTCCAGGGGGGCTGGTTTCCTTATTGCAGTTCAGCATTTAGGGGACTCAGTTTATGAATGTGAGGAGGTAAGATATCAGTTGTATGGTCAGAATCAAGAGAATGATGAGGGCCACCAATGACACCAGAGCTGCTACTCCCCATCTGAGAGCTTTGCGGGAATATTCCTTGGCCTTTTGGGAACTCATTGCATCGAGCTGTTTTTTGTTCATTTCCCGAGTCTGGAGAAAATAGAACAGAAGACATGAGATTAGGTGTGAAGTGGAGACACTACGAGGGACAGTCCAGGTGAACCTGTGTGGCCAGGACAGGACAAGGCCACGGTGCAGTATACAGTCACCCAGTGCGCTGCCCGCCCTGCGTGTGTGAAAGCTGTGTGTTAACATGACTGTGCCTGTTACCTTTACAGAATAAATCAGAGACACGATGCCGACGCAGGAGAGACCACATATGATGCTGATGACGGCCAGTATTCTGTGATCTCTGTACTGCGTACGGTTTCTATGAGAAGGAATCTCAGAGCCAGCCTCGACATCATTCGAGAAGCCTGATTCAGCAGTCATCGGTTTAGTCTCGCTCGGTGAAGCTAGGCTGTTGGATGTGTCTGCACATACATGGGAGGAGATATATTGAAGTGTCATTGTGAAACTTGGCCAACCACAATCCATCAACCACAATTGGCATATACTGTACATCATATGCTAATCCGATGTGGACATAGTGTTGAGCTACTGATCCCAAATATTCCCCATGAAAACCATCTCTTATTACATAAACCTAAGCATATAACATTATTTATTTCACTTTTGAATCCCAGATCATTTTCATTGTGCCTTGCCCTGAAACTGAGAGATTGTTAAATTATATGATGTATACATATTTCATTTTTTTAATCTGAACATCAAACTGGGACCTTTCTTCTGTTCACCTTAACACTTTTTTTCAGTATATAAAAGATGAACAAAAATAGATTTAAAGGATATAAATTCATTTTCTACAGCAATTAGGTAATATTTTATTATATATATATATATATATATATATATATATATATATATATATATATATATATATATATATATATATATATATTATTATTATTATTATTATTATTATTATTATATAATACCTGTGCTATCAGCTATGGGATAGAATATATGAAAATGGCCTATTTATTTCCTGCTGTTTTCTTGAAGACATAACATCAGTATAATTTAAATAATTTAAAGTAACACAATTTCCTTTGTGTTACTTCTTGTTTCAGTGGGGTTTTGCACTGTGGACTACGTATTACTTTTTTTCATGACGTGCCAGAGATCTTGCTGAGGCACGTCATGAATTGTGCTGTGAATCTGTTGCCTGAGGTGAAGACCCGTCGTGACAGTGCTGGGATTTGGCACACAGACTGGCACCATTGGGCCTGTGCTTCTGAACACTACCAGTCTTCAATGCTGTACAGTAATTTCGCAACAAACAGGACATTCTGGTTCTTCCTCTCACTCTCTCTCTCTGTTCCTACATTTCTTCTCTTTGTCTCTGTTATACTACACACACACACATACACACACTGTCTCTTTCTCCCTCTCGATATCAGCTATGGTCTGTATACCTGTCTAAAATAATCTGTTCTCACTCTTTTCAAGACATGTAACTGAGCCTCACTGCCAAGCACAGGGCCTGGGTTTGGGATCACCTCCATTGTGAGAACATCAGCCCAGGCTTAGATTGTACTAAAGCACCTGTCAAAATAAAAGTCTTAAAAACCTTATACTATGGATACAGGTACACCCTGACCACAAGCATAAAAAGTGCCTGCTTGTTCATTATTTGAAGGGATTGCCTCAAGAATACCCATCACTTCACTCAGGTACAGTCTAGCTTTACACTAGTATTTTGTTTTTATAGGTTGCAGGACCGAGCAGGTCTACTGTGACACCTATACACTCTGCAGATTGACAGTGTTTACTGTCAATAAATATTACACATTTCCAATCACAGTACAATCAAATTGCTTAGTAAATAGGACAAATACTGATTACATCAAATACCAGTATGCTCCAGCACAGCACACTATAAACACATACATGTGGGACAAGGCTGTCACACAAAAACCTCTTTTTCATTCAGACATTTTATAAAGATTTGTTTATCACGTAATATAACTCTTTATAACATCATACCTGGATGTGTGTTGAATGAAAATTAAGGAAAAAGGAAAAAATAAATCACACGAAGCCGAATGTCTTAAAATGTGTAATAGAAAACCAAACCATGATTTAGTACTTACGAACTTGTTCAGACTTGACTTGAAGAACTTTAAATTCCTCAGCCATTGCATTCAGTCTCTAGCCAGTGATAATCCTGATTTATATAACGTATTGTTTATTTTACTGTTGTTGTTGTTTTTCAATTTTCTTAATAAATTCATACAGGTGATCCAAACTTGATGTTTTTGTCCCCTTTTCACCCTAAACAAATATGACCTGTTCTGTAACAGTAAACTATAAATAAATGAAAAGATACCAATGCCACGAGGTATTTTCCCACACTAGGTCTTCTGGGCGCTGATTCAGAAGTGTGGACTGCTACTCTGTGATTGTTTCACTTCCTCACTCTCAGTGTGGTGAGTGCTAATGTTCAACCTATGAACGATTCAGATGCACCCTCCTGTACTTGGTTATTGGAGCTAAGGAGAGGCATAGTGAAAGGCCACTCCTCTTACCTACCTACCCTTCAAACAATCTTAACAATCTGTCCCTCCCACCCCAGTGAACACTCTCTTAACACTTCTTCCCTCCCCTTTATGAAGTTCTCTTCCCAGCATGCGTGTGATTCTGTGGTTGCCGTCACATTCACATTCCTTAGCGCTTGTGTGTTCTCCTGACAGTCTGAATAAGCCGGCGGAAACATGACGTCACAGAACACCCTCTCCTTCACCTACATTCTTTGTGCTGTTAACTTACTCTCTCTCTCTCTCTTTGACTCTCTCTCTCTCTCTCTCTCTCTCTCTGTTTGACTATCTCTCTCTCTGACTGTCTTTCTATCTCTTTCTCTTTGACTCTGTGTCTTTCTGTCTCTCTCTCATATACACACATCTTGTGTGATACAGGGTGTGGATGAATGATAGTGACGATACAGGTTTTACTGCTTTGTCAAATCTCTTCATGGTATTCACAGAAAAATCTGTCAAACATCTCTGAACTCCAGGATAAAACTGAAGATGTTGCCACAGACCACCGAAACCACTGAGGGTAGGGAAGCTCCTGCAGAAAGTGTGATTTTAATCCAGGACTACATGACATTACCTGACTGTACTAGGTCTGTTCATTTTAATCCTGGACTAAAGGACATTACATTACCATACTAGGTGTGTTAATTTTAATCCAGGACTATAAATTCAGGGGGTGGGTGGTTAGAGAACTGGTCTTGTGACCGGAGGGTTGTGGGTTCGATTCTTGAGCAAGGCACCTAACCCCAACTGCTCCCTGGGCGCTGCGCTATGGCTGCCTACTGCTCTGGGCATGTGTGCACCACAGCCCCCTAGTAATCACTAGTGTGTTCTAACTGCACAGATGGGTAAATGCAAAGGATACATTTCGATTTGGGTGAAAATTACAACTGACAAAAAAGTAGCAACTATAGGTCTTTACATGTAAATGTGCCATATTTATCAATTGTGATTTTTTTACACCGCAATCAAAATTTGTCCTCCACTTTTAACCCATCTCTGCAGTTAACACACACACACAAGTGATTACTAGGGGGTTGTGGATCACACGTGCCCAGAGTGGTGGGCAGTCCTAGCTCGGCGCCCAGGGAGCAGTTGGGGTTAGGTGCCTTGCTCAAGGGCACCTCAGTCATGGCCTCAGGTCTGGGAATCGAACCCACGACCCTCCGGTCACAAGACCAGTTCCCTACCACCAGACCATGACTGTACTAGCCCCATTCATTTGAATCCAGGATTATAGGACATTACATGACGGTACTAGGCCTGTTCATTTCCTTACCCACAGCATCTTCCTATTAATGTAAAATCATAATCACCAAGTTTATGTTTTAGCATAAAAATGATTTAATGACTAAAATTTAAGTGAAATAGATATTGAATCAGAAATTAATAATAATGTGTTTATTTAACACACACACACACACACACACACACACACACACACACACACACATACACACACACAGATTTTGCCATTCAGCTCACACTGCCTTCGCCTGTGCGAATTTTTTCATCAGCCAATCAAAAAGTGCTCCGCTGCAGTGACGTGGCAGTTGAAATAAATACGGAAGAGGGATCATGGTGAGTGATGAACGGGGTTCGTCTAACGTTTTCATTACGTGTGGTTTAATTGTCTTTTGTAAAAACAAAACGAAGCAAAACAAAAAGCGGAACTTGTGTAAAAATGAAACCGTGTGAAAAAATCACGACATGGGGAATCTACATTTTATGTTCTAGCAACGCTATAATAATTCCGAACTGTAGGCAAATAGCCCAAATAAGGTATATCCTACACAAATCCCGAAGTATCTGTTCTCGTGCACGCAGGAGAATCGTGGAAACGTGATTGCAACGGAGAAGTACGGATCACGGGAAGTGTGGGACTACCGGGTGAAAAATGGAGTTATGCGGAGGGAAAGAGCAGGCGGCGGCGGCGAAACTGCGGGGAGCGCCATCATGAGCACGCTGAAAGTGCGTCAACCACACGGCTCCTCCACACTTTCCCTGACCCCGACCCTAACCCTGACCCTGAAGACGTGTTAGGGGCGTTAACACACTTTGCCTTCTCCCCTAGAGCGTGTTCCTACCGCAGGGCTATCCCGAAAGCGTCAGCCAAGATTACCTGCGCTATCAGCTATGGGATACATTGCAGGTTTGTGCACACGGATAAACATTGTAATTGTTAACCATGTGCTGGATGTTCTGTACATGTCGGCCCAGAACAGCGTTTTCTACACCAGTCTTCCGTCCACTCCAGACGGTCTATCTTTAGTTCTGGCGCAGCTCCCACCTGAATCCAGGGATGCTTACATACTAAAAACTGAAACAGCTGAATACTGAACCAGCTGTGATGAGAGCTGTGATTGTGCAAAACATGGACGGTCTGAAGGTGTGCTGAGCGCAGGAGTGGCAAACTGGTCTAGAACTGATACTGTGGAGATGAGATGGCCTCTCATTCTCTTGTTTTTATTGTTGTTTGGCTTGTGAAGGCATTCTCCAGCTCCCTCTCAGGCACATTGGCTACTCAGGCCTCACTGAGGGGTGTTGGAGTGGGCAGTCAAGAAGCAACAGTTGCTGCAGCAACAGTTACTTGGTTACTCAAAGGTATGTGTAACCTTGTACTGAGGTTTGTAACTGTCACCTTTCTCCGGGGCCACGTGCCTGACCGTGTGTCAACGTGTGTCTTGGTGTTAAAGTGTATGATGTGCTATGTTATGGGTGATGTTGTCAATTATAAAAATCTGTAAACTGCTCAGTTGTCAAAGGTGTAACCCCCCCCCCCCCCCCCCCCAAACAAGGTATAAAGTTAAAAGTAAAGCATGTAGCTGTGTGTCTGTCTTCTTTTAACAGTGATGAACTGTACAATTTTCTGAGTTCACCCTATTCTGAAATGTTTTCTTTTTTTGCTTATCTGTCTTCTCTGCTCAGATGGAACAGGAATGCTGGGTAGGATCCTGTTCGCCTGGCTCAAAGGGTGAGCTGCGTGGTGCCTTCATTTCTTTTAGATGTTTCTGCTAGGGCTGTGATGAGATGGTGCTTGTTCCTCTGAGCTTTTACAGCATTTATCCACTGTACTTTCTTTCAGGAGCAAATTGGATTCAGAGGCCAAAAAGTGGAGGTGAATTCTGTCCCCAGTGACTGTGAAGTGTCTCGTATATTTAGACGCAGAACTTGCTAATTCATGCGCTAAATCTGCTTCAGGCTGTTCGCTGATGTTCTTAATGACGTGGCGATGTTCATAGAGATCGCCGCGCCGTATTGGCCTGCGTTCTTCACTCTTATTCTCTGCGTTGCTGGAGTGTTCAAGGTATTGTAATGTGCCTCAGAATTTAACTGGAACGCACGCTCATGTCCATGAAAGACAATGACAATGAAGACAGTGTTAGACAATGACACCAACAAGAAATGCTGCACTAAAAGTGAGAGTCTTGGATAAGACATCGGTCTTTATCACCTTCCAGTCTATTGTAGGGGTGGCTGGAGGTGCCACAAGGGCAGCGCTAACAGTCCACCAGGCTCGCAGAAACAACATGGCCGACATCTCTGCTAAAGATGGAAGCCAGGTTGGTGCCTACGCCACTTTTTAGCTTGTTAACACAATTTGTTTAGGACTCCCAACTCCACAGCCTCTAAATCCCAGTATGCACCTCAACGTTGAGTCTTGTGGGAAGCTAACGTGTGTATGTCTGTCCTGCACTGATGTTAATCTCGTATGGTTGGTTGCACTGTCAGGAAACCCTGGTTAATCTGGCCGGATTACTGGTGAGCCTGGTGCTAATCCCACTCATCACCAACAACCCCAAGTGAGACCACTGCAGCCTCCACCTTCTCCTTCATGGTTTGGCTCAAACTTGACGTGAGCATGGAGGTAATTTGATGTCCTGTGCTATGTTCCCTCAGGCTCACGTTTATCCTGTTCTTCCTCTTCACCATCCTTCACCTGTTTGCCAACTACAAAGCAGTTAGGTCTGTTGTCATGGAGACACTTAATGAGGCTCGCCTGTCAATCGTCCTTCATCAGTATTTGCTTGATGGGCGGATTCTGAGTCCAGCAGAGGCCAATCAGAAAGAGCCTGTGTTTCTCGGTACGTACTGGTCTGCAGTCCAACTCAGACATTTCACCAATATCACTTGCCAGATGTCTTTGATTCTGGATGTCAAATATAAAATCTAATACTGGATTTGTGGCCATTAGTGATAGAGATCATATGATTTTAAATCTCAGCCTTGAAGGTACAGATACTACAGACTTTTCACACTACTTTTACCTTGGGGTCAGGTTTGACTAGAGTCCATTACATCAACTATTCAATACACCTCCCATCACTTACAAAATCCCAGATCAGAAGTCCAACTTGAACTGTGCAGTTAAGCTCAGCCAAGCCTGCTGACTGTCATCGGTCCGTTTCACTGACGTTGTGTCCAAACAAATGGTCTCCCTCTTTTCAGAGTTTAAAAGGAAAGTGCCCATCAAACTAGGAGTGAGGCTGGGAGAGCTCGTCAGAGAGTATGTCCTTCAATTCATTCGTTTGATTGAATACAGTGTCCTCACTGTGTTGCAAACATTGCATCATTGTAAGTGCACTTTAACATTAATTTACTTTTCCTCTTGGTTTTAAGTTTTCGGGAACTGCAGCTGGCTTTGAGGAACACCACCCAAGCGTACCTCATTGGAATACAAAACGGTACACACACAAATGTATTAGTAGTAATGTAATATGATCATTGTAAGAGACCCACTATAGTAATAACAGGCTGCAAAAGTTACATGCATCCTAATTTTAATTCACTTGGCAGGGAGCGTGTGTGTGTGTTTAGGATCTGATACATCTGTTCATGATGAGATCAGGGCAGCTTGTCAGGCTGTGTGTCTCGGTGCTGTGCTACACCTGTCACCACAAGGTGGTGCTCTTGCTCAGCTCTCCAAGACCATGAGTAAGTAGTCTGGCTATCACCACAAAGAACTAGGTTTTCTATATTATTTAGCAGTCTTTTGTTTGTTCATGTTTCATGTACACTGTAATACTATATATATTTTTTAATACTCATCTATGTATTTTTTGTTTTAGACTGTTGGGAATTAGTAGCAGAGAGCTACAAGCTAACTGACCAAATTTTTCAGCCCTTCCTTACAGGTATGAACATTTTCCACATGACAGAAGGGTCATGCCTTACATACGTGGACATTACCTACACTAGAGAACCTGTGTGTAGCTTCTCCTTCCCCTGGGGGAAACTTCAGCAGTCTGTGAACATACCACAAGCCTTTACTGCTAATCTTTTGTATACTGTAATGCGCTAACTCTGCGGGGTTCCGAGGACAGTCCTGACATCTAGCCGTGTCTCTCCCAGGTCTGGACCAAGCCGGCTGGCAGACGGACAGGACGCTGCTGGACTGGAACGAATGGAGGGTGGACTGGAAGAAGATGAGCTGAGTGGAACAGTCGGAGAGAGAGATGAGGAGAGATCGGCAGACTGTAGCTTTAAGCTCTTATGTGTCGTGGGACATTTTCAGGTGTGACAGGATTCAGGATTTTCATATTTGTTTTGTTTTTGGAGGGTTGTTTTTATTAAATATGACAAAACACTTCCGCGTTATGCACAAGCGTGTCTCTATACTCTCAAACTAACATAAAATGCTCGTTCTGCAGTCATTCCATAAACAGGCTAAGCCCTTGTTTTTGGTTTGTTCTCCTGACCTACGTCTCCCAGGAGGCTCTGGGTCACCCTAGAGTAATGCTCCATGATGGACCTTCCTCAGGTGCCGTCGAAGGTTCTCGGTGCGGTTGAACCTCCGGCCGCACAGGCTGCAGTTGTAGGGCCTCTCCCCCGTGTGAATGCGCTCGTGTTTCTTCAGATCGGCCAATCGGCTGAACCTGAACTGACAGCACTTGCATACGAAGGGCCTCAGGTTGGAGTGGCACACAAAGTGTGCTCCCAGGCTGGAGGATGTGGCGAAGGTTTTCCCACATACATGGCAGGCGTGTGGACTGTCCTTCCTCATGGTTAGGTTTGGAGGACTGGGCATGTCAAACATGTTCTCCACCCCAGAAGTGAGGATGTGTGCGTGTGGCGGAGTACACTGGTCCTGGAAGATGTAGGTGGCCTCACCGTGGACTGGACTATATGACTGATGGCTCTGTCCGTCTCCTAGAGATATGTTGTCCACCGTGCCAAAACCTGCATCGTGTGCGATGACGCTGTCAGACTGTCCTGCTGCAGAACATTCTGGAAGCTCTGGTTCTGATTCTGCTTTAATCTTGTTTGAAATTACATACAGTGCGGTTTCAAAGTGGCTGTGGTCTGGTGTTCCGGCAACATCTGGTGATGTGGGTGTGGACACCATGGAGGAGGATCTCCTTTGCTTTGAGAACGTCCTGCTCTTCCCAGAATGTTCACGTGTTGGCGACTTGGTTCCGGAACGACATGGATTGCTTTCGGGCTGTGCACCCATTTCCACATGAAGCTCGCTGGGTTTCTCCTCTTTGAATGGCAGATTCTGGGCTTCCAGGTCCTCGTTCTCCTGTGTCTCTAATGGATCGTGTTCTGGGCTGTAGACCGGCAATCGTTCACGGCGAGAGTCCGACCTAGGCTCGTCTACAGCTATGGAGGAAGAAACATGCAGTACTGCATCTGAGGAGATAAAAAGATAAAGGTGTTATCTACACCAGGTATTTTTAATAACCAGGACACCAAGATGCACAAATGAGGAGGTGCATCTTGCACAAACCTGGTGTAGATGCACAAACCTGAGGGGTCGATCCTTTTTTGGAGCTCTTCCAGCTTACGCTGCAGTTTCCGGTTCTCCTGCCGTATCCTCGCCGACTCTTCCCTGTACTCGGAGACTGCCTGCCCCATCACGCGCAGCACTTCGTGCACAGCAGTGGCCAAAAGTCCAGCCACGTTAGTGACCAGCAGATCCATCTGAGTCATGTTATTTAGGGGGTTTCTTCTATAGGCAAAGAATCTGATGATGGGGAGAAATATAAATGAGCAAAAACGTCTAATTTAGTCTCTGAGCAAATATGTTCGATGAGAACAACACGTTGTGTTAGTTAAGCAAGGTGACGCCTTAGCTGCTCGGTCCAAACTTCAAAGTGCGTTACAATGCTTGAAATTCTTTATTATTTGTATAAACAGAGAACAAACACTGTTGGAGGCGGTGTTTTAAGATTTGCAGCCATATACAGGATGATTCATAGTTGTCAGACAAGTCAAGCAGCGTTTGTTCCACAGTGGTAGAGAGAGCTGTTGCTCTCCGACACAATCATGTAATATAAACTCACTCAAATAAATGTAAATGAAAATGTTCTCTTCTTGGCAAATGGTAATTAATATCGCTCCAGCATTAATTGCGCTGACTGAATGAGTGTTAACAGCAATAGCTCCGTGAGGAAGACCTCACCAGGACTCTCCCAGAGGCGAAGCTTTCTCTCATATAATTGGCATGTTAAGCATTTGAGGAATTTAGCACCATAGCTAGAAAACGGTTTTTCTAAGGCGACTAGGCTAGAAAAGTGCTTTGTTGTTCGCGCAGAAAATGTATGCTCAGCCTGTGCAGATAACGTTAGGTTACAATCTAAAAATACTCACGCTCAGATGTTGCCAGAACAAGACGCGTTGATAAACCAATGTAAAGTACTGAGATAAAACACTTAATGTTTATAAATATATAACCAGTTATGACATTACAGCGTTTTGTTGTCATAATGATCACTCTTACCTTTATATTCGGCCTATAACCATATGATGACTTAACACTTCCTTTACTACACGCACGGGCTTCCTCCTATTTAGGTTGCCAGATTGTTTTACCCAAATCCTCACACGAATTAGCAGGGATTTTAAGTTGAATTTAAAAAGCAAAGGAAGTTAAAATGAGCAAATATTTCAAACAAGTATTCCGTTATTATATGTAAACTGTAAACAGGATATAATCAATATAATTTTTATAACGTGCAACATGCACTGTAGCGTTGGCCGGGAAGAAGAAGCAGAAAACGCCATTTCTGTTAGTGGAAAATACAGAATACAGCCTTAACAGAAGGGAACCGCAGAACGGCTGATATGGGGACACGGAGCGTCACACTTCACCCACGGCAATAAAACTAAAACGGATACGATTAAACTAAACCCAGACATATCCACAAACCAACCATTTTACTATATGAAACATTTAAATATACTAAAATTTAATCTGAAGAAAGGCAGGTGTCAATGCTGGTGGTGGTATTGTGTGGTGGAGAGGGTGAGCAGAGTCCTGAACATCTTGTTGAAATGCTCCAGAAGGCCAACGGTCTGAAGACGGAGTGGTATGATCAGGGTCAACCACACGGCCAGCTGGTCGGCCCACATGGAGCTCCTCTGGCAAACCAAACCAGCAGATGGATTTGCTTCACCGCTGTGGATGCGCTCTGGTCTGGGACCACATGTGCCACATATGAGACAGTCATCCTCACCCAGTCATCTTCATTCTATCATCCTCACCCAGTCATCTTCATTCTATCATCCTCACCCAGTCATCTTCATTCTATCATCCTCACCCAGTCATCTTCATTCTATCATCCTCACCCAGTCACCCTCAGGTTGCGCATCACACACATGCCCCTCAGACTTCTCTCTCATATGCTACCTTATCTAATATTCACCATCCCTTCCTCACGGCAGTGGTGATCAAAGCACATGTCTGAAATAGAACCATTCTACAATGTAGGTGATAGTTTTTAAAACACAGGAAATTACAAGGCTAACGATAGAATCCGTAAGTGAGATCAACCAGATAGGAATAAGTATTTGTCCTGGATTTACACTAGATGTTGTATGGATGCTGCACATGGATACAAAACCAGCAGGGAAGTGGGTGGAAGTACCCAATGAGACCATTCCTCAAACATCAGAGCGTGAGCTTCAGTGGGACAGTTTCACATGAAACACACGTGTCCAACATTATCCACACCAGAGCAAACAGGCTTTGGTTTATCTCGTTTATTTGGAAGGAAGCTGGAGGAAAATACTGCACAACAATACAGTGACATCATAACAATGCAGGCGGGACACCACTGCTGTGCGTATAGTGCTTAATGTAGTGCATTACTACTGCTCTGCAGAACTAAGAGTCTACAGGATGCCTGTTCACAAACCAGTCAATACAGGAAATTTTTACTAGCCAAGCTATATAAAACTATAGCTGCCACATGAATACATTTTCTGTCATTAAAAGACAGAATATTTGAGTCCATGATAAAGTTAAAATAGATTAATTCTAAACACATGTTAAGTCATACTACAGTAATAATAATAATAATAATAATAATAATAATAATAATAATAATAATAATAATAATAAGGCTTGGTTATATTTAGAAGGCTGTTACTATACCCTGACATTGTGCAATGATTTTTTTCAAATTAAAATGTGAGAAGCATATGAACTCTCCATATAATGATGACTTCATCTCCACTGTAAAACAGATGCAGTATTTGCTACACATTATGTCAATGTTCAAACACTGCATGTGGCAAATACTCAAAGATGTGTTCAGCATATCTAAGCACACAGCCAGGAATCAGCACCTTACTGTGACCAAAACAGTAGGTAGGTAGTTAAAAGAAAGAATCCGTTAAAATACCATCCGCAGACGTGCGCACACGCGCACACACACACACACACATACACACACACATGCACACACACACAAAGAGGAAGGAAATAAGCAAATATATATATAGAAAACGGTAGATGGTTCAGGCTTTAAGATTTTGTTTGGAAGGTCTGGCTTTGCTAATTACCCCCAAGCTTGGAAAGTTAATGGATTCAGTCGGGTCATTCAAAATCATGGCAGGACTTCTACTTTGTAAATGTGAACTTTTACACATACGATTCAGTGGCAGCTGTAGTTCCACATGACCTAGTTTCATGAATCACATCAACAGTGTTTTACTGGCTGCTAGTGATAGAATAAAGATAAAGTGAGCTTTACTACAATGAAAGCGTTAGCTATACTGCTATGTCTAAGCCCACGGCCCCAGAATGCACTAATTCACTGTTTTCACTGCTTCAACACAACATCCTTAAGCCTTACAAAGGCTCCGTTATATCTGCAGGTTCGATGGGTCACTGAGAGCAGGATAAACCCTAACCCTAACTCTAGAGCTATGGAACAGTGCGAGGGAACCCAGGGTTAAAAACACTGCTATTGCCTTTTAGCTTTGGAAGCATGCTGACCTTAGCAGAGAGGGAGAGACTAGCAGTAGTTTCTTTTGCAAACTATTCTAACAGTGACCAACGAGCCAGTGAGATGGGTGTTCAGCAGGGAGGGGGCAGGTGTGGACGTGTCCTACAGCAGGGAGGGGACAGGTATTCTACGTCCCCTTGGGTGGACTCCACTTCAGTGCAGAGGGGTCGATGGTCTTGCCGCTTCCTCGTTTAATCTCCTTGCTTCTCCACTCGTCAATCAGGTCCTAGATGTGCACACAGTGGGCGGGTCAGCGTGCGGCCGGTCACACATGTCGGACACGGCCTGCCATGCACAGTGGTTACCTGTCTTTTCAACACCAAGTGCTTTCCTTTCCAGTACTTCAGCATCTGAAGGGACTGCAGTGTGCTGACAATGTCGACAGGGTTCACAGCTGTTTCCTGGCTGATTTCTGGAGGGAACGCATGCTGTTAGGAAACAATGAACACTGCAAGCAGAGCCAGGACAAACCCCAGCACAAACAGAACAATGATAGGAGCATTCCTGTGTGACCTTTGATGGAGATCTCTTTCCCCTGGAAGTTATACAGGTAGCGTAGTAACACTTCCTTCCAGTAGCTGCGGTAGCTAATGAGACCCAGGTCAGACAGGGGTCTCTCAGGAGACCCCACCTTCTCCTCCACTTTGGACAGCAGGTAACCTGTACATGCGCAACACAGGACACATTCATCTTAATTTCTTCCTCAGATGTAAAATGCAGTACCACACACACAAACATTAGGGTTCTGCTCCTTGTGACTGCAACTGAGAGTGGTGGTTCGGTATCAGAGCTGTGGACACATGGCGGTTTGGTTTCGGAGATGGAGATACGTGGCGGGACTCACTGAAGTCGATCAGCATTTTGCCATAGCCCTGCCGCATGTACTGTGGCATAGTCAGGATGCACGATACATTGTAGTTCAAGAAAGAGTTCTTCTCCTAGACGAAGGTGAGAAATAGATTTATAGACACCTCAAAACTGAAAACCTTTATTTATATAGTTTACAAAGATTTATATAGCACAAAGACATAACACGAGCATTTCTTATGTTCTAGTCTCAATGGCTATGGCATACAAATAAGTTTTTGGTCTGTTTGTGAACACATCCTTGGACTCCACAGGTTTGCTATGGCAGTCTAGGTCCTGCTGTAGTGTAGGTCCTGCTACTCTCTCTGAAGCCCTGATTCTGCGAGGGCTTCCTGACTACAGGCATTCAGCGTCCTGACATCTGAATTATGGGCTAATAAGTCAGAGCTGCATCTCGAGTCCTCACCATGCACCCGGATGTCTGATATGTCAGAACCAAAACTTTAAAATGACAACCAGTGTGTGTTTAAAATGACAACCTGTGTGTGCTCCTCTCTCATTTGACAAAGGAACCAATGTGAGGTGCTAATATCACCAAGGTCATAACAAGGCTAATAACACCAAGATCTGAAGTGATCAAGCGCTTCACATATTTGTTACCTTGGAGAAATATCCAACCAGATGACAGCCGGTGTTGTCAGCCTCAGTCAGCACGTAGAAGAGGAAGGGCTCCACATCATAGTAGAGCGTTTTGTGGTCCAGGAAGAGCTTGGCCAGGAGACACAGGTTCTGGCAGTAGATCTACATGCAGCACAACCCGGCAACATAGACAGTGAAGTAGACTCGCACGGGATTTGACGTTTTGTGATCAGTATGAAATGATTTATGCCTGCACAACATGCTATCCAAATAAGCTTCTTGGCTTCAAAGCTATATTACACCAGTAAAGCAATATGGAGGAGTTTGTCTTAAAGTTAAACACATGAAGTAAATACATATTTCTTGTAACTGGAGCGTTCATAAGAGTCAAATGTCTTCTACCTTGTTTTTCTTGCCGTCAACTTCAAATACAGAGATGGCACCTTTCCTATAGATCTCATCCCCTGGGGGATGCTTCCACACACATTTCGCCTGGACAGGACAGAGGAGTGGGTCACTCTCCAATCTCTCCCTCACCCCAACCCACTCAGTCATTCCCATAATCCCCCTCTCCCACCAGCTGGCTCAATTACCAATAGCCCCTCTCAAAATCACTACTGAAGCACCTTAATGTGGACATATTCTCATTCAGGAATACATTGCTGAATTTCTATGCTCTTTTGGGTTGTTGGTTACATCATACCCACTTAAAGGAACTAGATAACACAATCCGTAGTGCACTGATCTTTTAAAGCAAGCGGTTGTCAGGGGTGATTTTGGGATTCACCCTTCTGTAAGGGAGTACGTTCAAAGGTATGCACGCTAATATAACAGAAGATGCCAACTCCTCCCCCATCCATACACGGACAGAACAGCTGGTGTGGGAGAATAAGCAGGAGTGGCATTAACTGGAGGCCAGGGGGTAAGGGGCACTCCCTCACCATGTGACGCCTGAGAATGGTCTGACTCTTCATGTACTTGAGGCAGAACTCGCACATGAAGAGGCGGCCCAGTCGGGCGTACTCCTCTGGGTAGGGCGAGTGGTACCAGGTGTCCAGCTCGTAGCGGCCGAACACGATGCTCTTGATCATGTTGCTGCCCTCCGTCACCTGTCCCTGGAGACGCAGCTTCTCCTGCAGGCCGTACAGTGGATGAGGAGAGAGAGAGAGCCAGAGGGAGGGAGAGAAAGAAAAAAGAGGGAGGAAGAGAGAGAGGCTTTACTAACAGCTATGAAAGGCCAGAAGGGAATTTGCTCTCTTTAATTTGCAAAATAAAAAAATTAAGTCAACAAAAAAATTTAAGTAAAAAAAAAAAGAAAACAGGCAATGTAATATTTTTCTCTCTTGGAGAGCAAATGACAAAGAAAATTAAGTTCAAATGTAAGCTCCAGCTTGAAGCTTTGCTGCTAAAGACTAAAGAAGGAAGAAAAAAGAGGAAGAGATTGACAGTGAAAGAGACGGAAGCAAGAAAGGAGGCATATAAAAAATAAAGAATGAAAGGTGTTTAGAGAAGGAAAAAGAAAGAAAAGGACAGAGACATGGTGAAGGAGAGCACAAGGGTGTGAGAGGAACCAGCAGTCTCAGGTCTTCCAGGGCTCGTCACAGCAGTCCTCACGGGGACAACAGGAGGGACGGAAAAGAGAAAAGGTGATGAGGTTTCTCTCTTACAAGATCTTCCGAAGCACGTGCCTGGGCTTTTCGGAAGAGCTCCAGGTCATAATCACTAGTGATGTTCTCCAGTAAGGGCTCCCGGCAGGTGCTGTGAGCTTGTCTGTGGTCCTACAGGGAGGGGTGGAGGAGGTTGGGTGGAGAGTGGAGATGGGGAGGGGAGACACAGAGAGAGGGGGAAAGGGCCCATATGTGAAATACCAACTAGAAAAATAAATACTGCCGTGTGGCTGGAGAACACGATTTTTGGTGAAACAGTCAACCCCCAGTCCCGACCATAACGTTCTGCCGCACATCACTGTGGACTGGACTCACTGTGCATTTGTCTTTGTGCTCTTTGAGAGGAGCAGAGTTCCTCTTTCTCCTCATCTCCGTCACCTTCTCCCTGTAGTGCAGCTGCCGCTCTGTCGGGGCCTGCAGGGTGGACCACAGACAGAGCATGCAGGAAAACGCCACCAGACAACACTCTGAAAACTGCCAACCCTCCTGCCTGTCCCAACTAGCTCACAGCCACTGCTGACTTCAGTCTGGGTGCCTGTGGTACCTGATGGCGCGTAGAATGTCGGTTCTCATCCTGGGTGTGGGACAGTGTCCTCTCCTCAACGGGCTTGTCCCGAGAGCTGGCTCTTACCTGCGGCAGGGATCCACAGGCCACGTCCAATCAGCTTAGTGGACCAAATCACCACATCAGCCAATGGCCAATCAGATTAATGGACCAAAATGCCAGAATCGTGGGGCTGTATGTAAGGGTGTGTACCTTGCACTCATCTGCAGAGAGGTTGTGGTACAGCGGGCAGCCGGATATGGAGAAGTGCCTCTCGTGTTTCCCTGTCAAATGTCCTGAGAAAAAGAGAACCTGCTGAAGCAACATTTCTGAGAAGAATTTAGAGAACATCCAGGAGAACGGAGCCAGCGGTGTGGCTTGGGCGTCCAGGGGCTCGTACGCTGGTGTCCATTGCACCCTGTTCAGTCTTCTGCAACACACACCCTTCTGTACAGCCACAGCAATAAACACAAACAGGTGCAGGTATTGTGGGGTTTCCTCGTCAATGGCCCATGGACTTCCATAATTTGAGGGTTGTAGTAGTGGTGGTGTAGTGTGTTACCCATCGAGTTGCAGCCTGGCGTTGGGCACTTCATGTTAAAATTGTAACTCTCATGGAAACGGCGGCGTTTAGGCCGGTGGGCGAGGCTGGACTCCTTGAGTGACAGCTCTTTGGCCAGGCTCTCGTCGTGAGACACGTTGGGACTGGACATGTCGATGTCGGACTCTGAGGAAGGGGCATTGCCTGTGGGAGTCCTGGGTGGAGTCTCATCCTGGTCCGGCCCCCGTTTCACATCTGTGCAGCCAAATAGCACCAAAAGGGTCAGAGGGAAATGTCCCACTCACCGTGGAAAATTCAGTAAAGTCATTAATGTAGCAAAATAAAGAATAGAAATAAATGTAAAAAATATATATATAGAAAGCATTAAAAAAAAAATAAAGCGTCCAGAATGTGACGTACATGCCAGGTTTCAAAAATGTCTAATGTTTTCAGAATTGGATGATCTTTTCAGATCTCATATTTTACTAATCAGTAGTAGTAATTAGTAGTAATTATTTTACAAAAACACAAATTTTCACAAGTTCACAAACGTAAAAGAGAAGAAAGTGAAGGGATTTAATGGAAGGAAATCTGTCTCACTAGATTTTGAAATTAAAACGCCTTTGAATTTCTAGTGCTGATTTTTTTTTGCCTGAAATTATGTATGTTTTTAATTCAGAGGCAAAACAATTCAGATACATCCTTTCAATGCGAAAAAAAAAGCGCTAGAAGTTCAAAGGTGTTTAAATTTCAAAATCTAGTGCGACAGATTTGCTTCCATAGGATATGAAAAACAAGATAAAAACACAAGAAATTATTTTGCCAGGACGGAAAATAATTTGTATCAGAAATCTAACCAGAAAGCGTTATTAGGAACCATAAAATGAAGGAGCGCTCGAGTGCTCTCTTTTCCTACCTCTCTCTGAGATCCCGCCATGCTCCTCTACCTCGGAGCCTGACGAACCACTCTGGCGGACCGGGCACTTCTTGGGTGTCACTTGCTCCCCCTGGTGGTGACTACGGGTCACTCGCCGGGTTGAAAAGGCCATTGCTTCGTCCGAGGCCAGAGAAGACGGATCTCCCGCAGGGCTGGAATCTGTAGACAGAGCATTAATGTTCTCTCTCTACAAAGAGCAGGCAACACCAGAAATGTCAGGCCATACAACAGACCAGCTACAAACAATAAAGAGTAAAGATATTTTGAAAATAAATAAATAACACAGAAACGACCAGTATCAAATGACTGGACATTGTTTATACTATTGAGCGAACACCAGACACTGCACTAATTCAAATCTATGAAAACATCTCTGTGCTTCCGCGATGTCTAATCTCCCAGCCTTGCAAGAAGTGGTCTGGGGGCGTGTCTTAGAACGGCTACCTTGCGAGGTCTGGCTGAGGCGGAGGGAGGAGCGAGTGAGGCGGGTGTTCCTAAGCGCATGCGCGTCGCTCTCAGAACTGTCCGTGTGCTCCGCCGAGAAGTCAGAGTCCTCCGTGCCGTCAGAGCTACTGCCTGCGTTCCTCTAAACAAACACGACACCACAACAACAACAAAAAATTACGTCGGCGTCTTCACTGGGAATCGCACTACTGTTATATCCTTTAGTGCCTGTATAACCAGCACAAGTGTGTTTAACAACAACAAGAAGAAACATGGAAGAAAATCATTTAAAGATACTTTGTCAATTCTTCCATAATGTAAATCATCAGGACGTCATCAGTGTTACTGTACTGACAGATGACTGTTAGAATCATCACATAATTCCAGGTGTCTTTTAAGACTTACAGGTGTATCAATAACCACACTGTGATTGAGCGGAGCCGAATCGCACCCTTCTACACTCCACACATTACGTCCTTCTTAACAGACGACGAATGTTTTCGATGCAAGCCTGTGGAACCGGTTTAAGCGCTATTAATATGTCTACTTATGCTATGTATTTATACAGTTCCATGCCAAGTGCCATGCAGGTTCGTAAAAAATTAGACACTGTTCGCTATGGTGAATGAAAGACGGAGCACTGCGTCAGTGAGTGCAGAACTCGGTTAAAGGGTGGGCTCGCTCCAAAAAGCAATTCTGCAGTGAGACAAGACTAGAGCTATCCCATTTTCTTCCTGTTTGCACACCTTTAGGTAGCCTACACTGTTATACATTATTCACGTCACCGCGCAAATAGTGTGTTTAATACACCACGCATCGACTTACAGCTGGTGAAGCAGATACCGACGCAAACCATTTCATTTCAGCGATGCATCACAGCATCACAACACGGGCAGCAGAATATAGCCAAGGCCCCCGACCCCCATAACAACCAGCGGCGTCTCACTGCTGTTCGTGATTAGTTACACACCACAAATTTTTGTAATTCAAATGCAAGGACGTAGCTACGTAGTCGATTACCTGGCCTAGCCGACTCTTACCTTGCGTCGAGGCATAACGTTTCACCAAGTTTGCGTTTTCTTGCAAAGATCAGAGGCTGTGGCGTTACACTCCTCGGCTTATTGCTCAGAATAATCAAGTAATACAAACTTTAAGTTGGTAGAAGTTGACATATAACAGTTACAAAACAAATAAATTATTATTATTTTTACTCTGAAGCCTTACGACCACCTATAAGAAGTCATGCTTGCCTGCCTCTGTGTACGCATGTCTACACAACTTCCGTTTAACATTTCAGTATAAAAGTCTTTGTTAAAACTCCAGTGTTTAAGCTTTTATTGACTCGTGCCTTCATAAGTATAATACGCCATATTAAAAAAGCTCATATTTTAGATTCTTGAATTATATAAATAAACCTATGTGTTTCAGATATTTATTTAAAATGACTATCTGTTCGACAAACAAAATATTTGAACTTCAACTTGAGCCTGAGTCAATGTAAAAAAAATTAGATGAACACTAGGTGGCAGTATGCTTTACCTTTCTATTAACAGTTGACTTTATAAGCCGTCTGGAGCCGTTATTGAACTTTTAAACACAACAGCTAAGTCAAATCAGTATTGTTCTGTTAATCTTGCATAATATTGTAGTCATTCAATATGTAGTCAATCAATACTTAGAAGAACATTTTGAAATAATTCTTTTGTAATGGAAGAGTTAATACCTTTGTTTTTGAAAGTTGTTTATTCTCTACATCTAGCCTTCAAATAACTGGTAATCTGTTAACTGTGTGTTTACTCTTCTGGCTGTTGCAGAGAATTAAAACAACACTTGCTTGTTCGTCACACAAACGGCCAATTTCCTGAACATTAAATCTAGTCTTGGAATACATTTGCAATGGTCATTTGTCAGAAAAAATACATTTAGTATTTAGTTTAGTAAATCTGATCTTCATCTGCATCTGCTTACATTTTAGGTGTACTGAAAATGTGATATTTTCATGATACCAACCCTCATGGTAACAGAGGAACCTAATTCAATAATCAAAGCATGTTTGATTATTCTCCAAAGAGTTTTCCTTATACTGTATACATTTTAGTGTCAGACAGTACCAGGTCCTCAGTGGTGTACGGCACTGTTAATCTCTGGCAGAAAAACGAGTAGGAACCAGCTTGCGTGGGAGCAGGAGGCCTGAAGGAATCCAGTAGCCCCAGAAGTGGCAGAGTTGTCTTATACAGTCTCTGATCCAGACGCACCATTAAGAGTGCACACACAACCTCGGAGACTGCACCATGCACCAAGCCCCAGGTGGCGGAGTCCAGAAAAACCCAGGATAAATAAGAGCAAGAGAACGATCTCTTCCCACATCGTTTCCCAAGGCAGTAGGCTACTGTGATTCCAAGAGGTTCTGCGAATGACCTTAGCCACTGTCATACCTGTCCAGGTGCAAATAAATTGATTAGCCCAAATCCAGTGAAAAGTGCGTGCTAGTGAGACACTAGTCTTTGCAGGACGTATTTGGAACATGATTAAACTAGTTGAAATAGCTACAATCATATGTAGACTATGTGACATGTGCTTAAAAATTTAAACATCAGCAGTGAGCTGGTGGATTCCAGGTGTAACAGATGTAAAAAAAAGATGCTTCCAATCCTTTGTTTTTAGGTTATCAATTTAATGGGAAATCCCTATGGAGTGAGTTTTGTGTCAATAGTTCCACAGAAGTAAAAGTAAATCTGCAGGCAAAATTCTTAGCATCAAGAGCAGAAAGTGTATGTTGTGAATGCAAAACAGAAAAAATATATCAAAAGTATATTTTTTAAATATAATTGGTTACTTGAAACTTGTTTTCGTTTGCATTTTCGTTTTTGGTTCCATTGTTTTAGTTTTTTTTTGGATTTTCCCAGTAAGGTCTTTTGCTTCTGGAATTTCTCTTTGCTTCTGCTTCGTTTTTTGCTTCTGAGTTTTGGAACACATTTCACGTGTGGGAGGGTCTTAGATGAAGGCGTTCCTCTGTAATCTCCATTGGTCACTGATTCCCGACTGACACAGAGCTCTGAAACCGCCTCTGGAACCAAGCCACGCCCACTCCACCAGATTCCCAGCATTTTCAAACATGGCGGAACGTGGGGGTTCTGTTTCACAGCAGCATGTAAACTGAGTTTTACCATTAAAGTTTATACAAAGGTTATAATTAACCAATTATATTTTAAAAATATCCTTTTGATATATTTTTTTTCTGTTTTGCATTCACAACATACACTGTCTGCTCTTGATGCTAAGAATTTTGCCTGCAGAATTACTTTTGCTTCTGTGGAACTATTGACACAAAAATCACTCCATAAAATCCTCTTTATATATTTTTGTATATATGTATATGCTGTTTGTCACTGTTACCATGGCAATTGGGAGGCTGAGTATATTTTTGATTTTCGCATGCGCATTTATTGATGTCACCCTTTGGCGCAGTTTTTCTCTCAGGTAGCTCCTCTGAGGGAAGTAAGTTTTCTCTTGCGCTTGGGCCAATTCCATGCTAACTGTTATACATTGTTCATTATATTGTTATTATATATTATCATAAATGTATATTGTTAATATAAGGAAGCTACTTATATACATGACGAATGTTTCGAGCAGTTAGTTCTATTTTTTTGTACTGGGAAAGTGGATTGGGGTGGCAGGCTTCTAGCACAGCCGCTAAGGCGTTAGCAAGATTTGTTTCTTCGTTTTCTTTGTTCTTAACATACTAAAAGTATTTTATAATTTTTCTTCTTTGTGTGTTAGGGATTTTAAAAGAGACTTCTTGTGCTGCTATTTATTATTTCCAAAGCAAGGTGGGTACTCCCATTGTCATGGTGGGTTTTATGGTTATGTTGTAATTTTTTTTCTTGGTTCTGTTGCGTTTGATGACTATGTTAGATTTAGATGAGGAACGCCATGCTGATGAGTGGAGGAGGGGCAGCTGTAGCAGCCATAAGTGTCCAATATTTCGGCGGGAATTGGCAACAGGCTTATATTATATAATATTATTGTCACGGTGAGGCGGCCCCCTACCGGTCGCCTCCGTCCACAGCGGCTGTTGTTGTTGTTGTTTTGTGACGTTGTGTGCGTCCCTCAGGTGGGCGGAGCCCGTGATCAGTCTCACCTGAGGGTCGTTTGTTTGCCTATATATGTCTTGTCTTTGTACCAGTTGACCGCTGGTCATTATATCCTTGATATTGCACGGGTTTTTGGTTTGCACACTTTACATATTAAACCATCCTTTTTCCCTGAGACTTGGAGTGATCGCTTCCTTTTTAGTTGCTCAACCTGCCCGTCACAATTATATTATATATGTATTGTATGTATAGTGTTATAGTATATAATATTGTATAATATTCCTATAGTATTATATTATATTACTATTATATAAATAGTATTATATTTGTATGAATAATACAAATGCCTGAATTTTATTACCTATGTGCTAATTAATAAAAACCCCGCAGTCGGGAGGCAGCTCCTCTGCAGGAAGGATTTTAAAAGAGACTTCTTGTGCTGCTATTTATTATTTCCAAAGCAAGCAAGCAAGCCAGTGAGCGAGTGAGCCAGCCAGCTTCTGTGTCTGAAGGATAGCGTAGCTGAGTCCACACGTGCACGCACACACTACAAGACCGGTTACACAGGGGAACCTCACAGTAAACTAGACTTAATATTTTATATAGTACACATGAATCAATGCAACCTACAGTGGTTTCTAGCAAAAAACAATGCTTAGACCCATGCATGTAAACCCATAAACAACAAATCAAAACAATGAACAAAAGTAGAAAACAGAATAAAAGTTAAATGCAGACATAACAAGAATATCAAGTAGCAGAATGATAATCTAGACATGTTTTAAACAGCTTTTTAACAAGCAACAGAAAATACAAGAAAGGACTGCTAAGATCTTTGTATCCTTCCTGTCAAAGGCCCTGCCCATGGCAACAGGAAAGGCCTGCTAGGTGAGAGACACACATAGCCAGAAACAAAACAACATTGCTCCAGAGGGAAAATGATTGCCTTTTTATCATGAAGGCTTAACATTTATAGTGCTAATGTTCTGCTTCAATAGCGCTGAATCACAATGAAATGGGAATTCCTTAGGGAATGTGGTTTTTTAAATTCGTGTATCAGGAAAATAAACAAAACCAAGCGGAAACAGGAAGTTTTTTTTAGTACGGGGTTGATTAGTCTCACGCTCTCCGTTTTCAGATTTAACATACCTAGCTACAAAGCATCCAGATTCTTTGTTTAGGCACATAATCATGTTAATTTTTTAACAAGATGCTGCTATGCTAAAGCAAAAATTCCTAACTTTTTTTCACAACTTCACATATAGTTTGCATTTATTTATTTTTCTTCTTATTTTTCTTGCATTTATTTATTATTCATTGCTGTCCTTCAGTCACTATTGGTGGAGTACAGACAAGCTATAAGATGTGTGTGATTGTACTTGCTCTGTTGGAAATGTCCATTGTAAATATTTCTTAATGAAAACATTTGCATTCTTAAGTAAGATACTAAGAAATAACAACATCAAATTATTAAACACAATTGTGTACTGTATCATCAGCTTAAAGGCAATAACCAGCCCAAGTGGAGAGACTGAGTTTACTAGTTAATGTGCATACTGATGCAATAAAGCAAATCATATCCATCTCATGTTAACTATATTCCTAACATACACTTTTAATCTCATAACTGTAGGGGCTCTTTAATATCTCTACCATACGCACATGCAAATTCCGACATATTTGCATGCACTCTACATGACTGAATGCACACTATGCATTGTTTCATCCAGTTTGTTTTTCCCGACAAATATTTAAGGTCAGGATGAAAATGACAGCCCTGGGTCAGCTGAATTGATGGTTGAGGCAGATAAAGGTGTAGTTTGAGTCTTAAACTTTGCCATCTGTTCTGAGATGGATCCGCGCCCTGTAGCAAGGGCTGGACAGTGAGGCATGTGAAAATTTGGCTTGTGTAGAGTTTGGATTTGTGGTTGTGAATATGCCAAAAACAGTGAAACAGTGCAGTGCATTAGTCATGCAGCTAGAACCACTCTCCCTCCCCCATTACACTTTATTGGTTTTTAAAAACACAAGACCATTGAACATAAACAAACTATAATGCACATGCACAGGTCTTTAGTCTCCCTAGGATGAAGAAACCAAACATCAGAGCACCCAGCACACAAGCTTATGAGCTGACCTGGCAGTGGAGCTCCACGTCCTCTTGCAGCAGAAGAGCAATCCCAGCAGGTAGCTGGCAGGAAACCTGGGGTGTCGTCACAAACACAGGAACAGCATGCAGCACTGGTGTTCCTGTGGACACGAAGGGAGAAACGTAGGGGCAGATATGTGGACCCAGGTGCAGGTGATCACTCATCTGGAGCCTGGGATCCCTTGGACTGAATTCCTGGAGCACTTGTATAGATTCATCAGTCCTTGTCAACAAGTATGTTAGAAAGTGTTAAAAATGGTCCCAGAAGCCCCCCCCCCCTTTTTTTTCCATTACATGTACAAGTACTTTAGTTATTACTTCATTAAATTCCACATGTAGTGTATAGGGTCCTTTTCCAGGTGTGGTCAGCAGATGTCAATAAAAAATCTCTTTTATTAGCTTTTGTTTTATGTTGATTGGATGAAAATCTATGTCTAAACTAACAGATCAAACATGTTCAATATTAGATCTTATTACCCTCCTCTCCTGCTCTTTGCCACATTCAGTGTTCCCTCGTTTTCTCCACATCTCCACATCTGTTTAAGATCTGAGGATTCTGTGGATTTGGAAGATATTAGCACATGTATGTCTGGAGCCAGGCTAATAGTAAACACGGTGGCTTTTAGGACCCTGCAGCTATGGGTCACTACTCTATAAAGTTCGACTACACTATAAGGATCTGCAGTTATGGGTCACTACACTATAAAGTTCTTCTACACTATAAGGATCTGCAGTTATGGGTCACTACACTTTAAAGTTCGTCTACACTATAAGGATCTGCAGTTATGGGTCACTACACTATAAAGTTCTTCTACATTATAAGCATCTGCAGCTATGGGTCACTACGCTATAAAATTCTTCTACACTATAAGGATCTGCAGTTATGGGTCACTACACTATAAAGTTCGTCTACACTATAAGGATCTGCAGTTATGGGTCACTACACTATAAAGTTCTTCTACATTATAAGGATCTGCAGCTATGGGTCACTACACTATAAAGTTTGTCTACACTATAAGGATCTGCAGTTATGGGTCACTACACTATAAAGTTTGTCTACACTATAAGGATCTGCAGTTATGGGTCACTACACTATAAAGTTCATCTACACTATAAGGATCTGCAGTTATGGGTCACTGCACTATAAAGTTCTTCTTTCACTTTAATGAGCTTTCCCATCTCATATTAGCTTTCACATATTGACTGCCAGTATACAGGCTGTATGTTATTTTTATTTATATCATACTCTTTCTTACATGTGACCTGAGGGTTTCATATATTCTTCCAGTATTTCATAAATGTTTAATTTTAATGCAGGTTTGTTATTTATGCCAAAAAGTTGAAGAAGTCACAACACTTTGCAATTGTTGGAAAAGGCAAATCTGTTCCAAGATTGGTCCGATTATCCTTGTGTGTGTGCCCATCTCCACTTCAATACGAAGAGATGTCATTCCTAGATTGCCTACTTGCTCTGTTTATCTTGTCCCTGCAGCTGCTCCTGGGGGGCTGGAGTTTTGAGAAGGGAAAGGATGTTGCGTGACCTTTCCAGGCTCACGGACGCTTGGGGACATCAATCTATAGGAGTTTCTTGGAATTCTGTCTGTGTGAGACCAGCATAGCCACATATGCATTTCCTTTGTTTGTGTTACTACAATCTGCTAAGCACATCTGTGTAAGAAGTGATTTGAAGTGGTTTGTGGGTTGTTGCCCCTTGTGAGAAACATGCATGCATTCAGGAAAGCAGTTCAGTAAGTGTATACATCCAGAGCATAATGTCTGGTGTTCTCAGGGCCCCTCGCACCGTGAAGTGCTGTGAGGATCTGTGTTTTGTCAGTGTTGGGTGCTCTTTCTCACACATGTCTCTGGGAGCTGATGGTTCCTTTCGCACTCTGTTCCATCTCACTGGCTCCTCATGTGTCACGTTGACAGGCCCGTTTCAAGTCCCTCCGAGGCGATTACAAACCACAGATTTAGAGATGGTCTAAACACGTTTAGTGATGGACTTTTGTCTTGAAGAGAACTGTCGTCCTGTCAGACCAGTAACACATTTAGTGATGGACTGTTGTTTTTGTCTTCTGTCGTGTAGCATGAGGCAGTAAGTGTGATACATAGCAGATCATTTGTGGGAGGTTTAAAGATGTCTATAATGAGGCATAATTGTTTAACACACTTGCTTGTATTTGAGTCTAAAATTGTAAATATTTTACACTACACTACATTTGATTAAAGTCTAGAATCGTAAGCATTTTCCCTATGTGACATTCATACATGTTTCTTGGGAAAAAAAATTACATTTTAGATTAAAAATTAATCAAACTTAAATACCCTGACACCATTTTTAATCTAGTCATTTATATACTCATTCTGAAAAAAAAAATATTTTGTATTCCGGAGTCTTAACGCAGTCAGAAGATTAAGTTGCATACAGAGTTATGGGGCTTTAGGACAGACGAAGGCATATTGATGAAGTGTTGTTTATGTTAGAGAGTGCTGGCTCTCTGAAATGGTTTCTGATGTTCTCCTTCGTGGGAGCTGTATACAGGGACGTTACAACACTCCCAGAGTGGATGGCCCATGAGAACACAGCACAGAGTGCACGCAATGGTGAAGTTGAACCACTTCACTATGGAACTTAACATACTACAGTATGTATTCTGTTTCTGTATTGGAGGAAAGGTATTCCAAACAATGCCTTGTGTGTGTGTGTGTGTGTGTGTGTGTGTGTGTGTGTGTGTGTGTGTGTGTGTGTGTATGTATTTGTGTGTAGTTGTGTGTGTGTGGCTGTGTGCAAGTAATGAATTTAGATTTTATTAAATTGAAAGTGAATTGAAAAAAGTCCTTAGTGTTATATTTAGTTTAGTTTTATATTTAGTTTATATTTAATGTTTTATTTCTGTTCTTCGTGCTACAGATTCAAATAATGAGTGTACTAATAATTAAGTACTATGTAGACTGTAGTGTACTGTGTGTGTATGCACGTGCATGTGTGTGTGAGGAAAAACAGAAAAAGAGGGAGATGTGTTTGGAGAGAGAGAGAGAAAGATAGAGAGGGAGAGAGAGACACACCCACATAGACTCTCTATTTCTCTCTCTCTCTCTCTCACACACACACACACACATACACACACACACACACACACACACACACACACACACACACACACACACACACACACACACACACACTCACTTACACATACATCCACATACACACTTTTGTAACATTTGTTTTGGTTCACATTTCATTTTTTTGTTTTAAAAGTAATAATTCAATTGTGATTATGGCTCAAAAATTCTCATTGGGACTTAAAGTATTTAGATTTCTCTCCTAGAGGGATGATGTTTTTTATTATTTTTACTTTTAACAGTGTGTGTGAAAAGGGTTCTCTAATCAAAGGGTGAAAGTAATGGGAACATCACTGGTGTTTCTCTGGATTTTGGGAGAAGATTTGCAAGTTCCTACAAACAGTAGTGATAGTGCTGACCCTTCATTTCACCTTCTCACAGATATACAACAGAATGATAATCAACATTAGTAGTACACAGTACAACCAGTACAACTCATGCATAATAACAGACATGCAAACACAGACGGCAGTGGTTATAAGCACATCAACTTATCAATTGATCAATCAAATCCGTATGCGTCATGTCAGATAGAGAACCAGTTATATTAACAGGGTGGTTCTGAAAAATACTACGTCCATGAATTGACATGACAAGAATGTACCCCAGAAAAGAGTTCTGTATCTGGAGAACCAGACTCTGGTCAGGAGAACCAACTCTGTGATATCATGAACAAAGCCAAGGATGTTGGGGAAATGTGTCCCCGGATAAATATCACCGGAGGAAACTCACCGGAGGAAACTCACCAGAGGAAACTAACTGGAAAAAGCTCACTGGAGGAAACTCACTGGAAAAAAACTCACTGCAGGAATCATGCTGCTGTGTATGAAGTGGTTGATCTCCCTGTTGAAAGGTTATGCAGACAGACTTGTAGGATGGAAAACATCAGTGAGAAAGTGGCCTGCATGTTTGTTAAACACTGTCCCTATCATAATCTCTGTGTTTAAATGACATACAGTAAAGAAAACATGTTACAGCAGGAGAAAAAAAGAGCACCTGGTATCTGTAACAGTTTTCATCAGTTCAGTAGCCATGACACAGAACTTCACAAGGAGTCTGTGTGTCTTCACATGCTATTTGTCACGTAGGGCTACGCCCCCCTCTCTAGCTGTCACTCCAGGTTCCCTGCTCCTCGTGTCTGTGTTGTTCCCTGCTTGTCTGTCACCATGGTTTCCCTCCACCTGCCACGCCCTTGTCGTCAGTGTCTCCACCTGTGTCTAGTTTACTTCTGTGTATTTATAGTTCCTGTGTTTCCCATGTCGGTTATCGGTTGTTTTGTTTTATTTGGTCAGTTTGTGCTCTTTGTTATTCATGCTTTTTGGTCTTTGTTCAGTGTTCTACACTTCCTGGTCTGTGAGTTCTACTCTTTTCGTTGCTCAGTCGTCTGTGTATTTTGTAGCCTGGTTTTCTAGTTTGTATGCGTTTACTTCATGTTTGATTTAAAGGGTTCGTTCGGTGTCTTAGTGCCCTGCTTAATTCTTAGTATCGTCATGCCTGTTTATCTGTCAAACCTGGATGGCTCGCCCGTTATGACCCCTGCCTGTTTGATTTTGGACTTTGATTATGGAATTCCCCTTATTAAATCTCGCTCTCCTCAGCGTTTGTGTCCGCCTCCGAGCTCTGCAACACAAAAAGCATTACACTATTACCCTTCATCATGCACCATAGCCACCTTCTGCCTCAGTATGTCCATCCTCATCCTCACTGCCATGCCCTGTGTTCCTTCTCTGGCTAAAAGTGGGTGGGAAGACGCTGAGCCCACGACTGCCATCTGAATGCACAGAGGACTGAGTGATCTTTGCCTGTCATGAGATTGTGTGACAACTTATTCTAACAGAACACAAAACTGTTTATATGACTCTGACATACAAAGATAGAGAGCGTGAGAGACAGAAGGGGGAGAGAGGGATAGAGAGACAGAGAGAGGGATACAGAGAGAGATGGATAGAGAGAGAAAGATAGAGAGATAGAGAGAGGGGGGATAGAGCGGTAGACTGAGAATGGGCTGTTAGGACAGTTTCCAGTTTCTACTTAGAGATTAAATTCCTTCCCTGTGCACATGATCTGAATGTGCTGCACAGAGCCTGCAGCTGCTGAAGACTGCTGTATGGTTCAATAATGTTCAGTGTGTTGTATTATTATGGTTGCATTGTTACTTTTATATTATTGTTATATTACTATTGTGTAATGCTATTGTATTATATATATTATGCTTTAATATCTTCAAATTCTGTAACCCAAGCACTGACATTACAAATATCACGTTAATTGTTACGCTAGTTAAGTACTTTGAATTTACCTGCATAAAGACGAAAGCCGTTTGCATATGCATACAAATGCAACATGAAACGTGAAACTCTTTTAAGCTGCATTTTAAAACAGACGAGGCAGACTTTAAAAAATGTTCTTCAATGTTCAAACATTCTGTTATTCAATGTTTTATTAAATCAATTGTGTGCCTAACCAACAAAACACAATCTGGTCAATGTAAGTTTAAGAGCTAAGGTTTTATTTCACTCTGTAAATAAAAGTAAAATAGGTAGTGCCAGCCTACATTTTTAAAACATGTTTTAATTGAATGGTTAAAGAATCTCAGCATGACTTCCACAACGTAACAGATTCAGTTATGTTGTATGTCATTTCCTGAATCTGTTGTGCTGTATGTCATGCGTCCAATGCCATAGACCAACATGGCTAAACCTCATACCCAATCAAAGGGAATTACATGTGATAAAGTGTTTTATTCATAATAAAACCTACAAAAATAGTAGCACAGTACAAAATGAATTTATTTCTCTCTCAAAATATTGTAGTACAGAAAGTTATTAAAACTGAGTAGAACTTTACAGTAACACAGTGAAGATAGTCCATTCATTTATATATCACTTTATGTAGTATCTTATGAAAAACATCTGTCTCTCGCCTACACAGGCGTAGGTGTGTCTAAGTGGGGCAGATGGGCAAGTGAATTTAACATTACTGAGAAACAGACAGAAAACACTTAGTCTTGGTATTTATTTAATGTCATCAACAACGATGCTGGTCAAAACTAATATACACGATTGTTCAAAAAACAAAAAAACTGTTTGACTAATATTATACTTATGAAGAAAGGGATCAAAAAAATCATTCTTCAAATCGAATAACCCCTTCAAAACCGTGGTAGGTGAAGGGGTCCAGGGATGGGCTACACAGGTCTTTATCTAAACATGCTATTTTGTTGAACTCACAGTCCGTTTCTGAACCTGGTTTGAAGTACACACCATCGGGCGAATGGATAGAGGGATCTTCATCAAAGTAATTGTGGGGCCTAAGAAGGACCCCGCCCCCGTTCCCCACAGTAACAGTGTTGGGGATGTCCTCAGCATGTGGAATGTGAAGGAAACCTGCAGTCACCCAGGCAACCAGGTCCTGAATGAGAGGAAATCAGAACAGGAAATCAGCAATGTTTTAATTCTACAGTCAATGTAAGTGTTGAGTAACAACAAGCAATTCATTTAGGCATAATATAGTCATACACATGAGTCACAAACCTCATTCTCAATGACTTCGTTATCCTCAATGTACTTGCTGAAGTCAACCACTGGGTCCCACATGTAGTTCTGGCTGTACAGGCTACTACTGGTCTGTTCTTCATCTTTATGCTTTGTTATGGCCACTTTGTACCTGTGAGAGACACAGTAAGAGAAAGACAGACAGAGTGAGAGAGAGACACGGCAAGAGAAAGACAGACAGAGTGAGAGAGACCGTGTAGAAAGCAAGACAGAGTGAGAGAGTAAGGGAGAGAGATGAGGGACCAGAAAAGGGATATAGCAGAACCATGCTGATGTGTGTTTATAACCTTGTATTGTAAAAAATATTCTGTTTGTAATTTGTATATTTGTAACCAGATGCGGTCTTTGCATAGAGGCATTGCTAGGCAACTGCCTTGGGCCCCTCCCACTGCATCATACTATAGGGGCCCCCTGACTAGTTAACTTATTTCTCGCATATTAATATTGATGGGCCCCCTAGCTAAATTCGCCTTGACCCCCCAAATTGCTAAGTCCGCCACTGTTTGTAAACTTCTATTTTGTGATTTGTATCTGTAAAATGAAGGTTTGAATCTGTAGCTTACGCTATTTATCTATAATAAATATGTTTGTGTATTGCAGTTAGTTTCTGACTGTCACGTAGGGCTACACCCCCGTCTCTAGTTTAGTTCCGTGTATTTATAGTCCCTGCTCTAGTCGGTGATCGGTTGCTTTGTGTCTTGGTTCTGTTTGCCTATTGCCCATTGCAATCTGTTTTGTCTACATCGTGAGTATCCGAAGTCCAGTCCAATACTGTTTCTGCCTAGTATTTCCTCCCCTGCATTGTTTTGTTCTTTGTGCTGCTGTTTTACTGTCGTGTTCTGGTTGCCCTGCCGATATGACCCATGCCTTTTGACTTCGACTATGGAATTCCCTTGAATAAATCTCGCTCTCCTCAGTACGGAGTTTCCTCCGTCTTCTCGCTCCGCAGTGCCAGATTCGTTACACTGACATTCAATAACAACTTAAACTGCATTTTTACTGCTGTCCCCTCAGCCAGTGAAGTCAGTCACTTCATTTTGCATGTCAGATTCTTATAGTTTTTTGCAACTGAACAAAGCAGAGAGTAAATTCAGTAGACACCAGGTTTTACTTCTAACCATTACATTTAGTATTCAGACACTGTTCGGGGTTTAACTATAGGATCCCAAACAATGAGTCAGTATTTCCTGACAGGTGAATCAGTGCTAAATGATCATCACAGTATTTGAACTTTGATCAAATGACTGAATTGGTTCAATGATTCAGATGAATGTTGATGTGTGCAGTCCACTCTGTTTGGTAGGGCAGTGCTAGTGTGTGCAGTAAGCTGTAGGACACCTTGTATGTGAGTCTGTATGTAAGTCTCACCGTGCCCAACTCATGCTCCTCTCCTCTGGCTCGCTCTCAGGAAGGTGCTCTCCAGCAAAGCTCACCACCTGCAGTTTGTAGGAGCGCTGGTGGCCCCAGCGGTTGGTCTGATTGCTGGCCACATGAAGGTATCGGGGGATCTTGTGGTCGTGGCGCAGTGCTCCTTCCCTCTCCGTCTTGACCTGCTTCTCCACCAGCCGCGGGATCTTGGCCTTGCGCTGCGTCATCCAAGGTAATGGCGCCTCCTCATACACCATGTCTTTAGTCTGGAACACATTCTTCACACCTGCAGGATAAAACAACATATTAAGAGTACATTATTAAGTAAAGGAAGATTGTTTGACTAATGCCACACCTAATGAGACGCACAAAGAATAAAAGCTGAATTGATCATTAATGAATCACCCTCATGCTAGTTAAAAAAGGTCTAGGCATCTAGTCAGGGAACACAGGCAATCAGGATCATTTTGAATTATTGAATTTATTTTGAATTGTAATACTAAGTCTGAATGGAGCTATAAAAATACTGATGGTAAAGAACAAGGTGCATGGCTTATGTGAATGAGCAAGTATCCATTGAATCACCTGGTAAGCCAGGATTTTATCAAAGAAAGTCTTGTGTTTCTAGACTACCGCCCAAATCAAAGGCAGCCAGAACCGCTTAATGTTTATCATGAAGCATTTGACTCAATTGCTTCAATTTGTAACGTGCTACATATTTACAAGTGAGCTTACATAAAGACGAAAAGAACATTAATTCATGAAAGGGTGTGGTTATTGACTCATGAGATACGGTTTTACAAACGAATTAAATTTGTTTCAACCTGCCAATTGACCTATCAAATGAAATACAAAAATGTAACATTTAGGTTATTCGTTAAAGGTGTAGCGATTGAAGGATTTTCAGATAAATAGCACTTCTAAAGTGGGACGTGAAACGGTTGTACTAGCTGCGTGTTTTTGGTCAAGTCATAAACACGAACAAGATGCAATTTTAATAGTTTCTGTAAATTTTATCATTTAATAGCACTCGGAAGTCTTTGAACGGATTATTCTCATCCCGAGGACACTAAAATCTTTTCATCTATAGCTTTAAAGATCTAAATCAGCACTTTTAGCTACTTCTACTCTTGACAGGTTTACTAGTTTATACCTTGACATGTTTATGTTTATATTATAGCAATTTGCGTGCATCGATCTTTCTTTCAGCAGTAGTTACATATCTAAAATATTCAGATCCACCTTGAAGTTGAATAAATTGTATTGTTCAGTAACTTTCACGCTTAATTAATGCATCTTTAATTTGCTACACATATAGTGTATAGTAATTTCATTTCAGATCAACATGATTTACATACCTAAAATATCCAGATCCACCTTGAAGTTCACGAAATGTGTGTGAATATTTCCAATAACATTTTCCGCGACCTGGTGGCCATACTTCAGACTCCCATCAACGTTGAATGAAGACGATATGTAGCCCGTGGCGTGTACTCGTGCTTCCACCGAGCCGCTCTGATAAAATATGAAGTCCCATATGTAATCGTAGTTACCTATAGCTGTGATGGTGCGGAAGTACAAAGCGCTGTTTGCTAGACCTCCGTAGCTGTTTTGGAAAAAGTCTGAAAAGTGTCGGCGTAGTGGTCGGCCAGTGTCATGCTCAAAAACACATATGGCATTTCTGAAACGCTGTGTAACATTTGTGTCGATGTAGCGGTAAACATCTATGTAAGTAGCCAGGTAAGGGCAGTCAATGCCTCGCACAAGTTCATGAGCAAAGCGACCAATCCCGATGCTCGAATCCAGGAATTTAGTAAGAAACATTCCCGGTGTAACAGAACCATAGACGGACATCGCCTCTTGAACGCTAAGCTCGTAGGCAATCCTTTCTCCTTTGAATCGAATATCAAACACTCGCATGCCAGTGAGGGAACTCAAACCAAAGGCGAAATTCCAGTCCAGATAAATGACCTGGTTCTTCTTCACGCTGAATCGTTTACCTTGGACGTAATACTGTTGCGGTCCCAAGCCAGTAGGTCTGCTTCTCGGTTTCAACGATGCATAATTAGAAATGTCTTTAAAGACAATCTTTTTTAAAGTACCGGCGGCATAGCTCCGTTTAAATTCGTTTATGCTACTAAAATATTTGCCATTGTACAATAACTTTTCAACACTCCAGATAGAAGAATTTTTATTTTCATGATTGATTAACACTTCAAACCCCACGGGATGAATATACATCCCACTGTAGTCACGAAAAAATGATATCCATGTCTTTCGGTCGCCCGCTTTTACCCCTCGAGGCATTCCCTCGAACCCGTTCAGGTTCCTTTTGTTTGGAATATAACCAAAACTTTCCCTTAGTTCTGTTTCAATTTTTCTAAATACTTCACTATACAGGAACGTAAAAAGCTGTACATATTCTCCAACTGTCACTGGTCGGGCCGTGAAAGGTAGACTATCGACTTTGTATTTCTCCCTTGTAACATCGTGATGTTGCATGTTCCCAGACAGCGGTCCCACCACATACTCCTTCAGGTATCCATGCTCTCCGAAGAAAACGACAACCGTTGCTTCACGTGGAGGTTTGGGTCCCTTCGCATCCAGATAACTTAGAGCTTCAGCTTTTTTTGGAAGCAAAAGGTCAATTAAGAAGATGAAGTTCTCTGATGGTCTTGCTGTGGCAGAATGAGAAATCTTTAAATCTGCTTGACCCCACATGTAGTCACGAACTGACTTGTACTCCAGCGGGGTGAGATCCGCAAATATCAAACTGTTGTCCGTGTGGTTGACTACGATTGACTCCTGCGGTTGTAACTGACATTTTGGTAGCCTATTAGAATTCAGGCATATTAACACAATGTTGAGTATTACCGACACAAGTCCGATTAGTATGAGCAGGCACTTAACAAGGGAATTAGTCACTTGAGCCACCATACCTGTGACTTCCAAAGGGCTGCAGACGCGTCCCTTCCTGAAGTAGTGGAGATGTGAAGACCACTGAGCCGTCTGGGACAGTTAAACGCCCAACAAACCAACCCACCCCCACCTCCTGTGTCGGACCACAAACATCGCACACGCCCACATGTTCCAGATGTTAAACGTCTTCCATGTTATAACGATTATGCAGCGTCCAACCACTCAGCTTTTTACGTGAACTCTATAATCTTCTACTCTGAATAGGCCTACAAAATTCACGAATGATTCAAACAAGAATAGTGTATTTTAATCTCTTACCACATACTTACATGAAACCACATCGAGTTGGTAATCTCATATACATTTTCTTTGTTATTTCGGACACAGTGCATAATTTAAATAAATAAATAAATAAAAACTAAATAAATAATATCCAAACTGTCTAGTGTACTTTGGTTCCTTGTTTACTGATGTAAGAATAAAATTAGTGCACATATAATTTTTTTTATACTGAATGGAACCAACCGAAAATCATCTTTGAAGAAATATCAGATGTTCAAACATGCAAAACATTAATGAACATGTGAGACTCAAACACATTCACTTCCAACCAGGAGCATGCATGGACATGTCCCATAAACATGCAAAACCTAACTGATGTGGCAATTAAATTACTGGAATGTTTTCAAATGAACAAATACATTTTGATCATCAAATATAAATATGAACTTGTGGAAGTTGCCCTCCATGGACCTAACACTGAGAGCAATGCTTCACTGATGTTTGATGCTACAGTAATACCTGTATAGAAAAAAAGTTAAACACAGAAAAAAAAGAGACTGCAGCTTCAAATGTGGCTGGTAATTCTGTCGCGGATGGAACAACACAAACGGTGCCACTGCTGAAGCAGCTAGCCAGCAATTAGCCTCCAAATCGTGACAAACAGATGACCTACCTGACCTGGCAGTGATGACTTGGAAACACCCATTCTCTGGGAAGAATCCCAAACTGGACAACATTTCCATTTATGGCATTTGGCCGATACTCTTGTCCAGAGCAGCTTGCGAACATGCTTTATCATTTACTGAGAATATGCTTTCCAGCTAGTACAAATAGGTCAGAGTCCAGAATAGCACTGAATTGAAATACCGATAGACACAGATGTCAGTGCTGAGAAATTATTACAAATTTAATCATGAGTGAGTGCAGTACCCAACAGCACTGATACCTGGGAAATTCAGCGGAATTCAAGACATTTCAAGACAATAATATTTCAATGCTATTTTTCAGTAAGTGCAGGATTATTGGTCATTTAAATACTGCACAAATAGATGAGATCAGTCTGCATTTGAAGACAGTAAGGTACTCAAACTGTCTTTTTTCACGATCACGAATGTGATCTAATCACGGTTCTCATGCGACAATTACGTTTCCTTCAGATTTTTTTGTGCAAGCTTTGACAAGGGGTGGTTTTGGCAGTTTGGGAGTGGGGTCATGGGAGTTTTTTGGCACTTTGTGGGCGGGCTCATGGGATTTTCTTTCAGTGAAGGATATTGGCTGATGGCTCCTGGTTTTGTGATTGACAGTACACAAAGTCTTTTCAGAAGATGGCGGAGCACGACGAACATAGACAGGTGAAATTCATTTTCACAGTGTGAAATAGGGTTTCCAAATGCAATGAAATTCTTAGCTTAGCTACCTACCCAGGTCAGAAGTTGCAGCAGAGCAGTATCTGCACAATACACTTGGTAAATATTTGTTCGCAGCATGTAGAGATGTTTAAAGTTCAGTAACATGCATGCTAAGAACTACATTGTGTCACCTGAGGCAGAGGGCTATTCCGATGCCAAACTGGCAACCGGCTTTACAGGAAAGATCTGCTATTATATTATGCCCATCCAGGACAGCTTGGACACACCCTCTGCCCTAGAGGTGTCAATTCCAGGTTCAGAAAGTAAAAGTCCTCACCAGGATTTTACTGAAGCTTGCTAGATTTTCTAATTAGTGCAATCCAATTAGTGGAATCAACACAATCCACAAGCCTGAGCAAAAATCCTGGCGAGGACTTTTACTTTCTGAACCTGGAATTGACACCTCTGCTCTGCCCTTCACAGCTGAAGAGTTCTCAAGGATGCCTAAGGCAAAGTGCTATAACTGTCAGATCCCTGTACCTGTGCAGCTACTATCACTACTGTCACAAGATTGTCAGCAAATTGTCAGTGTATGTTCTACATGCAGTAGCTTTGTTCCAGACACCTCTTCATTTCTGATGGTTTTTAGGCATTTGTAATTGTGGTGTTGTCATTTTATCTTGAACTGCTAGGTCAGCGACTCGGATTGTGAAGGTGCCAATGATCCAGCTGAGGTTATTTAAAGTATTACTGACACAGTTTCAGCCTAGGATATCACCTAATTGGAAAGGCCATTACAAATTTTTTAATACTTCTTCTGTGTTTTACAGATTTGCCCCATCTGTGAGGTGTCATACCCTGTGAAGATCCTTTACATGCAAGCTCATGTGGTGTAGGGTAAGACCAGACCCACAAGAGGCTCTACACTTCTACTTCTTTTTGGAACAACTTAAGCAAGAAGGGGAGAGTCAGCCTTCGCTATATTTGCCCTTAGATGCAACAAAAAATGGCAAACAAAGGGATTGCTAAACATTAGCAAGATAATTTCCTTTTATTTATATACAATTAACTGATCTTGATGTAGGCAATGCAGCAGAGACTCTACTCTTTGAAGGTGAACCTGAGCACCTAGTCCTGCTGCATCAACAGTGCTATTGGAGAGTGACCTTTTATGTATGGGGGAAGGCCACTTGGCTACTCAGTAATTAATGGTGGTCATACACTGCCTAAATGACTGCCCTGACATATGCAAAGGGAACCCGTTAGCTTTGGGTACCACTAAACATACAACTGGTGGTGGGCCGTTAACGGCGGTCGTTAATTTGACACTCTTATCGGGCGATAAAAAAATCGCCGTTAATCTATTCTTAAAGTTGGGTTGGGAACTGGGTCAAAATGGGTAAGCAAACTATGATGACTTTCAACTTGATAGTTTAGCTCGGCTGTATTCCTAACCAAATTGCACAGTAGGGGCGAGAACGAGTTTTCAAACCTGTCAATTACAAATCGTACGTGTGTTTACATGGATGCATCCACGAAGTCGCCAGGTTTGCTTCATGGAAAATTCATTTTTAGGAACGTAAAGTGTTACCGGAGCGGAGCTCGGAGCGGTCGTTTTCTGCATGGTCCTAGTGCTAGATTCGTCGCTATTTAAATATTTCTTTTTAACCGTTAAAACTGCAGAGGACCAAAACTGACTTTTGAAAATTACGTCCGTGAGGTTAAATGTACTAAATGTTGGCTTACATTTCAAATATCATGTTTAGCTGAATAAACATGTTATCAACCCCTTTTAATGTACAGTATGTAGGCTTACAAATTCATGTTTAACTGAATAAACCGTTGAACACAAGTAGCCTACATTTTATTGAGCATGTTTTTTTCTTCAAGTATCAAAGTAGAACAGCTTCCTCAAGCAGTCATTGATGCATTTTGGAAACAGGAGATGAGCCCCTGGTCTAATGCACCCTCTGTATTAAGAAACCCAATCTCAAAAACTGACTTTTAGTCATTATTTGGGTAGCACGCATATGAGCCATTTTAATATAGATTAATCTAGATTAAGTTCAAGATTTCAGTGAGATTAATCTAGATGAAAAAAATTAATCTATGCCCACCCCTACATACAACCCAATGTCTAATGAGTTTAGAAATGTAAAGATGTCTTGGGATAATTCCAGAGAACTTTGACATTAAAAGTTTAATGTGTTAAAGCTGACAAAACACACCAACAACCAATATCCAGCCCCTGTTTGGCCTGGGACTGTACAGTACCTACAAAACACACCAACAAGCTTCTAATATTCCAGCAGCTCCTCTCATGCTGTACATATAATTTTTTTATATTTTGAGGTACATTTGTCATGCCATAATATTGTTTATTCCTGATATACATAATCCATAACAGTACTTGACAGTTCATTATATCAACATTGACATGGGCATGACTAAAACATCCATAAACAGTAATTGAGACAGCAAGAAAAATGTTATTAAGTCTCTCTCCAGCCGACTGCTACTTAAGTTTGCTGTTGTCCTAAATAAGCAGTAATCAAGCCTCTAAAACATATGGTGCTTGGTAGAGTGACTACCCAGATTAAAACATCCCAGGAAAGGGATACAATACACAGGCATTTGACCACTTATCGAACACAGACCTGATGTGGAACCACTGAGTTTTCAAACAACCACAAATGTATTTGACAGTTATCACCATTTCTAATTGCTAAAATATTTTTATTCACTTGTGTCAATATACATTGGTTTGGTTTGTCATTTTTATGAAATCTATTAATGTGGATAAAACAATGACTTTCAAGACGATTGAGTGGCTGTAAATATGTACACATTTCATATGCAATTTTATGAATATCCATGACAACACTTCAACACTAGTTATCTCAAGTTGTACATATAGGAAAATGATCATTCAGGGCTCAAACTGAAGTAGACAGTTGGGCCAACATATTGATTCATCTCCAGGCTTATATTTCCATAAGTTTGGTTTTATTTGATAGCTTCTATTACAGAAGAACAAAAAAAAAAAACATGAACTTGAGCTTGAACTTTACTACATAGTTATTTAATCCAGGTTCTAGAATATAAAATATAATTCACTAGGGTCTTTTCTGACAACATAGAAAAGTTATTCAGCTTTGTTCCAAGGTATGTCACTCACCACACCCATGTCCAAATATGACACACCCGGTACACACCCTTAGCCAACTAAGCTAACATAACTAATTCCTTACACAAAACTGAGGAGCTACTACAAACAACAACAACGTTGGACATCTTACAGAAAGACCAGAAAATTCCAACGAAGTAATTTTATGTAATATTATGAACGTTATGTTATGATATGTATGTCCAAGATAGTACGACAGGCTAAGCTAAGCTAACGTAGCCAACTACGCTAGCATCCTACACGATACTGAGTACTCCAGTACTTAAATGCTCTAATACTGTTTATATTCTAATGTTTAGTATTAGATTATATATTTTGTACGAACTCTCGTATGTAAAATTGTTCATTTTTACTCACGAGTCCATCGTATCACGTCGTAGCGGTGGTTCAGGCTTACTTCCGGGTTCGGTGCGGTACCCGAAAACTGGACATATATTCCATCAAAAGTAATTCTTTTATTTTCTGTGATGTTCAAAAGTATCCGTGATCAAAATACCAACTAACAAAATAATCCACGACTGCTTCAGTTTCGCCGAACAGAGTCATTTGCGTGACTCTGTCAGAGTCAACACTACATATTTTCCATCAGTTTAATACTTTTACTCAGATAAATTTTTTACTTGCTGTATAGTTACTCGTTACAATTATAAACATGTTAGCTGGCGCTGTCACCGGGTCAAGCGATCAGACTGTCTTATGAGAAAACTGCGCATGCTCCGGTTGCGTCTCGTTTACTCTGCTGCTGCCTTCACTGAACACTTGAGCTTCGTAATCTAGGTTCACTTGACGCGTCGTGACTGCCGCAAGGGTCCGCACGGCAAAAATGATGCAATCGCGGTGGCTCCGCCCATGCGCGTTGGCCGCGCACGGTCGCGTGGCGAGGTCGTGCACCTCTCGATTTTTGTGCGTGCAAAGTTACAAGGTGGAATTCATGCACATGTATGAAGGTCAATTTTAAGTAAAGTTTTTAAAGAACACTTCGACTTCTACTCAAGTCAATTTTTTGACAGAGTACTTGTACGTTTACTTAAGTATGGGTCTCTAATACTTTATACAACACTGCACGTAAGAGTAGAGTGCTCCGTGCAAGCACAACACGATTAGCCAGTATGGCTAATTCAAGTAGCCTTGAGTCCCGCTCTCCAGCGCCAGTGCGTCCGCCCCCTGATTATGCAACCACCCCAACGTTACATAATCAAATGTGACCACACTGTAAAAAAATGTGTGTTGAATTTACAGTAATAAACTATAAAATAGCAACAGTAAAAGATCATAAATGTAGAAAACAGTATATCACTGTAACAGATGCAATAGCTTACTTAAAAAAAAATAAACAGTACATAAAATTTATTTTTACAATCATATGTAGAAAACACACATTTTTAATATTAATTTCTGGTAAAATATATTGGAAAATTCCATAATGTAGTAAATAAGGAATTACCCTAAAAATATATATATATTCAGTCTAAATTACAGATTTTGCTGATGAGTAGCCTACATTTCAATTTACAGTGAAAACCATTCATCACTCACTAAAATCTCACATTGATTTCTACAGAAAGAAATGCTAAAAATGTGACAATGTATTGCCATTTTAGAAATTGTCTTTGTAAATATGGGTCAAATATTTATACATATAAGGAATACCGTACACTGTAAAAAAAAATCCATTAAATTTACGGTAAAAAACTGACAGCTGTGGTTGCCAGAACTTTTATTTTGCATTAGCAACGTAATCACGCACGAAGCCGTAATCACGCGTATTAAACACAATACGTGAACCATGAGGGCAGGTCATTAGCACTGTAACATTACACAAACACGGTAGGTAGACTCAGACAATGTACAAATACATAAACTAATACAGGGAGACTTAAACTAACAAAACATATAATCAAATACATAATCAACAACAGCATGTCATAACACTTACACATAACGCATATCAATAACGGAGCCGCGGGGGCTCATGGGAAGTAGCGCCGCCCCCAGTGGACCGACGCTACACAATTTTACAGACTTTAAGCAGAAAAGCCTTACATTTTCTCAAAAATCAGCAGTGCGCCTTGTATGTGCACTGAATTCAAAAATCTGTCCCTGACACAGATACGTAATGTGTACGCTGGCAGCGATAAATTAACCAGAGAACATTACGTAAAACGTAATTTAGTAAAGAACAGCGGGAGAAGCGTCTCTACAGTCACCATTCGACTGAAGGCAGCAATGATAGCACAGGCTTGAATATCGAAAACTTTTAAGTGCACCTTATGTTCCAGAAAACACAGTATTCCTTATATGTATAAATATTTGACCCATATTTACAAAGACAATTTCTAAAATGGCAGTACATTGTCCTATATTTCAACATGCTTTACCTTTCAGCACTGGCCATATTTTTAGCATTTTCTTTCTGTAGAAATCAAGGTGCGATTTTGCTGATTGACGAATGGTTTTCACTGTAAATTGAAATGTAGGCTACTCATCAGCAAAATCTGTAATTTAGACTGAATATTTTTTTTATTTTTAGGGTAATTCCTTGTTTACTACATTACGGAATTTTCCAATATATTTTACCTAAAATATTGAAATTAACATTAAAAATGTGTGCTTTCTACATATTATGACTGTAAAAATTTATTTTATATACTGTTTATTTTTTAAAAGTAAACTATTGCATCTGTTACAGTGATATACTGTTTTCTAATTTATGATCTTTTACTGTTGCTATTTTATAGCTTATTACCGTAAATTCAACAAACTTTTTTTACAGTGTATTTTCTGGTGCATAAGGTGCACTTAAAAGTTTTTGATATTCAAGTCTTGTGCTATCGTTGCTGCCTTCAGTCGAATGGTGATTGTAGGGACGCTTCTCCCGGCTGTTCTTTGCTCAATTACGTTTTATGTAATGTTCTCTGATTGGTTTATCGCTGCCAGCGTATATGCATATTGAAGACATTTTTCAAGACTGAAGACTGAAGTTTTCTGTGCAGCAGCAGAGTTAGAGATAATATTGTTTATCTGTTTCTATGCACCCAGGGAAACTGATAAAAAGCAGGCATCCTTAGTTTTTCTACACACACACACACACACACACACACACACACACACACACACACACACACACACACACACACACACACACACATTGACTATAAAGAAACTGGACTGAGAGAGGCAGTTCAGAGTTGCTGCGTGAAACGCAGGCTTCACATCATACTTTAATACTTTTTATATAGACCTCGACTTCTGTGCCATCAATTCCACCACAGAAATTGGCGTAGTCCGCAGGATGAGCGAGGATCGTAGCGGAGGAATGAACTGAAGCTCACTGAGGATGTTCTTCAGTCTGGGACTGAGCTGGACAACAGGAACCCCACAAGCTAAAGGGAAAGTACTACCAGGGTGAAAGTTCTGACCTCGCCAACGACTCCCATCTCATCCGACAAATAAAAAGAATGCGGTGGTGGCACGCAATCGTAAGTAAAAAATATATTTTTTGTAGTTTTCCACAGAATAGGCGTCCCTGCCTGCATTGAAATAGGAAAGGAATAGTATTACTCTGGGAGTAATAAAGGGCTTAACGAGATAATAGGCCTAATTAGATGTCTAACTACAGAAAAGGCCGTTATTGTAGATGTACACGGGTCGATTCAGTGAGAGGCAATAGGAGGGACCTATTCATGGCCATTGTTGAAATTTGTATTTTGATAGCAATTTTTTTTTTAATAGTAATTTGTATTTTGATCATTTAAAAGATGGGGATAGATAGATAGATAGACAGACAGACAGACACACACACACACCATGCATGCATGATCCCATGATCCCAGAGGGAAATTCCTGACTTCCAGTAGTAGATAGACAGAGCACACAGGGTTATGAAGGGAAGAAAATATACAGTAAGTACAAAGTATAGAAATAAAGTAAAAAAAATAATATAATAATATAGACTTCTAGTGTGCCTATGTACGGAGGTTGTGCAGTTGGCTACTAAGTGGCTGTGAAGATTACGACGCTGACTGATGCCAGCCATGCAGATAGTGCAGTATGAGGTACATGACAAAAATTACAACAGAAAAAAATTAGCAGTGCAATTTTGCAATATTAGAACATTGTACAATGAATGAATAAACTATTCATAGTGCAATAGTACAATAGTAAAAAGTACAAATAATAATAATAAAAATAAAAATAATGAGAATAGAGGTATGGGACCAGGAGGGTTTTACATCAGATATGGGGATATATCCATTAGAGCAGGGGTACTCAACTGGCGGACCGCGGTCCGGATCCGGACCCGAACGCAGTCCTGTCCGGACCCAATCTCATTCCTGATTAACTGGATACGGACCAAAACAAAACCGGAGCATTTATTTCAGGGCTATTGACAAAACACTCCGTCACGAGAGTTACGTTTACCACCCCCGCTCAACAACTTACGTTCGCCACCCCCTCAACAACTTAAAATAAAAGCCTGCCTGGTTGACGCTTCGCGAGCGGCGCGAGGGTCCGCGCGGCGAAAATGACGTAATCGCTGTGGCTCCGCGTGTGCGCGAGTGCCTCGCGCGCTGTCGGTTCGCGAGGTCGTGCACCTCTCGAATTTTGTAACTTCGCGCGCGCCGCGCTTCAGCGCAATGAACAAAGTCACGTTTTCAGGGTTCATACACCTTTATAAGGTGGAATTCAAGCACTTGTACGTCACTTTCAAGGTCCATTTTCAAGGCTTTACGTTCGCCACCCCCCCGCTCAACAACTTACGTTCGCCACCCCCGCAGCGGACCTCAGGTCACAGGTATCTGCCAAAATTGGACCGCGGACAAATTTAGTTGAGTACGCCTGCATTAGAGTGACCGGGATGGAGGTGTCACATAGTTTGTAGTCTGCTGTGCTGTGAGGAGTTGAACAGTCTTATGGCCTGGGGGACAAAATACTTCCTGAGCCCGTCGGTGGAGCAGGACTGGGACAGCAGTCTGCCGCTGAATGAGCTCCTCTGCCGGGTGATCGTGTTGTGCAGAGGATGGTGAATATTATTCATGATGTTCAGCAGATTGTTGAGGGCTCTCCTCTCTGCCAGTGGTGTTAGGGGCTCCAGCTCTAAACCCAGCACAGAACCAGCTTTCCTCACCAGCCTGTCAATACGTCCAGCATCCCTCTTGCTGATGCTGCCTCCCCAACACACTACAGCATAAAAGAGGACACTGGCTACCACAGAGTGGTAGAACATCAGCAGGAGCTTCTGGCAGATCCTGAAGGACGCAAGCCTCCTGAGGAAGTAAAGTCTGCTCTGGACTTTCTTGTATAGGAGGTCTGTGTTCATTGACCAGTCCAGCCTTTCATCCAGGTGCACACCAAAGAACTTGTAGGACTTCACCATCTCCACATCTCGACCCCATCGATGGAGACTGGCTGCTGTGATGGCCTGGACCTTTTAAAGTCTACGCACATCTCCTTGGTTTTGGTGATGTTCAGATGCAGATGGTTTGCTTTGCACCACACCACAAAGTCCTCAATCAGGCTTCTGTACTCCATTACGCACACACCCCACAATTGCAGTGTCATCAGAACTTCTGCATGTGGCACGACTCTGAGTTGTATTTGAAGTCCGATGTGTACAGGGTGAACAGGACTGGAGAGAGGACAGGACTGGAGACTTCTCCCGGTAGGCAAACTGTAGTGGGTCCTCAGCATGGTGGACCTGAGGTCTGAGGTGACACAGCAGTAATCGCTCCATGGTCTTCATCACGTGGAATGTCAGAGCAACTGGCCTATAGTCATTCAGCTCCTTCGGGTGTGCCTTCTTGGGAACTGGAATGAGGCATGTTGTCTTCCACATGTCAGGAACCTTCCCTAGGCATAGACTCAGGTTGAAGACATGTTGAAGCGTCTCCCCTAGTTGGAGAGCGCATGCCTTGAGCATTCTGGGGCACACTTTGTCCAGGACAGCTGCCTTTCTGGGGTGAAGTCTCCTCAGCTGTCTCCTGACTTGGTCCATAGTGAAAGTAGGGGGACTGCAGGAGCTGTTTAGTCTACCAGCTGATGGTGATGTTGATGTTGGAATTAACAGTTTAAGTAAGTAACAGTTTAAGTAACAGCAAAAATATTACTTTGATGTCAGCCAACATCCCAATAGCCTGTTTGAACAGATGAATAGACTTTAAGGTACTGACTGCTGCAAACATGTTCTATACTGGATATAAAATTGTGGGGTGGCACCCACAAGTGGCTCATTGAGTGTGGTGTATTTAGGAAAGTTGATACAGAGGGTTCAAGAGAGACCTAAAAAGGATCATAAGAAAGCATGCAAGTATTTTCGTGACAATAAGGGAGATACTGTATGTTTCACAAGGCTAAGTGTTGGTTAGAGGATGCTCGAAAGAGAGTGAATATGCAAAAGAAAGTTAGGCAGGTAGGGGATGGAGAAAATACTAATAAGGTGCCCCAGTGTGTGCCGCCCCAAGGAGACGTCGTCCACCAGCCGTTGACAAACAAAACAACCAGCTGGAGCACCCGGAGGAGAGGAATGCGCTGCAGTTGCACCACTCCCAGACCCACCTCACAATACACACCCACCGCCATATGCTGACACCAGAGCTGCCTTAGAACATGCACCAATCTGGAACGACACATGGACAGCAGGCCTGGTAAGATTGAGTGAAGGACAAATGAATCTTTATTGTGTCCCATGGGCCACGCCCCACATATCACTACCTAACACACTGGAATTATTTGACCAAAATGACAACACACAAAGGCCACACGTATGACCCTCCTCACAGCGGAAGAATTAGAATTGGCAAAGTTCTAAGGGAAAGAACGATGTGGGCCTCATTAAAAGATGTGAGCCAGTGTGCTTCGTTCCCAAATCTTATTACAGACTCAAACAACACAAATACCTGTTGAAACCTGAAGCTGTGGAAGGCATCAGGCCCATTCTCCAATCACTACGAGAGACTGGCGTGATGGTGCCATGCGAAACCTCACCAGTAAGAACTCAATTTCCCAGTTAAGAAGCCAGGGTGAGAGGAATGGAGGTTTGTTCAGGATTTGCTCAGAAATCCTTACACCATTCTCTCAGGTTCCCCCAGACAGCCAGTGGTTCAGTGTAGTGGATCTTGCCAATGCATTTGTTTGCATTCCAGTTTATCCAGATAGCCAATTTTAGTTTGACTTTTCCTTCGAAGGAAAAACATACACATTCACTAGATTATGTCAAGGTTACTGTGAATCACCCACCCTTTACAATGCTGCACTACGTGCAAGTTTAGAAACATTATTCATTAAACTGCGAAGTTTAACTCCTTTTTGTATGCTCTGTAAGCTGCTGTAACACCACAATTTCCCCATGTGGGATAATAAAAGGCTATCTTATCTTATCTTATTGAAACTTCCAGAGGGAACAACTTTACTCCAAAATACTAATGATCTCTTAGTTTGTGATCCAAACAGAGACCTTTGCAGACAGGGCACAGTGGCACTGCTAAATCATTTAGCAAAGGAAGGCCACAAGGCATCTAAATCAAAGTTGCAATACTGCAGAAAGAAAGTAAACTTCTTAGGACACGTTATCTCAACAGTCACATGCGATATCTGAGGAAAGGGTGAAGGCCATAGTGAAGCTTCCAAAACCGCAAACTAAGAAACAACTGTTCTCATTTCTTGGCATGTGCTCATATTGTTGCACCTTTATTCTCTCCTACGCAGAGAGTGAGGGGCCCCTCAGAGAACTGATTCCCACCCCATCCCAAAGGATCCAGCACTTAAACGGTTAAGTGGACTCTCAGGCAGCTGAGCTAGTAGCCCTCCTCAAGACCAAATTGGCCAAAGGGAAAACAGTGAATATCTGAACAGACTCCAGATATGTTTTGGGAGTAATGCACGATTTTGGCGCCATATGGAAACACAGAGATTTCCTAACTAGTTCTGGCAGCAAAATTAAGAACCACAAACTATTAGCGCAACTACTACTACTCTTGTAAATCCAGGACGAAACATGAGAGAACGTGAAGATTGAGCGTTTTGAAAATAAACAACCATTAAATAATGTGATTAAAAAAGCGCATAATTTCGAGTATATGTATAAATATTTAACTTATCCCAATAAACATGCGATGTCAGAAAGATGTTAAAATCATGTCTGTATCACGTCGGTCAGTCCAGAACCATTTTTGCATGTCTGGTGGACGTTCAAAACTGGTTCAAAATCTGACAGTGTGACTAGGACCTTAACCTTAACTTAATGAGTTTTCTATCTGAACGTCTGACTAGGACCTTTATTGGATGTCAGTGGACGTGCAAAAACTGCAACTGAACGCAGCAATAGACGTCCAAAAGACGTTTAAAAAGACGTCGCAAAAACTTTCGTTCTGGCTTTTCAGTGGACGTCTTTTGAACGTCTGACAAAGTGTCTTTGCTCGTGCTGGGAAATATTGAAATTGACGTTGAAAGTGACGTACAAGTGTTTGAATTCCACCTTGTAAAGGTGTATGAACCCTGCAAACATTAAACTGCGAAGTTTAACTCCTTTTTGTATGCTCTGTAAGCTGCTGTAACACCACAATTTCGCCATGTGGGATAATAAAAGGCTATCTTATCTTATCTTATCTTATCTTATTGAAACTTCCTGAGGGAACAACTTTACTCCAAAATACTAATGATCTCTTAGTTTGTGATCCAAACAGAGACCTTTGCAGACAGGGCACAGTGGCACTGCTAAATCATTTAGCAAAGGAAGGCCACAAGGCATCTAAATCAAAGTTGCAATACTGCAGAAAGAAAGTAAACTTCTTAGGACACGTTATCTCAACAGTCACATGCGATATCTGAGGAAAGGGTGAAGGCCATAGTGAAGCTTCCAAAACCGCAAACTAAGAAACAACTGTTCTCATTTCTTGGCATGTGCTCATATTGTTGCACCTTTATTCTCTCCTACGCAGAGAGTGAGGGGCCCCTCAGAGAACTGATTCCCACCAAAGGATCCAGCACTTAAACGGTTAAGTGGACTCTCAGGCAGCTGAGCTAGTAGCCCTCCTCAAGACCAAATTGGCCAAAGGGAAAACAGTGAATATCTGAACAGACTCCAGATATGTTTTGGGAGTAATGCACGATTTTGGCGCCATATGGAAACACAGAGATTTCCTAACTAGTTCTGGCAGCAAAATTAAGAACCACAAACTATTAGCGCAACTACTACTACTCTTGTAAATCCAGGACGAAACATGAGAGAACGTGAAGATTGAGCGTTTTGAAAATAAACAACCATTAAATAATGTGATTAAAAAAGCGCATAATTTCGAGTATATGTATAAATATTTAACTTATCCCAATAAACATGCGATGTCAGAAAGATGTTAAAATCATGTCTGTATCACGTCGGTCAGTCCAGAACCATTTTTGCATGTTTGGTGGACGTTCAAAACTGGTTCAAAATCTGACAGTGTGACTAGGACCTTAACCTTAACTTAATGAGTTTTCTATCTGAACGTCTGACTAGGACCTTTATTGGATGTCAGTGGACGTGCAAAAACTGCAACTGAACGCAGCAATAGACGTCCAAAAGACGTTTAAAAAGACGTCGCAAAAACTTTCGTTCTGGCTTTTCAGTGGACGTCTTTTGAACGTCTGACAAAGTGTCTTTGCTCGTGCTGGGAAATATTGAAATTGACGTTGAAAGTGACGTACAAGTGTTTGAATTCCACCTTGTAAAGGTGTATGAACCCTGCAAACATGACTTTGTTCATTGCGCTGAAGCGCGGCGCACGCGAGGTCGTGCACCTCTCGAATTTTGTAACTTTGCGCGCACCGCGCCTCAGCGCAATGAACAAAGTCATGTTTGCAGGGTTCATACACCTTTACAAGGTGGAATTAAAGCGCTTGAACCAATATTTCCCAGCACGTTAAACTTAATTAAGTTAAATATTTATACATATACTCGAAATTATTCAATATAAATCGCTTTTAATCACATTATTTGATGGTTGTTTATTTTCAAAACGCCCAATCTTAACATCTTCACGTTCTCTCATATTTCGTCCTGGAATTTGTTAACGTAATACAAGAGAACTGGTCAGTCAGACAGATATTTGTTGTGAAACGAAGTAGTTACAATTTCAAGCATTTTCAAGTACTTTAGCCTAAATTCCAGCACTTTTCAAACCTGAAACACAAAGAAACATTAAACTTCGTCAGGTAAGTGTTCATTCCCCTGTTTTTGAGGGGTGTTTCTTTTATACTATACACATATAGTTTCGGACAACACTGCAAAGCGGAAAGTATAAACACCTCCACCGCTCGCGGAGGTTTGCGGAGTCTAGCGCTATGGTCACTCAACCAGGCTTTAGCGCCCTTCGTTGAAATGTTCCAAAAGCACCGCTTGCAAACTGGCTTGTTCATGTCCTTCGGTTTTCCATCTGTATCTGCTTTGAATCCAACAGCACTTCTGCTGCTTTCCTTGCTTATTAAGACACACTGTGTTTGCTTTAGCTGCCATTTTAGCATTACAAACTGTCCTGTGCATTACGGCAGCTTGAGTGGGTCAAACGAAAGCGCATTTTATGTAAAAAGAATCAATACTTAAGAGAAACGAGTATTGTACCGTTTCAGAAGGTTCAGTATCGATACATATCGATTTTTTTGACAACACTAATCCACTCCAGTAACTACAATTGATATCCAACAAATAGCCTCCTCAGAGGAGAAGGCCCAGTAAACAGGAGGAGTATGGGTACACCCTGATACTGCTAGGCCTTGCCTCCCAAAGCTTACATGCGAGACCTAGTTAAAATTGCTCATGGGCAGGAAAATTATAATAAAAAGCTTAAAAACACACTAAGACTTAATATTTCTGTAGCCACTACCAGATGTTATTTTAAAGATTACTATTGTTAAGGCAGATTAACTGTATTTACATTTACGCCCTTATCCAGAGCGACTTACATTTTAATCTAATTTTTTTTATACAAGTGAGCAATTGAGGGTTAAGGGTCTTGCTCAGGGGCACCTCAGTCATGGCCTCAGGTCTGGGGATCGAACCCACGACCCTCCGGTCACAAGACCAGTTCCCAAACCACCAGGCCATGACTGCCCAACTGTAGCTATCTTAATCTGTGAGTAGAATTCAATAAGTGCCAAATCAACAGCAAACAGATGCCTGCTCAAAGTGTTTGCAATAAGACCACTGGTGAAAAACGTTAATGTCCTTTAAGCACTTTTAAGTGTTGCCGTATATGAAACATGTTATACAAATAAACCATTTCTCACCTTATAACAGTAACAGGTATTTGTTAGCTCTCTAGTGCTAGCTAACAAAGTCTTCATAATGTTAATGCTACCAACATGAAATTAAGCCTGTATCCTGAACTGTATGTTATAGCTAACTAACTAACTAACTAAATAACCCAGCTAGCTTGTCTAATGTTCAAATAATCACCTCTGCAATGCTTCAGTACAAAAATCATGGACACCCTCTTCATCATGGAAAAAATCATGGACCACCCTCAGTGACCACTTTAGTAAAACTTATAGGTATTACAGGAAGGTATTCAGTGAATGCATGTGTATTAGAAAGTGTAAATTATATTTATAAGTTAGATCAACCCAAACTTTATTTTTAACCAGAATAGCTAACTCACCTGTCTACGTTTGTCATGCTCCATCATCTTCTGAAAAGACTTTGTGTACTGTGCTGTCAGTCACAAAACCAGGATCCATCAGCCAATAGCATTCACTGAAAGAAACTCCCCTGACCCTGCCCCCACAGTGCCAAAAAATGGCCATGACCACACCCCCAAAGTGCCAAAACCGCAGAAGGAAACATAATAGTCACGTGTAAACCATGATGAAATCGAGAAGGTAAAAATATTAGACTGTGAAAAGACAGTTTGAACACAAACACATGTGAAATTCGTCTTTCTGTGCCGACTTACTCATTTATGCTCGCAGGATGCAGAATTACACATGCATAATATTAAAACATGCACGTTTATGTTTTTTTGCTGTATCTTTGCACCCCCTAGTTTTGGCACAGAAATGACTACATTCAAATAAGCTACCAAAATGTCACAACTGCAGTAGTTAATTGTAGTCAACCATTCGGACCACAGTTTGATATTTGAGGATCTCACCCCTCTTGACTACAAGTTAGTTCGCAACTACATGTGGGGTCAAGCATATTTAAAGTGGACATTTGTTCCACCATCTGCAACCCAGGACAGAAAACAGTCTTCAACTCCATACTTCAAGAACAGAGCAAGGCACAGATCTGGCTATGACCATTACCATCATGTAGGGAGGGGCCGATCCATTCTTGGCTTTGAAGACAAACATTAGTGTTGTAAATCTGAGGTGAACAGATATTTGAAGACAGAGAAGGGAAAACAGTAATGTAGTTCCAGGAGTATCCTTCAGACGAGTGAAGACCAGCTGTGCTGCTGCATTCTGAATTGTAGAAGCTTGATGTCGCTGTGGAAGCTGTAGAGGAAGACCAGCAAGTGCAAAGATGCATACATTAAGTCTTGAGATGACAAGAGACTGAAAAAGCACCTAGGTGGCCTTCCAAGTGAGAAAGGATCAAATATTTCACAGGTTTCAGAGGAGAAACCTGCATCACAGGTTTGAACATGAATCAAGAGCAATAATGGGTCAACCAAAGATACACCAAGATGTAGTGCCCATGGAGTTCTCGAAGTAAACAGTGAGGTAATGGTGATGATCAGGAGTTCATGGGATGTACAGTTTTACTTGGGATGAGCTTCAAGTGTTAGACTGTCATCCATGAAGTGATGTCTTTCAGGTGCCCTGAGATATAACTGGAAACCTGTGTGTTGGAAGGTGGGGAGGAAATGACTAGCTGATTGCTGTCAGCATAGCAGTGGTAGGAGAAACCATGAGGAGACATTACTTCACCAAGAGAACAAGTGTGAAGAGAGAACACAAGGGGACCCAGCACTTCCCTCTGAGGGACAACAGTGGAGAGAATCCTGCCCCTTTTTTGGTTTTGCATGTCACACCTCGTCTCATCACCAATGAGAAAGGTGGATCCTGATATAACTAAATTTTGCACTTAAACATTAGGTTTAATGTTTGGACATTGAACTTTTGGATTTCACGCTATGACTTTCCTCAGTTCTCCTGGACATGCATAAGTTGGTCAAGGTGCAGTCGATCAATGTACGTTATTTATCTGACACATTTAACCAATGTGACTTACACTTATGAGTGAATACAAGTGAAGAAATTAGGGCCTTACTCATGGGCCCAACAATGATAACAGTGAGGCATGAACATCTAGGTTGTGTCATGTATATAATTTTATAGAAAATCTGCCTCTTTAGTCCTTTAAATGTTAGTTGTATAGTAAAATGTCACCAAAACTCGATGTTTATTAGAAAACATATTTAAGTGAGTTATTATTAAAAGACAGAAGAATGAACCTGGGCAGCCATGTAAAGATTACAAGGCACATAGCAATGATTATGTGTGACTGGTACATCATACATGGTGAGGATGGTTCTGTAACGCGATGAGTCTTGAATGCAAGATCCACCGCGATGTGTTTGTCAGGCGAACCCAAGTGCCAGCCCGCGTGAGAAGTAACGGATTAACCATCCATACCAAGGAGTATACGGGGATAAGGAAGGAAACAATAATAACCAGGTGTGCATAAAACACGAGACCACAAACGAGAAAAACAAACACTCATGAAGAAACTTAATGTAAGGAGAAAAACGGGGCATAACAGAAATACGTGCAGGATTCAAAACGATATTCAACATAGGGGAGAACAAACTAAGGATTCCAAGGGAAGTAGCTGGCTCTCTCGCAAACGAGGTAAGTAACAAAATGGTCTTCCCCCAACCAAACAAAAACTCAGACAGAGAAGGAGATAGAATGGAAAAACTTGAGGGAGGCCAGCGAGTGCGGTGCAGGAGTAAGAGTACTCGAATCAACTGGGATAGTGAGAGATCTCCCACGGGAGACAGAAACTTGGTGATAAAACACCAAATGCAACTTTGTACACTGCAAGGGAAGGACTGACTGCACATAGTGACCATTACAAACAACTCAGCAGTGATGGACTGCAATTGCGCTTCCTAAAGAGGGAGAAAGGCAGCGGCAGCCTATCACCTCTGATTGCGCTGACAAGAAGCGACTCGCGAACTTCCCCCGGTGGCGACAGGGGAAGCTATCCTGGAGTCATACCTGACAGGTTCAGCAGCTGGTGCATCATGGAAATATACCAAATATAGCATGTATGCTCTTGATATTGCAGCAAATGACAAGATGACAAGCAGGTCCATTCTGATGTATATTTTCTTTAGCTCCAGAAAGTAGAGCTAGGCAGGCAGGCTGTTTTCTGAGCATCTCTTACTCAGGACAGGCACCTCATCCTTGTAAGATGCCAGAAATTACCTCAAACGCAGTTGTATCATCAGCACGTTTAATGATTTAGCTGTGGGTGGGAGTACAGTCATGTAGGAAAAGAGAACACAGTTGTGAGCTTCACACATGCCTTTGAGGGCTTTTCCATATTAAAAGTGGATGATTAATGTTTTCCAAATCTGATAGATTACAGGCAGCCCCACCTTTTGGCCTAGGCCAACTAGGCCATGGCCTAGGGACCAAATGGTTTAGAGGTGCAATAAACGGAATGCATAATTATTTATTAACAATAATAGTAATTATTTACTGATTGTGTCTGTCTGTCTGTGAGAGATTTACATTTACTGTGCTGTGTAAAGTTGTTTAGTATTCTGCAGTTCCGTACTTCCTAACAGAACTAAACTCAACAGTTATTGGCTTGTTGTTTTTTACTTTAGACTGAAAAGTGCAGGTGCAAAAGGTCTGGATGACAACGGGGGCGCTGAATTTAGTTTGACTTGGGCATGTTGCAGCCCTAAAGATGGCCCTGATTACAGGTGGTCAGACATGGTGCTTGTGACAGTGCCAGTTTTTTCGAAGCAATTCATGATGATCAGGAAGGGGATTTCTTCTAGGGGATTTCTTTAGTAGCTGTACAATGATGGACAATGATGCAATGTTGGCAACGATACAGGTAAAAAATAAATGTTATACACATATACACAATACAAAAAGTGTTTGACTAATATTATGCTTATGAAAAAAGTCATTCAAATTCCATGACCTCTTCAAAACCGTGGTAGGTGAAGGGGTCCAGGGATGGGCTACACAGGTCTTTATCTAAACATGCTATTTTGTTGAACTCACAGTCCGTTTCTGAACCTGGTTTGAAGTACACACCATCGGGCGAATGGATAGAGGGATCTTCATCAAAGTAATTGTGGGGCCTAAGAAGGACCCCGCCCCCGTTCCCCACAGTAACAGTGTTGGGGATGTCCTCAGTGTGTGGAATGTGGAGGAAGCCTGTGGTCACCCAGGCAACCAGGTCCTGAATGAGAGGAAATCAAAACGGGAAATAAACCATATCAGCCATTTTTTAAATTCTACAGTCAATGTAATTGTTGAGTAACAACAAGCAATTCATTTAAGCACAATATAGTCATACGCATGAGTCACAAACCTCATTCTCAATTACTTCGTTATCCTCAATGTACTTGCTGAAGTCAACCACTGGGTCCCACATGTAGTTCTGACTGTACAGGCTACTACTGGTCTGTTCCTCATCTTTATGCTTTGTTATGGCCACTTTGTACCTGTGAGAGACACAGTAAGAGAGAGAGAGAGACAGCATGAGAGAGAGACAGAGTGAGACAGTAAGGGAGAGATATAAGAGACCTGATAAAGAGATATAGCAGATCCATCTTGCAACTACGCAGTATTCTGTGGCACCCGATGGGTTTTTAACAACCATTTGATTAATCTATCTGAATTTTTAAATCAAAAACACAATGCTATTGTAACTGTACATCACAATAAATGTGCATAATAAATACCTAGACTATATTGCCAAAAGTATTCGCTCACCTTCCTTAACTCACATAAGAGCTTAAGAGACATGCCATTGCTATTCCATAGGAATTGTCCAAAATGTCTTGGTATGCCAAAGCATTCAGAGTTCCTTTCACTGGAACTAAGGGGCCAAGCCCAGCTCCTGAAAAACAACCCCACACCATAATCCCCCTCTACCAAACTTTACACTTGGCATTTTTTTTATAGAAAAAGTGCAATGCAGACACTCCTGGCAACCGCCAAACCCAGACTCGTCCATCAGATTGCTAGATGGAAAAGCACGATTCTTCACTCCAGAGAATGCACCTCCTCTGCTCTAGAGTCCAGTGGCGACATGCTTTACACCACTGCATCCGATGCTTTGCATTGCATTGGTGATGTATAGCTTGGATGCAGCTGCTTGACCATAAAAACCCAATCCATGAAGCTCTCTGTGCTTTGTTCTTGAGCTAATCTGAAGGCCACATGAAGTTTGAATATCTGTAGTGATTGACTCTGCAGAAAGTTGCTCACCTCTTCGAACTCCGTCAGTTTACGTGGCCTACCATTTCGTGGCTCAGTCGCTGTCATTCCCAAACACTTCCATTGTCTTATAATACAGCTGACAGATGACTATGGAATATTTAGGAGCGAGGAAATTTCACAAATTTGTTGCAAAGGTGGCATCTTATCACAGTTCCAAGCTGGAATTCACTGAGCTCCTGAGAGTGACCCATTCTTTCACAAATGTTTGTAAAAACAGTCTGCATGCCTAGGTGTTTATACATCTGTGACCATGGAAGTGACCAGATTCTGATCAGATTTGCATTGTTGAGTGAATACTTTTGGCAATATAGTGTATATAGTTTTTGGAACAAGAAAAAGTAAGATTCTGGCTAAAATTAAGGTCAACAATGTTGAGATTGAATGGTAAATGAAAAATTCCTGGGTATTATAATGGACAATAAATTAAACTGGAATGCACAATTGCAGAGCAAATACTTTTGGCAATATAGTATAGATATATTGGCATGATATAATATATAAAATAATAATAATAATAAAAAATCTCAGACAGAGAGCACAATCCTCCCATCAAAATCGCTTCTCAACGCTCTGCACTCAGCTCCCGCCACAGACCCATGTTTAAATTTAGCCTAATCAAAATCAGTTGGCCTACCTGATAGCGTTACAAGAGATGACAGAGCCTCCGGTTAAAAAAAACAAAGCAAGGGCATTTCAGCCCTGGACGGAAGACTTTGGCTTGGTGTATGTCATAGATTGTGCTGTGTGTACACTGTGCTATGACAACGTTGCGTACCGAACTTCCAGCATTAAGAAGCATTTTGAGACAAAACATGACAAGACATATAAAGACCCCGCCGAAAGAGCTGAAGCCGTTAAATGTGCCGTGGCTAGGTATGGCAAACGGTCCAGCTCTCTTAAAGTAGGGTGACTAAACGTCCGTATTTCCCGGATTATGTCCGTATTTCACATCCTGTCCCAGACGTCCCGGGTTTTTTTTTTAACTGAGGAAATGTCCTGGTTTTTAAATTACCTTCATTGGACCATTAAAATTTAAATTTACAGGCACTACGGCCGCACGGCGCAATCTTTGAGCCGCGTCAAGGCTGGATTATTTATTATGGATTATACTTTTGTGAGTGACCGTAGCGCGCGACTCCGCACACCGAACGGACATAGATGCGGAGGCCTTTATACTTGCCGAGTCACATTCTTTGCAGTAGGGTTGCCACCTAGGTCTGACAAAAAACAAGGACACTGTCATTAGTGGCGCAAAAAGGGGGTATGCAGCGTATGCGACGCATAGGGGCGCTGCACTAAAGGGGGCGCCAAATCGATGAAATATAATACTTAATTTGTGTCCATCTTACGGGACAGGTGGCAACACTACTTTGCAGTGTTCTCCGAAACGATATGTGGTAGTATAAAGAAACACCCCTCAAAAACAGGGGAAACGAAAATTAATGTTGCATTGTGTTCCAGGTTTGAAAAGTGCTGGAATTTAGGCTAAAGTCAGGGCAGCCATGTTCTTAATCAGAATATAGACAGTGTGACTGTCAGTACGAAACATGCAACCCCCCCAACACCCTCAACACCCCTCCACCCTCCAATTTTATTTGTTGATAGTGGCACACTCATTGACTAGAAATGTTGAAGTTGGCACTCTTAACTGCTTAACCCATATTTTATTGCACATTCATTAGTCTTGGTGAAGTCAGTCTTGCCATTTCCGCTTTTACTCCAATAACCTGCTTTTCCTGATTGATTGAAAAAGGTGGATCGAACAAAAGTATTCAAACTCTGAATTTTCCTTATAGGAACTTCCTTGGCTCACCAAAATGTCATCACTCATGTAATATTTGTACTTTTGACTGAATTGGTTCAATGATTCAGATGAATGTTGATGTGTGCAGTCCACTCTGTTTGGTAGGGCAGTGCTAGTGTGTGCAGTAAGCTGTAGGACACCTTGTATGTGAGTCTGTATGTAAGTCTCACCGTGCCCAACTCATGCTCCTCTCCTCTGGCTCGCTCTCAGGAAGGTGCTCTCCAGCAAAGCTCACCACCTGCAGTTTGTAGGAGCGCTGGTGGCCCCAGCGGTTGGTCTGATTGCTGGCCACATGAAGGTATCGGGGGATCTTGTGGTCGTGGCGCAGTGCTCCTTCCCTCTCCGTCATGACCTGCTTCTCCACCAGCCGCGGGATCTTGGCCTTGCGCTGCGTCATCCAAGGTAATGGCACCTCCTCATACACCATGTCTTTAGTCTGGAACACATTCTTCACACCTGCAGGTTAAAACAAAATATCTACATTGGTTTCCTCTGGGATCTCCTAGTTCTCTTCCACAGCCCCAGAACAATGGCACTTAGATGGATCTCCTGAATTGTCCTGGTGTGAGTGTGTGTGATTGTATGTCTGCATGTCTGATCTGGGTGTTCTTCTCCTTCACCTTCTCTGCTCCCAGGTCAGTCGCCCAATGGGCTGTGCTTTCCAGTTGAGAGTATGCTTTGCAGGATTGGCTGCCACTTCTCACCAAAGTATACAAACTAGTTTTTGAGTATGTAATGTACACTCACCGGCCACTTTATTAGGTACACCTTTCCAACTGCTCTTTAATGCAAATGTTGAACCAGCCAATCACATGGCAGAAACTCAATGCATTTAGGCATGTAGACATGGCCAAGACAATCTCCTGCAGTTCAAACCAAGCATCAGAATGGGGAAGAAAGGTGATTTAAGTGACTTTGAATGTGGCATGGTTGTTGGTGCCAGACGGGCTGGTCTGAGTATTTCAGAAACTGCTGATCTACTGCGATTTTCACGCACAACCATTTCTAGGGTTTACAGTGAATGGTCCGAAAAAGAGAAAATATCCAGTGAGCGGCAGTTCTGTGGGCGCAAATGCCTTGTTGATGCCACAGGTCAGAGGTGTTACATCTTGAACATTTTGAAAACAGTGGCACAGAAGTTTAGCAACAACACTGGCACAAGAACAGGTGTACATTTTCTCTTTTTATGTAAAAGAAATCTATATATTTTATATAAATTTGATTCTGTCTGTTTCTGGTAGTTTGCTAGCCTTAGTTTGTTTAAGTTTGCTAGCCACAGTAGTCACCAAGCTCAGTGCTTGGCCTTCCCCAACAAGCTAATTAGCCAGTTAGCTACCTGTCGGCAGCTAAATGTAGCTAACATATCCATGTTTGTAAAATGAGGTAGAATGTCCAAACGTTTGTTGGCATAGCAATGCTTCATCACTTCCTTTTAATATGGAGTAGTATGTTAATATTTTAGCGTCGCAGTCTGGCCCTGTGGTTGTTTTTGCTTGTGTAAGCTGGTGTTAATGTTGCTGTAATTAAGAATTAAACTGAGTGACTTCCCTGCCTCAGATTTTCTGGCTTTGCCATAATATTTTATGTATTACCAGCCAAATGTATACTTTTAAGATTAGTAGGCTATATAGTTATGGTATTAAGTGTGCGAGTGTCACACAGCATAAAGTTGGGTGCACAATGCTAGTTGTTCCTTAGCTACGCATTAACAGGTTTGGTATGAAAACCCATACTGTTATCATGAAAATCAGTACTATAGGCCTATATCAGGAAGAATGCCTTTAGCCCAGCTGAATTGTGAGGTGGAAACTAACTGTCCTGTTTCATGTGTATAACAGCAGTGCCATGTATTGTGTATATTTCAGACCAATCTATCCCATGGGTGTGTGTAGACTCCTGGATTCTATGTGGGCACAGCCAGAAGTACACTGAATTTTTTTTTCACATTTGATTTTTCCCCTCCATGTCCCTTGCAGAACTCCGTATAAACGTTACCCCTCTACTGCACACTAAATCAGACCAACATCATTCAGGCACTAAACTTGTCATCCAGTAAATACACTGTACTAAGAAGGTAAGAAAGTCACTCCTGTACATATTATTATACTGTGTAACCCTTATAATATCTCCTATAATAATGTGTAATCTGTCATTTCTGTTGTATTTTAAAACACGTTTTAAATTGTATGGTTCTATATGGAAGCCCATAAAATAAAAAAAATAGCACATATATATATATATATTTTCTCATTATTAAGTAAATTGCTCTCATTATTTCGAGATATCTCGAAATAACGACTTAGTATCTCGAAATAACGACTTAGCATCTCGAAATAATGACTTAGTATCTCGAAATAATGACTTAGTATTTCGAAATAACGACTTAGTATCTCGAAATAACGACTTAGTATCTCGAAATAATGACTTAGTATCTCGAAATAATGAGATAGCAATTTACTTAATAATGAGAAATATATATATGTGCTATTTTTTTTTTCTTTTAGGTGGCGGGAATGGGCTTCCATAGTTCTATTACCATTTAAACAATGCTACTGACCATCACTGAAGCAGTTGGTATTTCACAGAGTTTAAAATAGTATAAATTCCATAGTTCCAATCACATTAAAAGTCATTGGATAGATAACTTAAAATGACCCTGCATGGAAGAGCATGTGGTTCAATACTGAATGAAACTGCCTGAATGCGTTGCTTTCATCCAGTGAGCGGCGTAGTAGTAAGGAAGGATTATCCTTAAAAACTCTCAAGGCAGTCCTTGAGAAACGCGCTCGACAGGCAAGAGTTTTCCCCCTCCCCTTAGATATTAAGATACCACGTCATTTAGTTAACAAAACTTTTTTATGGAAAGATTTTGTAATGTATACCTAATTGTAATGTTTTTCACTGTTAATTAATGCATCTTTAATTTGGTACACATATAGATAATTTCATTTCAGATCAACATGATTTACATACCTAAAATATCCAGATCCACCTTGAAGTTCACGAAATGTGTGTGAATATTTCCAATAACATTTTCCGCGACCTGGTGGCCATACTTCAGACTCCCATCAACGTTGAATGAAGACGATATGTAGCCCGTGGCGTGTACTCGTGCTTCCACCGAGCCGCTCTGATAAAATATGAAGTCCCATATGTAATCGTAGTTACCTATAGCTGTGATGGTGCGGAAGTACAAAGCGCTGTTTGCTAGACCTCCGTAGCTGTTTTGGGAAAAGTCTGAAAAGTGTCGGCGTAGTGGTCGGCCAGTGTCATGCTCAAAAACACATATGGCATTTCTGAAACGCTGTGTAACATTTGTGTCGATGTAGCGGTAAACATCTATGTAAGTAGCCAGGTAAGGGCAGTCAATGCCTCGCACAAGTTCATGAGCAAAGCGACCAATCCCAAAGCTCGAATCCAGGAATTTAGTAAGAATCATTCCCGGTGTAACAGAACCATAGACGGACATCGCCTCTTGAACGCTAAGCTCGTAGGCAATCCTTTCTCCTTTGAATCGAATATCAAACACTCGCATGCCAGTGAGGGAACTCAAACCAAAGGCGAAATTCCAGTCCAGATAAATGACCTGGTTCTTCTTCACGCTGAATCGTTTACCTTGGACGTAATACTGTTGCGGTCCCAAGCCAGTAGGTCTGCTTCTCGGTTTCAGGGATCCATAGTTAGAAATATCCTTGAAGACCGTCTTATTTAAAGTTCCTTCTGCATAGCTCAGTTTAAAACGATTTATGCTATCAAAATATTTGCCATTGTACAATAACTTTTCAACACTCCAGATAGAAGAATTTTTATTTTCATGATTGATTAACACTTCAAACCCCACAGGATGAATATACATCCCACTGTAGTCATGAAAAAAAGATATCCATGTCTTTCGGTCGCCCGTTTTTACCCCTCGAGGGATTCCCTCATACCAGGCCAAATTTTTTTTGTTTGGAAAATAACCAAAACTTTCCCTCAGTTCTGTTTCAATTTTTCTAAATACTTCCCTATACAGGAACGTAAAAAGCTGTACATATTCTCCAATTGTCACTGGTCGGGCCGTGAAAGGTAGACTATCGACTTTGTATTTCTCCCTTGTAACATCGTGATGTTGCATGTTCCCAGACATCGGTTCCACCACATACTCCTTCAGGTATCCATGTTCTCCAAAGAAAACAACAACAATTGCTTTACGTGGAGGTTTGGGTCCCTTCGCATCCAGATAACTTAGAGCTTCAGCTTTTTTTGGAAGCAAAAGGTCAATTAAGAAGATGAAGTTCTCTGATGGTCTTGCTGTGGCAGAATGAGAAATCTTTAAATCTGCTTGACCCCACATGTAGTCACGAACTGACTTGTACTCCAGCGGGGTGAGATCCGCAAATATCAAACTGTCGTCCGTGTGGTTGACTACGATTGACTCCTGCGGTTGTAACTGACATTTTGGTAGCCTATTAGAATTCAGCCATATTAACACAATGTTGAGTATTACCGACACAAGTCCGATTAGTATGAGCAGGCACTTAATAAGGGAATTCGGCATTTGAGCCACCATACCTGTGACTTCCAAAGGGCTGCAGACGCGTCCCTTCCTGAAGTAGTGGAGATGTGAAGATCACTGAGCCATCTGGGACAGTTAAACGCCCAACAAACCAACCCACCCCCACCTCCTGTGCCACATGTTCCAGATTTGAAACATACCTTCCATTTTATAACTATTGTGCAGTGTCCCACCACCCAGCTTTGTGCATCAGCTCACCATGTCAAGTGATCTATACAATATTCTTATACACAACATATATACAATATAAAATATAACTTAAAAAGGCCAACAGAATGACTTAACAAAAACATGAATACTGTATTTTAGAGGAGGAGACCCTGTTAAGTTTTGTTTTACACAGAAAATGCAACTCTAATTTAGGCATGTATTAAAGGAAGCTTATATCCCATCACTTATCAATGTGCAAAGTTCCTAAATATCACTCAAACTATGAAGATTTATAACGTTATTTGATAAGTAATTTCTTAATTATCCTCACATCGACCTTGATTTAAGACACTGTCGGGCAAACTATAAAATTATTATTATTATTATTATTATTATTATTATTATTATTATTTACACTTATATAGCACCTTTGTCAAACACAAGTACACTTCACAATAAACTGCCAGCTTTTACATTTGGTAATCACACAACTAGTAGTGTACAGAATACTCTTAACTGGGAACCACAGTTCCCTGGGGGACTACACCAGACACCAGACACATACTCAAACATTTTATCACTCACACCATACACACACACTCACACCATACTCAAACATACTCATGCTCACTATAATATATATAATAATAATTATTATATAATATATATAAATTATATTTTGAGGTGTCAAGTCAGTTGAAATGTGTTTGCTGATGACACCAGCCTCTACTGTTCAGGGAAAGATTTATAAATGCTCCTCAGTGTAGTAGAACATGAACTAAAGATATATATTTTTTTAATGGTTTGGTTTATGGGGCATTTTTGGCCATTCTTCCAGAAGCGCGGAAGGTCACATACTGATGTTGGACGAGAAGGCCTTGCTCTCAGTTTCTGCTCTAATTCATTCCAAAGGAGTTCTGGGGTTGAGGTCAGGACTCATCCACAGGCCAGTCAAGTTCACCCACACCAGACTCTGTCATCCATGTCTTTATGGACCTCGCTTTGTGCACTAGTGCACAGTCATGTTAGAAGAGGAAGGGGCCAGCTCCAAACTGTTCCCACAAAGTTGGGAGCATGGAATTGTCCAAAATGTCTTGGTATGCTGAGGCATTCGGAGTTCCTTTCACTGGAACTAAGGGGCCAAGCCCAGCTCCTGAAAAACCCCACACCATAATTCCCCCTCCACAAAACTTTACACTTGGCACAATGCAGTCAGGTAAGTACCATTCTCTTGGCAAGCACCAAACCCAAACTCATCCATCAGATTGCCAGATGGAGAATCCCGATTCATCACTCCAGACAACACGCCTGGAGTGTGCTTTACACCACTGCATCCGATGCTTTGCAATGCACTTGGTGATGTATAGCTTGGATGCGGCTGCACAACCATGGAAACCCATTCCATGAGCTCTCTGCACACTGTTCTTGAGCTAATCTGAAGGCCATATGAAGTTTGGATGTCTGTAGTGATTGACTCTGCTGAGAGTTGGCGACCTCTTCACACTATGCGCATCAGCATCCGCTGATCCTGCTCCATCAGTTCACGTGGCCTACCACTTCCTGGCTGAGTTGCTGTCGTTCCCAAACACTTTTCTTATAATACAGTTGACTATTTAGGAGAGAGGAAATCTCACGCATTTGTTGCACAGGCGACATCTTATCACAGGTCCACGCTGGAATTCACTGAGCTCCTGAGAGTGACCCATTCTTTCACAAATGTTTGTAGAAATAGTCTGCATGCCTAGGAGCTTAGTTATATACATCTGTGACCATGGAAGTTATTGAAACACCTGATTCCGATAATTTGGATGGATGAGCGAATGCTTTTGGAAATATAGTGTATATAATTTTTGGCAAAAGAAAAATTACGATTCTGGCTAAAATTGAGGTCAACAATGTTGAGATTGAACGAGTAAATGAAAATATCTGGATATTATAATTGACAATAAATTAAACTGGAAAGCACATCTACAGAATTTGTAAATGAAAATGTTAAAAGACTTTATTTTTTTTTGTATTCTCGTTCTTCCATGTATTAGTTACTGTTAAGGTTTCTGCAATCATCTCAAGATATAGATCATAGTCTACAGGGTTCATAGACAAGATTATAAATTTGTCCAGTCCTCAGTGTTCCGTGCCCAGCACTGGGAGAACAGATTCTCAACATATGGGTGTCAGGAAAGAGTCCTAAAGTTAAATAATAGTACATGTAGTTAAATACAGAATAAAGATGGGTAAGAATAATAAAACATATGTATTATTGGTGTTCTCCTTATCAGGAAAGGCGGTACAGTAGACTGGATCTAGGGGTTGTGGAAAAGTACAGGGAAAGACAGGGAAACAGAGAGAGTGACAGACAGGGGGAGAAGGAGAAAAGTTCTACCTGAGGGGCAGACACACAGATAAGGGAGTGAACTGATTGAGGCTCACAGACAGTAAATCACAAATTCCCTTACAGTTACTGTGTAGACGTATGGGGAAACACATAAAACTAATATAAAAAAATTGTTTTGCTTAAATAAAGTGATAATAGTAAGTCAAAAACACTACTATGAATCATTAATAAAAAACCCAGTGGCGAAATCTTTCGAAAAGCTCATAGAAAGACAACATACCCCTAGTATACCCACTTCGCCAGTTTTGTTCCATTGAAAGAAAAGATAAACCTTGTACGTTGTTTGTCAGACGTAGCTAGAAAAGGTTAATGAGGAATTAAAAGTTCTTAATATCTACTCTAACCGATATATATATATATGTATATATAGTGAAGGTGTATATATGGGGTGTGTATGTAGGAGTGTATATGGGTGTGAACGAAGGTGTGTGGGTGGGAGTGTGTGACTGTGTGTGCATGGGTGTATATATGGGGTGAAGGTGTGTGGGTGTATATGTGTGTGAGGGTCTATATATGGGGTGTATATATGTGTGTATATATGGGTGAGGATGTATATATAAGGTTGAGTGTGTGTGAGGACAGCTGCTTCTGGGTCTGGGGCTTGTTGTGCCCAGTCCTCTCCCCTGTCGTTACTACTCCCCTCCAGAGGGGGGGGCGCCTTGGGGTTTTGGGGGCCTGGCTTGGTGGGCTGGCGTGGTGGTTGGCCCGCTTTCCTGGATGGTTGTGGTTCGGGGCGGCTCAGGGCTCCTCAGCAGGGGCGGGGGTGGGTTAGGGTTAGGGTATGGATTAGGGTTAAGGGTAGGCTGTCCTACCACCGTAGTTCGAGGCATACTCAGTTGCTCTGCCACAATGCTCAATTTGGCAATAACAGTCACATCAGCGACAGATAAGGCAGAGATGTCTGCTACTTGCTCGATTAACCTTTCACACTAATCAAATGTAAATTCACCATAAGGACTCATCTGCTACCATTTGAATTAATCTAATGAGCGCTTCTGCAGCCATGTTTAAAAAAAAACTCGCCTGTACTGCTTAGCGTGCTATACTCCCATCCTGATGGCTGCCTGAGGTGGAAAGCTATGCACAGCAAAAAGTCCAGTGTTGAATTGACCCCCACAGAGTTAATTTTAATACTTTTTGAGGGTTTATATCGCTCCACACTCTGCAGTTAAATTAACACTTTCAAAATAGTTAAAACATTTAACACTTGGTCAGAGTTAATTTGTTAACTCTCAAAATAGAGTTAAAGTAACACTTTCTTTGAGTTATTTATTTATTTTTTACTATTTCAGTAGTTAGTTTCACTCCCTAAATAGTTAGCTATTAACACTATTAGATTGTTAAAATTAGAATAATATATTCCCATACATTTTTTGCTTTTTTCCTCTTGATGTCCTTCAAAATTGAACTAAAACATTTTGAAAGAAGGTTCAATGTACAAACTTATCTCTAACACTGTATGAACTTTGAATATTAAAACCATTGTAGAAATTAAGTTCAGATGTAACTAGCAATGGTGCTCAAGTAAAAGAATGTCACAATCACACCAGTCTCATTGAAAATGTAGGATTTAATGAATAAAGTGCACCAGCGCAAAACCCGTGACATAATCCAAGTAAAGAATACAATAACCAGAAGTCAACTGGTACATACTAGTCAACACAACTAGTCCCCGAACATAAGGGGAGCCCTCACCTCTCATGGGGGCTCTTCAAGACCCGCTCACCCCACAATATCAGGGGGCTTCTACCTAAAAGATCCCTAAATGTCCAGAAATACTGCTCCATCTCCAGGAAGAAACACCTGTACCTAAAATAAATGTTACAACCCTTTGGTCGATGTAGGTTCATGTATCGCTCACTAGGGGTGTCATAAGGTGCGCTATGTGCGCATTGTGCGTGTGAGTTGTGTTTCCCCAGGCAACGTGTCCAATTGCGCTCCGCGACGACGGTGTCGACGTCCAGTTGGCTGTCTGTCCTCACACCACTTCCTTCCGACGATCCTGTTGGCTGTCTCTGCTGTCATCACCCCATTTAAACCGGCCCAGGAATGAAGACGGGGGAAGGCAGGAAGGAAGGAATTGAGGGTTGTATCAGTCTGGTCGCTTATTGTATATAGCCTCTTGTATATAGCACACTTTGTACATAGCTTGTATATTCAACTCATTATATTGCAGACCAGTGGTTGGGACGTAGGGATTTGAGACTATTTCTGTTCCATTTTGTCATCTGTTTACAGCTAGGGAGTTAGGGTAGGTTTTTGTATATTTTCTTTCTTTTTTATGATAAATAGTAAGTTAGCCATTCTGTTTGTGTTTCGAAGTTGTTATTTTTCTTTGGCCATATCAACTCCTGAAGTCTGTATTGTCCCGCCACAAATAAACCATTTTTCTTTATTATAATTATTTCTCCGTCTTCATGTTATGATCTGGTAGCCTAGGCCGGGTCGTAACAAAAGAGACACACATTCATTGTGAAACACACACACAACCTTGATACAGTGGTTTTGGCTACTGAAATCACATTACTATCCTTTTAATGCTGGTAACATTTTTAGAAAATGATGTTCACCAATTTCGTTTTGACTTGTTCCATCATAAACTGCAGTGCTGTTCCATTCAGGCACCAATAACCAGCTGCACCATTTTAAAATGGAACTAGACCCTAGCGTATAAAAACAGACGCTGGTCTTAGTTTGAAGACCAGAATTGTTTTGATATAATTATGCATTTATTTTAATCCTCACTGTCAAATTATGGAGAGCTAGCTAGCTAGCTATCGCTACCAGTTTGCTAACTTAGCTAGGCTAGGTATGCTAACATTAACTGTGCTAATCACCTCAACATGTTTGCTATTCGGTCCCTGGCATCAAGGTTTTGTATGTATATAATCTCAGAGGGTGTTTTATTGTACATAATGCATTTCACATAATACAATTAAACCTTTTTCAATAAGACTGAATAAATAACACTGTGTACATCTTTCGCCAAAAGATAAATGGTGCCGGTCCTTGGAGAGGACTGTTCTGCTAAAGGACTTCAATGCACCCATGGGCAATGACAGTAGGACCTGGAAGGACGTGATTGAGAGGAATGGCCTCTCCGATCTGAACCTGAGTGGTGTTCTGTTATTGGACTCATCACAGTCTGTCCATAACAAACACTATGTTCGAGCACAGAGGTGTCCATAAGTGCACATGGCACCAGGACACCTTAGGTTGCAGTTCGATGATCGATTTTGTAATTGCGTCGTCGGACTTGCAACTGTGTGTCTTGGACACTCAGGTAAAGAGAGGAGCTGAGCTGTCAACCGATCACCACCTAGTGGTGAGTTGGATCAGATGGCAGGCGAGGATGCTGGACAAACCTGGCAGACCCAAACGTATCATGAGGGTTTGCTGGGAACATCTGGCAAAGGAACCTGTCAGAAAGGTCTTTAACTCCCACATCCGGTAGAGCTTTGACCGCATCCAGAGGGAGACTGGAGACATCGAGTCAGAGGAGGCTTTGTTCCATGCCTCCATTGTCAATGTGGCAGACCGTGGCTGCAAGATTGTCGGTGCCTTTCGTGGTGGTAATCCCCGAACCTGGTGGTGGACACCTCGGGTAAGGGAGGCCATCATGCTGAAGAAAGAGTCCTATCGGGCCTGGTTGGCTTGTGGGACTCTGGAGGCAGCAGACGGGTACAGGAGGGCCAAGCAGCTCGTGGCTTCGACTGTCATAGAGGCAAAAACTCAGGTGTGCAAAGAGTTTGGTGAGACCATGGAAAGTGTCTTTCGATTGGCTCAGAGAAGATTCTGGTAAACTCCTTGGTGGCAAGGCACCCGGGGGGGGGGGGGGGGGGGGGGGGGGGGGATGTAAATGGACACAATTATATCGCAATTGTATTATATTGCGATCGATAGCCAAGTATAAACGCCTCCGCTTAGCAGAGCGTTGAGGAGCGATTTCGATTGGAGGATCGTGCTTTCTGTTTGAGGTTTTTTATTACTAATTTTTTTTTTGCTGATGCTGGTCCAGCGTGTCGCGTGCCATTGATTATGCCTCCGCGTGCCATAGGTTGCCGACTCCTGCTCTGGATGTTGTGGAACTCATAGCTGACACGAAATGTATCATTTATTTTCACCAAATTGTCTGTGTTGATGTCATTCAAAAGTGGTTGTTGCCAAAATCTCCAAAGTATTCATAGTTAAATCCTTCAGATACCAAACCATTAATTACCCATAGTTGATAACTAAACGCTGTGGTTCTGGTATAATTAGAATGAGACTGATTCTAAATTAATGAGACTGAATAATAGTTAAGGTAAAACACATATCTACTTTAAAGGATTAGTAGGTGAAACCCCTACAATATGTTGTTCCGTTTCAATTTTACACTTGCTTTACACTGCTTTGTCATTAAGATCATCATTTCTGCATTGGAATCAATATCACATGCAACTCCTACTTTCCAAGCTTAAAATATGTCATAAAGATGGTGCTACATCCTGCCATATTCTTGGCACATATAACTACAGCAGTTAGAATTCTGCAGACTGCACACAAGCCATTCTTCTGCATTTGCAATTACACTACCGTTCAAAAGTTTGGGGTCACTTAGAAATGTTCTTATTTTTGAAAGAAAAGCAGTTTTTTTTTCCAATTTAGCTAACATTAAATGCATCAAAAATACACGCTATACATTATTAATGTGGTAAATGACTATTCTAGCTGTAAATGTCTGGTTTTTAATGCAATATCTACATACATGTATGGAGACCCATTTCCAACAACCATCACTCCAGTGTTCTAATGGTACATTGTGTTTGCTAACTGTGTAAGGAGGCTATTGGATATTTAGAAAACCCTTGTGCAAGTAGGTTAGCACAGCTGAAAACAGTTTTGCTGATTAGAGAAGCTATAAAACTGACCTTCCTTTAAGCTAGTTGAGAATCTGGAGCATTATAATTGTTGGTTCGATTAAACTCACAAAATGGCCAGAAAAAGACAACTTTCAATTGAAACTCGACAGTCTATTCTTGTTCTGAGAAATGAAGGCTATTCCATGCGAGACATTGCCAAGAAACTGAAGATTTCCTACAATGGTGTGTACTACTCCCTTCAGAGGAGAGCACAGACAGGCTCTAACCAGAGTAGAAGGAGAAGTGGAAGGCCCTGCTGCACAACTGAGCAAGAAGATGAGTACATGAGAGTCTCAGGTTTGAGAAATCGACGCCTCACAGGTCCTCAACTGGCAGCTTCATTAAATAGTACCCGCAAAACGCCAGTGTCAACATCTACAGTGAAGAGGCGACTCCGGGATGCTGGCCTTCAGGGCAGAGTGGCAAAGAAAAATCCATATCTGAGACTGGCTAATAAAAGAAAAAGATTAATATGGGCAAAAGAACACAGACATTGGACAGAGGAAGATTGGAAAAAAGTGTTATGGACAGACGAATCAAAGTTTGAGGTGTTTGGATCACACAGACGGACATTTGTGAGATGCAGAACAACTGAAAAGATGCTGGATGAGTGCCTGACACCATCTGTCAAACATGGTGGAGGTAATGTGATGGTCTGGGGTTGCTTTGGTGCTGGTAAAGTGGGAGATTTGTACAAAGTAAAAGGGATTTTGAATAAGGAAGGCTATCACTCCATTTTGCAACACCATGCCATACCCTGTGGACAGCGCTTGATTGGAGCCAATTTCACCCTGCAACAGGACAATGACCCAAAGCACACCTCCAAATTATGCACAAACTATTTAGAGAAGAAGCAGGAAGCTGGTGTTTTATCGGTAATGGAGTGGCCAGCGCAGTCACCAGATCTCAACCCCATTGAGCTGTTGTGGGAGCATCTTGACCGTATGGTACGAAAAAAGGGCCCAGCAACCCAATCAAACTTGTGGGAGCGGCTTCTGGAAGCATGGGGTGAAATTTCTCCAGATTACCTCAGCAAATTAACAGCTAGAATGCCAAAGATCTGCAATGCTGTAATTGCTGCTAAGGGAGCATTCTTTGACGAAAGTTTAAAGTAGAAAATTATTAAAAAAAAAAAAAAAAAAATTATTTCTTCCTTGTCAATGTCTGGACTATATTTCTATTCATTTTGCAACTCATTTGATAAAGAAAAGTATGAGATTTCAGGGCAAAACACACAATTGTCTAGGTGACCCTAAACCTTTGAACGGTAGTGTATGTCTGAAAGTGGCTTACAAGAACACAATTACCTCTCTCCGATAATTATTCTCCAGACATTAAAGATTTATATGCATGTCATGCATGCATTTATGTTGCAGAAAGCATTTGTACAAGAACAAACTATTCAAAGAAAAACTTACCCATGAAAATCTATGGACTGAGCTGTACTAAGGTGAGCATAAACACAATGTGGCAATAAAAGGGTCATGGCACTCAAGGTTCTGGACATGGTTTACTTACATTGTTTACTCAGAACACACATTCACCCTCAATAGACTGTGATAACACACTAACATTTTAGCCTGGGGGAGTATTTTTAGGTTAATTTGTATTATTTTGGAATTGAGCAATAGATACATTATACTGTTACATTTACCAAAAACAGGGGTGATGCAAATGCAGAGTGATGAATATTTATTAAAAATGAAACAACAAAGCATAACACAGAATGCTGATAGGGACAAAACTACACAATGAGGGACTAGTGCTAACGAAAGGGGCTACAAGATAACTAGAATAAGGTAGTATGCATGAGAGCATGACAAACACGAGCTACGCAAAAGTACAGAGGAGAGTCATAACAACAAGGGGAGACTAACATCGATACAAATGAGGAACAAATGACTTACGCAGAGCGGAGAAGAGGGTAACGGGGAGAAACACATAATTAAACAAAGATGACTAGAACCGACACAAAGAACAAGAACAGGTCTTAAGGACAACCAGAAAATCTAGGGCGCAGAAGCGCAAGGGGAAACTCACATACAATGACCAATGACAAGGGGTAGAATGGAGGGGTTTAAATACACAGAAAACATGGCGGTGAAATGAGACGCAGGTGGGAACAATGAGGACAGGTGCGTGGCAGACAGAGGGGAAACTAAGGGAACGGGGAAACTAGGCGGGACCAGGGAGGCGGGAGGAGCTGGACATGACATACACAAAATATTAAAACTCTGTCCCTATCTCATCACACTTTCACACTTAAAAGTTTCCTCAATTATTCATATTTAAGCAAAAATGAATATTTATATTTCTTTGAAGAAGTCTAAGCAGTGTCTCTTAAATACACCTTATAGCAAAATGTTAGTTTTTGTCATTTGTTGTTCTTATTCATGTGTAACTTGGTATACTATGCAGCAACAATTTCCATACCATGTGGACCAGCTCACCTGGAGATTGTTGGTGATGGCTCAGGCACTCTCCTGGCCCTTTCACTGTTTGAGTGAAACTGCATGTTATCTTGTCTCTCTCTCTCCTCATCTTGGTGATGCTCTCCCTCCTCCATATCTTCACCACTGTGGTGTTCTCCCTCCTCCATATCTTCACCATTGTGGTGTTCTCCCTCCTCCATATCTTCACCACTGTGGTGTTCTCCCTCCTCCATATCTTCACCACTGTGATGCTCTCCCTCCTCCATATCTTCACCACTGTGGTGTTCTCCCTCCTCCATATCTTCACCACTGTGGTGTTCTCCCTCCTCCATATCTTCACCACTGTGGTGTTCTCCCTCCTCCATATCTTCACCACTGTGGTGTTCTCCCTCCTCCATATCTTCACCACTGTGATGCTCTCCCTCCTCCATATCTTCACCACTGTGGTGTTCTCCCTCCTCCATATCTTCACCACTGTGGTGTTCTCCCTCCTCCATATCTTCACCACTGTGATGCTCTCCCTCCTCCATATCTTCACCACTGTGGTGTTCTCCCTCCTCCATATCTTCACCACTGTGGTGTTCTCCCTCCTCCATATCTTCACCACTGTGGTGTTCTCCCTCCTCCATATCTTCACCACTGTGGTGTTCTCCCTCCTCCATATCTTCACCACTGTGATGCTCTCCCTCCTCCATATCTTCACCACTGTGGTGTTCTCCCTCCTCCATATCTTCACCACTGTGGTGTTCTCCCTCCTCCATATCTTCACCACTGTGGTGTTCTCCCTCCTCCATATCTTCACCACTGTGGTGTTCTCCCTCCTCCATATCTTCACCATTGTGGTGTTCTCCCTCCTCCATATCTTCACCACTGTGGTGTTCTCCCTCCTCCATATCTTCACCACTGTGATGCTCTCCCTCCTCCATATCTTCACCACTGTGGTGTTCTCCCTCCTCCATATCTTCACCACTGTGGTGTTCTCCCACCTCCTCCTGTCCCTGGTGGCCTTCGACTTGTATTCTATCGCTGTCATGTTTCTGTTGCCCTTCTCTCTCTCCTTCCACCTTGTCCTTCTCTTCTTTCTCTCCTTCCAACTCCTTTCTTTCTCCTTCCACCATGTCCTTCTCTCTATCCTTCCATCTTATCCTTCTCTTCTCTCCTTCCAACTCCTTTCTCTCTCCTTCCATCTTATCATTCTCTTCTCTCTCTCCTTCCACCTCATCTTCGTTTACCTTGCTCAGTTGTTTGTCTCTTGTACTGTACGTAGCGTACATAGTTTTTTCTCACCAAAGAGAAAGGCAATAGCAAGGTAAACGTATGAGGTGGAAGGAGAGAGAGAAGAGAATTTCCTCTTCATTTCTGTAAGATTCAAAGTAACTTCACAATGTTTTCCTTGACAATGAGTGAATATTATCTTAACCTGCTTTACACAGAACTAGTCAGACCTAGCTAACATTACATGTATGTTTAGCGAAATGTCAAATTGCCCATTAAATCTCTGTTAATTTCGGCAGCAGGGGTGGCAAGGCTTTTTTAGGATGGCATTTGCCACTATGGTTCTCTCTGGTTCTATTCTAAATCTGTTCTTCTTTGACTCTGAAAGTTTGTTATTCTTGATGTATTTATTGGCTTTGTAAATATTTGCAGGGATGCCTGAAAGTGTCTGGGAACATCCCTGACACCCCCAAAAATTCCTTTAGTCCTATTAGTCAATCAGATTAAAGCCAGTATGGTTCTTCTGATTAATTCAATGTTTTCAGCTCCTTTGCTGGAATGTGTGTTCTGGATCTGTTCCCTGGTGGTCGACCCTTTTTGACAATTTCCAGATGTTTCTCCAAAGTACAAATGTGCTTCACTGATGTTCTGTGACACACTAGGCTAGTCTTGATAGCGTTCCTGGAATTCTCCAAGAAACAATGGAATTCTGGCTTTTAGTTTTACTTAAATAGGAATAAAAATAAAAATATTATGCAATTGTAATTGTGTTATAATGCCGCCCGATCGATGCTTCTATTTTATAAATACATTACTTTACCTCACCTAAGTAAACCACTGGGTGCTGTTAGATAAGCACTCCGTCTATTTTTATGAACATACTGAGAATTAAGACGAACCACGCACGAGTCCATGGTAGTTCCAGAGTTTTGAAATCTAGGGATGATTTTCATTATTTTTGCGCCAGATCGTAAAAGAGGATCTCCTCACAGTCTTCTCATTAGTCATAGCCTACATTTCGCAAACATACTCTAAGGCAACTTTACAGTCCTTGTTCTGGTTTGTATTAAGCTTTAAACTTTTGCCCTGCAACCCCCCCCCCCCCCATTTCCTCCTGCTGTTTAATTCTGCAGCCCTCACTGTTCTCACGGTACTGAACAGTTCGACATTTCGGCATTGCCTATGGAGACCAGATTCCTTGTTGCTCTGTTTCAGCATGGGCTGGATTTGAGAAAAGATGCATTTGTACTCTGGGAAAAATATAAATGCAAATCCTTTATTTTCGGTTAGTCGTCTTACGTTACAATGTCTCACTGCGGCGTCGAACTGTAGGACGGCCGGTATTTGCTGCCCTCGTGAGGAGAAAAGGTGCAATAAGCGTATAGCCCATGTTCAGTCCGTGTGCTCAGCATCTGTTCTCCTGAAAAATGTGAAACAGGGGAGGTGGTTGTTAAAGCCTTTAATATTATCTGAAATCCAGACTAAGTCCAGGAAATTGTATATATATAAGGCGTCTTGGGCAATAGTAAAAAAAACAACAAAATACCTATCAGGAGTAGGTTAGAAAAAAGACTGTGAATTGTCTAAAATGTTGTTTTGCCGTTAGGTAAAATATAAACGAAAGTATTTCTTGGTAAAGCACAGAGCGTCTCAACGCGTTAAAATCTGTGGACTATTATACGCGCGTAATGCTTCAGTCATACTGAGACTGCTGTGGTTTTGTGAAACGTCATGAATCGTATTCCGCGCAACGTTTCAGGTGACCAACGCAGTACAGAGACAATTTTGCAAAGACTACGTTATTCCTCTGTCTGATGAGACTCGGAAATTCGCGCTGATTGACAATCCCAGTTTTTTGCTTTAAAATGACGTCAGGCATTGTCCAGTCAGGTGATGCGGTGGGTGTGTTTACATCGCTGATGTAAACAGAAGGCGATTCTCATCAGGTAAATCGCCAGGCCGTAACGTCGAGGCGACTTTTATAAACCGTTCCTAATCATCTATGCAACGCCTCGGTGGCGGTTATTGGCAGCCATGGACTTTTACATCAATCTAAAGGTGAATTTCAGAGGAAACACAAAGAGTTTTTTGCTGTCCGGATCCGAGACGAAGAGTTGGGAGTCTATGGACGCCATGGTAAGCCGATGATGTTGGTTTTGCGCACTCACCTTGATGGAGGCAGAGGGGGCTGTTTCTGATCACGGACGCGCACCCGCGGGACGCGCAGGCCTGCGGCAGCGAGCGCGCTTTGACGCTGATTATGCGGGCCAGTTATCCTGTGTGTAGCGTTGGTAAACTCTTCACGAATAGCTATAACGCCACCATTATCAAACTACTAGCAAGTTGGCGTTGGTCATGTCGTATTACTCTACATTTTCATATTCCATATTGCTGTGTATAATCCCACTTGCTGACGCGATGGCAATTCGTAGCCAATGACATGTATACGTAGGCTGTCCCATAGTTTGTTGCTACACGTTGCTTTCATGTTGCCGTATCGAGATTGTGTAAACCCCCCGACCACTTTACATTCGCACAGAACAAGCGAACAGTTCTAGTTCAGTTGTTTAAAAACGGAGCGTCATGTCTTGTTGTTGTAGTGACGCCATCTGTTTAGAGTACGATTTTAAGTATCTATACACAGTGTAGGCTATTGTTGACAGTATTAGTCACTAGTGAACGTTTATACCAACGGCTCATACCGTTTTTACTAGAACTAATTTATAACGTAGCCTATACACAGCCAAGTGGGTTTAGTTTGGGTTCTCGTCCAATAATGTGTAGCAACTGTGGCCTGAATTCGCTCAGACACTCAGCACCCAGAGGTCCTTTATATTCGGTTGGACTGTTGGACCGAATAATCAAAATGCTGAAGCCAAATAAATCAATAATCGCCCACATTCTGCATTTCATAATTTTGACATTTAAGCTTTAGGCTAGACACAAAAAAAACCCCGAAACGCCTAAGTTGCGTCTTTGACTTGACTAAAACAAACACGGGTGTGGCTATCGTTTTAAAAGGCAGAACATTCCAGTCCATTCCAAAGATAACCTCAATACCTAGTCTGAAATTTGCAGTGTCACTATAGTCTACAGGACATTTTATGAACCTTTCCTATCTCCCAGGTAAAACGCTCTTTTGGCTTATGCAGTCTACAGTTGACATACTTTGATGAGGAAAATGAAGAGGTCAGTCTGTCTATTAAATTAATTTAACCATGAAAACGTCCCAGACACGATCTGAAAATAACACCCTTGTCAAATGTCAAAGTACTGAAACATTTAAATGTTTTTTGTTGTTTGTTTTAGGTATCAGTCAATAGCCAGTGTAAGTCATGGATTTCTGTTCTTACTATAATAATAAAAAATGCAAATGGTCTCTTCCTAATTTCTGGTATTGTAAATTACTGTTGTTTACTTTCATTTCTCCTCAGTGGAGTATGAAGAAGCTCTTAAGGTAAACAACATCGCGCGTGTGTGTGTGTGTGTGTGTGTGTGTGTGTGTGTGTGTGTGTGTGTGTGTGTGTGTGTGTGTGTGTGTGTGTATGTATGTATGTATGTATGTATGTATGTAACTACTCCTACTGCCTTTAACTTACCAAGGCAAATTGTCACATCCTACTTATAAGAAGGCCTTGCACCTCATGACCTGTGTGTTGATTCTGCAGAGTGCAGCCCGACAGGGAAACAGACTGCAGATGAATGTCTATGAGAGCAGGGCTACCGCCGTCAGAGTTCCCGGGCCTGGACCGGGCCCCAGTCTAGGCCAGGCGAAACCAGCAACCCTGGCAGAGCCCAAGAAGGGCTTCCGTCCTCCCCAGCACTGCCCGGCGCTGGCACAGCTAGTCAGCCGAAAGGTGCAGGCCACTGTGCCTGAGGAGGGTTCGGTAAGGATTCTTAAGCTACTGTTGTCTCAGCAACACTGATATGGCTGCTGCTGTTTCCATGGAAGCTGTCTCTAGGACACAAAGAATTAGGCTGCAACCAATGCCTTTGAATATCTAGTCAATGTGATATTGAGGTCTTGTTCATTCACAGTGAGTGTTGACATCTTGAAATTGCCAAGATAATTAGCTTTCTTACAAATTATTTATATATATACATATATATTATAATTTATATATAAATATTTTTTGATAACTCATGGGTTGATTTGTTAAATTGACCTGTTGAATGAAATTTTATCTTTTAATAAAAAAAACTATTCTCTTTTGTTCCTGTGTCATCAGCCTGATATGTAGGTTTTGTGTTTTAAGGTGACCCTCAATGAGCTGAAAGGAGGTAAAGTGGAGGACAAGACGCCTCCTGCCTGGTTCACCTCCTACATGGAGAAGGTGTGTAGATTATCCGTATTCATACACTATTTATCGTTTTTAGACTCCTTTCTGCTACAGATTTATTGTCAACCTGTTAGTTAGGTCTCTCTGCATTGTGTGGTTGCTGGCAAGCTGGATGGTGATGCTCTTCCTCTCTGCGTTGGGGAAAGTCAGGTCTTGGGCTTAGCTGGCCCTCGTGCAGCGTCACAGAACACTTTCAGCCCATGAAGAGAACACTAGTCACGTAATTCTGTGCTCCAGGGTCTGCAGAGAGCTTTACTGATGAGCAAAAACAAGACTGTTCTCCTCAGTGCTAATTATCCTGATTTAAACTCTCATCCACATACAGAGCTCATGGGATTCATGCTAGCAGTCTCCAAATGACTGGGTGAATCCTTAGACAGCTGCACCACTGTTAAAAATAACATTCATTTGATTTTTCCAAATATGTGCATGTCTCTCCTCCATCCCTGCCCTCCTGACCTTCAGTTCAAGGACCAGGTTGTCCGGGAGGCAGTGGAGAAGATCTGTAGGGAGTTCTCTGGCCAGTGCTGCATCCACAAACCTGTGGGGGCTGAAGCACAGGTCCCCGAAGTCACCTCCTCCACCCTGCCTGGAGCCCCTAGCTCCGCCCCGGCCTGCAGCAGCTGCCGGGGGCAAACTGCGGGTGGAGGTTACCAATGCAGGTGAGGCTGATGGAGGAAAAGTCATATGGGGCATTGGACTAATGAACCTGAACATGGATCTTTTTAAATATTTTGCATGCAAGATGGATTTGTTAAGAGAATACATGGTGTTGGGTGAACCTCTTCTGAGATTTCTTGTTTTCATCCGTGTCATTTTCACCTTAGCTGGAGTATGGCGCTAGAGTATGGTTGTGTTTGATGTTTTCAGTGTGTGTACGTCCTGTACACTATGTGAGCCTTGTAGCTTCTCACATGACCCCAGCCACAACCTGGTGCGGGCCAGAACCCCTCTCTCCATCCCTGAACACGGGTCACCTGCTCCGGATCACAGCAGGTGGGTTCCCCTATGTCCTCTCTTGTTCTTACATAACCACACACATTTCCAGTTCCACTGTGTGAAACACTCTTACTAATACATTTTTGTGTATAAGTGTGTTTTAGGGAGCTGTATTTATGGTATAAAGTCTTCAAGCCGTAAAAGCACATCTCTCTGTATGCAAGATATGAAAGTCACACAGTTACGCAGGCCTGCGTGTGTGCATTCAGGTTCTACAGGCGGGGGGATCGGAGCTTCCGCAAGGCAGAGAAGCAGCGCCTGAAGGCGGAGAAGCGTCAGCTGAAGGCGGAGGTGAAGGAGATCCGCAAACAGCTGCGGATGGAGCGGCGGGGGTTGCAGTGGGGTCCCAGTGGAGACGGCAGCTCCTCCCCCGTCCTGCTGCAGCCACGCGCCACGCAAGGCACCAGCCCAGAGTACGCACATCCACCCTCTCTGCCATCGGCTCATAATGTCTGATCATCTAGTAATGTCTGATTAATGAACTTTGAAAATTTGCTGTCTGCGCTCAGGCGTCCGAAGCGCCCATGCCCACTTGCCGTGCCCGCTATGACTGCACTGCTGCTGGACGAGAACCTACCTGACGGGTCACGCCTGCGCCCAGGGGTCAAGTTCATCAAATACTGGAAGATGAAGAACAGCGGCAGAATGTGCTGGAACTCTGAGACCAAAGTACACACACACACACACACACACAAACACACACGTTTGCAGACTAATGTACTCATGCCCACACAAACCCACTCAAACTCGCATGCCTTTAAATAGTTTCTATCAAACTTGAAGAAGAAAAAAAAAAGCATTATGTACTCTGGTTATTATGATTATGATTTATCTTCTGGCCTCAATTTCATATTTTCTGCTGATTATCTAGTCAATTAGTGTCATTTAATACTTAAGATGTAAAAAGGTGTGGTAGGCCCATCTCAGAGAGCAGCCTGAGGGTGTGAACTCTGTGCCCATGTAGCTGAAGTTCATGTGGGGTAACCTGGCTGTGGGCTCAGGCGAGCGCTGGAGGGAGGTCCCCGTGCCCGCCCTGCAGTCCGGCCAGGTGGGCGTGATCAGCGTGGCACTCTGTGCTCCTGCCCTGGAGGGTACCTACACCTCCCACTGGCGCCTGGCCCATGGAGGGGAGCAGTTTGGGCCGCGGGTGTGGTGCAGCATCGTGGTGGACCCACACGCCCCCACCGCCATCTCCGCCGATGGCCTGCTCGTCTCTCCCTGTGTGACCCCTCAGGTGAGTCCTCCGCTCAAGAGTCACCAGGCTTTTTTTGGCACGTCACAGATGTATAAGACAGACAGCACATTGTAGAAATGGTGAAGGTGCAGGTGAAGACCACTCAATCAGTTTTGAAAGGGGTGTAGCTGTTTAGAAAGTGCTCTGAGACCCAGGACTGGACTTCCTCTCAGTTTCTGCTTTACACAAGAAGTCTTTCCTACCTGATGGTTCACGAGTAGACTGTCCATGGATCTATGGAGAGAGGGAAGTGGTAAGGTAACGAGAACTCTCCACAGAGTAGTGTACTCGCCACAGAGTTGAGTATTATCAAGAACAGGACAGGTGGAGTCTCAGGCCTGGTCTTCCTCCAAAACCTCAGTCACTGCATGACTCAATATGGAGCTAAATACTCTCCTTGCGTTTTCAGGAGAAGTCAGCCCGTACCTTAGAGAGGGAAGAGAAGTGTGGAACTGCGTCCCGGGAACAGCTACTAATCACCGTAGACCAAGACTGTGACCAGGAATTCTATATTCCTTCTGTGGACCTCCTCACAGCACAGGTAAACATTATCAAAGCAAAATCATCATGGAAATGAGGCCACACATTAAAAACCCACAAATAAACACTATACTTAATTTATTCATTTTGTTTAAAGACGTCACTTTCTCTTCTAACTGAGGCAATAGAGTGTTTCAGTCTAACATGGCGTGTTGAGCGACTGCCGCTCTCGCTGCACGGGTGAGGGTTTTGCAGCCCGGCCCTATTTAGTGCTGAGGATATGTAGGACAGGAAGTACACTGTGGTACTGCATCAGTGCCACAGTGCCCCCACCCATTGAAATGTTCCCTACAAATCAGTGTTTAAGGGAAGTGGAGATTTTTCTTTTCCAAATCGGGCCAATTTTGGCTTAATCTAAAACTGGTGGGCCACCCCTCCTCAGTATGTGGAGTCGTGATGGGCCAAATGCCTCCTGGTCCCTGTGGGTCAAATATTGGCTAAGAATCACTTTGAATTTGATGAATTTTACTCATTTGTTCTGGGTGCTCTCTCCTCCCTCTCTTCCCTCTCTCACCACCCCTCCGCTCTCTCTCTCTCTCTCTCTCTCTCTCTCTCCTCTAGGACTTGCTGTCATTTGAACTGCTGGACATCAACATTGTGCAAGAGTTGGAGTGTGTACCTAACAACACTCCTGCTGGTAAGGGTTATAGGTCACGCACCCTTTACACACATTCCACACACATTATGTAACTACTGTCACAAACAAAACGTTCCGAGGTATATGTAAATGTTTGTGCTTGTACCATACTTGACATGACATAAATTAAATTAAAATGCAGAGGTTGACATTCCAGGTTCAGAAAGTCCTCACCTGGATTTTGCTCAGGCTTCCTGGATTGTGTTGATTCCATTAATTTGACCTGGATTGCACTAATTAGAAAATCTAGGAAGCTTGAGTAAAATCCTGGTGAGGACTTTCTGAACCTGCAATGCCCACCTCTGTTAAAATGTGACTGAAGATCAAGAAAGATATATTGATTTTTAATACCATTATTATTAATACCATTGATTTTGGGCTGCTGCCCCCAGTGCACTGTTGTGGTACTGGTAGATTACTGCTAGAACTTCGTTTTCTGTTTTCCAAAGTAAAACTCGTGTATATACATATAACTTATAATATACATAGATATTTAAATAGCAAAAATAAAATGATTGGTCTGATACAGTCAAATTAGCAATTCGTTATTGATGTTGAACCCATCTGTGCATGTTTACATCTATCATACAATTATAAATGAAGTCTTGATAGTCCCCAGAGGATGCAGGATAGTGGCAGACCCAAACAAAGAGTAAAACTGTAAGCTAAGATAGCTTGGCTAACTACAGTAATCTCTACCGTTCTCACATCCTGTCTGTTTGTAGATATTACTCCATGCATCTCCCCCCTGCCCCATGATGCACTGCTTCAGGAAAAAGCCAGTCTGGGGCTGATCCAGGAAGAGGCAGAAGCCCAAGGAGCTAATAGCATTCTGGGTAGGACAAAAAAAAAACAACAAAACAAAAAAAACAACACAACTTTTTTTCCACACATATGCATAAGCTGTCAGGTTTTTTTTCCTCTCACAAAGTCTTCACACTTATGTTAAAAGCGTCGCAGACAAGCGACTGTATTAACGCGGATACTTATCTCTCTTGGTTAGGGTGCCTTCCTGTTTTCTGTCAGAGTGTTCAGAGTGTGTGTTAGTCATTAGTGCCAGTTATATTTCCATCTGTATATGAACATGTTAATAAACTGACTCATAATTGTGGCATATTCTCCTGACTATAGGCTATAGTCAGAACCTATAACCAACATGTTAAAAATGTGGAGTTTGTCTTTATTAAAGAAATAAAAAATTTTAGTAGAATTGATATCACAAGTATCACATTAGTCCAACTGCAAAAGAAGCCTGGTTTTTGTTTTATTTCACATGCCTTTATTTTCATAAAATTGTACAGAGCTTACAGGGGTCTGTGAAGAGATGTTTGGCAGTACAAGGTCTTCAATGTGCTACACTTCCTGTCCATTTGTTTTCAGATGTTGGTCCAGCGCCTGAGCTGGCAGGGGTTCCAGCACAGGAGAAAGGAGACGACGTCATTGGGCCTCGCTTTTCAAGCGAATCTGTGATTCGCTCTCTCACCTTGGGGGAGGTGCTAGACCCCAGTGTACTTCATGGGAGATGCCCTACTAAAGGTTTGTTTGGAGACATTCAGCCAGGCCTGTTAATGTGCTGTAAAAGTTATTTTCCAAAACCCCCAGTTATCTGAGGCTTGACTGTCTGCTGGTGCTTCTACCAGTGTTACACCCAGCACCCCAAGGATCAGTGTCCCTTTGTGAGTGGAAGGTGGGGAAAGTGACTGACAGCAGGGACGTCCCTGTCCTAGAACCACCTAAAGCAGACAGTGGGGGAGACCCCATCACCCCAACTCATGCACCCACTGAGAAAAGCCCAGCACCTACCCCACCGTTGATGGAACCTGGTGGTCCGCTCACTGCAGGTAACCGTGCTTCCTGAACTGTGCATAGATATGAATCTGGTGTCTAGGATTCTATAACATTTCTGTTTATAGCAATGTTTCCAAATTATACAGTGGCATTGTCCTGCATATTTTCGTTCTTTCTCTTGCTTAACACTCCCATTTTAAACTCATGAAGGACAGTCAGCCCATTTGTTTTCCGTTCTGTGGTCAGACGAAGGGAGTGAGTCAGACATCGAGCGAATCTTGGTGGATCCGTCCAGTGGCGAGCGGTTTGAGGAAGAGGAGTCAGTGGAGAAGAAGAAGAAGAAGAAGAAAGAGAAGAAAGGTGAGGAAGAGGAGGGGGGGAGTCGCAGCCGCACGTCCTCTGCGTCCTCCGAGGATTACATCATCATCCTACCTGACTGCTTCGACACGAGCCGTCCGCTGGGAGACTCCATGTACAGCTCCGCCCTGTCCCAACCGGGTGATGACGAGCCCATTGGAGTGGACCAGCTAGACCCGACCCTGACCTCAACCCTGACATCACCTCTGACACCTGCCCTGACCCCGGAGCTCTGCCCAGCAGATGGCGCACATATTAGCGCTGATGCTAATGACATGCTTTGTGCGTCACAGACGCTGGACTCTGTGCCCCTCACTCCTGTGGTTGTAGCTACACCTACAGGCTCCATCAAGTCCAGGTGTGTGTGGTGTGTGGTGTGGTGTATGGGGGGGGGGGGGGGGGGGCGTGGCCAGGGGTGTCAACATTCATTCAGAGAGGCTGCAGTTAAAAGGGAATGGCACATTCGAGGTGTTCTGTGAATGTTACTTGCAGGTCAGAGCCAGAGGAGCAGGCAGAACCAACAGAGACTCTGCAGGACCCACCACCTCAAGAGCTAGAGGAGAAAGATGGCCAGGATCCTCGTGGTATATATATATATATATATACACACACAAACACACATGAATTCATACTTGTGTTTTAACATTACTGTTGCTGTTGCAGATCCTGTGTGTAGCTTGTCTGAGCCTGGAAGCTCTTGTACTCCTGCTGATTCTGAGATCAAGGAGCTTAGGTAATACAGGACCCCCTGTGCTCCTGGGGCCACTATAGCATGTAGAGCAAAGTACTAGTAACATCACAGTCTAGGGCTAGCTAGCCAAAGAGAAGATGTTCCATGATACTGATTACATCTGGGAGTCACTCTGGATAAGAGTGTCTGCCAAAGTTCTAGTAGTTTCCAATTTCGCTGTCTCTCTATCTCTATCTCTCTTCAGGGCTAACAGCATCACTGGAGGTCTGGTGAAAGGGGCCCTCTCTGTGGCCGCATCGGCCTACAAAGCCCTCTTCACTGGGCAGCCAGGCCCCTCCCAGGTGAGTGCACTCGGGCATCAGTGCTTTACTGCAGCTCTTTCGGCATTATTTTGTAAGCCTTGACATCAGACATGTAATGAGTCCTAGAGTCCGATTATTGGACTGTAGTTGACTGTGTTGTGCTCTGTCTTTGACTCGTCTGCCTCTCTGTAGCTTCCTGAGGAAGCAGCTACCCAAGACGCCATGATGGCTGTCCTAGTGGAGATGGGCTTTGGTGACCGGGCACTGAACCAGCGGCTGCTGCAGAAACACAGGTGCAACCTGCTGGATGTGGTAAATGAGCTGGTGCACATGCAGGACAACGACTGGTACTCCACCCGTTACTGACGAAGCTGTGGCATCACCGATGGCTGCACACCATCTCCTCCACCTCCTCCTCCCCCTCTCCACCTGTTTTGCTGTGCGTGTTTATTCTAAATCATAATCCATTGTCTCCATGAGCTGGATGAAAGGTGCGAAGACGATGACCTGATGATGAACATGGTCCTAGGCGTTCCTGATCACTAGGGTTTGTCTGATCTGACGGAACACTGATGTTCGTCTGATCTGACTGATGAAGGCTGGCTTTTTTGTGTGGTTATATGGACCATAGTGCATAGTTATGGTGATGAGAGAAGACTGCTTAATGGAGAACCAGTGAAGAACAACAAGAGGAACTCCAAAAAGAAATGTTTCATCATAAAATATGAAGAATTTGTGTCACTGCAATTTTATTTATGATACTGAAGTATGAAAGGGGTTTAGTGTCACTAGCTGTTGCTTTAAGATCCTCTTTTCTCTCAGAAAGAACAGGACAGTTTAGACTAATCTGTGTGTTGACTCCGAACCTACAGGACTGGCTACGTTCTGACTGCACTCTAAGACTGGGAAGAGTTGTGTGGGTAGCCTGCAGGTGATACTGTGGTGGCACACAGCCAACCAGCTTCACCAAGTCTGCATGACTTTTAGGAATGTGTGACTCAGTCTGCGTTTTTGATGCTTGTGAAAAAAAAAGCACTTTGAGATGAACCTTGTCTTGAATCTGTGTGACATTCCCTTATTTAGAAAACTCATTATACTACTAATAATTTCATATCAAACAGGGTTCTCCATATGTCTGCTGCAGTGTGTAATGTTCCTTTAGAAATGTGTTTCCGTCCATTTTCCTGCTTTAAGGCATATATGAGGAAGGGTGGGGTACTGTGAATCCTGGCTTCACCCAGGAGCACGCCCTATTTCTAATCCTGGCTCCGCCCAGGAGCACGCCCTATTTCTAATCCTGGCTCCGCCCAGGAGCACGCCCTATTTCTAATCCTGGCTCCACCCAGGAGCACGCCCTATTCCTAATCCTGGCTCCGCCCAGGAGCACGCCCTATTCCTGAACACATTATCCATTCCCCATCGGACTGGCTAGCTCCGTGTTTTGGAAGAGGACTGGACAATGTAGAGACATGGATTGAATGTCATTACTAGTATATGCTCAGAAATGAATAACAATCACGCTGAAAGTGTAGAAATGCCTCTGGCTAAGAAATTGTACTCAGTCCACAATAGAAATTGACATTAAAGAATTTATATATATTTTGATAAATAATTCAATTACTCTTATACTTGAAATGCAAATGCAAATGCACCTTAAGAGAATGTTCTTTATTGGGAGATTTTAATTAATTGATCGGATGCCGAAATCAAACAGACAGCATCCCCCCTAAACACTGTACTGTATATTCAATAACTTTGTAGGACATTCAGTATTCTGCGTCGGAGAAGCTCATGTATCTCAAAATGGGTGTGAATGTTTTGTTAGATGTATGGTAAAGCAGTGAGTGTGTGAAGAGAGTAATCTCTGGCCTGCTTTAATGACACACCTAGTGATTTTAGGGCATGCTATGAAGAATGTTTGAATGTGTTCGGGTTCCATGTCATCCCTCTACAACTTGTCACTATTTATTCTGCACCTTCTGTATCTTTTGATTTTAAGTGCGTGCTGGAGTCACTGGAAATATAAACGGACCAAGAGGAGTGTGCTGATGTGATTTGAAATGTTCTGTGTTTTGTTGTGGGAGAGAACGGGTGTGTGTCAACACTGGAAGGCTGTGTGGTGGATCAGCTCTTTGTTTTTTATTTAACATATACCTGATGTACGAAATTGTCTGTAATAAACGTCATGGTAGTTCTGCTTTGTCCTGGTCTGTCTTTACTGTACAGGTTTGTAAAACTGACAAGCTTTTGAGTACCAAAATTAAAACATTAATTTAAAATTGCTTAACCCATGACCACACGTCTGTGCTTAGGAAACATGACCATCATCTGGATATAGCCATGATGTTGGTACTGTTGCTATCATCTGGATAAATGATGTTATACAGCCAGATATATAACATCATGATGATAGCAGGTGTTCTTTCGCTTAAGTCATGGCTGTGCTATGTATGTTTTGCTAACAGAATGACAAACAAACAGAAAAGTCATTTTATTTTGCTAACTATTGGGTCTCCCACTACATAGACTCATTAACACATAAGCAATGTCCTCATGGTCTTCATCTAGCCAATCAAAAAATTTCCTTTTCCATGGCCAATGTTATGATCATGCCTAAAACCTTCCAAAGAAACAGAACTATTTACGCATGCAGTTATATGAGAATATTACAATAGACACAATTAGGAAGATGTTTCCTTCTGGAACTGTCAAGCACCTCTACACATTCTGCCTTTAGAACGCACGTGTTACTCATTACAAATTAGAAACATTTAATCAGTATGTGAGAATGACACATACACCTAAACATGAGATGTAGCAAACACACCTTCCTGTTTCTGTTTTTACATAGACCTAAATGAAAGAAAACAAAAACAGTTGAAAAGTTCATGGAGATGTAAATGAAAGTATCCAGTGGATGGGGTGTTAAGAGAGCAGTCCAGAATCCATCATATGGTTTATCTCAGGTCTGTCATTTTTTGTGTGTCTTATCCCAGGTAAACTCTTACAGCATTGGCCGTGACATCACTTTCTCTTTAGTAATTAATAGAACTGTGATTTATGGAGCTCTGAATAAATTAAACCTTTAGTTTGAAAGAAACACTTAAAATAAATTTCAAGTAAAAATAAAAACACTATATGTGGAACAGAACCTGAATGCAGGGTTTAGTTTGAGCTCATTGATCACCAAATGTCTTTTCTAAGGCTTAACAGTTTGTTGATTCCCTCTCAAACGGACACACATTCTTCTTCAACTTTCCCTAAAAATTTGAATGAATACTATCTACTTCCATATTTTGTGCATTAATGTAGTCACCATCATCTGAGTCTGTGGCGTAGCAGGAAACAGCCTCTGTTCTGCACACTGCCGTTTGTGGAGAAGGGGCATGCATGTCGACATAGTCATCTGATCCCTCTCTTGAGGCGATGACTTCTGCTTCTCTTACTACCATTTTCTGACTAAAATCTATGTTGACATAACTGTCACCATCGGATTCATCTGTGTTGTAGAGGATGATTTCTGCATTGATGTAATCATCACTGTCCTCCTCATCCTTCATATCATGTCTGCCACATGTGTCCTTGGAACCTGCACAATGAGTAACGAACATGACTGTGTTGATAAAGAGGAGGGAATATCACAATGCTAATGAGGTTTAGGTGTCAAAAGATACCATCACCATCAAAGATTTTTCAACAGCACAGTTCTTAAGATTTATTGAATGATTTATCCTTGATTGTGTAGGTATATATCTTCCATTTTTATTTCAGTGTACTTTAAAATCCCGATGCTTGTGTACAGAGTCAAGAGCCATGGAGCTTACCTCCCACAGCACCATCAACTGATATACTGTCTCTAAAAGGTATTTAGTATATTGCTGTCCTTAGACTCTGGTTGAGTTGTATTAGCAATTATATTTCATGGAAACTTCAAAGCACTTCTGGAAGTGGTTATAGATAAAGCTCACTGCAGAATACTGGAAATGAATCCTAACATGAGAAGTCGCATGTCATGTCCCAAGAGCAAGCCTTAAACAACTGAAGTAATTAGTTATTAATTTTAAAATTATTGTATTAATTTTAAAATTATTATTATTTATTAGTATTTAATAAAACTGTGATTTATGTAGGTCTGAATAAATCAGGGCCGGCATCTGATCTTGAGGCGATGACTTCTGCTTCTCTTACTACAATTTTCTGACTAACATCTACATTAACACAACTGTCACCATCGGATTCATCTGTGTCGTCGTGGATGATTTCTGCATTGATGTAATCATCACTGTCCTCCTCATCCTTCATAGCATCTCTGCTACATGTGCCCCTGGAACCTGCATAAGAAGGTATGAAAATGGCTGTGTTGATAAGGGGGAGAGAATTTCAAAATGATAATGAGGAGTTTTAGATGTCAAAAGATACCATCACCATCAAAGGTTTTCAAATCAAATCATACTTATTATTATTTATAGAATGATTTATCCTTTATCTTGTAGGTATACAGTATCTTCCATTTTAATTTCAGAGTACTTTAATAGCCTGATATGGTGGCCGAGAAAAGAAAATCGTGCTGCAAATAGACTCAGCAAATGACAACTCGTACGCTACATTTCTGAGATGCGCTGAAAATTTGGAAACACTGCAAATCCAGTCACAACATAATGGAAGTGGGCCACAACGGTCATCCATCCATCCATTCTCATCCGCTTATCTGGGTCGCAAGGGCAGTAGCCTAAACAAAGAGGCCCAGGTTTCCCTCTCCCTAGCCACCTCTTCTAGCTCTTCTGGGGGGATACCAAGGCATTCCCAGGACAGCTAAGAGATCTAATCTCTCCAGCGTGTCCTGGGTCTTCGCCGGTGTCTCCTCCCAGTTGAACATGCCCGGAGCGCCTCCGTAGTTATGACTGGATTTGCAGCATTTCTGAATTTGCAGCATGTTTCTGAAATGTAGCATATGTGTTGTCATTTTAATTAATTTGCTTTGTCTATTTGCAGTGCGTTTTTCTTTTGCAGCGCAAAAGTGTTCTCGGCCACCATACCCTGATGCCTTTGTACAAAGCCAAGAGCCAAGAAGCTCTCAGCGCTCTGTAAGCATCATTTACCTCCCCCACAGCGCCAACACTGGCATCTCCAGTACAGGTTACAAACTTATAATAAATTTATAATAAATAAACATTTAAAAAATTGATGTTCTAGATTGATGTACTGTCTATTAAAGGTATTTAGTGTAGTGCTCTCGTTAGACTCTGGCTGAGTTGTAATAGCAGTTATATTTCATTGGAGAATTGAAAGCACTTCTGGAAGTATTTCTAGATAAAGCTCACTGCAGAATGCTGGAAATGGGAACCTAAATGTGACTGGATAACTAACAGTAGGCAGTAATAAGCTAGGCAGCAATTTGAAATGATAAAATTTAACAGCCACTGAAAGTGAACGATTGACAAGTAAGAAACACAAACACGCTAAAAGTCCTCACACTTTCTGTACTCCATCTCCTCATCAATCTGATTTCGTTCTTTGCGTCTCTTCATGAAGCAAATGCTGACTGACACTAACACGATCAGAGCAGCTGTCACTCCAGAACCAATGAAGAGTGATGCTGTGATGAGAAAAGACCATTAACATATCAACTACACCGAATACAACATAAACAAGCAAAACTTGTCCATTTTACACCCCCCCCCCCCCCCCCCGTAAAATTTTACGTTCTTTGCGCTGAGGCGCGGCGCGTGCGAAGGTACAAAATTCGAGAGGTGCACGATTCGACAGCGCGTGAGGTCCTCGCGCACGGGTGCCACTGCCATTACGTCATTTTCGCCGCGCGGACCCTCGCGAAGCGTCAAGTGTAACCAGTCAGCTGTCAGAAACAGCTTTGATGTGTGTCTATATTACAGCGGTACTCAAATAGAAATGATGACGGGCAACATTTTATTTTTTCGATCACTGACGGGGCTGGTTATGGGGGGGGGGGCTGTGGGTGAACGCATTTGGGCGTCTGCTACGTGTTTGTTGTTGCCATATAGGTGTATATATATATATATATATATATATATATATATATATATATATATATATATATATATATATATATATATATATATATATACACTATACACATGCCCGTTGACAGTCTTGCTGGGGCCCGGGACAAGAAAGTGTCATGTGCCCCCCCTCCCCCGGTTTACGTCATTTGAATTTCCTCTGTAGCAGACAATTTGTACACACACACATTGTCACGTTACGGTCCCCGAACCCTTCCTTTGGGGCGTGTGTTAACGTTGTCTGCGTCTATTCGTCTGCGTCTGTGTATCTCCGTGGGTGCGGGTGTGTCTTGTATCCGTCGCACCTGTGGCTCGTCTCGTCTTCACGTGGAGTTGATGTGGTCTGTCTATTTAATGTGCGTTCGCGCAGTGTCTTGTGCTCGTCGTTGTCTATAGTCTGCACGTTGTGTGCTTTGTGTTTGTTCTTCGTGCGCTATTGCGCAATATACGTCAAACGTGTCGTTCGGACCAGAGACCTGGACTCGTGTCTCGTCCTTTCTCCAGCGCCCCAGCGTCACACACACATAAATAGACAGGTGAATACAACCAATAATCAGGAAAGGGGAGCAGATGCGGTTGAGACAATTAGTGGAGGTGGACAGACTGGCTGCTAGCATTTGTCTGCTGGGAAATGTAGTCTGCGGTACCATTGTAGAGTGTCTAATGAGTATGTATTCCATGTAATGCACAAAGCTAAGTTATTAACTTATACACGATTGATTTGATGGTGATCTCTGCTAAAATATAATTTCTGTTCCTCTGTTCCTTCTGTTCTGTTCCTCTGTATACTTCCTTTATATATATATATATATATATATATATATATATATATATATATATATATATATATATATATATATATATATATATATATATATATAAACATTTATCAATCAGTCTTCTACACTATATATATATATATATCTATCTATCTGCAGGGCCTGAAATTCATTTTTCAAAATGAGTGGGAATTCCCCCCTTAAATGTGTCACATAAGGGGGATTTCTACATTTTGGGGGGGATACTTCTGGTGAACCTAAATACAGGTCTTGCTGTGCTTCAACAAGATATATATTATATATATATATATATATATATATATATATATATATATATATATATATATATATATATATATATATATATATATATATATATATATATCCTCCTGAGACCCAGAATTTTTTTCTTGTTGATATTTTGTTATTTCTATGATATTCTAAGTCTAAATAGTCATAAAAATGTATCAAATCAATTAGAAACTGAAAACATGTTTTTGTTTGTTTTTTATAGCATGTCCTCTACAGAGGACATCGGGACTCAATACATATAAATTGACTATGTAATAAATATAAATAATAATAAATTGTAACATGCACAAACCCAACATTCATGTAAAAATGATATATTATTATCTAAATTAATGAAATACATTGAAAATACATTGAAAATATTTGTACGGTCATTCATAAAATTGCATCAATTCATAAATTTATCAACAATTCAAGTGAATAATAAATATAAAAGTAGATTCAGACTCAGAACATAAAATATTACTCATACTATTTACATTAAATTCTACAGATGAACAAATTTGAAATGAATCAACAATACATAAAGTGTAATGTGTACTTCATGTAAGAAATATGGGTCATTCCCATAGTAAATAATTGTGGAAAATATAGGTAGTGAGTCCCGGTGTCCTCTACAGAGGACATGGTATAAATAGGCTTTTATTTTACATTTAGAAATGTTACACAATGCAAAAACATGGATAAAACTGTAAAAGAGATGTTCCTCTAAATTAAAGCATCTAAAAATACAAATTAAATTTAAATTTAATATTAAATTTACAGGCTTACCTTTTCCTTGCCCATAAAATGTCCCAATTGTGATGCCAGCAATTTTGAAAGACCAGGAAGTAAACATTCTCAAGGTCCCACCCCCAAACATGTTGCATCATTTTAAAGCCCACAGTCTGTTCTTAAAGGCACATTAACAATCATCATGGTATCTTGATTAGTTTTTTTTTATATATAACTGCAAATCTAATGTCCTCCACAGAGGACAAAAATGAATGGCTGGGTCTCAGGAGGATATATATATATATATATATATATATATATATATATATATATATATATATATATATATATATATATATATATATATATATATATATATATATAAACACACACACACACACACACACACACACACACACACACACACACACACACACATACATGTATATACATTGTAACTTGTCTCTCGGTTCTTCTCTACCCTGATCTGTCCTCTCCTTGGTATTTCTTTTCTAAAAAAAAAAAAAAAAAAAAAAACTTTCCGACTGCTCTCTTGGAGGGCCAAGCTCTGAAATTAGCATACATTGGTTAGGCTTGTTATAACTTAATTTTACGTCTGTTTTGTGTGCTGAAATGTGTCATCACATCACAATCAGCTGACTGGGCATCAGGCAGCATTTTATACATTGCAGTAATCCAGGGTTGCCAACTCTCACGCAATGAGCGTGAGACACACGCATTTGACTGTCTTCACACGCACAAACGTCATACATCCGATTTCTCACGCTGAAAAAATCTAGTTTTTTTATCTCTGATCTACATCTATGATTCAATGAGTTACTAGTTCGCTCTGGCGCCACTAGTTCGCTTATATCGCTCTGATATAATACTTAAGGTGTCCATTTTACACCCCCCCCAACAATTTACACACGCACACCCCACCCCCGGCCAATATTTTACACACACAGAGCCACCCCCCCCCCTCCTAAAATCAAATCTCACTCAAAGTGATAAAGTTGGCAACCCTGGTAATCTGTTTTTTTTGCACTTCTCCTCCGTTATTGACCACCTCTTTCAGATCAGCCTCGCGCTTTCTTTTCAGTGCTGCTGTATGAGAGACACTAGCCGAGTGGCGACTTCAAGTCGATGTTTTGTAGCATCGGCTGGTAAAAGACCGTACATTTTACAAATCGAGCAGCTCATTTCACCGCTATTAAGTTCGAGCCAAGGATATATTCTTGGCCAGTTGGACTGAAACATATCTTTGGACTGCTGCTTTAGTTTACTACCGTCACCTGTCTGTGACTCCGAGGATTAGTTTGGTCAACGTCACCGCCGCACCGCGGTAAAGTTGGTTCAACGTTCTATATTCGCCAGACATTCACGAAAGAATGGGCTCGTTATTTAAAGAAATCAGATGGTGTATGCGATAGATACCTATTATGTAATTCCTACATATTGTGAATTTATCCCCACACAGTGGCTTTCAATAAAAATACATTTAGAAGATGTGAAAAGATCACATCTATGAATTAACGAAGAGTTCACGTTAGTCGGTAAGCGCTTCAGTGCCAAGACAACTTTTCAAAATAAAAGTCATGGGTTAATTCAACATTTTAACATGTGCAACTGAACATGTGAACCTACAAACACAAAGGTATCAAGTACATTCAAGGAGCAATGCATTTCATGTGCATCTGGACTTGTGAAACATTTCTCACATTTGTGAAAACACATCAAAGCTCACATTTCCTATATTTTGCATTGGCGGTGCAGAATACATGGGGCTCACAGTTAAATAACATGACCTAGACCCCCCATTTCAGGTCTATGATCAAGTACACATAAGGAGCAATGCATTGCATGTGCATCTGGACTTGTGAAACACTTCTCACATTTGTGAAAACACATCAAAGCTCACATTTCCTATATTTTGCATTGTCGGCGCAGAATACATGGGACTCACTGTTAAATAACATGACCTATACCCCCCATTTCAGGTCTATGATCAAGTACACATAAGAAGCAATGCATTGCATGTGCATCTGGGCTTGTGAAACACTTCTCACATTTGTGAAAACACATCAAAGCTCACATTTCCTATATTTTGCATTGGCGGTGCAGAATACATGGGGCTCACAGTTAAATAACATGACCTAGACCCCCCATTTCAGGTCTATGATCAAGTACACATAAGGAGCAATGCATTGCATGTGCATCTGGACTTGTGAAACACTTCTCACATTTGTGAAAACACATCAAAGCTCACATTTCCTATATTTTGCATTGTCGGCGCAGAATACATGGGACTCACTGTTAAATAACATGACCTATACCCCCCATTTCAGGTCTATGATCAAGTACACATAAGAAGCAATGCATTGCATGTGCATCTGGGCTTGTGAAACACTTCTCACATTTGTGAAAACACATCAAAGCTCACATTTCCTATATTTTGCATTGTCAGCGCAGAATACATGGGACAAATAAAAATGTTCAAGTTCACGGGACGTGTACTGCTATATGTGTTCACAGGACAGGTACTGCTATATGTATGCCCTCAAAGAGGACTGAAACGAGTCTTGATCACATGGGTGGACAAGGCAAGTCTCATATGGCAATGTGAAATAAGGGGAAATCTGAGTTATAATGTGTTTTCACAAATGTGAGAAGTGTTTCACAAGTCCAGATGCACATGCAATGCATTGCTCCTTATGTGTACTTGATCATAGGCCTGAAATGGGGGGGTCTAGGTCATGTTATTTAACAGTGAGCCCCATGTATTCTGCGTCGACAATGCAAAATATAGGAAATCTGAGCTTTGATGTGTTTTCACAAATGTGAGAAGTGTTTCACAAGTCCAGATGCACATGCAATGCATTGCTTCTTATGTGTACTTGATCATAGGCCTGAAATGGGGGGTATAGGTCATGTTATTTAACAGTGAGTCCCATGTATTCTGCGCCGACAATGCAAAATATAGGAAATCTGAGTTATAATGTGTTTTCACAAATGTGAGAAGTGTTTCACAAGTCCAGATGCACATGAAATGCATTGCACATTATGTGTACTTGATTATAGGCCTGAAATGGGGGGGTCTAGGTCATGTTATTTAACAGCGAGCCCCATGTATTCTGCGCTGACAATGCAAAATATAGGAAATGTGAGCTTTGATGTGTTTTCACAAATGTGAGAAGTGTTTCACAAGCCCAGATGCACATGCAATGCATTGCTTCTTATGTGTACTTGATCATAGACCTGAAATGGGGGGTCTAGGTCATGTTATTTAACAGTGAGTCCAATGTATTCTGCGCCGACAATGCAAAATATAGGAAATCTGAGTTATAATGTGTTTTCACAAATGTGAGAAGTGTTTCACAAGTCCAGATGCACATAAAATTCATTGTTCCTTATGTGTACTTGATCATAGGCCTGAAATGGGGGGTATAGGTCATGTTATTTAACTGTGAGCCCCATGTATTCTGCACCGCCAATGCAAAATATAGGAAATCTGAGCTTTGATGTGTTTTCACAAATGTGAGAAGTGTTTCACAAGTCCAGATGCACATGCAATGCATTGCTTCTTATGTGTACTTGATCATAGACCTGAAATGGGGGGTCTAGGTCATGTTATTTAACAGTGAGTCCAATGTATTCTGCGCCGACAATGCAAAATATAGGAAATCTGAGTTATAATGTGTTTTCACAAATGTGAGAAGTGTTTCACAAGTCCAGATGCACATAAAATTCATTGTTCCTTATGTGTACTTGATCATAGGCCTGAAATGGGGGGTCTAGGTCATGTTATTTAACTGTGAGCCCCATGTATTCTGCGCCGCCAATGCAAAATATAGGAAATGTGAGCTTTGATGTGTTTTCACAAATGTGAGAAGTGTTTCACAAGTCCAGATGCACATGCAATGCATTGCTCCTTATGTGTACTTGATCATAGACCTGAAATCGGGGGTCTAGGTCATGTTATTTAACTGTGAGCCCCATGTATTCTGCACCGCCAATGCAAAATATAGGAAATCTGAGCTTTGATGTGTTTTCACAAATGTGACAAATGTTTCACAAGTCCATATGCACATAAAATGCATTGTTCCTTATGTGTACTTGATCATAGGCCTGAAATGGGGGGTATAGGTCATGTTATTTAACAGTGAGTCCCATGTATTCTGCGCCGACAATGCAAAATATAGGAAATGTGAGCTTTGATGTGTTTTCACAAATGTGAGAAGTGTTTCACAAGTCCAGATGCACATGCAATGCATTGCTCCTTATGTGTACTTGATCATAGACCTGAAATGGGGGGTCTAGGTCATGTTATTTAACTGTGAGCTCCATGTATTCTGCACCGCCAATGCAAAATATAGGAAATGTGAGCTTTGATGTGTTTTCACAAATGTGAGAAATGTTTCACAAGTCCAGATGCACATGAAATGCATTGCTCCTTGAATGTACTTGATACCTTTGTGTTTGTAGGTTCACATGTTCAGTTGCACATGTTAAAATGTTGAATTAACCCATGACTTTTATTTTGAAAAGTCGTCTTGGCACTGAAGCGCTTACCGACTAACTTGAACTCTTCGTTAATTCCTAGATGTAATCTTTTCACATCTTCTAAATGTATTTTTATTGAAAGCCACTGTGTGGGGATAAATTCACAATATGTAGGAATTACATAATAGGTATTTATCGCACACACTACATGTTGTTTTTTTAATAACGAGCCCATTCTTTCGTGAATGTCTGGCGAATATAGAACGCTGAACCAACTTTACCGCGGTCACCGCCGCTGCGGTGCTAGGAAGAGTGAGAGCGCCGAGTGCAGCGTACAGTACGGACGTCGGTCTGTCCGACTATCTGTCCGTCTCACAATACAAACAGAGCTATTGTTTTGCTGAACGTTTTCGCTGTAATTATGTGCGGGAGTTTCCCGCATTATTATGGCAAAAATTGCGGGAATCCAAGAAATAGTGCGCAATTCCCGCAATCCCGCACTGAAATTCAGGCCCTGTATATATATATTATATATATATATATATATATATATATATATATATATATATATATATATATATATATATATATATATATATATAGTGTAGAAGACTGATTGATAAATGTTTATATATATATATATATATATATATATATATATATATATATATATATATATATATATATAAAGGAAGTATACAAAGGAAGAGGAACAGAACAGAAGGAACAGAGGAACAGAAATTATATTTTAGCAGAGATCACCATCAAATCAATCGTGTATAAGTTAATAACTTAGCTTTGTGCATTACATGGAATACATACTCATTAGACACTCTACAATGGTACCGCAGACTACATTTCCCAGCAGACAAATGCTAGCAGCCAGTCTGTCCACCTCCACTAATTGTCTCAACCGCATCTGCTCCCCTTTCCTGATTATTGGTTGTATTCACCTGTCTATTTAAACAGGTTTGTTTGAAGCGATCATGTCCAGTTGATACATACTGAATGGACTATCTACCTGCCTTACTAGTTAGTATTCTCACATTAAAATGTATGTCTCACTTTACCTTTGTCAGTAATGCTGGGACCCGTGGTCACCTCTGAAAAACAAAAGAAATTACTTAAAAGGCTGCAAACTAAAATCACAGATACTTACTATGAAAACTGCAAACCCCCACAACAGAGAAACAAACAGAAGTAGACTGTGGAGATCTGAAATCCTGCAATCCTGCATGGAAACTGTTGTCTGGTACTGGCAGTAGTAAAACCCTTCATGAACAAAGTACACTTTAGGGAAAGTGAAGGTGACAGACATTCAGCTCTTTGTCTGTCTAAATGACCCAGAGCGCTTTGGCAGAGGGAAGTTTCTACCTGTGTATGGAGTTTCTGTGGAATAGGTCACATTCTTTCCCCATGTGACGTTTTTGATGGGACTGATGGAGATTTGTGAAGTGGGAACAGCAACTGTAAAAGGAGGTTTATGGTCATTTGTTATGTGAGATATTTTCATCATATTTCTGAGAAAATTCCAATTTCTATCTAAAAAAGAAAAAAAAATCTTTATTGCAAATAGTATTCGCTCACCCAATTATCGGAATCAAGTGTTCCAATCACTTCCATGGCCACAGGTGTATAAAATTAGCAGAATGTTTTTACAAACATTTGTGAAAGAATGGGTCATTCTCAGGAGCTCAGTGAATTCCAGAGTGGAACTGTGATAGGATGCCACCTGTGCAACAAATCCAGTTGTGAAATTACCTTGCTCCTAAATATTCCACAGTCAACTGTCAGCTGTATTATAAGAAAATGGAAGTGTTTGGGAACAACAGCAAATCAGAGGTCACCAAATTTCTGCAGAGTCAATCCAAACCTCATGTGGCCTTCAGATTAGCTCAAGAACTGTATGCAGAGAGCTTCATGGAATGGGTTTCCATGGTCGAGCAGCTGCAGCCAAGCCATACATCACCAAGTGCAATGCAAAGCGTCAGATGCAGTAGTGTAAAGCACACCACCATTGGACTCTAGAGCAGTGAAGGTGCGTTCTCTGGAGTGACGAATTGCGCTTTTCCATCTGGCAATCGGTACTTGTCTGACTGCATTGTGCCAAGTGTAAAGATTGATGGGGGGGGTATTATGGTGTGGGGTATTATGGTCAGAAGCTGGGCTTGGCCCCTTAGTTCCACTGAAAGGAACACTGAATGAACATTGACCTCACAAATGCACGTCTGGAAGAATAGTAAAAAATTCCCAGAACCACACTCCTAAACTTTGTGCACAGCCTTTCCAGAAAAGTTCTAGCCATCATATTGAACCCTCTGGATTAGGAATGGGGTGCTCATATGTGAGTCAAGGAAGGTGAGCGAAAACTTTTGGCAATATAGTGTGTGTGTGTGTGTGTGTGTGTATATATATATATATATATATATATATATATATATATATATATATATATATATATATATATATATACACACACAGTGGGGAAAATAAGTATTTAGTCAGTCACGTCACCAATTGTGCAAGACCTTTGGAGGGAGTTAAAAGTCTGTGTTGCCCGCCGACAGCCCCAAAACATCACTGCTCTAGAGGAGATCTGCATGGGGGAATGGGCCAACATACCAGCAACAGTGTGTGCCAACCTTGTGAAGACTTACAGAAAACGTTTGACCTCTGTCATTGCCAACAGAGGATATACAACAAAGTACTGAGATGAACTTTTGTTATTGACCAAATACTTATTTTCCACCATTATTTGCAAATAAATTCTTTAAAAGTCAGACAAAATAATTTTCTCAATTTTTTTTTTCACATTTTGTCTCTCATAGTTGAGGTCTACCTATGATGTCAATTACAAGCCTCTCTCATATTTTTAAGTGGGAGAACTTGCACAATTGGTGACTGACTAAATACTTATTTTCCCCACTGTATGTATAAGTACACACACACACAACATTATCATATTGTCTTCTACTGCATGATTTCAAATACATGTCATTTATTGAATGGGATACTTACTAGCCAAAGGAAGAACACTGGCTAATGAGAGGAACAGAAATTATATTTTAGCAGAGATCACCATCAAATCAATCATGTATAAGTTAATAACTTAGCTTTGTGCATTACATGGAATACATACTCATTAGACACTCTACAATGCTACCGCAGACTACATTTCCCGGCAGACAAATGCTAGCAGCCAGTCTGTCCACCTCCACTAATTGTCTCAACCGCATCTGCTCCCCTTTCCTGATTATTGGTTGTATTCACCTGTCTATTTAAACAGGTTTGTTTGAAGCGGTCATGTCCAGTTGATACATACTGACTGGACTATCTACCTGCCTTACTAGTTAGTATCCTGTTTTGTACTTTTGTATTTTTTGTGCTTTCATATCCTTTTATAACCCTCATTCTCCACTGGTTTGTTCACCTAATTGGACGGAGACCTGAATCATCACATTTTGGATTGTTTTCACGACTATGCCCTTGTCTGCCTTCTATACTTTGACTGCAGTCTCTCTGGATACTGATCATCTGACTACGGCAGGATTATCCTCATATAAATAAACATTAATTCATATACAGAAGCATCTATTTCCAGCTTGTTAACACACTCGGCAGTAACACCTACACTGTATATTCAGACATTGGCCACTTGATTAGATACACTACACACTAGACATCCATTAATTGACTAACATCCCACTAGGCTTGTATGTGTGGCGAAACTCCAATATACTAAAACAAGTGCAATCTTCTTACTAACAGATTGAGTAGAACAGAGTTCCACCATCAGCACAACATTTACATTTAGGGCACTTAGCAGATGCTCTCATCTAGAGTGATTTACATAGTGCTTTGCTTCTGTTCACAGAATACATCCTAGATATTAGCATAGATTTCAAGATACCCTTGAGCCAGGCTACTCAACTACAGGAACCAGTGCCATTACCTAGGACCACTACAGCTAAGTGGGTTTACTTGGATGTGGAATAGAACAAATAGAAGCAAACCTGCCAAAAAAATTTGATAACCAGCAAACCCGCCAAAATACATCTGATAATTACCGTCATCATGACACACGAAACCAGGAACTCACATCTGTACATTTAGAAAGGTTTAGAAACTACCCAACACACTATGCATTGGCAATGTTGAAAGTACAATCAAGTCAGAAATACCAAACATTTAAATTCAGTTTTAATGTTACCAAGCATTGAAGCGAGATGAGGTAGCAGCATGCTGTTCACAGGACAGAGGCTGCAGACAGTTCTGTTGTGGTGGAGACTGTGTCGAATTCAGCCATGCATGTCTTTCGCTTCACTTTTTTTCAGTTTCTTTAGACACGCAGTTCACACCTCTAATAACTAGGGGTGTGGCGATACACTCAGCTCGCGAGACGAGACGCGATATTGGGTTCACGAGATCGAGACGAGATTTTAAGAAAACTAAAATGACAAATTATTGGTGTTGACGTGTATGATTGGCTGTGATGTATTATGTAATGTATATCTGTTCACACCACAAGGGGGAGTTATCAACTTAATGATTGTAATATGACTGGTGAAACCACGCCACACACACACACACACACACACACATATATATATATACAGTTGTGATCAAATTTATTCAACCCCCACTGAAATAAAGTGTTTTGGCCAGTTTGACATTGATTTTGATCATTTCAGTCATCTTATTTACAATTATATCAAAGAGGCACTTATAAATTAGACAAACATAACATAATATTTATGATGGAATAACCACAAATGTCTTTACTGTGCTCACATCATTATCAGTTTTATTCAACCCCCTAGTGACATTATTTTTTAGTACTTAGTACAACATCCTTTTCCAGTTATGACAGCTTTCAAGCGTGAAGCATAGCTTGACACAAGTGTCTTGCAGCGACCTATGGGTATCTTAGCCCATTCTTCATGGGCAAAAGCCTCCAGTTCAGTCACATTCTTAGGCTTGCGCACTGCAACTGCCTTCTTTAGGTCCCACCAGAGGTTCTCAATTGGATTTAAGTCTGGTGATTGCGATGGCCTCTCTAGAATGTTCCAGCCTTTCATGTTCAACCATGCTCTAGTGGACTTGGATGTGTGCTTCGGATCATTGTCCTGTTGGAAGGTCCAACGTCTCCCAAGCCGCAGGTTTGTGACTGACTCCATCACATTTTCCTCCAAGATCTCCTGGTACTGAAGGGAATTCATGGTACCCTGCACACGTTGAAGCTTTCCTGTACCATTAGAAGCAAAACAGCCCCAAAGCATAATTGACCCCCCGCCATGCTTCACAGTAGGCAAGGTGTTCTTTTGTTCATAAGCCTGGTTCTTCCTTCTCCAAACATAGCGCTGGTCCATTGTCCCAAACAGTTCTAATTTAGTTTCATCTGACCACAGTACACTGTCCCAAAACCTTTGTGGCTTGTCCACATGACTTTTGGCATACTGCAGTCGACTTTTCTTGTTCTTTGGAGTCAGCAAGGGGGTGCGTCTGGGCGTTCTGGCATGGAGGTCTTCGTTATGCAGTGCGCGCCTTATTGTCTGAGCTGAAACTTCAGTGCCCACATCTGACAGGTCTTTTTTCAGTTCCTTAGCAGTCACGCGGGGATTTTTCTCCACATTACGCTTCAGGTAGCGCACAGCAGTCGCGGTCAGGATCTTCTTTCTGCCACGACCAGGTAACGTTTCCACTGTGCCCTTTAACTTGAACTTGCGAATGATACTTCCGATAGTGTCTCTTGGAATATTTAACAACTTCGCAATCTTTTTATATCCATTGCCATTCTTGTGAAGAGCAATAACCTCTTCTCTTGTCTTCTGGGACCATTCTCTTGCCTTCACCATGCTTGGAAACACACCAGTAGATGTCTAGAAGGAGCTGAGTATCACAGTCCTTTTAAATCTGCCTAATTGGTGCGTATCATGCTTGATTGCTGCTCGTTGACATCCACAGATGTTTTCAATACCTGATGGAAAACACTGGAATGAACCTCTGTTCTTAGGAGTGGTAGTCGTAAAGGGGTTGAATAATTGTGTCAATGAAGAAATCACAAAAAGGCCATTTAATACTTTATGACAAAAAAAATTGATGCTATCTTAGTTGCATTTAGTTCTTTAACAAGTCCTTGTAAGATTTCATTATGAACACAATTACAAATGTGCACTGAATTCCATAAAACCCTTCGCAGCATTGGGGGTTGAATAAATTTGATCACAACTGTATATATATATATATATATATATATATATATATATATATATATATATATATATATATATATATATATATATATATATATGTATGTACTGCACTTGATTCTCTCTCTTGGCCTTCTCCCAACGTGATAGCAGTTAGAGCAATTTGTTCATTAAAAAGAATATGCCCTAGAGGCTGAGGAAAATATTTCGTCCCATTTATTTCTGTGTTGCAAACGTTGGATTCCTGCTGTGTTAGTGGTGCTCCTGCTAACAATAGGATTATATGTTTATATATATAATATAGTATAGAAAAAACTAACAATGTTCTCGTGCACAACACTCCACTGTGCTGCCACTGCTCCTCCGCGCACCGCGCAAAATTAAAAAAAGTAACTCTGGTCCGTCGTAAACCGGACCCGTCAAGTGGGGACTCACTGTATTATGTGCAAAACAAAAAGTTCTTCTCTGTCAATACAGAGCACAAATAGTGCAAACAGAGCCTGACCAAGTATGTCACTGAATTTGCTGCAACTACACTGCCATGTTCATTTTTAAGAATATTAGCATGTCCACATAATAGCATATTAGCATCCTCACACTGCTCCCGATATCCTGCTGTCTCAACATGCCAAAGCGCCGTTCTGTCCCTGCTACCTCTGTTCAAGTGAGATATGTTGATTTGAGTACTGAGCTGTGGTGATGCTGTAAATGTATCTGCATCATGCTCGTATTAACCGCAGTATACGGCATTATTTTCATACAATGTTTGCATATGATCCGTGTCTTATCAGTCACTCTCTTGCCATTTATCATTTCCGCCAGGTACCCAAAATGCTGCCAAACAAACGATTTGAAAATGGCTGGGGCATCTTAGTAATACCTGTATTTTCCGACGTCATTCTGGCTGCTTGCTGGATCACAAATCTCGCGAGACAGATTTTAAACGCGACGAGAAATCTCGCCGATCCCGTCACACCCCAACTAATAACACATCCGACACTACACCATTCAGATTTCTCAGTAAAAGCTGTTCCAATATTCATGCAGACAGTACAAATAACACTGACAGCAAAAACCTAACCATCCAAAACCTAAACAAATGAACAAACCAACAAATGGACGTCAAAACCACGTACAAATGGATAAGAATTACAATTTTTAATATTTCGGAATTCAAGTGTCTGGAAGCTACAGAGAATCTCACAGAAAGATCTGCATATGATTCTCTTGAAAAATCAGTTTTAGAATAGATGTAAAGGTTCTGGTGATGATTTTTAAATGTCTTCATGGCCTTGTTCTTTAATGAAATGGTGGTTAGATATGTTCCAGTCAGGTCTCTCAGGTCTTCAAACAGTAATCTACTGGTGATTGATAAAAGGCGATTAAATATCGGCGAGGGTCCTTTTAGCCACTATGACCCAAAGCCCTGGAACTCTCTTCCTGAGGAGCTCAGAGACATTTTATTCCTGTAAAGCTTCAAGAAGAGTCTCAAAACCTTCCTGTTTAGATCTGCCTTTAAGGAACTCTAATGGGTAATTATTTTATTACTTTATCACATTTTTACTTACTTACATGCTGGGTCTGTACTAATAATATTTGCTGTCCACAGAATACATCCTAGATAGTAACAGAGATAGGTCAGAATTTAAGATACCCTTGAGCCAGACTACTACTAATATAGAGGAATCAAGGCCATTACCCAGTACAACCAAAGCTAAGTGGGTTTACTTGTACATGGAAAAGAACCAATAGAAGCAAACCTCCCAAAGAGATCCGATACCCAGAAAACCCGCCAAGATGAATCTGATAATGAATGTCTTCATGACAAGTGAAATGAGGAACTCACATCCATACATTTTAAAATGTTTAGAAACTACCCGACACACTATGCAATGGCAATGCTGAAAGTACAATAAAGTTAGAAATACGAAACAATTAAATTCAGTTTAAATATTACCAAGCATTGAAGTGAGATGAGGTAGCAGCATGCTGTTCACAGGACAGAGGCTGTGGACAGTTCTGTGGTGGAGACTGTGTTGAATTTAGCCATGCGTGTCTTTTGCTTCACTTTTTTTCAGTTTCTTTAGACACGCAGTTCACACCTCTAATAACAGATCCAACACTACACCATTCAGATTTCTCAGTAAAAGCTGTTCCACTATTTTTGCAGACAGTACAAATAACACTGACAGCAAAAACCTAACCATCCAAAACCTAAACAAATAAACAAACCAACAAAATGAGAATTTCAGTTTTAAATATTTCACTTGAATTCAAGTGTGGCAGCTACAGATAATCTCACAGAAAGATCTGTATATGATTCTCTTGACAAAACAATTTTTAAAATGTACAGTATGTGGATATTCTGTGCTTTGTTTATGGGTTTTTCATTAGTTCTGAGCATTTCAGCACAACTGTGTTTGAAGTTTTCAAATTGAAGTTTCCCATTTGCAAATGTAATGTCTTGAATTATGCAGTAATTTCTATGCTTTTGAAAATTATTTAAAAGCACTAGGTTATGTTACTTTGGTGTATAGATACTCAACCATACCAAATATTTTGCAAAGCTAGTTTACAAAAATGTTCAGCATCAGTAAAATAAAATCACATATTATGAACAATTAAGAAAACAGGCCCTTTGAAGGCCCACTCATTCAGTTCATCTTAATCTTTTCAGCTGATATTTGTATATGACCTATAAAAGGTAACTATAAAATCCCCTGTGCACTAGACAACACAGCCTACTGAATTTCCATGATTCAACACATACAGAATTCAATTTCCCGTATTCACTCATGTGCTTTTGTAAAGAGTGGCGAGAGATTTAGACGCAAGTGTCACAAGGATTTATTGATAAACAAAGTAAGTACCAAAGTAACAAAGCAAATCAAAGTACAAATCCTAATGAAATATAAAGGGCAGTCATGCTCCAGTTGTTAGGGATCCACCCAGTCGTGGATTCGACTTCCAGCTAGGCCATGACTGAAGTGCATGGCACCCCAGGCGCCTTGGTTAGGGCTGCACACTGCTCTGGGCACGTGTGCATTCACTGCCCGCTATTGATCACCAGAGTGTGTGTGTGTGTGTTCTCACAGTAAATGCGGAGGGCAAATTCCGATTGGAATGTAAATATTAGCAATATTGGCAACTTAAGCAGGTAAGTAAAACACGTATGAAGGAGAGAACGGAAGACAAACAACATACGACAGCAGGGTTGCTAACTTTTGAAGATCGCTTGGAGTGGGATTTGAACCTGGAGGAGGTGGCGAGTGTTAAATTGTTGACGGGGGGGGGGGGGGGGGTGGGCGAACGTAAAACGGACACAAATTAAGTGTTATATCGGCTGAAACCAATAACGAAAACTGAAACCAGAGATGCTGAAACAGGAGATGGAAAGTAATTGTTTATATATCAACTGTATTGACAAAAAACTAACCAAACCTATCCAGGTGTGTTTTAGGTGCTTATGTGTTTTGTAGGGGTGTGTTTAAAAAATCGATCTTTCGATTCAAATCGATCTTCATTTGAATGATTTGATATTGATTTATGAAACCTGAGATCGATCTTTAGAATTAGCCAATTTTCCCCGCATATGTGTACCGTTTTAACGGCTTGCATTTTATCTCGCGAGATCATCCTTTTTTTTCTTGAGCACCGCCACTTGGCTGGGGTGATCAGTTAAGCATGGCTGCAGCAAGAGTAAAAAAATGTACCTCTGATCCACATCTATGATTCAATGAGTTACTAGTTCGCTCTGGCGCCAACCACTGGCGAGCGATCGATCTAATACTTAATTTGTGTCCATTTTACACTCGCCACCCCCTCCAGGTTCAAATCTCACTCCAAGCGATCTTGAAAATTTGGCAACCCTGCAGATGTATGGTTACATTTTGGATTCAGAAACCATGATGGTAGGGAAGAGTTGGATAAAAGCACAGCCGTGTGTAAACTGTGCAACATGGAGGTGAAATACTGTGGGAATACCACAAATCTGAGAAATCATTTACCGCAACACCTTCCTGATATTCAAAAAACGCCAGAACCTAAACAAACTCCACTAGAGAAGGCATTTGCAATTAAACTATCTACAAGTTCTCTCCGTGCCAAAAAAATAACCGAAGTGCTTTAATTCCACCTTTTAAAGGTGTATGAACCCTGCAAACATGACTTTGTTCATTGCGCGGAAGCGTGGCGCGCGCAAAGTTACAAAATTCGAAAGGTGCACGAGCTCGCAAAGCGACAGTGCACGAGCGGAGCCACCGCGATTACGTCGTTTTCGGCGTGCGGACCCTCACGCCGGTTGCGACGCGTCAAGTATAAAGCTGTGAAGTTTTCTCAACAGCTGGCAATATTGTTACTGCAAAAAGGAGCTGTCTCACTCCTCAAAATGTTGATCAGCTCCTTTTCTTGCAGAAAAATTTTACAATCTCCAAGATGTCAAAAAGCAGTCATGAATAAATCTTAGTTTTTCATAAATGTTTTTGTTACATGTAAAAAAATGTGGAAGAGTGTGCATTAATTGATATTAAAAAAAGAATGTAACTGTTGTTCACAGTATAAACACTAATATCTTACATACATTTTAATAAAGTTTGAGTGTTCCTTTATCATCAGTATCATTACAACATTTCACATTCAAACTACACTTTTTATTGTAACTGAAATGTCCCTACAAGAATCGATACTGGATCGAATCGAATCGAAAATCGAATTGAATCGGGACCTTGTGAATCGAAATGGGAAATCAGTGGTGATACCCACCCCTAGTGTTTTAGGTGTTTCAGTGTCTTTCATCTGTTTCCCACATTACACGTTACAGTACATATTTCGGTTATGTCCAAGGATTTAAACTCCCTGTAGCCAAAGGCTCCACAGATGGTAGTTTCTAGTGATGTGTCGTTCGCGAATGAGCCGGCTCTTTGAAGTAAACGATTGGAACCAGCTCCACAATGGGAGTCGTTTTAGGATCCTATTTGGCAGCTGCTTTTTCCTTCAGTATTGCGCTTGTGCTCTGCAAGTTCCACAGTGCCACAGTTTTTATTTGTCCTTCGGTGCCTCGCTGTCTCTCCCTCTCCTTGCGCGTATTGCTCTGCTCCTGCCAGTGGTAGAGAGCGGAGAGTTTATTTCCTCAGTCGGTGCCAGTTTATACTTGGCGCATCGCGACCAGCGAGAGGGTCCGTGAGCCGAAAATGAGGCAATCGCGGTGGCTCTGCCCCTGCGTGAGGACCCTGTGCAAAGCGAGGTCGTGCACCTCTTCAGCGCAATGAGCAAATTATGTATGCCGGATTCATACACCTTTACAAGGTGGAATTCAAGCACTTGTACGTCTGTCACGTATGGCCGCACCCTCCTCCCCTAGCTGTCACTCCAGGTTCCCTCGTGTCTGTGTTCCTTGCCCGTTCACCCCGCCCTGCTCGTTTGTCTCCGTGATTCCCTATTTATTACCACGCCCCTGTGTCATTGTCATCACCTGTTCCTTGTTTCGGTTCTGTGTATATTAGCCCCTGAATCTCCCTTGTCCTTCGTCGGTTATTTTGGTTGTTTGGTTATCTTGGATGTTCTTGGTTTGTTCGTTGTACTCTCTGGTTTTGTTTGCTTTTCGCCCGTTTATTCCTGTTCTCTGTGTATTCCCTGCCTGGTTAGTGTTTCCCTGTGTTCATCATGCCTGTCTATGCTTGTTATTCTGACTGCCCACCCGTTATGACCCCGGACTGTTTCAGCGACGACGATGATGGTATGCCCTTTAATAAATATCGCTCTTCTCAGCATTTGTGTCCGTCCCCTCGCTCCACAGCGCGAGCTACGTTACAACGTCACTTTGAAGGTCCATTTTCAATATTTCCCAGCACCTTAAACTTAAGTTAAATATTTATACATATCCTCGAAATTATTCAAAATAATACGCTTTTTTATCACATCGATTCAGTCAGACAGCTATTTGTTGTGAAACAAAATACAGTTACATTTTCAAGTACTTTAGCCTACTTTAGCACTTTTCAAACCTGGAACACAATGCAACATTAATTTTCGTCAGGTAAATGTTCCTTCCCCTGTTTTTGATGGGTGTTTCTTTATACTACCACATATTGTTCCAGACAACACTGCAAAGAATGTCTCCATTGCCCGCATGTCAAGCATGTGCTCCACACATCTGACCAATCACACGCAGCTTTCAGTTAATAATGTGGTGGAAAAACACTGAAAAAAAAGTTATCTCCACTTTTTTTGTGGAAACAGCAGGCAATTGGCCAAGCTGTATTGCGTTCTATTTTGGTGCTATTTTGTGATAATTTAATAATTATAACATAACCCCGATCTTATATTCATTGCAATGGCTCCCAGTAAATTTTAGAATTCATATTAAAATTCTTGTTTTTACATATAGAGCATTAAATGGCCAGGCTCCTGTATACGTCACACAGCTCCTTACTAAATATTCACCATCTCGCTGTCTCTGCTCACAGGACCAAAGTCTATTGGCAGTTCCCTGAACTCGATTTAAGACCAAGAGGGACAGAGCTTTTCAATCTATAACACTCAGGCTCTGGAACAGCCTCCCTTTACACCTCCGGTTAGCAGACTCTGTTGATTCCTTTAAAAAAAGAGTTTGTTTTAAACTTTTCTCTTTAAACAGGCCTTCTGCTAGTATATATGCAGATGTATGCATATGCGTATAGGTATGTTTATGTGCATGTGTATATTATGGCAAGCCGTTCAGGAAAAAACTATATATATAGAATGACTGCTAAGCCTGAATATATGGAATGAAACCTGAGAATATGGAATGAAGTCTGAATATATGGAATGAAAGTCTGAATATATGGAATGAAACCTGAGAATATGGAATGAAGTCTGAATATATGGAATGAAACCTGAGAATATTGAATGAAAGTCTGAGTATATGGAATGAAACCTGAGAATATGGAATGAAAGTCTGAATATATGGAATGAAAGTCTGAATATATGGAATGAAAACCTGAATATATGGAATGAAAGTCTGAATATATGGAACGAAAGTCTGAATATATGGAATGAAAGTCTGAATATATGGAATGAAAACCTGAATATATGGAATGAAAACCTGAATATATGGAATGAAAGTCTGAATATATGGAACGAAAGTCTGAATATATGGAACGAAAGTCTGAATATATGGAATGAAAGTCTGAATATATGGAACGAAAGTCTGAATATATGGAACGAAAGTCTGAATATATGGAATGAAAGTCTGAATATATGGAATGAAAACCTGAATATATGGAATGAAAGTCTGAATATATGGAATGAAACCTGACGTCACTTGCACCATTTTGTGCTTTCAGTTTGTGGTACCAGGTATGGCGACAGGCTCGTTTGTTTGGCAGCATTTTGGGTACCCGGCAGAAATGATAAATGGCAAGAGAGTGACTGATAAGACACTGACCATATACAAACATTGTATGAAAATAATGCCGCACACCGCGGCCAATACGAGCACGATACAGAGACATTTACAGCACCACCACAGCTCAGTAGCTCAGATCAACATATCTCACTTGGTAGCAGGGACAGAACGGCGCTTTGGCAAGTTGAGACAGCAGGATATCGGGAGCAGTGTGGCGATGTTAATATTCTTAAAAATGAACATGGCAGTGTAGTTGCAGCAAATTCAGTGACATACTTGGTCAGGCTGTGTTTGCACTATTTGCACTCTGTAGCCTATTGACAGAGAAAAACTTTTTGTTTTGCACATAATAAAGTGAGTCCCCGCTTAACGACGGGTCTGGTTGACGGACCGGAGTTACGACCAACTTTTTATGTTATTTTGTGCGGTGCGCGGAGGAGCAGTGGCAGCACAGTGGAGTGTTGTGCACGAGAACATTGTTCGTTTTTTCCTATACTGTATTTACGATCAAAGCGTATCTAAATCTGGGGTCGCGCATAACGACGGACTTTTCGGTCTAACACCGTCGTTAAGCGGGGACTCGCTGTATTGTTTGCGCTTGAAAAAAGGAGAAATATTTTTATTTATTTTATTTTAACTTTTATGAAATTTTATTTTAATTTCAATTTGTAGGACAAGTTTATTAAGTTCATGCTTGCATCATGCATGTTAAGAGTTCTAATAAAACATTTCAAAATGCATGTGTAACTCAGTTAAATAAAAGTATGTTGTCCAGTCATATAATTTGTCATTTTAGTTTCCTTAAAATCTCGTCACGTCTCGTTCTCGTGAACCCAATATCGTGTATCGTCACACCCCTAGCAGTAATCCTCAGTATGGAGGAGATGATAAACACCCTGACCAGTGCACGAGCTATGGTGGCGTACTGTTTACAAGCAGAATAAATAGAACATTTCTCCATAGTACTGCTGGCTAGCATGCTATCAGCGGTGATTAGCTTGATTCGGAGCTGCGGTGTTTGTGTAAATTTACTCATGTTCAAAGGGCTTCCATATGAGAAGATACAACTCTCACAGTCCTCCTCAAACCGAACCAGTGTGCATGTCTGCGCAGCGCGGACGGTTACTTGTGCAATACGACTGGACCTACAGAACAGACATTCATATAGTGCCATTCATTAAGTAGTATTGTAATAGTGCATATATATCTGTGTGAATAGCTGAAACACAGTCACTGATGTAAACTATGGACCCGCTCTGCGCGGCCGACTGATCAGCTGATGTGCGCCGTGTTGTCCGTGTTGTATATATATATATATATAGTGTGTGTGTGTGTATATATATATGTATATGTGTATGTGTGTATAATGTGTAGAAGGGGTGGGACGTGATAAAAAAAATCATCAAATTAATCAGAAGCTTTGTAATGAATTAATCGAAATTAATCGCATTTTCATCGCATTTTAGTGTTTAACATGAGAAATATTAATTTAAGTTTGAATGATGAATGAATCAATGAACATAATCATAAACTTCAACATCTTGTTTATTTTTTCACCAGTCTACTACACAGACCAATAAATGAGTGCAGAAAAGAGAGCAAACAGTTTTCAGAACACTGGAAATTCTGACCAAAAATGTTGTTTAATTTTGGAAGTTTTGCTCAGGATAATGGAAGAATTGAAGTAAATCAGAAGATGTTTAATACCATTTTAGATGGTGTACTTTTTCTTTAATTTCCCAGGCCTCTGCCACAAGCATCTCCATAGTGCCTAGAAGTGGTCTTCTGCATGCTCAAAGCAAATGACTGGATCTTCCATTCATCATCTATAATATGAGCTGTCACACCAAGATCATTCTTGTTGCTAGCAGAGGTCCAGTGATCCCCAGTCAGAGCCACATTTGTGGTGCTCTTCACAATAACCTGTTTTACTTCCCTTTCCTCATCATACAGCTGCTGGATTTTCTTCGACATTGTCTTTCTGGACGGCAGTTCGTAACTTGCATCAGTTGACGCAATTTGCAGCGCTTCTTGTAAGCCTTTATCTTTGACCACAGAGAGCGAACAACTCTGCAAATAATGTGACAAGTTTAAACGCCTCCGCCGTTTGCGCGAGGTGTGCACTGCGGTCACTAACGAAAGTTTAATCCAGTCTTAATGGTCCAATTAAGGTCATTTAAAAACCAGGACAATTCCTCACTTAAAAAAAAAACCCGGGACGCCCAGGACAGGATATGAAATACGGACATGTCCCAGGAAATACGGACGTTTGGTCACCCTATCGTACTAGGAATACATTTAGCAGCTAAGTCATTACTGACCTGCGCATTAGCCCCAACATGTTTTGCGTTGAGGTGGTAACGAAGGGTGGAAGTGCGCCTGTGATAAGTGCAAATAACAATATTTATGTTTGTACTTCCATTTGGAAGTTTCTTATATTTAAATTTCCCATCCACCAGCGTAGGCTCTTCAGTCATCTCCATCATGCTCATCTTATTTTTCCATGATATTGGTGATATTCAGTGGGGAATAAAACCACTATATCAAAAAAGGCCATTCCAATTTTTCCACCACATAATCAGCACATATCAAAGTATATAACAGAACAAAAAATTTTTTTTGGGGTATTTTGGGAATCAGTGTCCAAATAAGGGTACCGTACATGTGAAATCGGATACTGGACAGCAAATTGTGGAAAAACTGGACCACATACAGGCAGCTTAATTATTACTTCAACATTGCCACTGGAAGTACTTTGAAACATAAAACATAGATCAGCCTTCTACTCCATCCATGAGATAATGACAGGTGAAAATGACTCTTAGTTGATTTTTTTTTCCAACTTTGGGAATTTTTTCTATTGACACAACACAACTTACATCACCAGAAAGTACATAAATTACACATATACAAGTTTCTAAACATTCAGCCTTCTAGCTGTAATAGTTTTAGAGATATTCACATTCAAATATTGCTATTTAGCCACTTTTGCAAAAGATGCGTGAGGGTGGGGTTACAAAAACGGCTGTCAACTGTTTAAGTGTTCTCAAGTCTCACGCATTGAGTGTGTGACACACTCATTTTACCGTCTTCACACGCCACACTTCCGATTTCACACGGCGAAAAAAAAAAAATCTAGTTTATTTACCTCTGATCCATATATATATGTCTGATATATATATAAATGGCGATCGATCGCGAAATACAACTACGTTCGCCACCAACTCTTACACTCTAAAATGAATTCAAAACTTGAGAGCCCTGTGTATATCTAACAACAAAGACTGATCAAATAAAACACAGAGATTACACAGCGTCGTCTGGGTGACTGGGCAAAGAAAACCAAACAATTGTTTGATTACCGGAGTCACCTTACTAGGAGCAACAATCATAACTTCTGTCTTTTCCGCATTTAGCTGTAGGAAGTTATTAGCCAACCAGTCCCTAATGGCTTCCAAACAGTCTAGTAGCCTATGTAGACTCTGAATTTCATTCGGTTTAAAAGAGAAATAAAGCTGAATATCGTCAGCAAATAGATGATAAGTAATATTAAAGCCATCAATTATCTGGCCCAAGAGAAGCACGTAGAGAGAAAATAACAGTGGGCCCAGGACTGAACCCTGTGGAACACCACAGGACAAAAGAACAGAGTCAGAGACATAATTTTCCATAGTAACAGCAAAGCGACTTTCAGTTAAATAAGATGTAAACCATTTCAATGCTGTACCGGATAAACCTACACAATCTCTTAGTCTCTTAATTAAGATCTGATGGTCTACAGTATCGAATGCAGAACTGAGGTCAAGCAATACTAAAACTGAACAATCACCTACATCAGATGACATAAGCAGGTCATTAGAAACACTCAGCAGAGCCGTTTCTGTAGAATGACGTTTACAAAAGCCAGACTGGTACTTATCATATATTATATTTTTCCAGAGCAGCAGTGAGTTGATTGACTACCACCTTCTCTAAGATTTTAGACAAAAATGGTAGTTTAGATATTGGTCTATAGTTTTTAAGCTCTGCAGGATCAAGGTTTGTTTTTTAATCACTGGCTGGACAGATGCATGTTTAAAATAAGTAGGAACACAACCTGTCAACAAAGAAGAATTTATAAGTTAAGACTGCAGAGCCTATATCTGGTTTTTTATTTTTATTTCTATTTTTAAGTTTTTAAAAAATATAGTGAAGGTGGAATTATATCCAAGGAACTAAATGAAGGTTTAATTTTCGCAATAATGTCCATCAGATCTCCCAAGCTAATGGTTTGAAATGACTCCATAATTGTTAAAGAATGTTGTAGAGGAGCGCTAATTGTACACTTCACAGGCTGAATATTAGATCTGATGTTCGTTACCTTATCCACAAAGAAAGATAAAAACCTATTACAGTCTTTGACTGAGAAACATGGTAAAGTCGTGTTAGGAGGAGCAACTATTCGATTTAAAGTATCAAATAAGGATTTCCTAGGATTTCTCTTGGATGATAAAATACAATTCACGAAAAAGGTCGATCTGGCTTCTTGTACAAGCACATTAAATGTGGAACGATGCTCTTTAAGATTCAGGCGGTGAACTTCCAACCTAGTAGTTTTCCATAATCTCTCAGCCCTGTGACAGACCTGCCTGTAAGTATGAACCTACTGTGTTAACCATGGTTCAGTGTTATGGATAGATTTAGACCTGAGCTATATGGGTGCGACTTTATCCATGATATTTGAACAGTGTAGATTAAATGACTGCATTAAAAGCTCAGTGTCATCATAATCAATGTTAAAATTATAGAGTGTTGAAAACTGGTCAGCGGTGTTTTGGTTTATAATACAACAACGCCCCCCACCACCACCACCACCACCAATACCGCAACATAAATTCATGTATAATGTCTTTGGTTTTACGTTACTGGTTCTGCACAAGTCCTTTAGCTGCTAGAGCTCCTCTTTGTTGACTTGTTTTTGCTGTTGAGACTGTGTTGTCAGTGGACATGATGGGATTAATAGCCTGACAATTAATACTTCATTTTGGCCAACTTAAAAACACAGGCACAGTGGGTCACTAGAATATCTTAAGTTGGAGAGGCTTGACATTTTTTTTACAATTTCTCAGCCTCCTGAAGACTGAACAAGGGACACCAGGGGAAGGACTGGCTCTCAAACACTGAGGAAGACACAACTGAAATAAACTTTCCAACAGAAAGTATAGCCTTACAGAAAATACTTTAAAAAGTAAGGAAAGGATACAATCCAAGAAAAGCGAAAGACTCAAGAGAAAAGAGGACTCAGACTCAGACAACAGCTAGTGTTTTGGCAGAACACTGTCAAAAACTCGGCAACAAATGCTTTCAAGAGAGCTTCTTATAATGGCTTCCAAGCAGGTGTTGCTCATCTAGCCTGATTAGTCTGTTGGCTCCATCTGGCTGTACAGCTGTAAACTTTAAAACTCTTTCCTGACAGCCATGTGTTGTGAATCTATGGAACACCGATAGCTGAACAAATGTATACTGCTGTTTATGAACCCTGATGGCCAGGCCTGGACTGAGACAGTTGTTCTGAATGACAGCAACTCGGCCACAAAGTTGTAGGCCACATAAACTGACGGAACTGAGTCAGCGGATGCTGAAGTGCATAGTGCAAAGAGGTTGCCAAATTTCTGCAGAGTCAATCACTACAGACGTCCAAGCTTCATGTGGCCTACAGATTAGCTCAAGAACAGTGCGTAAAGAGCTCATAGAATGGGTTTCCATGGTCGTGCAGCTGCATTCCAAGCTATACATCACCAAGTGCACCATTGCAAAGCGTCGAATGCAGTGGTGTAAAGCACACTGCCACTGGACTCTAGAGCAGTGGAGGCGTGTTCTCCGGAGTTTTCTGGATCACGCATCTCCATCTGGCAATCTGATGAACGAGTCTGGGTTTGGCTGTTACCAGGAGAACAGTATTTGTCTGACTGCATTGTGCCAAGTGTAAAGTTTGGTGGAGGGGAGATTATGGTGTGGGGTTGTTTTTCAGGAACTGGGCTTGGCCCCTTAGTTTCAGGGAAAGGAACTCTGAATCCTTCAGTATACCAAGACATTTTGGACAATTCCATGCTCCCAACTTTGTGGGAAAAGTTTGAAGCTGGCCTCTTACCCTTCCAACATGACTGTGTACCAGTGCACAAAGCAATGTCCATAAAGACATGGTCTGATGAGTCTGGCGTGCATGAACTTGACTGCCCTGCACAGAGTCCTGACCTCAACCCAATAGAACAACTTTAGGATGAATTAGAGTGGAGATTGAGAGCCAAGCCTTTTCATCCAACATCAGTATGTGACCTGCACTTCTAGAACTACTAGTCACTTAAGTACCAAGTCTTCAAGTGGAAATGTAAATATCTGACTGATAGATTTGTGTAAACACTACTTTTCTAAGTATTTTAACAAAGAATATTAAATTTATAGTATAAAATGGAGTCATCTAGATTTCTTTGGAGTGGCCTGACCCCAGCGATCTTGAGCGTTATCGGAAATATGTCTGCTTCTAAGAAGTAGTTTATGATCTTTAAAACACTTAAAATAAGTCACAATAATCTAACATTTCACCTGTTAGATCTAAAATGAACAAGATGGAACAGTGGCAAATATGGCAGGAGGGTTCAGTGTGGGTTTTTGCATAATGCACAATAGAAAATAGAGTATTAACTAAGTATTGGCACCCCCCCCCCCCAACAGTATTAGCAAAAACAACCACGTAGTCCCCTTCTGTTTCATCTGTTTTCTGCAGTTTGATTTTGCCCTTGCAAAGACTGAGGATTTGAAAGTGTGTAGCATGTGCTGCAGATGAAAACTCAACTCATGAAAATATGTCCTGTATTGTTTGTTTTAATGTACAGATAAAAATTGTGGAATCTAAATCAAATTTGGTTTGCACAAACAAGCAAGACAATGGCTGTAGATCTTAGTAGTAAATCTTAAATGTAAAGGTTTTTAAAACCATATTAATAAGTATGGAAGGATTCAGTACTGTGACACTGAACTTGCGGTGTGAAGAGATATCACTGAAGATAGAAGGGCTGGGTCTCAGTAAGACTGCATACAGAATTTTAAACATTCTTTGCTTTTAAGAAGTCAAACTATAACGCCACCCATCTGCCTAATGCCACCCATCTACATCCATCCACCGCATCCACATGTATGTGTGTTGCTGTCAGCGTGTCACAATGTGTGTTGTGATTATGCTTCATCTCTTTTCATCTCCCACATCCCTCAGCAGCACATGGACACTCATGAGTTTGTATCCACAAGTAGGTCAGTAGGCCAACTTACAAATACAAAAGGAATGAAAGGGACTTGATTAGCCAACTTCACAACATTTTTAACCCCACAAACAGCAGACGTTCGTGGCACATTCCCTGACATCTGCATTTCGGTGTTTTAATGTTCACCGTGGAATGTTTCTTGGCCATTCTTAATGTCCTATTGTAGTCCTTGCAGGACATGTGTACAGTAGTCCTCTACTCTATATATCTTGACGGTTCAATCACCCCCGCGGTGGCCATCTTGGTCATTTGTTGCTCCGCTGCCAAACACTTAGCGAGCGAATTTAACTGTTTGTACTTGAGTGCAAAGTATTTTTTATTTGAATATAGCAAGCAAACAAACATATAAAGAAATATATGTTACAAGCAGAAAGGTAATTTTTTAAATTAAGATTTCTTCTCCTTAGTACATGTAAGGTTTGTTTTTCCATCTTGGTTGTGAATCCAAAAAACTACCTCGAAGTTAGCCATTATGCTCCCACCTTGACCATAATTGTACTGGTTGTTCTTCCTTAAGACCCTGGGGTGCAATAGTTCTCAATAGGAAAGACACGGAGTCAAACATACCAAAAGTAAGCACACTTTATTGAGGAGTGATTACACCATTATTTGCAAATAAATTCATAAAAAATCAGACAATGTGATTTTCCGAATTTTTTAAATAAATTTTGTCTCTCATAGTTGAGGTCTACCTATTATGTCAATTACAGGCCTCTCTCCTTTTTTTAAAGTGGGAGAACGTGCACAATTGATGACTGACTAAATACTTTTTTCCCCACTGTATACAGAAGAGAATTAGGGAACTGATTCAGACATGGTTGAGATAACTAAAGAGGGGCAGATTTACAAATGAACAAGCGTTACACCTGAAATTACAACACTGAGCATATGGAAGAAGGAAACAAATGTACGACTGACAGGGAGGAAGGAGCCAGGTGTAACACTTACATATTCCATTTTATGTTTTCATTTAATTTGAAATATACATAACTGATGTTGATTTTTGGTTCGTTTACATTATGAACTCACACTAGATGTTTAAAATAGTTCACCACACTACTCCAAACAGTTTGCATAAATTTGTTCCCCCTCATAGTCATTGTCCTCTGTCCTATTCTCTACATCAGCATGTATATTAATGTAGTCATCATCGGAGTCCTGTGAATTCTCTCTCTGCTGGAAAATATCAGCATTTTCATAATCATCATCATCATCAACCTTATCCAGCCCTCGAGGAAAGTCATAGGTGTTTCTGGCACCTACAGAGTGTCACATACATAAAGAAATCAAATTTCTCAGGAACAAGATTTGATGTTGTGTAGAAGAGTATCAATGCTTATAAAACAGTTTAGTCATTTAAATATTTCAAAAATTCCACGTCTTAAGTATTAAAAAAATGAAAAACGAACCCAGCTGAAAGTCCTCACACTTTCTGTGCTCCAGTTTCTCATCAATCTGGTTTTGTTCTTTGCGTCTCTTTATGAAGCAAATGCTAACTGGCGCTAATATGATCAGCAGTATGATCAGCAGAGCAGCTGTCACTCCAAAACCAATGAAGAGAGCCAGTGATGCTGTGAGAGAAAAGACCATTAACATATCAACTACACCACATACAACATAAACAAACAAAACTTTTATAGCTCACTTTACCTTTGACAGTAATGACCAAGACTTCTGTGTTGTTGGATGTAAAAGTGAGTCCAGACACATCTACTTCATAAAAACAGCTGTAATTTCCCTGACTGTCAAAATCCACCTCAGGAAAGATGAAGGTGGATGAGTGGTTATCAGCTGACTGAGTTCTGCTGATGTTGGATCCACTGAACTCCAGGTGGAATGAGCCTCCTGGATACTGAGGTTCAGTGGAGCAGATGATGGAGAAGCTGTGACTCCTGGTCACCTCTGACCTCTGAGGACCCAGTTGGAACCTTCCATCAGGAGAACTGAAGGAGATATTGGGCCTTTGCAGATTCACTGGAAAACAGAAGAATTTAAAAGGCTGCAAACTAATATCACAGATCTGACTATGAAAACTGCAAACACCCACAACAGAGAAACCAACAGAAGTTGACTGGAGATCTGAAATCCCACATGGAAACTCTTGTCTAGTACTAGCAGAAAGTAAGAGGAGTTTTATGATAATTTGTTATGTGAGATATTTTCATTAGACACAAATGCAAAGGTCAAATGTCCAGAACTGAGCAATAATCACTCTGCTCCATCTGTGTTCAATGTCATGTTATGCAGGTCAAGTGCCACTCAAGAAACAGGAAGTGGCTGGTACTGCATGACTTGGAGCAAGTGCATCACCGTCACCATGGTTGCCAATGTACTTTACTGGCAGACTTAGCTAGTGAGTAGGATTTGTCCTTTACTACACAGTGAAAATTAGCTAAACATAAAAATACTTGGTCTGGTTAAGTCCATATATGTTTTTCCTGTGGGTGTGGTTACGTGTGCGTGTGTTCATTCATCGCACCTGTCTCGTTACCGTGATGTGCTACATTTGGGTCTCGTTTATTTTTCGGTATTTAATGTGTGTCTATGTTGTGATGTTTGCTCATCTTTGAGGCAATGTCTGTTGCATTTGTCTCTCGCTAATGTTACTAAGCACTACCACGCTAAATAATAAACGTCATTTGTTTAAAGCAATGCCTCGGTTTCAGCATGTCCTACAACCTTCCTGGAAAGGTAAAAGTGGAAATACATGATTTTAAATGATTTGGACTAAAGCAACTTAGATCTTCATTAAAAAATTCAAAGTATTTGAATTCAGTATTTGTACAAGAACTGCAGAATGGCACCATGAGACATCTATGCTGAGAAGAATCCCCTAAGTCTCTAACATCTCAGAAATACTAGTTTCACTCTAAACATCAGTATTTTCAAAATTGCCACACACATTGCTACAGTTAAGTTTTGTAATGCAGTAGTGCACATATTTACCAATACTCTTCACACAGTTTAATGATACTACAAAGTAAAAACGCATTACACCCTGCACATACCCACAGTAATACCAATGGAGCTGCTCGTGGGTGAGGTGATGTCATTTCCCTGGTATAAGTAATCACAGCTGTACTGGCCCTGATGGGAGGGGTGCACAGTCAAAGTAAATACTGCAGTAGATTCAGCTGTTTGGGTAGTTAAATGCATCCCATCTCTGTACAGTCGGAAGTCTGCAGAGATGCAGGTTGGATTGGGTGTGGTACATCTGAACTGAATGACCTCTCCAGGTGAAACAACAGAGTGTGATGGGATTTGGATGAATGTGGGACTTCTCAAGACATCTGTTAAAGAAATAAGTTCAGTTGTTTTGTAAATGCATTTGTTCATTAACTTTTCTGCTACAAATAACATCCACTTACCTGAACACACAACTCCAGCATCTTCAGTATGTCCACAGTTTTCGACCCCATATCCTCCATGTGAACAATGATCTAAATAGATCTCAGTTCCTTTACACTGAACATCATCCAGCCATGTTGGTTCTCGTCCCTGACCAAAGTGGGCACTGGTAGGGGCCCTGAGAGTTTGGCCACATCCCAGCTGTCTGCACACAACCTCTGCATCCTTCATGTCCCAGTCATCATCACACACTGTTCCCCACTGTCCATTATAGTAGATCTCCACTCTACCACAGCAGTGTGTCGTACTGTTCACCAGTCTGATCTCTTTGGTCTCTGATTCTTCATATTAAAACAAATAATGTTTGTTATAATTATAGACTGCTTCATTATTAACAAGCTGCAATTTCAAAACACATTGTCATCAAAGCAAAACATTATTATTTCATAAGTCTTTATAGTTGTACTTAAGAAGATATATTAATCAAACATCTACTTGAAATCTAATCTTAGATGAGAAGTGATCACTGAATGATTTGTTTGTTCATCCTTGCAGGTATTAGGAAATGTTTCCCCCACTTAAACACATTGTGAATAAACACACTGAAGAGAAATAATATACTGTACAAACATCTAAGTATCTCTGCAGTGAAACAAGTCATACTTGTCTGTGTTGTATGACTAAATTATATAGGTCAAATTAGCTAATGCATAATAATGTTATGACCTAACCAGAAACAGGTAGCTTCCATGTGAATGTATTTGTTCATATGAGTTTTGGTGCTCACACATGAGCCTGAATGAAGACAACTGTCAAAGGTGAGCCTGAACCTAAATCATTCACACTACTGAACTGTGTTTTATATTGGTGTGCTAGAGCTGGGCGATTAATCGATATTATCTATTCATTCGAATTTACAGTTAAGGACGATGTGTTTTTAAGAAAATCGATTTTCTGAGTTTTAATTTTCACCACCGACGCTGCACTGTGGGCTCCCGTAGTTCAGTGAGTTTAGCACCTCCCACCCATCCACCCTCAACACACACACACACACACACACATGACTGCGGAGCTTGTGCCCAAGAAAAGAGCAACTAGCTCCGTGATCTGGAGTTGTAGTAAAATGTGTAATTTGTCTCCATTTTAGTGTGTAAAATGGAGACAAATTAATTATATCGCGATCCATTCTTAGTGTTGACTTGTAACTCCCGCATGGCCCAACACAAAAGTAGCCCAAAAAACCCAGAATTTTTACCCGCGGCTGGGTTTTCAAACAAGCCCAATTTGGCGTGAAAACGCGAACCTGGCAACTATGGTAGTATAAAGTATAAACTGTGGTACACTGTAAAAAATGTTTGTTGAATTTACGGTAATAAACTATAAAATAGCAACAGTAAAAGATCATAAAGTAGAAAACAGTATATCACTGTAACAGATGCAATAGTTTACTTTAAAAAAATAAACAGTATATAAAATTAATTTTTACAGTCATAATATGTAGAAAGCACACATTTTTAATGTTAATTTCAATATTTTAGGTAAAATATATTAGAAAATTCCGTAATGTAGTAAACAAGGAATTACCCTAAAAAAAAAAAAAATATTCAGTCTAAATTACAGATTTTGCTGATGAGTAGCCTACATTTCAATTTACAGGGAAAACCATTCATCAATCAGCAAAATCGCACCTTGATTTCTACAGAAAGAAAATGCTAAAAATATGGCCAGTGCTGAAAGGTAAAGCATGTTGAAATATAGGACAATGTACTGCCATTTTAGAAATTGTCTTTGTAAATATGGGTCAAATATTTATACATATAAGGAATACTGTGTTTTCTGGAACATAAGGTGCACTTAAAAGTTTTCGATATTCAAGTCTTGTGCTATCATTGCTGCCTTCACTCGAATGGTGACTGTAGAGACGCTTCTCCCGCTGTTCTTTACTCAATTACATTTTACGTAATGTTCTCTGGTTAGTTTATCGCTGCCAGCGTACACATTACATATCTGTGTCAGGGACAGATTTTTGAATTCAGTGCACATACAAGGCGCATTGCTGATTTTTGAGAAAATTTAAGGCTTTTCTGCTTAAAGTCTGTAAAATTGTGCAGCGTCGGTCCACTGGGGGCGGCGCTACTTCCCATGAGCCCCCGTGGCTCCGTTATTGATACGCGTTATGTGTAAGTGTTATGACATGCTGTTGTTGATTATGTATTTGATTATATTTTTTGTTAGTTTAAGTCTCCCTGTATTAGTTTATGTAGTTGTACATTGTCTGAGTCTACCTACCGTGTTTGTTTAATGTTACAGTGCTAATGACCTGCCCTCATGTTTCACATATTGTGTTAAATACGCGTGATTACGGCTTCATGCGTGATTACGTTGCTAAGGCAAAATAAAAGTGATTTGTTGCAACCAATGTGGCAACCAATGATCTATCTATATTGTAGATCATTGGTGGCAACAACTGGGAGGCCCTAGTGATGGCGGCCTACCAGTAATTTACTGTGAAGTTGGACTTTACAATCAAATACTGTAAAATAATAATGGTTGTAATGTATTCATCATAGAGATAAACAGTAAAAAACAGTTGTTTTTAAAATTATTCACCATAAATAGGTTTATTTTTAAAAGTTGTTAATTTTACAGTGTATTATTGTAAGCTGTAAAGTCATTTTCCGTAAAAAGAACAGTTCTAAATGATGAAATTTACAGTTGTCAAAAAAGATACCGTAGTGTTTTTTACATTGTCACCTTTTTTTTACGGTAAAGTTCTGGCAACCACAGCTGCCAGTCTTTTACCGTAAATTTAACAGATTTTTTTTTACAGTGTAGTATAAAGAAACACCCCTCAAAAACAGGGGAAGGAACATTTACCTGACGGATTTTAATGGTACATTATGTTTCAGGTTTGAAAAGTGCTGGAATTTAGGCTAAAGTGAAGGCAGCCCTGTTCTTAATCGGAATGTAGACAGCGTGACTGTCAGTACACAACATGCAACAATTGTTAAATTATATTTGTTTTACATTTTATTAAAAAAGGCACCAAATTATTTATATCTATTTATTTTTTGAGGGTGTGTTTTATTTATTTATTTATTTAAAGTTTGAAGTTGCATTGTGTCAGTGCTTAAACTATGTTGGAGAAAGCCTTCTAAAAGTTACTGAATGTTTGTCACGGTGAGGCGGCCCCCTACCGGTCGCCTCCGTCCACAGCGGCTGTGTTGTTGTTGTTTTGTGACGTTGTGTACGCCCCTCAGGTGGGCGGAGCCCGTGATCCGCTCCCACCTGATGGTCGTTTGTCTGTCTATATATGTCTTGTCTTTGTACCAGTTGACCGCTGGTCATTATATCCTTAATTTGGATCTATTGCACGGGTTTTAGGTTTGCACACTTTATATTAAAGCATCCTTTTTCCCTGAGACTTGGCGTGATCGCTTCCTTTTTGTTGCTCACACCTGCCCGTCACAGAATGACCAGCCACCCTTCGGAAGCCGCCGAGTCTCTTTTTCTTTCTCCTTCGTTCGTGGTCATGTCTCGTGGTAAGTGTTTGTCTGCGTGGTGTTTTGTGAAGAGTTCCGCCGTGCTTTTGTGTTGTGTTTGTGGCACGGCGTGGACCAGGGCTGTCTGCCCTGGGAAAACTCTTCGTGTCTGTTTGTTAGTTTGTCTGAAGAGCTCCGCCGTGTGTGTTTGTGGCACGGCGAAGACCAGGGCGTCTTCCCTGGAAAGGCTCTTCATGTTTTGTGTTTGTTAAAACGTGTGTTCATGTCAACGGATGTGTGGATCAGTGTGCGTGCTCGTTATGTTCTATGTTGAATGTTTTGTGTGTGACGCGGTCGCCGCTCGTCACCATCGCCTTGCTCCCCGTGTGTCTTGTGTTAAATGTGGGGAGCGACTGCGACTCTGAGCGGCGCGCGTCACTGTGTTTATGTAGAGCACGCATGTGTAGGTCCCGTCTGTCTGTCTGTGCACCGTTTTTGTTTGCTTGTCTAGTCTTTGTGTGTGTGTTGTGTCCTAGCGTGTTGTCTACTGTTAAGTGTAATTCCACGCTTGCTCCTCCCCTTAAATGTGTGTTTGGGAGGGGGGCGGTTGTGGTCCCGTGCCACTGGGTATGGCAAGGAGGGCGTCTGAGGCGCGTTTGTGTTCTGTGTTGGGGTGTGTGTGTGTGTGCTGTTTCTGTGCAGGTGCTTCCCCCTGGCGGTGTCGTGGTGTTCCTGGACCTTGTGGGGGTCTCCACCTGGCAGGAGCCCCCTTGTGTTGTGGGGTGACCGGAGCCCGGTCATGAAGAGCCCCTCCCTAGAGGGCTGGGGCCCCCGGATGTTTGGGGACCATGGGGCTCCGGTCTGAAAAGCTCCTGCTGAGGGAGGAGATCCTCCCTCCTGCCCGGGGTGACCAGGAGGCCCTTGGGGCTGCTCCCTAGCCCACGTCGGGGGTGCTCTGGGCCTCGGTCTCTGGCGCTCCTGGGTTGGGTGGAGGAGTCCACCTTGTGATGAGGGACCCCGGGAGGGGTTGGCTCCCCCAGGAGGCTGGGGTGACCCCTAGCAGAAGGCAGGGGTCAGCTCTGGGAGGAGGTAGGTCCAGGAGGTGAGGAAGTCACGCCTCGGGGAGGTAACCTGCACACACACATACGCTAAGGACGACACAGGAGCCATAGCTCCTCGTCCTCACACCTGTGGGGCTCACCGGCCAAGGGCCGGTTAGGGCGCGAGGGCCCTATGACTGACCGGGGCGTGGTTATGTGTTGTTAACGGCCCAGTCGGTCCAGGGTCCCGCCCAGGGAGGTGAGCTGACTAACGTTATGTGTTTTGTGTTTCAGCTCGTGGACTGCAGGAGGTGTGTCCCTGCCTGTCCTTGCCTTCCTGCCCCTTCGTGTTGTTGTGCAGCCGCTGTGTGCCACACACCCAGTGGAGGGGAGTGCGGCTTGGTGGGGGGGTCTGTCACGGTGAGGCGGCCCCCTACCGGTCGCCTCCGTCCACAGCGGCTGTGTTGTTGTTGTTTTGTGACGTCGTGTACGCCCCTCAGGTGGGCGGAGCCCGTGATCCGTTCCCACCTGATGGTCGTTTGTCTGTCTATATATGTCTTGTCTTTGTACCAGTTGACCGCTGGTCATTATATCCTTAATTTGGATCTATTGCACGGGTTTTAGGTTTGCACACTTTATATTAAACCATCCTTTTTCCCTGAGACTTGGCGTGATCGCTTCCTTTTTGTTGCTCACACCTGCCCGTCACAATGTTCTCACTTGTTTAGAATTGTTTTGCTTGTTTCTGGTTGCACTTTAACTCCAAAGGGGAAATTTAAGTGAAAAATAAATTAAAACTTTTTTTAACCATTCCTTTATCATCTGTAGTTTTTTAGTAGAGGAAAATAAATCTATTAAAATCAAAAATCGGATAAAAAAAAAAATTTATCGAAGATTTTTTTGGAGGGCCATATCGCCCAGCTCTATGGTGTGCTATTATTTTTGGTCTTGATACAATGTATAATTTTTATATTATATAAGTGTAAAGTTTGGAATTTGTTTGTGGAAATGCATTGTTGGAATGTTTAGATATTTACCAACCACCTAGAAAGAACACAGCAACCACTAGCAACACAACATCAGCAACAATCTGGGATAACATAGCAATTAGTTAGCAAAGACCTAGTAACTGGCAACTGCTTAATAAAAGCACAGCAAATTAGCAACCACCTAGAATATCGCAGCAACTACTAGCAATGGCATAACAACCATATACATCAAGCTCTTTCCAAGCACTGTGTATTTTTTCAGGAAATGCAGACCTAGTTTCTCTGATGTAGTTCAGTGTTGACAAATAAAGATGGCAGTATTGCAGTGTCTTTCAGATTTCAGTATCATTGGACATTGTAATTTTCTTTCTAATCTATGAAGGTTTCTCCATACCTGAACACGTAACACCAGCATCTTCACCATGACTACAGTCGTGTTGCCCAAATCCTCTATGAGGGCACTGTGTGAGGGAGCTTTCACCTCCAGAACAAATAACATTATCCAGAAATATCGGACCACTTCCCTGACCAAAGTGGGCCGTGTTAGGGGCACTAAGGGCTTGGCCACATCCCAGCTGTCTGCACACCACCTCTGCATCCTTCATGTCCCAGTCATCATCACACACTGTCCCCCACTGCCCATTATGGTAGATCTCTACTCTACCAGAGCAGGCATTACTGCCCCCGATGAGTCTTAAGGTAAGGCCATCTATCAGGAAAGAATAAAAATTCAGTTTTAATAAATGGTCACATATGTGCAGAACTAAGCCAAACATTGTTTTCTGTGTGTTATAATGTAAAACATTCTGCAAAGGATGTCTGAAGAGTCAAGATGCATGATGGTTTATTGGAAGAATCTACAGCCTACAAGCCAAAGTTTATGACTGAACCAGACACTTACCAGCAAACAAGGAAACATTAAAGACACTGGAAACTGGAAAAAAAGAGAATTGTTATTAAGCTGATGATTCATTTCCAAGCAACAATCTAGCTACAAAACAAACCACTTCATATGTGTGCCTGTGTCTGTTCCTGTATGTGCGTCTGTGCATCATTGGCTATTTGTAACTTTTTATGTTAAGTACAGTATATTTGCATTCTTTGAATATGAAATTACTGTATCCTGAGGAGATATATAAATATTTTATTTGGGGATATGTTTTACACATATCTCTTGGTTTTTTTTGTCTAATTATCTGAAATACAAGAGTGTGCTAGACTGCTACATGTTTTAGGGAAGAATACTTTTGTTTAATTAGGAAAATGGCTTTGAATGTTGGCAAAGTATGGCTTTGGCAAAAAATCTTATCCCATGGGTAAAACTGTTATTATCCCCTTTAGCCTCAGCTTTTACTCAGAATATTTCCCTGCCTACTGATCTACAAATCATAGTGTCAAGCTACGGAGGCCCCCTTCCGGCTGCCCCCATCAGCAGTGGCAGTATTTCATGTTGGCCTGTCACAGAATAACCAGCCAACTTTCGGCTGTGTTACTTTAAGTAACACTGAGGTGACTTGAGAGTGTGACCACAATAGTGCTGTTCTCTCGTTTGTCATGTATCGCATGATTATGCTTAGCCCAGGGGCCAAAATAGCTCCTGTCAAAGATGGAGATCTATCCCGTCATGCTGGCGGAAACCAGGTCATAGACCCTAGCAATTCCTGGAGTGGGTGGAGCAGTCCACTCGGTGTGGAGCCTCCCTGTAATGGGAGGTCTCCCAAGGGGACTGGAGAGACTAAATGCTAGGGGCAGTGTCAAGCTAATGTCTGTGTTGTGTTTTTAGCTCAGGGACTGCAGGAGGTGTCTCCTGCACCTTCGTTGTGTGTTTTGTGTACTGCCGCTGCTGGCCGCACGACTGAGGAGACATGTAGCTTGGTGGAGGGGGTCTGTTACGGTACAGAGGCCCCCTGTCAGTCACCCCCATCAGCAGCAGTAGTATTTCATGTTGTCCTCTTGTTGTGACATTGTTGGTGGCCCATTAGAGAACCCAACACCTGAGGGTCGTTAGTCTGTCTATATATGTCTTGTCTTTGTACCACTTGACTGCTGGTTATTGTATCCTTCATTTGGATTATGTCATGGGTTTTGCATTGGTGCACTTTATTCATTAGATCCTCCATTTTCCCTGAGAGTGCTGTGATTGCTTCCTTATTTTTTTACACTCCCTTGCCCATCGGACATGGCTGTCCCCCAAGTACACTATTTGTACTGGACACATCAAGGCTCATTCCATTGTGCTTGTCAGTGACCCCCAAATTCAGGGCATAACCAGTAAAATACCATCCTGATGACCTGGTGTAACCCTCCTGAAATTAGGGTTACTAATCTCTGGAATCGTTGAGGTCATTGCCTTAGGATGGCGCTCTGTACATTCTTTTTAAGGGAACTCCTGTCGAAGAAGAACCCCCTTTTTTCCTGAGTGATTTTCCTGACGCGCTAGAGATAGAAACTCTCAGACTTCGATGGGAAATAACAAAGCTCTCAGGATGATGTAATAATTTTGTATAGGTAAACTAATAAGGACATTCTCCAATTAGACATCCAACTTGAGAGTTCAGTCGAAGCGATTCCATCGAGGTATCCAGCACTAGAAACTCTGGTGAGTGAACACGCGAGAGATAGGGGTCTTCTTGTAACAAAATGATTTACGACCTTACCCTCAAAATGACCCCCACCCCACCCCTTTTGTCTGCCCACTCTTTGGGGCAGACTATCAAGAAGGAAATGTTTTCTTGGAGGAATTATGTGTATCACACATCAATATTAAATAAAATGTACCGACCCTTCAAACCTCTTTTCTCTTTTCCTGAGAGAAGACTCAGCGTCTCAGACACACAGACTTAAAGTTGTACCTCTGCACTTCTCCCCGATGCATTTATCGCACAGACTGAGCCTGACATGTCCAAACGTTAATGTTGTAAATTTCGTCTTTTTCCTGCATCACTCCCCTCGCAGATTACCTACCATTTCCCTAGTTTCCCCTACACACACACACACACACACACATTAGGCAATTTAGGCAAATGCTAGGGGCGCTGTCGGTCCAGGGGCATTTTAATAAATGTGAAAACAAGCAAAGTCCACATAATCATAATTTCATTGTTTAATAATATTAGTCAAATTAATAATTATTATAAAAACATCATGACACCTATCACCCGCACGGCAAAAAAATGTTGTTTATTTATCTCTGATCTACATCTATGATTCAATGAGTTACTAGTTCGCCAACCACTGGCGATCGATCGATCGCGATATACTTAATTTGTGTGTTACGGTGGGTCGGTCCGGACGCCAACAGAGGGCGCATGCTCGCACACCTCCCTTCACACACACACACACACCCACTCACTCTCGGTCACGCCCTCGCTCTCAATCGCCCAGACTCGGGCTCCTTATATTCCTGCAGGTCGCGCCGTCCAGCGCTGCGCATACTTCCTGCACCCCTCGCCTCACTTCGTGGGAAAAGTCCGCTGCAACGCTGTTCCTGCCCGACGTCGCTACACAGCCTTTTCTTTGCTTTAGTATTCCTTTTTGCCTGTTGTTTTGTACCGCCCAGTGGCCTGAGTATTTCTGTTGATTATGGAGAATAAAACATTAGATTCTCAACCTCTGCCTCCTGCTGCCTCCAACCCCGCGTCACAGAATGCGCAGCCTGTGGCAGCTGGAGCAGAAGAGCCGTCCCCACTGGAGGTCCTAGCCATGCAAGGCAGGACCATAGGAAAACAGCAACAGGACATACAAGAGCTGAAGGGCCTAGTGCAGGCGATGTCCAGTTGCTTGCAGAGCCTTACCCAGGCGAGTGCTTCTCGCTCCTCGGTCCGGGAGGAGACCGTCCACATAGCCCCTCCAGAAGCCTACGGAGGGGACCCGGACAAGTGCGAGGGGTTTTTGGTACAGTGTGGGTTGTACTTCCAGTACCAGAGAGAGTGGCATACGCGCTGTCGCGTCTTACCAGCAAGGCACTGGAGTGGGGGTCGGCGCTGGTGAAGAGCGAGTCGCCCCTGCTATCCTCTTACAGCGGATTCATCGCGGAGCTGAAAGAGGTGTTCAATCACCCAAGACAAGGGAGGGCGTGTGCACAGAGCCTCCTGCGTATGCGTCAGGGCACGCGACCAGTGGCGGAGCATGCCTTGGACTTTAGAACCCTAACAGCAGGCTCCGGATGGAACGACACGGCGTTGGTGGACGTTTTTTTTAGCCAGCCTAAAGCCGGAGTTGCGGGCCGAGTTGGCCTGCCGCCAGGAGGGACTCTCCTTCAACCAGGTGGTTCGTATGGCCGTGACTTATGACCGCTTATTGCTGGAGAGAGGAAACCGCCCATCAGTCGGTCCTATGCCTAGCGCCCCCGCTGCACCTGCGCCTAGAGAGGGCCCGGAGCCGATGCAGCTGGGAGAAACAACCGCAGCCAGGGAGACCGCTCGCCCGGGCGGTGGCAGAGCTCGGGTGAGTAACTCCTTGACTGGAAATTTGCTTACCATCTCTGCAACCACTTCTTATATGGGGTGTTCTGTGGGGGTTTTTGCCCTTGTCGATTCAGGAGCGTCGTGCAACATAATGGAGCGGGGTCTGGCGGAACGGCTTCGGGTGCCCCTGAGGGAATTGGAGAAACCGAGGCACGTGCAGGCGCTGGACGGCCGGCCAGTGGGCGAGGGCGTAATACGACATCGCACTTCTAACATCCGCCTCACGGTACAGGGCCACACTGAACACATTTCGTTTTATGTACTGTCCAACCTGCATTACACGATCACTCTAGGGCTTCCATGGTTGCGTCTCCACAATCCCCTTATAAAGTGGTCGTCAGGCCGTGTTTTGCGTTGGTCCACCCCTCACAGTCGAGCGTCCCGTCGAGCTCCAGCACGTCTCATGACAACGAGTGTAGAGAGCCCCAATATAGCCTCCTCCTCATCGTAGGTACGTCCCGCCAGCTCAGCGTACGCCTCTCATCAGCTGGGCACACACCTCTCTTGGCACAGGTCACCCCGGATCCACCCGGACCTCCCAGGTGCTGGGAGCGCGCTACTGGTGGCCCGGGATGCACAGAGACGTCTTGCAGCATGTAGCCTCCTGCCCGGAGTGCGCCCGGAGCAAGGTGCCACGCACGCCACCGGCTGGTAAGCTGCTACCCCTGCCTGTGCCTACTCAGCCCTGGACTCACATTGCTGTTGACTTCGTTACAGACCTGCCTGAATCGGAGGGAATGACGACCATACTTACCATCATCGATCGTTTCTCCAAGATGGTGCGGTTTGGCGCAGGCAAGCACCGGTAAGACCCCGTTTGAATGTGTGCTGGGGCGACAGCCTCCGCTGTACCCCTGGAACGCCGCCTCCTCAGACCAGCCAGCGGTGGAGGAGTGGTGTAAGCGGAGCGAACGTGTGTGGGCGGACACACATCGCAGGCTGCGTGCGGCGGTGAGGCGGTTTAAGGCGAAGGCGGATCGCCGGAGGAGCGAGGATCCCGCCTACATGGTAGGAGATAAGGTCTGGGTGGCTACCCGCGACGGCCGGCTGTGTCCCCAGGGCAAACTGGCAGACCGTTACGCGGGCCCTTACATGATTCAGAAGTGCATTAATCCTGTGTCTTTCCAGCTGAGCTTGCCAGGCGACCGCAGGGTGTCGCGGACCTTCCACGTCTCTGATCTGAAGCCCTTCCGGGAGGGTCCTCTGAGCGCTGAAGCAGGTTCCGGTCCGCCACCTCCTCTGCAGCTGGTGGATGGTCCTGCGTACCTGGTGCGGCGGCTGCTAGATTCCAGGCGCAGGGGTACGGGTCTGCAGTATTTGGTGGACTGGGAGGGCTACGGCCCTGAAGACCGGTCATGGGTTCCGGCCTCCCGGGTGTTGAACCCCTCCTTAGTCGCCTCCTTCCATCGGGAGCATCCTCACCGTCCGGCTCCTCGCCGTCCGGGCCGTCCGCGGAAGGTTCGGCTGAAGGGGTCCTTGGGGGGGGGGCTCTGTTACGGTGGGTCGGTCCGGACGCCAACAGAGGGCGCATGCTCGCACACCTCCCTTCACACACACACCCATTCACTCTCGGTCACACCCTCGCTCTCAATCGCCCGAGTACTGACACCTGTCATTAATCAGACTCGGGCTCCTTATATTCCTACAGGTCGCGCCGTCCAGCGCTGCGCATACTTCCTGCACCCCTCGCCTTTGTACCGCCCAGTGGCCTGAGTATTTCTGTTGATTATGGAGAATAAAACATTAGATGCTCAACCTCTGCCTCCTGCTGCCTCCAACCCCGCGTCACATTGTGTCCATTTTACACCACCCCCCCAACCCAACCCCCCCCCCCCCCTAACAATTATACACTCCCCCAAAAGATCAAATCTCTGTATGATCTTAGTAAACACCGCCACTCCATAACCAGTGAGCTCCAACAGCTGACCCCACCCACAGCTCTTTTTAATGGATACGCAAAATGTCTTAAATGCCCCATATTTCAAAGTACATATTTGACATGTTGCGTCACGTCACGTGGTTAATATACTGCCACAATTTTACAATACTGTAATCATACTGCCCAATCCTAGTGCTATTATTAGCTTAGCTCAGCAAGTTTTCATTGCAGATGCACTTTTGAAATAATAACAATGTTGCAGTAGGCAAATTGCCCTGATTTACACTGGTGGTAGTTGTTGTTTTTAATTAATTAATATTAATATTTAAAAACTGTTCTCTGCACTACTTTATGTAAAATAGTTTTAAAATATTTTTTGTGCAACACCTTTATATTTATTGCTTGTTATACAGTAATATTTAAGTCATTTGCTTTTTATTTGTTTCTTTAACTGTCTGTGTTAGATGGGGTTCTGTTAAAGCAGGGGTGGGCAATTAATTTTTACAAGGGGCCACATGAGAAACCTGAATTGTGTCAGAGGGCCACACAAACGAAAATGACATCATCGCGGTGGCTCCGCCCACCTCGCGCGAACGGTGGAGGCGTTTATACTTGCCGCATCACATTCTATGCAGTGTTGTCTGAAACGATATGTGTTAGTGTAAAGAAACACCCCTCAAAAACAGGGGAAATAACATTTACCTGACCAATTTTAATGTTGCTTTTTGTTTCAGATTTGAAAAGTGCTGGAATTTAGGCTAAATACTTGAAAATGCTTGAAATTGTAACTACTTCGTTTCACAACAAATATCTGTCTGACTGAACAGTTTTTTTGTATTATGTTAACAAATAAGAGCCTCTTGTAATTCCAGGACAAAACATGAGAGAAAGCGAAGACATTAAGACGTTTTGAAAATAAACCACCATTAAATAATGTGATTAAAAGCGAATTATTTCGAGTATATGTATAAATATTTAACTTAATTAAGTTTAACGTGCTGGGAAACATTGAAATGGACCTTGAAAGTGACGTACAAGTGCTTTAATTCCACCTTGTAAAGATGTATAAACCCTGCAAACATGACTTTGCTCTAGTGATGTGTCGGTCGCGAACGAACCGGTTCAAAGAGCCGGCTCTTTTAAGTGAACGACGAGAGCTGGTTCCCCTCTAAGACCGAGGCGGTTCCCCTCTAAGACCCCCCCGGTCAACAAAGTACGTTTGCCGGATATGGCCCGCGGGCCGTAGTTTGCCCAGGTCTGTGTTAAAGGGTACAAATATAGCCATACCTACCACCATGAGAGCAGAAATGGTCAAAATAGTGCATGAAGGGCATTTGGGTATTGAGAAGATGGAAAAGAGAGAGGTGAGGCATGAAGAGAGGCAAACTGAATTGTACAACAGAACAGCATGGACTCTGAGACCACTTGCACATGAGGACATAGTGCGAGTGAGATGTGATGGAGAATGGGGACCACTGGCTAAAGTGGTCAAAGAAACAACTCCTAGATCATACAAAGTCATCACAGAGCATGGCAAAACAATGAGGAGATTTGCTGAAAGTGCCTCAGACAAAAATGAGAGTCATGGTCAGTGACACAAGTGACATGCCAATTCCAAGCCAGACAGAAAAAACAGAAATGGGAGACAAACCGAACTGAGACAGACCAAAATGGACAGATTGAGGTGACACAGCGTAGAAGCTCACAAAGACTCAATAGATTGATTGAGGAAATGTAATGATGTGCTTTGAGATGAATGTATAAAAGTAAAAAAAATTTCACATATGTATTGATATGTGAAGTTACATGTTTTACCACAAGTGGGCAGTATGACGCCTGCCCATGACTTGGTAATATAAGCAGTTGTATACGAAGTCATGACAGTTACCAGTAAATGTTCTGACTGTATGGAGAGGAAACAGTGCCAAATTGAAATGTAATCCCTACTAGGCAAAAATGGAAATGCAATCCACAAAATGCATTGCTTTTCCATACAAACATGCAGAATACGTGCTAAAATGAAATGCAAAAGCACTATTAAATTACATTTCAATGCACTTTATCTCTTTATTGAAAAACAAAACACAAGAATTTGCATTCAAAACCAAAATGCTGAATTTGTTCCAGAATTGAATATAATACAGCTCGAAATGTAATCACGGCACTGAGGTATACCGTACGGTATTTCAGACATAAATGTCTCCTTTAAATGTAATGATCACGAGATTTATTTAAACACTGATGTGATGAAAACATGCCACAATGAAAAGTAAAAGCTCCACTGTGTGTGGATTTGTATTTAAAGAAAGAAACGCTGAATTTGTGCCAGAAGCCACCTTGAAATGCAATCGATTGAACGTCATTGTATTCCACTGTGTGTCTCTGCGAAGCTATATTCGTGCCAGAATGAAATCTAATCACTGTCCAATAGGAACGCTCGCCTGAATTTGGGGCGGGGCTTAGACTCCAGTCAGAAGCAATCGCTCGTAGTTGGACTTGAAAGCAGCAGAAATGTCTTTTCACGACAGAACAAAAGAGGAAATAAACAGTCTAATTGGACAAATTGAGGCTGGTGCAGTTACAGACGATTATGTGCTTAACTTAATTAGGCTGAAGGTGCTGGACAATATTGAAAATGGACCTTGAAAGTGCCATACATGTGCTTGAATTTCACCTTGTAAAGGTGGAGGACCCTGCAAACAGCGCTGAAGAGCAGAACGCGACCTCGACACGCCACAGCGGAGCCCCCACGATTGCTACCCGTATTTTCCAGATTATAAACCGCTACTTATTCCCTCACGCTTTGAACCATGCAACTTATAATGAGGTGTGGCTTTTCTGTAGATGTTTCTTCACCCGTCAGGGGTGGAACAGAAAGTTAATCAGGTGGTAGGACAAAGTTGTAAATCAAAGAAGAAAGTGCTCATTTTCATTTAACTCATGCAAGCAGCAGGCACAACGGAGAATTTTCAAAAGAATGTGTTGTGCCGAATTCCGACTCCCCTCGTTTGCACATGCATAAAAACGCTACAGATTCCAGAGTTACAGTGATTTTAACTTAGTTCATGGAGCACTCTAGTTTTGTCCTAACTAGATATTTAGGCGTAATACTGCAAAGTCGTGGTCAGAGGTGAACTTCGTATAGCCAGTGTGTATTTTATTTAAAATAATTAACACCCTTGAGCCAGTGTGGCTTTGGACATAGATAATTCCGTGCCGTTTGCTGTGATGGATAGGGTAAGTGTACCCATGAAGCCCATGCACCCTTTAAGCCCACTTTCAACTTTGATGTAAATTTACAAACAAAGGAAAACATATATTTTGGCATCCATTACCTCATCCAATCAAATGGTTTGTTACTTCCATAACATTTTTTATTGCATAGAAATCACATTTTCCATTGTTGAGTTAGCCTAGCCCAAGTGTATACAGTCTCAGGACCCCTGACAAGAAGACACTCAAAAACTTTGGTGTTTTGAGACCTGCCAGGAATAATCAATTTTCACCTATTTTCAGCTACATCTTTGGTAAGTACATTAATATTATGTAAAATAAGAGCTAAATGTACCAATTTTGATATGTATATAATTAGAATTTTGCCTAATTATACTATTTCCCTTCAAATAGAAATATGAGTTTCATGAGCTAGCAAACATAGCTAATCTCATGCTAACCCCCCTAGCCCTGTTAATGCTATACTTCCAAAAGAATTAAGGTTGTCAGCTACAAATAGTAAGCATTTTGTTATACATTTAACACTGATATTTAGATAAATGCATCATAAATTGTTCTGTGAAGTAGATTAATTTAATAAATTAGCTTTTTTTACAGGTGGGCTTAAATGGTACATCCCATCAAAATGCATGCAAACTGCAGCAAGCACATGTTAATATTCAATGACAAAAACTTTATTTCAGAATGTGGGCACAGTAGTAACTGCTTTAATGTTTGATGCAAACTATATTTAAGCTTCATGCATGGGTTTGTAAGCATATCTTACATTTTGAAAGGATTGTTATTGTTATTGTTATTTTCAGCATTCTTCTCTGCGGAACCATTTAAGCCCACCTCATGTATTTCAATAGGGAATTTCCTCTAGTACAAGTTAAATAAATTTTTCTGTTCAAAAATAACAGTTCACTGTACAACTTTAAATTACTGATCTACTAGATAGATAGACAGATAGATAGATAGATAGATAGATAGATAGATAGATAGATAGATAGATAGATAGATAGATAGAAATCTTACAAATTTAGATGTCTTATTTGTTTTCAGCAAGGAAATGTCGACAAAGAGAAAGAACTACAGCACTTGTCCAAAAATGGTAGAGGCATGTCGCCTTTACCATCACGGAACAATAAAGAACTTGTCTGTGCTATCAAAACAATGTGGCGTGGACAGAAAATCTTTGAGGGAAAGAGTGAAGGCCAAGGTCAAAGTTGAGGCTCATCAGGGATGGGAGACCTTCCTTCCATTTACAATGTTGATGAGACAGGGTTTGTGACTGATGCATCTTCAGGATACGTCCTAGCTCGAAGAGGTTCACAGAATGTGTACCAGAGCACAGGAGGAAGTGGTAAGAAGCAGGTAACCGTCTGCATAACTGGGAATGCTGCTGGCCTCATCCTGCCACCAATGATTGTGTACAAAGGGAAACATCTGTACAGTTCTTGGTGTGAAGGCGGACATGATCGTGCACGCTTCGCAGTTACCGACCATGGCTGGATGGAAAAGATTCAATCGACGATTCAATTTGACGAGATGTCAAACTTGCGTTTAAATGAGCATGAACCACCACTCCCGTTATCTGTACCCTGTCATCATCATGGGTATCGTTGTAAAGCTCTCTCTCTCTCTCTCTCTCTCTCTCTCCTACACAAGTACATCTGATCCAAATATGATTATTTCCTTTCTAACAGCGACAGATCGTGAAAGAATAAAGGGTGATTTAAACGCAAGTTTGACATCTCGTTGGCCGGTGTCGATTTCTGAGAACGTGATTCTTACAGATGCGTCACGTGGTCACCTGCGCTTACACTTCCTGGTTTAGCATTTCAGTATCTTTATAATCTAAAAACGCCGAAAGTATTACTTTTAACAGCTTCTCAGAAAAGACAACAATTGTCACTTGCGAGAAGAAGCAAAGTGAAACTTGCAAAAATCAATTAGATAATGAAATACTTACACGCAGTGCATCGAAGCGTAAGCTGTCTTTCAGAAATAAGTAGACTTTAGATAGCGGGTCGGACCAAATGCGCCACACAACAAAGCGCGTTTGAACTAATTAGTGGATTAATTTGTCCGAATTATGTGGGTACGGGGCTTAAAATTAATATCAGACCACGGATTTTGCAGCAGTTTGATTTTAGAGTGCAGTCTGTGTGAAAGAGATGGGTACCGCAAAACTGTATAGGCTACATATATGCGTCTTCAAGGTGTAACCAGGGAAGATGTGGTATTTGAAGTGAACATGCGAATGGTGCTCTTAGCACACGAGTTAAGGTTGGGGCATGTAGGTTTACAAAAATAATACAGGTATGTGACAGGGTTGAGATAGAGACAAGAAGCTGATCCACAGACTAATAAAGTGCCCTGTCTTTCAATAATGCGTTGTCTGTTTTACTTTTACCCTACAGATTTTTTCTTTAGTGGCAGAATGGACAAAACTTTTAAGTGAATGAATACAATGTTTTGTGACTAAATGTTTTAAACACATACTTATTTTATGTAAAAGTAAAAAATAAAATACACCAATTAAACCTGAAATGAACAGGTAGTGATATCCTGTACATTTAATTGTATTGGTAAAGGCATTGAGGCAGCAGGTATGGCCATTTCTACCTTTAGTGAAGGTGCCTCTGCTATGCTGACTGATATGGAGAGGTTGTGGCTGCAGAGCACAGTCTTACTGTCAATGTAATGAACCTGATATACTCAGAATATCAAAAGCAGAGGTTGTCACATCTGACACGTCTGCCAGCGTGAAACACAAGTGCAAACCTGAGCACAGCTAAAAAGCTGAAAAGACATCATCATAAATGTGTGAGGGACCTACATATGGAGCAGGGATGGATGACTAATGTGCAGGACAGACATACAACAACCTAAGGTAAAAGTTCTACAGGTTACAGTGTGTGCGCTGTGTTTCTGTTTTATTGAAGTTAAAATTAGTCATTACATTGTTCTGTTTTGCTGTTGTTTGTCCTTTTATCGTTGGGGATGCTCTATATCACTGCTGCTAATGATGTGATTAGATTTTGAGTAAGTAAAAAATGGTTTCCAATACAAATCCATGAAATTTCAAAATGTATGTCTTTAAAGACCCTTTTCTCAAAATGAGTTTTTTCTTATACTCTGAGCCAGAAATCCCCAGTTCACTTGCACTTACATATATGAAGCTTTTATTCATATCTATATTCAGAAGATTTTTACAGAGGGAATTCTTAATATATCAATTATAGCCTGAATTATCTAACAATTTATGCCTAAATGCCTTATTTTTTTTTACTTATGACAGTATTTTCTAATTTATAAATTAATAAAAAGAGACAATCAGAATCTCAAAATTCAAAACAAGAGTTTTGAACCTGACTTGATGCATTGTTCAGATTTCTGTTTTTGAAATATATGCAAATTAACATGTATTTAATTAGATAAAGCCTAAGTTGCATATTTAAACATAACATTTCAGAAAACTTGTAATTCTCTTAATGTCAATAATCATTGTTTCATAGTGATTGCTAGATAAAATGTTTACCCTATTCACCTGTAGTGTCTTGCCTTAAACTAAGAGAATGTTTGGCTGCAATCATCTCGGTTACATATTGTTTGGTGAAAGGTGTGGTTGGAGGGTTTGGTTAATTTTGACTAGACATACAAAACTCAATAGAAAAACAAGGAACGTGAGCTCATGTTCATGGTCAGGTTTCCTAAGTAGAGTCACAGTAGCACGTGTGATTGATGATGGGCTACATATTAAGGGACCAAAAGATAAAGATTTAACAGCACAAAATAGCGGCTATCCAGATCTCGATGTCCTTCACTGGTCAACTGTAAACAGCTCACTTTTAGAGGTTGTAATGAGGGCAGAATCTACTAACAAGGGCAATTACAGAGAATATCCATGTACGATGATGTCTTAACCACTCCAATCAATCAATCAAAGTTTACTTGTATAGCGCTTTTCACAACACATGTTGTCACAAAGCGCTTTACAGGATTTAAAAGGTTAACAATACTACGGGTCCAGAACCCTAATGAGCAAGCCAAAGGCGACAGTGGCGAGGAAAAACTCCCTATGATGGTGGGGAATAGGAAGAAACCTCGGGAGAACCAAGACTCAAAAGGGAACCCATCCTCCATTGGGTGGCCCGTTAACACACAAATTACACAAAATACAGACAAATACACAAGTCACACACAAATCACACAATCAGACTAAGTAAAGGTAAAAATGAAAGTTCTGGGTTATGATATTGTCACTGTAAATGTCTGTTGAACGCTAGCCTGGTTATATTATTAATATGTGTATTGAACGAGAGATCTGGGTCTATTGTGACGCCCAAGTTCTTTACCTCTGCGCTGGGGGTTATAGTAAAAGAATGTAGATTCAATGCTACATTATGTATCTTGTCTCTCGCAGCCCTAGACCCAACTATTATCAATTCTGTTTTATCGGGATTTAGTGCTAGAAAGTTACATGCCATCCAATGTTTTATCTCTTCTACACAATTCTCAATCTTACTGTTTGCGCCTAAATCATCGGGTTTTGCCGATAAATATAGCTGAGTGTCGTCTGCGTAGGAATGGAAACTGATCTCATGCTTATGCATAATCTCGCCTAAGGGTAACATGTACAGTGTGAATAGAAGTGGTCCTAGGACTGTCCCTTGTGGGACACCATATTTAACCTGCACAGATTTAGAGGTTTTATTATTAACGCTTACACATTGGAAGCGGTCAGTTAAATATGATCTAAACCAGGAGAGTGCGACTCCTTTAATACCTACCGTGTTTTCTAGTCTATCCAGCAAAATGTTGTGGTCTACAGTATCAAAAGCTGCACTAAGATCCAACAGTATAAGGAACGAGACGAGCCCATTATCGGCCGATATTAGTAGATTATTCACTACCCTGAGTAAAGCTGTTTCAGTGCTGTGGTTTGGTCTAAATCCTGATTGGAACTTTTCATGGATACTATTTGATTGGAGATAGTGATTTAACTGATTGGAAACTGCTTTTTCTAAAATTTTAGAGATAAATGGGAGATTAGAAATGGGTCTATAGTTGGCTAGAATCTGTGGTCATCCTCTGTTTTCTGGCATGTCCAATTACATTCAGAGTTATTTACAACTGTAGGCTCTGCTATTACAGCCTCTGGCCTTAATGAAATCAAAGATGAAGTTCCATCTGCTTACATTTTTGAATGGCGAGTAGATGAGACAACTGACATTTTCATGTCATGCACAACAGTCTGTGATAATTTGTTGTGTAATTACCGCGGGGCCAAACTTACAAATGATTTGAGGTTGTTTTATATTTCAGAACGACAAAATGCCCAATCTGTCTTTGGTGTTTTAAAATAGCAGATGCAGCACTTTGTGATGTAAAAAATGTGATTTACAGTGTGACTGCTGTCATGGTTTTAAGATAAAGTTAAAGAAATTGCCACAGAAGCAATGTTTGTGAACTGCTATGCACATAGATTAAACTTGGTGTTAAACTGTTGGAGCGGGGAGGGGGAGCGGGAGGGGGGGGTTTGGGGCAGGGTCAACTAGAGGTCAAAGTCGTAAATCTTTTTTTTTTTAGTTTTTGAATATGCCCCCCTATAATCTCTCTCTTTAATGTCTTGAACTATTTTGTATGCAACAAAAGGCAAACGTGCATATAATTGCTTTTTTATTTTCTATCGTAGGTGTTCCAGTTTTCCCTCTGTACATCCATTTGTACTTTGATGGATTTGGACTCTACAGGAGGAAATACCACTCAACCAATGGGATGTATTTTTCTCTTGGGAATCTGCCACGGTGGGAGGGTGCAAAAAGGGAACATATAGGCATTATAGGCCTTGGAGAACCAGGTACATCTTAAGTAGACTTGAACTATTTTGTATTTTACTGGGGTACATGAAATGGAAATACAATGTAACTATGGTTTCAAAATATAGGTACATCATTTGAACTGTGTATGGGTGCCATTGCTCCATATGTAAAAAAGCTTCAGGAGGGGTACTTAGCCAACTGCCCCTATTATGGAGGGAAGGTGTTTGTTTGTGGAGGGATTGGTGAGATCAATGCAGATATGCCCCAGGCAAACCACTGTGCAAACTGTTTATCTTCTACAGCAAATAAGAGGTACACTGTTGCAGCAGCACTTTCTTGAATTGGTTGTCTTGACATTACAATAAATACAAATATGTTTCTTAGGTGCAGATTTTGCACAGTCGACAAGGCTGAACTCTCAGAAAAAAAAAAAAAAAAAAACAAGACAGTGTGTTATCTATGGAAATTGTTTGCTCTGTGCTTGACTTTGAAACCCCTTAATGCCTTTGCCATGTACTGTACGTTGTATGCATGTTATGTCATTTCTGTGTTATTGCTGTCCAGATCTGGAAAGCTGAGGTTGCAAACCGTGCAAACATTCACTGTGGTTTCCATACTGGAGAGCAGATAAATGTCTTGGGCCATCCCATGATAGGTGACTGTAACAGATTTGAGCGGTACCACCACAGAGTGAAGGACATAGGTCATTACTGGTCCTGTCTGAAAGACCATGTTCTGTCAGGTCATGTCATAGATTTCCATAAAAATTTAAATGTAACTCATGCATCCAAGCAAATGTTCAAAGCCATACACAAAGTAATTATTGTAATGATTTTTTCAAAGTCTGCTCCATGAGAATCTAAATTGTACTGTACATGCAGAATTGCAGAATGAATGTAAATACAACTCTACAAAAATAATATTTCTTTAATATTAACTATTCATGGATAATACTTTAATATGTGTGATCCTTTGTAGATAATTTAATTAATATAACTGCTATTTCCTTTTTGAAACCATGCAGATTTGAAAAGCAGATTAGAAAGAAGATAAAATATTATGTAATCTAAAATAAGAACATGGACAAATGAATGGTCCTACTGTTGAAATGAACATGAAATGCTTATTTAAATATTAGAGTATTTTTGAATCAAGTTAGAATTGAAATTACATGAATGACATGGAATTACTTAAAAGTTCATGAAAATATTCTGTACTCAAGTTATTGCCCACAAGAATGGTGTGAGTATGGAGAGGAACATGGTCAAAAGGATTGGGATCTTAGATGCCCTCTACCAATTGCTGATGCCTGGAGATGTTGCAGATGCCACATCAATCCATGGCTTGCCAGGCTATGCCCCCATATATGGAGAATCTGGATCTGTTACACTGATGTCAGCCAGTGACCTTCGACAAAGACAAGGTTTTGGTAGATAGACATTTCCCTCATTAACTGGGTCAGATATTCTGTGAGCTTGAGTCCGGTCACAAATACTGCAGCACTACACTGTAAAAAATTTCCATGTAAAATTACAGTAATTTACTGGCAGCAGTTTCACCAGTATTATACCCTATTTTTACAGTACAGATACTGTAATTACAATTACAGCATAATACTGTAAACACAAGTGGTTACACAATATTACTGTTTTTTTTAAACCTACAGCAATTTACTGTTAATTTCTGTTACAGCTAACAGAACTCTGTATACAAAAACAACAGCTCAAAGGGCAGCGGTAGCTCAGTGGTTAAGATGTTGGTGTTGCAATCCAAAGGTCCTGAGTTCGAATCCCCCCCTCCTCCTAGCTGCCACTGCTGGGCCCCTGAGCAAGACCCTTAACCATCAATGGCTGGGTTTATATTTATGGCATTTGGCAGACGCCCTTATCCAGAGCAACTTACATTTTAATCTCATTTTTATACAAGTGAGCAATTGCGGGTTAAGGGCCTTGCTCAGGGGCACCTCAGTCATGACCTAAGGTCTGGGAATCGAACCCACGACCCTCCGGTCACAAGACCAGTTCCCTAACCACCAGGCCATGACTGCCCTTATATAAAATTCTAGCCTAAGTATTTTTCTAATATTTTTTGTTAGCTTTGTACGGTTAGCTAAAAACTTAGGTTAGGTTTTCAGGTCCACGATGTAACTTGCACCACAATGCAGTGTTACAACTGCTAAAACACTCAAGCAAGTAGAAACATTTTTTCTTTATAAACATGTTTATATAAATACTGCAAAATTAGAGAAACCTAAATCATGGATTTCAGTACAATTATTTAAGTTTAAATTATTTAATACCTGATAAACAGGTCTCTCTTGTAAATGAGACGCCAAGTCTCAATGGGACAACCTGTATAAATAAAGGTCTAATAATAATAATAAAATAAACTAAGCCTGGGTCAGTGTCTGATCAACAACTGTTGTAAACGTCCGTTTTACTGCCAAGTTGGAATATAACCAGATACTGCAGAAAGAGAGGATTTATTTCTGACAGGATCCTCACAATAGAGATTTCTATATTAAGGCTTTCACACCGAGAAAAACAGGCACGTCAGAATTTGAAAATGAATGCATGTAAATTAATGGCATCGTTCACATCCAGTGAAAGCAAGGACCTTAATCGTGAAATTCTAATGGTAACACCGACTTTAAACTTGAAACTCAATTTTTTTTGCAACCGCTCTCTCAATGCAAACAATCCATACAAGGTTTTGTTCCCTTGTTCACTTCTGATGCTGCTGTAGTAGCAATGGTAGGTGTTAAATTTCCTGGAGACCGGTTTATGTAGAGTGTACGCATCCTGCACCGCTAACCAGGTTTTGACTTTGTTAGCATTAGCCTTTTCACCGGTTTTCTCTGCAATGCTCCTTTGCAGACCCAGTACCGTCGAGGGATATAGGGTTTCTTACAGCAGATGTCCTTAAGGCTCCTGCAAGTCCTCCTTCTCTCACAGGTCCTGAATTTGCTTTTTAATCTCTCTCAGAGCGGATTTGATGTTACTTTCGTGTTTTAGCTCCAACATAATCACCTCGGCAATAGCCGAGATCTTGTTGTGAGACGTTGGTTTTGAGATACCGCAAATTCATCGCTACGGTCACCATTTGCGGGAACCACGGCTTGAGCACTTTCTTAATCAACTTGGGTAGGTTGAGACAGAAATAGCTCTCTTCAGGGTCGCTCAGGAATTGGTGTTGACGTTGACTTGGGTGATCGATAGAGCATCTGTTGCAGTTTTCCTTAATATCCTTATCAATAAATCCATCCAGCAGGCTTCTGATCATGGCTCGAATTATCTTTAGCACCTTCATGCTGATAACACCATCTAGTCATTTTTTCGAATGAGCACGTTTCGGGAGGTATGTTCTCTTTATCTTCAGGACCTGAAAGAGCTTGACGTAGGAGACGTCACAAGATCCTCTTCTAGGGTCGTCATGATGATGAGTCTTGCTCGGCTATCGTTAGCTCATTTATATCGGAAGATGAGGAGTAGGAGGAGTCTTCTTTGTAGGATTCCTCAACGGTTTGCTGCAGAGACCCGCCGCTTTCTCCTTTGCTCACCTCAAACATGCTGTAGCCTATATTAATCTTAATAGATTCTATACCACAGGTGTCAAACTCAAGGCCCACGGGCCAAATGTAGCCCGCCGCGTCGTTTTATGTGGCCAACGAGAGCTTAAAAAGCCTAATTGTCCACAAAAAAAGAAAAAGTGAGCAAAAACTACATTACCCGCGAACTGACGGCATCTCGACACTGCAGTGTTTCCATATCGATGCGATTTTCCCAATAAGTGTAATTGAGAAATATAAATAATGATCTCAAAATGTCCAGGAAGAGAAACATCGATGCAGATAGAAGGTGTTTCAAGGAAGATGGGGAAGTGATGTTTGCGCTTCAAGGAGAAAAACGGGTATGAAGCAGTGGCGGTTGTCAAAGAGTACAATATATGTCGGCATTTTGCGACCAAACACGGAGCTAAGTATGCCAAAATTAGCCATCAAGAAAAACAACAAATTGTCAAAGAATTAAAAAGCAAACTGCGATCGCAACAGAATGTGTTCACCACAAACGAAACTGCAGTAAAAGCTGCTTTGTTGTAGCTGAATAAATCGCCGCGATTAAGTCTTTTTCAGAGGGAGCATTTTTGAAGCACAAACACTATTTTCAGTTATTTGATATTTCAAGTTTTGAACAAAGTAAATGTGATATATTTGATCAATTTTTCTTTATTCACTTGGATAGTTTGATCGTTGATTGATGGAGTAATGTGGGTTTCATAAGAAGAAAATGTGGGTTTCTTCTTAATTTAAAGGATTTATGTTATAATAACAGCAACAAGCAAATTTTTTTTTACATTTACGCAAATATATCTGTAATATTTGTAACTTGAATAAGTAATAAATTCAGAGGTATTTAGCATTAAGGAGTAGGTACATTTATAAGTTACATATGGCCCTCCGTGGGTAATGATTATGCTGATGTGGCCCGCGGTGAAAACGAGTTTGACACCCCTGTTCTATATCTATGTTATCTACCATAATCTTGAACAGATTAACGACCATGGTGAAATACTTTTGCATGTGGTACCAGTTGAGACGCCCGAACTTCACCTCAGCATCTTTCCTAACACCCGCACCAGGAGCCGAGTGTTTATGTGAGTGAGTCACAGACAAACGGAAGTCTACTTCTCCCTCAGCGACCATATGTGCTCGGATGTTGAAAACGCAATATGGGCCCCTGTGTCCTTTCCATTCATACTCCTTAAAAGTCAGAAACGACAGTTCTCCTCTCTCCACATTGTACTCAAAACCCATGCGCCATCTTCTGAACTCCTTCCAGTCGTACAGATCGTATTTAAATTTCACGTCAGCATTACAAACGTCGAGGTAAATCGCTTTCGGGATCGTGAAGAAGGAAATCGTGCATTTGTCTCCATCCAAAACGTACCCCCCGTTACTTTTGTCCTTCAGAGGCCAGTATCATTGAGTGTCGCCCCACACAACCGCGTTGATTCTTCTTTTCCCGGCGATATGGTTTTTTAGGAGCATTCGGATACGCGCATACCACCAACCGCATGTTGATAAAAGAATTCCTTCAAGAAAATGTTTCCTTCTCGATAGTCTGCTCCAAAGAGCCCTCTTGTCTTTAAATGCTCGAGCGCTAGACCCCCATCTCAGCACGGAAAAAATGAAAAAGCTTGAAAGCTTGCCCACGATTGGTTGGTTGAGTGATTCTTCATTGGGGGGGGTCATTTTGAGGGTAAAGTCGTAAATCATTTTGTTACAAGAAGACCCCTATCTCTCTCTAACACGTTCATGTTGGCTAGTCGCTAATAGAACCACGCTAGCGAATTTAGGAAAAAAATTTAGTGTTGTTTAAATAAATCCTCTTTAAAACCAATCGGAGTAATAATATAATTATTGTCATGATGAAACAAACTTTAGTATTCTGTTATCATAATCATTAACCTGTTCACTATCATAGACTAAAATATTAAATATTAACCTGCCATTTTGATGCTTACCTTATCGTTGAGGTAACAGTGAAGAACCGTAAATGAAATGTTATGAGGTGCGTTGTACTAAGTGTTACAGTTCAGTAATGTAGCTTATGTCAGTAGATATATAGACTAAATGGCTTATCTACATCTTAGATTAAGTTAAAAGCTACCCTGTATATTATTTTTATGTTTGTTCAGTACATTGATATAATGTGGCAATAAGTTGTCATGACATGTTACTGAAAGGGCTGTATGGATACAAATAAGTACTTTACTTGGTAATTTGAAGTATTTCATCCTAATGGTGTATTATTTTGTGAAGCACATTGATAAAGCAAGCTTCCCAGGAAGTTTGAGTGAATAGTATGATGATCTATCATTTCAGTATGAAATGAGTGCATTCAGGTAATGTTACACCCAGCCCCGTCGACAGGGGGGGACAACCGGGTCTGTTGTCCCGGGCCCCAGGGCCAGGGGGGCCCATCAAAGAGCCCAGCTATTTATTTTTTATTTAAAGTCTATAATTTTAAATAATCTTGAAATCTTTCATTAATATAAAATTTTGTACTCAAAATAAGCTCAATGGCTAAAATATATGTTTTTTTTACCTATCTGCATATTTTCCATTAAGTGCATATACCCCCGCCTCCCACTGAAAAATGGTTTGATCCAGCATCGACCGTAACCAGCTGGTACCCGCCCAACAGCGGGAAATACAGTGGAGGATAGTTAAAGTAAACAGAAATCTGGAGGCAGAAAAGAAAGAAAAAACATTTACCTGACGAATTTTAATGTATTTTAATGCATTGTGTTCCAGGTTTGAAAAGTGCTGGAATTTAGGCTAAAGTACTACTTCGTTTCACAACAAATGTAATTCCAGGACGAAACATGAGAGAATGTGAAGACGTTAATATTGGGCGTTTTGAAAAATAAACAACCATTAAATAATGTAAATAAAAAGCGAAATATTTCGAGTATATGTATAAATATTTAACTTAATTAAGTTTAGCGTTCAGGGAAATATTGAAATGGACCTTTAAAGTGACGTACAAGTGCTTTAATTCCACCTTGTAAAGGTGTATGAACCCTGCAAACGTGACTTTGTTCATTGCGCTGAGGCGCGGCGCGCGCGAAGTTACAAAATTCGAGAGGTGCACGACCTCGCGAATCGACAGCGCGCGAGACCCTCGTGCACGTTCGGTGCCATTGCGATTACGTAATTTTCGCAGCGCGGACCCTCGCGCCGCTCGCGACACGTCAAGTATAAACCAGTCAGCTGTCAGAAACAGCTTTGATCTGTGGCTATATTATATACTATATGACCTAACACAAGGATTGTCTGCTACAGAGAAAATTCAAATGACGTAAGCAGGGGGGGGGGGGGGGGGGGCACATGAAACTTTATTGTCCCGGGCCTCAGCAAGACTGTCAACGGGCCTGGTTACACCTGTGAGAAGGCGTTATTGAGATTTCATGTAAGATATAGAATTGAAACAGACACTGATTATTATGCACTTTGTGTAGATTGGTTTTTGTATGCATCTTGAAGCTGATGCATCTGAATGCTGAGATGGTGAGCCAACCCCAGATCCTGGATGCGGTGCAGCCGACCGTATGATCCAGACCGAATCTGATTCGCTCATCGAGAAGTCATCAGACCCAAGTCCTACCCATCTGGCAGATAGGTAGTGAGATAGTTAGGGATACAGTTGTGTAAAGGACGGACCGGAACAAAACTGGAATCTGCACACAACCACTGTCTGTGGACTAAACATCTTATACCCTGGACTTCTACTCATACGTGCGCATATTAGAAGGACTGATTTTTCTTTGTAGGAATCTGATAACCCCATGAAATTTACTCTTGTTTAATTATTTTTGTTTTACAGTATTTTACATTGTGGTTTGCATGATCAGTTGTGGGGCAATAAACTGTTTATTTGTTCAGCTTGCTCTCATTTTGGCTTACCTCTCCTTCAAACCTATACTGTAAAAAAATATTTTTTGACTTTGTAAATATAATTAAGCTTATTTAAGCACTACCTAAAAGAATAATCTAGTACAGTCTAGTTACTAGGGTTGCAGCAGTAACCGGTTTCACGGTATACCACGGTATTAAAATGCACGGTTATCATACCGTGTGCGTTTGCTTATTACCGGTAAAAGGCAAGCCAGCGGAGAAACTGACCCGCGCATGCGCAACTCTGCTCCGGTTCAGCTACTCAGCACACACAGCGGTGAGAATGGCAGAAAGTGCATCAGACTCAACAAATTTTTTAACAAAAAAAAGGCTAAACTAAAATCAGCAGCGAAAATGAAAACATTTTCATTTGTAAATGAAATGAAATGAAAAAGAAAACATTGCTTTCACTTCTAGAGAAGAAATGTATGTGTTTGACGTCTGTAACTTAGGTGCAACCCCAAGTAGTGAAAGTTAAGTGGATTACAACTAGGGATGTCCCGATCCAGCTTTTTGAACTTCCGATCCGATACCGATATTTATTTGCACTTCCGATCCGATACCGATATCGGCCAATACCGGCCTATCCGAGCATGTATTAAAGTTTAAAGTTATTTAGCCAACTTACTTTGTTGTCAAACTCATGTTGAAAAGCGTTTTACTCTTGATAGCAAGTAGCCAGCTGAATTAGGTGTGTTTGAATAATACACAATGGTTGGTAAGGAGAAACTGACCTGTTTATTTAGCAATTAATAAACTCAAAATAGACAAAATATTAAATAACAAACAGAAATAGCATCAGTAAACCAAGGATTAAAAAGCCACAAGTGCAAATAATATTGTAAATTATATAAAAAAAAACCCACAACCTGAGTGGAAAATAGTCTATTATTAACATTAACATTAACATCCATCAGTGCTCTTGAACAAGTGTAAACTTAAAAAAAAATCCGTGCACATATCGTAAACTAATTAAAAGCAAAATGCCTTCTACTCCACACTTTGCTGCTCCATCCCCATCTATACACTCCCTTCAATTCAAACGTTTCTGCCAGTGTTAGTTGTGTAGGACCTTTCTTTTTGTCTTCGGTTTTCATTAGAAACTCGTCATGTTGTTTATGGTGGTATTTCGCTAAATGCTTGATTAGATTGGTGGTATTAAAAGTTCTTACAGCTTTACCACAACGCTTGACTTTACTGTGGCATATGTTGCACTCTACCTCTTCGTCTTTGTCATCCTTTAAGGTAAAATAATCCCACACAACTGACCGATAACTTCAAATTTACACGGCGGTCCGAGATGCCGCGGAGCTAAATTGGGGCAGAAACTACGCTCGTGTGCTGAAGGTGTGCTGGAAAATGCGGACCGGATTTTACTCTCACTAGCAAAAACTGGAATGGATTATCTAAATGGGTGCGCTGGAAAACCGGGATCGGACTTAAAAAAACTGGATCGGGAGTCTGGATCGGCATTTTCTCGTGTCTGCCGATCCGATACCGATACGCATTTTTTGCTAATATCGGCGGCCGATCCGATCCAAATATCGGATCGGGACAACCCTAATTACAACCCCAAGACGTGGGGCCTCTTTCACCTTTGTGATCGCTAATTTGTCAAAACATGTTGTAGGATTTAGGGAACTAAGATGGGCTCATCTAATTCTGAAAGTGTTAGACAAACAACTTTTGGAGTACATGCAAAAACAGTTTTTGAGCAATAGGCAGACAAGTTATCAGACTTAGGGAGATTCCATTACTGAGTAGCAAAGGTGGGGGCTTATACCCAGACCACACTATATAGGACAGGAGGAAAAGTGTCTGAGTTAGAGAGACCTGCGCACAATGCTATAGGGTAGAGTAGATAGGGTTTTGCATACTCTCTCTCCAGAGATCTCTGTATTTTACTTGCTTATAATAAAAGGTTAAAGACAAGACTGGTAATGTTTTCTCTTGCATCAACGAACAAGCTGCACTAAGGTGAAAGTGGAACCAAGCGCAACATTTTTGGTGACTCCCGACGTGATGCGAGACGTTTTGGAATTCTTCGTCTAAAGGCTGTTAGTTCATCCGTGCCGGCACAAAAACTAGGAGTAAGCAGAAAACCTGTTTTTTACAACAAATTTCTGCATGAACTAATGGTACTTGGGCGATACCAAATTAAATCCAGTCTTTGGTAAAATAAATAAATAAAAATAAAATAAATAAATAAATTTTTACTAAGGAAAAAGGGTTTCAGTCCCTAAGGAATAGGGTTTTAGTCCCTAAAAGGAAAAGGGTTTCAGTCCCAAAAAGGAAAATATAGGGTTAGAGTCCCTATGGAAAAAGGGTTAGAGTCCCTACCGGCATAATAAGTGGTTTTGTTTCCGTGGTGTGGCGAGCCGAACCGTTCGTCTGACGGGGCGAACGGATACGCAAGGGTTAAAGTCTCCGCGCGCTAGGTTTTGGTAGACCTTTGGACCGGAGGAATCCATAAATACCCAAATTGGACAAGCAAAAAGCTGGACAAGGAACCTGAATTGATTGAGGGTGGTAAACCTTACGGTGTCAACAGAACCCTCAGTCTAGTACAGGGGTGGGCAATTAATTTTTACAAGGGGCCACATGAGAAACCTGAATTGTGTCAGAGGGCCACACAAACAATAATGACATCATCACAGTGGCTCCGCCCACCTCACGCAAACTTCCGCGAACGGAGGAGGCACTTATACTTGCCGCGTCACATTCTGTGCAGTGTTCTCCAAAACGATGTGTGTTGGTATAAAGAAACACCCCTCAAAAACAGGGGAAGGAACATTTACCTGACCAATTTTAATGTTGCTTTTTGTTTCAGATTTGAAAAGTGCTGGAATTGAGGCTAAATACTCGAAAATGTTTGAAATTGTAACTACTTCGTTTCACAACAAATAGCCATCTGAATGAACAGTTTTCTTGTAATTCTAGGACGAAACATGAGAGAACGTGAAGACGTTAAGATTGGGCGTTTTGAAAATAAACAACAATTAAATAATGTGATAAAAAAGCGAATTATTTCGGATCATTTCGAATATATGTATAAATATTTAACTTAATTAAGTTTAACGTGCTGGGAAATATTGAAATGGACCTTGAAAGTGACGTATATAATAATAATAATAGATTTTTATTTATAAGCGCCTTTCAAGACACACAAGGACACTTTACAAGGGAATAAGCAACAAGAGTTTATAGAAAACTAAAAATGATTAGAATAAATCACCAACAATTTAAAATAAATTATTAAATAACTAAAAACATTAGAAAGAAGCAGCAGATGAGAAAAGAGACACACACATACACACATATACATAAACACATACACATGTATAAATGCTTTAATTTCACCTTGTAAAGTGTATGAACCCTGCAAACATGACTTTGTTCATCTCGCGGCGCGCGCGCGAAGTTACAAAATTCGAGAGGTGCATGACCTTGCGAATCAACAGCGTGTGAGACCCTCCGCCACCGCGATTACATAAATTTCGCCGCGCAGACCCTCGCGCTGCTCGCCTCGCGTCAAGTATAAACCTGGCTTAAACCTAGCTTTAAAGCACTTCTACGGCACTTTCAAGGTCCATTTCAATATTTCCCAGCTGACTCAGGTTCTCTTTAAGCTCGGTTTCTGGAACAGAAAACCTGAGCTTTCGTTAACTCTGAGTTTACTTACCCGCTTTCTGGAATTCCCCCCTGTTCAGTCAGCTATTTGTTGTGAATCGAAATACAGTTACAATTTCAAACATTTTCAAGTACTTTAGCCTAAATTCCAGCACTTTTCAAACCTGGAACACAATGCACAATAAAAATTTGTCACGTAAATTTTCCGCCGTTTGCGGAGGTTCGCGCGAGGTGCAACGTACACTCCCGAAAGCCTTAACTTGTCGCTGATCACCTACAGTGTTTCTCGCACACACACACACACACACACACACACGCAGGTACGTCCACACGGAATTAACACAAACGTAGCGCTTTCAAAATAAAAGCGTCACAGTTGTATTGCACGCACGACATAGATATTTGTTTCATTTATGATTGGCCTTCGCGACCTTTGCGGGCCGGACAGGGACGCACAACGGGACGGATGTGGCCCGCGGGCCGTTGTTTGCCCAGGTCTGGTCTAGTAAGTAAGGTTGAAGACAATTTCAGGTGAGTATCTGTTTTTTATCAACATGGTGAGGAAATGCAGAAGTCATACAAACAGTTTGATGTAGAATGGAATGTTGGTTCATGGGAATGAAATAACTTAAACGTATGGGTGACCAAGGCAGAAAGGCAGGTGACGACCGTGTGTCTTGAGGTGACATCATTGACCATAAATCATCACAGTCTCTCTGCAAATTAGAACAACTGAAAGAGCAACAAATGATCAATTGTGAAAGAGGACTAGCCTTGCGATGCAAAATATAAGTGTTGTTGGCTTGGGCTATCTGGGAACAGGCCAGGAAGATAGCGGATAGTAAGAAAGATATGCCACCCTCACAGGAGAGTGCCACCAACACTACAAAAGGAATCTACGCAGTGGTTAATGTAAAAACAGGAACCCTGCAAATAGTTAAAACCCCCAATAAAGAGTGTAAAAACAATGCAATTTGAGCCGTTCGACAAGATGAGAGAGGGGGGGAGAACTGCAACAGTTCACAGGAAGCCAGATCAGGAAGAGAGTCTGAGTACTCTGAAGAGACTGACAGAGAGGAAGTGGTGAACAACATTAGGAAAGACCAAGAAGGGAGTTAAGGGAGCAAGAAAAAGGGAAATAGACAATAAAAGTAAGTCAGGTCGCGCGGTAAGGGTTAACTGCAAATTAAAAGGGACTTGGGTGGAGTCAGATGTTGAGAGTGCACACGCGGGGGAAAGTGATGAGAGTGGAGATAACATGTCAGAGGGAGAAGCAGTGGGGAGTGATGGTTTGAAGTCAGGAAGTGTCTCCCTAGTAGAGGAACTTATAGAAGCCAGAGAAGAATGACGTAATGTCACAAAACAGCTTCTCTCGCCCCAGCATTTAGCCCCAGAGTGTTGTGAGTTGGATGAGTCTGTAGGCTCGTACTAGGGCACTAGATCTAGGAAAAGTGAGTCAAAATTACAGGGAGTTTTAAACATGCCATTTGTGCACAGGCCCACTGGCCTTGGTGAATATCAGCCTCTGCCATTGACTGACTTCACTGCCCTGTCTGACCAACTTCCCCCTCTCAGTGAGGGAGGAGGCATTTGGCTAGTTAAACTGGACAAGCTGACAGCAGGAAAGAGCTTGGCTCTGGGAGACTTTAGAGGAGTGGTAGTAATAATAATAATAATAAATAAAAATAATAAAAATAAATACTTGAAATTGTTTACACTGCGGGCCCTGAATACATAATCCATGAAAGTAGCTTTTTTGGATATTGATCAACATTTCCATGTTTTTTAAATTTTTGGAATGGGTCTGTATGTTGTCAGTTCAATATGGGGAACCTGACGCCAGTTAAAGTGACTGGGAAATGTTTAATAATAATAACAACAATAATAATAATGATAATAATAATAATCTGTATTTGTATAGCACCTTTCATACATACATGCAACTCAAAGTGTTTTACAGGATAAATAAAAAAAAGAAAACATTAAAAGGAAGTAAAGAGAAAAGAAAAAGAATGTTAAAAGAAATTAAAGATGGAAAACAATAAAAGAATGTAATAAAGTGACAAAAACTCCAGAGTTGGAGTTTCTTAATTAAAAGCAGATCTAAACAGGAAGGTTTTGAGATGCGTCTTGAAGCTGTGCAGAGATGAAATTTCTCTGAGTATGTTGTTGCACTACAACAGTCCTCAGAGCGGGGATCCGCCCCAGAGACCTCAATATGTCCCCTAAGTGTATTATTTTATGCAGTAGTATCCACAGTATGGGTTTAACCTAAATTTTAGAGGAAGGGGATGGGGAAAGGGCAAGGGAGGTCACAGTGATCCCGGCAACTTCGTTGTGGCATGTGGGGTGGATGTTCTCTTTGTGTTCAGGAGAGTCATTGGCGAAGGAGAGTCCCCACAAAACCGTAGGATGAAGGAGGGCCAGAGGTCAGAGGTCCAGCACCAAACCCTTCAGCAGCCCCAGGGCAGTTTGACGGGGCCCTGATGAGAATTCGGACAGCAAAACCATGGCAAACCCTACACTGTCCCTCACTGTCGGTACTCAAAGACTACAATTTCTGGCTGGAGAATATCAAAGTCTGCACAAAACTGTTCTAATGACTGTACATTGTGGCCAGCAGGCCATTAAACACAGGTTCAAACACTGCACCTGTTAACCTGTGTGGAAGAGACATTACAAATGCACTGTTCACAGACAGCAGACACCTGATGCACCTGATGTCCACAGACTGGCCTCCATGGTTGATATCTACAGGGGCCTCCTGAAGCCTCACTCATGGGCCTAGAGGGGCGTCCTCTCCCAGTTCTTGGCCTGGAAGCCGGATCACTTTGAACCCTATGTCCCGCCACCCGACCCACTTCATGTTATATTGTTATATGACATAGGAGGGGATCCAATTCATGGAGAGGAATTTGAGGAACAGCTATAGAATCAGGTATGGGAAATTAAAACTAGGGGTCTGTGAGGCCTAAGAGTGCGGCGACCCCTCTAAAGCTGAGACATGCCCAGCAGTGCTGGTATATGATGGGAGATTCAGCCACTCCACATATCTCGTTAGCTTCACACCCTGGTCACATGGGAAAGGAGTAGGGAAGCATGACAAGGAGAGCCAGTACACTGAAAAATTTGGAGTATGGTTTACTAAAAAAAAAAAAAAAAAACTTAGGAAAGTTTTTCCATGTAGAAACAGCAAGTAAATTTAACAAAGCATATATTCAAGTAATATTTACTCATAATTTTCAGTGTATTTAACTACAAAATGTTTCAGTAAATGTTACTTTGCAACACAATATATGCAATTAGATTTTACTCGGTGTACTTTAGTAGATTTTACTACAACAATGTAGCACCACATTCTCCCATGGCTTTTATTATTTACGTAATAGTAGTAATTTTTGAAGTTCTTTAGTAATGTTTAACTGATAAATATTTTTATTAACAGTATTAATTTCTGATATAAAACCAGCTTTAAAATGTTACAAAGCATTGTGCAACATTTTGTGAAGCAAGAAAAAATTGCTTCTTTTAGTGCAGCAACAGTAACAAAATCTCAGCTGCACTCCACTGAAAAACGTTTGAATTGCTGATATCACTGCGCATGCGTGGATCCTGCAAGTGACCTTTTACTTGCTGTTTTCAGTTTAGCTTCTCACAAAAAGAAAAATTACAAAAGCATTGTAAATTTTACTTTGCTATTTAGACTAAAATATACAAATGTATTTGAAGACAAACTATTACAGAGAAACACCAAGTATTGCATGTAATTTTCTGTGAGATTCTTAAGTAACCAGCCGGTACTAGATTATTCTTTTAGATAGTACTTAAATAAACTTAATTATATTTACAAAGTCAAAAATAATTTTTTATAGAGTACAGCAAGGCATCGGTAACAACTAACATTCTGAGTGTGAGCTAATTTAAATCTTGTAATACCTAGTTTATTTAAACAACTTCATTTGACTAGTATTTCCCCATTACAGAGAAAGACAATTCATTAAACTAAAACAGGCATTGGCACAGGCCGTGGACTTTGTTGTTGATTATAAGTTTAACCATTCTTCTTAGAAATTTCTAGAACACAGTCCTGAATGTGGTTTCAGGAAAAGGAGGAGAGGAAGTCAACTTCCTGTTAGATTGCACACAGCATGAAGCAGAAGTCGCACACACACAGTTACAGGATATCAAAAGGGGGGGCGAGCTGAGAGACACAGGCAAGCAGGCTATGTCACAGGAGCCCATCAGATGGTTTGCAGGGCAGACGAGGAGTGATCTCCTCTACCACAGGGCCCAGAGCTACTTAAACTACAGGAAAAATCTACCCCAGAGAAAAAATTAAATAAATTAATTAATTAATTGATGAAATAAAATAAAATGGCATTGTTGAACAAAGATGGTAAGAGAGATAAGGAAGTCTGGGAAGGACCAAACGGGGTACAGAGTCTATTGATCAAACCAGTGTGAACTGAGGCACACAGGGTAGCACGTGGGTACAAATACATGAAGGAACATTTTAGTTACTAATGGCACCCATACTGACGTAATAGCCAGAGGTGGGGACTCGAGTCACATGACTTGGACTCGAGTCAGACTCGAGTCATTAATATTAAGACTTTTGACTTTACTTGAAAAAATATTCAGAGACTTAGACTTGACTTGGACTTTTACACCAATAACTTGGGACTTGAATTGGACTTGAACCTGTTTACTTGCAAAGACTTGATTTTTTTACCCCAAATCTAAATTTTAAAACGCATATTAATATTTATAAAGTGCGCCCCATTAATTTCATTTCCGTCCTTCTGACGCAGACCAGTCCTCTGCTTTTCCACACTCTGTACGTGTGTGTGTGCATGAGCTGCAGCACAACCAATCAAATGGGGGGTTGGCGAACGTAAATTTTTACCGGGCGGGGTGTAAAATGGACACAAATTAAGTATTATATCGCGATCGATCAATCGCCAGTGGTTGGTGCCAGAGCGAACTAGTAACTCATTGAATCATAGATGTGGATCAGAGGTAAATAAACTAGATTTTTTTCTGGCGTGAGAAATCGGATGTGTGGCGTGAGAGCGTGTGAAGACGGTCAAATGCGTGTGTCTCACGCTCAATGCGTGAGAGTTGGCAACCCTGGGTTCTGTATCTGAACTCGGGGAAGAGAGCCTCTCTCTGTCACCATCATAATATCCAGTTCTATCTCAGCATGGATTGTGTATTTGAAGACATCTACGTCGAGAAAAAAATATATTGACAAAAGTGGAGCGAGTTTTCAGCTATGGGGACATCATTCATCGTGCACAAATGACATACAGACTTTTGGCCAGCAAATGCAATGCAGAATAGTTTATTGAAATGTCTAAAGTTGCAGATTCTTGTTAATTGTTCAGTTCTTATATTTGTTTGTCTTGTGTCACTCACACATGTTCTCCAAGAAACCAGATAAGAGAAGAGAGGGAAAATGCTGTTATGGTTCTTTGTATTGTACTGTGAAAATATCAGCACTTTTTATTTGAACATGGAGTTCTACTTATGACTTTTTCACAGAATATGTATTTCTGGAAAATTGTAGTTTAAAGTATGAATATTTTTGCAGCTAAGTTTAACAAATTGAACTGTGCAATAAAGAGGTGTAATAAAATTTTTTTTTTATACTTCGTGTTTTCAGTTGCACATGTTTTATCAAGATTTGAGGAGAATACAGATTTAAAAAAGAACGCATGTCTATTATTTACATTTAACATATACCTGCAACATTGGTAAAAAAAAAAAAAGAGACTCGAAAGGACTTGAAATTCCAAGTTTCAGACTTGGGACTTGACTTGACTGTTGCCTGTCTTGACTCGAGACTTGACTTGACTTGAGTGTCTTTGCTTGAGACTTGACTCGGGACTTGAGGTATAAAGACTTGGACTTACTTGAGACTTGCAAAACACTGACTTGGTCCCACCTCTGGTAATAGCAGACTGGACAGAGTAATGTGATATTTGAAATGTGCATAACAGCTGTCGTGCTTTAAGACCAGGTCTAGGCAAGTTCCCTGGACCACAGGAGCCAAGATGAGATAAGATATGATAATACTTTATTAATCACTCAGTGGGGAAATTTGCATTGTTACAGCAGCAGAGAAAAGTGTAAGCAAATACACATATGTAAGATTCAGATATACAAGAGAAATAAAGAGTATAAATATATGCAATGTATGTAGGAGAAGAAATTCAGATTGACTACATGGACATGTTAATACCAATACAAGGACTAAGGTATTTGTTAGTGGTTGTGGATAAATTCTCAGGTTGGGTAGAAGCATTTCCCACCAGGGCAGAGGACTCTAAGTCAGTCTGCAAAATGTTGATAAAATTCCTGGATACTGCACCATTGTTTACTAAATTAAGTGTGCTCAGATAATGGGATGCACTTCACTAGCTAGGAGCTAAAATTTGTGGAACAAAATTTGGGTTTGAGACACAAATATGGGTTGGTTTATCATTCTCAATCTCAGGCTAAATTGGAAATTATAAATGGTAAGGATAAAGGTAAAGGTATGTGCACAAATGTATTTGTATTGTTGGCCAGAAATTCTTCAGTGAATTTTGTTACAGGATTCATGCCGTTTGAGCTCATGACAGTGAGAAGTTTTCGGGGGTCCCCCAACGCGCTTGCGAAACCTGACAGATGTACTCGGGGTCGTACAAAGAAGGTTACAATGCACTAAAAAGCAATATGTGAAGCTTATTCTGTCCAGGTACAAGGAGAGGAGTCAGAACCAACTCATGAGCAGACTTGCCCGTCACTAAATGGGTCCTGCTCAAGGTCATCAAAAGGAAGTGGTCAGAGCCCAGGTGGACCAGTCCAGTCGAGGTCACTAAAGAGAACATCACACTCTGTCCGATTGAAGGGCAAAGGAGAAACGTGGTACCATCTCAGCCGGTGCTGAGCATCAGAACCAGCGCGTCGAGAAACTTAATCAAAAAACTTCATCAAAAAACGTTGCGACTTGTGCACCTCGATTTTTGTGCGTGCAAAGTTACAAGGTTGAATTCATGCACTTGTATGGCACTTGCAGGTCCATTTTCAGTATTTTCCAACACCTTCAGCTTAATTTACATATTTATACAAATACACATATACTCGAAATTATTCCATATAATTCACTTTTTAACTCATTAAAAGAGACGGTACCGTGTTTGGTAATAGCCTAACCTAATTATGTTCATGACGTGCTGCAGAATTCACTTAACATTAGCTGACAATCATACAGGCGATGTCATGCTGAGTTGTGTTTTTAGCAACAGTAAGCCATGCCTCTTTTCATGCTGACTAATCATGTGCCCATTTTTATAGTGTAGTGTTGTTTTTATAGGGTAAGGGCATTTATTGGGGGTAAACACAGTGCAGTAGGTTCACCCTTAGAATCCAACGGACGAATTGTACGTCCAAAATACAACTCGTTTTCTCAGCTAAATTAAGGTGAACTTGTACTGCTGCGTCAAACCTACGACGTAGCGGGTATGTTTTTTGTGTATGTAGTGTTAAGCATAGTTTTTTTAAGTTGCTACTTGTTTGGACATACAGAACACTTACAGTATTTGTGGCATTTGACATCTTTTATTTGTAAGTGATATATTAAAACAATTGATCATCAAACTTTGATGGCTTTGTTTAATTAATTCAAAACACAATACTTGTACTGTTTACTTTCAGTACTTGAGTAATACATTTTAGAATAAACTACTTGTACTGTTTACTTTCAGTACTTGAGTAATACATTTTAGAATAAACTACTTGCAATACTTAAGTACAAAAAATTCTGAATACTTCTGTACTTCTATTTAAGTAAAGTTTTAAAAGAACACTAACTTCTACTCAAGTAAATATTTTGATTTGGGTGTTTGTGAGTGAAGAGTTCTTCTCTCGTGCAATATGGATGCTGTGCTTGTGTGAGCTGGTGTTACTGTTGCTGCAATAAAAGGAGCAATTTTTCTAGCTTCTTCACAATATTTTGCAATGCTTTGATTTTACCGCATGTAGCATTTTAATGCATGATTTGTATTTGAAATTAATACTGTAATAAACAAAATATTTGGCAGTTAAGCATTACTAAAGAACTTCAAATATTACTACAATTACATAAATAATAAAAGCCATGGGACAATGTGGTGCTACATTGTTGTAGTAAATTCTACTAAAGTACACTGAGTAAAATCAAATTGTATAAACGTGTTGCAAAGTAACATTTACTGAAACATTTGTAGTTAAATACACTGAGAATTGTGACTAAATATTACTTTTTTTTATTTTTATAAATGGCCCACCTCCACCCCCCCATCTTTGGAGGACAACTTTGTTTTTATGTACAGTTCAAATGACAATTATAACAAATATAACAATATGCAAAGTGATAATTATTGGGGTTAGGTAGACCAAGAAAAGAGGGGGAGAGGGAATAAAAAGGGAAAAGACAGAAGGGCAGGGGGAAAAAAATATATAATAATAATTATATATATATATATCAAGTTTTTTCCAATTGCGCCAAATTGCTAAACTTAAACCGATTTTGTCATTTAAGGATCTCGAGACTGTTATTCATGCTTTTATCACAACACGCCTTGACTATTGTAATTCCCTGTACATGGGGGTAAATCAGTCCTCTCTGGCCCGTCTGCAACTCGTTCAAAATGCAGCTGCTAGACTCCTTACCGGAACAAAAAAACGTGACCATATTTCTCCAGTCCTGGCTTCATTACACTGGCTTCCTATCAGGTACAGGATCCATTTTAAAATCCTACTGTTTGTTTTTAAGGCTCTTCATGGTGTGGCCCCGCGGTACATTTCTGATTTGATTAGTCCATATAATGCAAACAGGTCTCTTCGGTCTTCTAACAAACTACTGCTTAAAATTCCCACCTCACATTTAAAACATAAGGGTGATAGGGCTTTCTCTGTTGCTGCCCCAACTTTGTGGAACTCTTTGCCCTTTGAAATTAGATCAGTGTCTTCAATTGAGCAGTTTAAATCGTGCCTTAAGACCTATCTTTTTTCACTTGCTCATGACTGCAAGTGATACGTCAATCAGTTCAATAATGTGGTTTATGGTCTATGGCATTCTTAGTGATTTATCTTATTTTTTTATTAGATTTTATTGTAGGTTAATTTTATGTATGTATGTGTGTGTGTATGTATATATGTATGTATATACGGTATGTACATATATGTATGTATGTGTATATGTGTGTATATGTGTGTGTATGTATGTGTATGTATATGTATATATATATGTATGTATATGGGTGTGTGTATGGATACTGTGTATACTTTTTTAATCTGTTGTACAGCACTTTTGGTTAGCCTTGGCTATTTTAAAATGTGCTTTATAAATAAATTGAATTGAATTGAATTGAATTGAATATATATAACACAACCAGCTCGAATGACCACAGCAAAGTAAAGCAGAAAGTGTACCCAAGACATTTAGCACAAATGACGTGATGTATGTGTGAGTGTGTGTTTATGTGTAACACATAGACTAAATATTACTTGAATATATGCTTTGTTAAATTTACTTGCTGTTTTTACATGGAAAAACATTCCTAAGTTTTTTTAAGTAAGCCCTATTCCACATTTTTTCAGTGTAGCAGTTGTTAGTGCTTTCTGATACTGGCCAGACCAGCGCTACACTTCCATATGTATCACAGTTCTACTTCTGTCCCTGCTGTCACGGAACAGCTCCAGACCCCTCCCTTTGGGCGTGTGTTTATGTTGTCTACGTCGGGTAATAACCATGTATGTCTTTCCGTGGGTGTGGTTGTGTGTGTGTGTGCGTGTTCGTCGGTCTCACCTGTGACTTGTCTCGTCATCACTGGGGAATTTGTAGTTCGCTTATTTAATGTGCGCTCGCGCAATGTCTCGTGCTCGTCTTTGTCGTAAGCCATTGTCAAGTCTGTGTTGAGTGTTTTGTAGCTAGACGTGCGCTACTTGTGTTGCTTGTTTCAACATTTGATAAATGTGTGTTTGTGCAACGCACTTGCCTCGTCGTGCCTGCCGTCCAACGTTACACCTGCAGCTATTTCTGCTCATTATTTGTTGTTGTATCGGGTTCTAAACTAAATCTAAGTAAACATGTGTTTTCTCTCAATTATGCTGTATTTTATACACAGTGTCATGTATAGAAAGTCCTCACATGTACTTTCTATATCTGATTTGCTTGCTAGATGTGTGATTCTATTACAGTGCTGTGACAGTGCAGCAAGTCTGAGAGATCAGGGGTGTGGCACCTCGACAGACTCTGCCCTTAGTGGATACTCTGGAAGGATGGGACTAGTGCTGGGCGGTATACCGGTTCACACCGAAAACTGGTGTTTATTTTTGTTATCATAAGAATTTTTCATGTACCAATTGTTTCTCAAGGGATGCATTTTATTGCTGTGTCACTAAGCACACATTCAACAGAGCGCAAATTTAGCATTGCTGAAAACGAGGGACGTTCTGAACCAGAAATTCTACCAAACATTGAAATAAGAGATGATGCCCCAAAATAACTTTTGCCAAAGAAAGGAGCCGTGTCTGTTGTCAAGAAGTACATAGGGTTTTAAAGGTCAGATGTGGACCAGTCACTTACTGTAAATGCTGTTGAACAAAAGTTGTCTGGGCTGGTGGTAACGAGCAATCTGCTGCACCACCCATAAAGCTCGCTTATACTTAACGCATACTCGACTGGTGTGAGGGTCCACGCAGCAAAAATGATGCAATCACGGTGGCTCCGCTGTGGCGTCGCAAGGTCGTGCACCTTCGATTTTTGTACCTTTGCGCGTTCAGCTCTAGGTGTTGCGCTAAGTTATATTTGCAGGGTTCATACACCTTTACAATGTGGAATTCAAGCACTTGTAGAGCACTTTCAAGGTCCAACTTAATCCACTTAATTAAGTTTCTGTCACATAGGGCTAAGCCCCCTCTCCTAGCTGTCACTCCGGTTTCTCTGTTCCCTCGTGTCTGTGTTGTTCCTTGCCCGTTAGACCCGCCCATTGTCTGCCACGCCCTTGTCGTCAGTGTTTCCAGCTGTGTCTATTTAAGTTCCGTGTATTTATAGTCCATGAGTCTCCCATGTCTGTATCGGTTATTTTGTTAATTCCTGTGTCTTGTTATTGCTGCTGTTTGTGGACTGGTGTTCTGTCTTCGCTACGTTCTCCGTTGTTTTACTCCTTGTTCTTGTTTCCCTGACTCGTTCGTTTTGTTCTTGTGTTAGTATGCCTGTGTACATTTCGTGTTCGGACTGCCTGCCTGATATGACCCCTGCCCGTTATTTCGACTCTGCCTTTGGAATTCTATTCAATAAATCTCGCTCTCCTCAGTGTTTGTGTCCGCCTCCATGTGATGCCTCTGCAGAATGTTGGTGATTGGTGGTCCAGCTGTTCATTTACAGGAATGAAAAGGAAAACCAGGACAAACCGGGACAGCCCGGGAAAACCGGGACAGGTGGCAACCCTACCAGGCAGTTATAATTCAGCACAATACCACTTTCAAATGACAGTAAAATGGAATGGACCAATCATATCTTCCCTCTTAGTGGGCAGGGTTAACTGTATGATCATTTCCGCCCGCTGTGGTGACACTAGCTGGCGTTAGCATACCACCGCTAGCTAGTTTCGATTCATTCCTTTGATGCCCACTTGCGCGTTGTTTACATATTCCGCTCCCGAGGAACACGGAGCTGTGGAACCTTATTTTGTTTAAGAAGTTATCTAGTACAGGTATTACTGTTTATTGAGTTTCTAAAGCTGTACTGTCATCTCAGTTTTTTTATTTTTTTATTTATTGCAGTTAATTAGGAAAGGAATCAAATGTTTTTCGGGGGGGTTTAGGAGAGGGCCCAGGCTTAATGGTCATGGTTCGCTACTGATACAAATACAGATATGGTCGAAATAATTTGCTTTTTATCACATTAAAAGAGATGGTACCATCTCCCCAGTATTTGACCACTGTTATTATTTATTTTTTAAATATTGTTATTTAATTAAAGGTAAAATATTTGGAACATTTCAATACATTACAACCATTGACAAACAGCACTAGCTACTTTATGTTTGTAACGCAAGGAGGAGATGGAGAGGGATCCTCGTGCAAAAGCACAATGCCTTTTCTTAGACAGGTCAATACAATAACAGAATCAGAGTTGGCAATCGGTATGCGAGGGTTAGCTTGGGAGTAGTCAATCCAGTCCGGGGTAATGACGAGGTAGCAGAGTCCGCAAGGTACCAGAGGACTAGGCAGGAGACAAGGTCTAGAGAACAAGCAGAGGTCAAGACACAGGAGAGCAAACAGGATAGTGGAACGCTCGGTATGCAACATAGTTGGCAATACTTCGCAACTAGGAAGTGGAACAGAGATGTATAAGTATAGCTGGGAAAGGGGGCATGGTAAGGAGTAACAGGTGTGTCCAGTTAGGCTATCAGGTGTTATTCCTGACAATGTCTAAATACCTCTTATTTGTTATTAATTGTTATTAACAAACTGGTGTGCAATTTATAATATTACGTGTAGCTGGTTCACATAAGTTGTTTAAACCTACGGTCTTGAGGTTGTCTGAAAAATGTTTTGTATAGTTATTTTTAAAATGTTTAAAAATGTTTTAGTGCTACCGTTTTAAAACTGATCATGTGGGGCCATGAAAATCTGTATTACATGGAATACGTAGTTTTCTAACAGTGGAATAGGGTACTCTTAACCACTCTACTGCAGTAATTCTTGTTGCAATCAATGCAGTTAACACATCATGAATGGGGGGGGGAGACACGACCGTCAAATACTGTGAAACTGATATAATTTCGAGCACAGCAAGGGTAGTGGAGAAGTGTGGCAGAACCGAAACTACAGTACAGGGAAGGATTGAGGGCGCTAGAGCACACAGCTCTGTTCACTACATTCCTGCAAAGGCAAAACGTGAAGCAGGGGTGAGGTACATTCAATTACATGAGTCCAGAGAACAAATCAGGGTTTGCACTAGTCAAGACCCTCTAGCTTACCCACCTCGCTACAGCGGAGGAACATGAGCCAGACAGAGCAAACAACTGGTAGATGACACACACAATCTCCGAGATCAGAAAGTCACAGGAGTCTGCCCAAGGACAACAATTATCAGCAGGCTTAGCACACGTCACACCAGGGCTTCATAAAAAGCGCCTTTACGAACAACTTGTTACAGATGCAAATGAAACAAGTTTGTAACATCTGTAAGGACTGATTAATTGGTTGAAAAATGTCATCATGAAACAGATTTCTGTAGGGCAAGAGCAAGTACCTATAATAGAACAACCAGGATAATTTTGTTTACGAGAGAGAAGATTAAGATGCAGCTTAAGATTAAGCTGATATCAGAAAGCTGCATTACTGCTTTCTTCTTGTAAATGTCTTTTCTCCAAATGAGACTAGCCCCACCCCTATTTCTGGCTTAATAATAAATGTCACAATGTGTATAAAAAATGTATTAGCAATAGAACAGTGGCAAATATTGCAACAGAACCCTGCAAGTTTGTCCACATACCATGGGAAATATGGTAAAAAACAAAACACCACATAGAAATATGTGGTTGCTGAATATAGTTTGATCTTGCAAAGTCAGAACTTCCTCTGCAAATAAATTTGTTTGAACATACTGAGGGGGCCAGTGGCAATATATTGATAGTGTCAGTTACTCAGAAAGTACTAGATCAATGGCATTGCAACCAGTACCAGAATAATTCTAGGAGTGAAATCCTTTCTTCAAGGTCAGTGTCAACAGCACTGAAATAAATAATGAAAATATGAGAATATGTAAGAATCCAAGATGAGAAGAAGAAAGAAGGGGCACTTCCTGAAAATTCCCACTCCGATGAGAATAATTCCTGATAATACATTTGTTTGAATATATTGAGGGGGATTGTGGGAATATTTTGGTAGTGTCAGTTACTCAGACACAACATTTGTGACTAATCTAATCTTTGATTTGAGTAATTTGACCACATCCTAATGATCCATGTTGTACTTAATGAAAACTGCATTCATGTTATATGGTTGAAATGACAAATATCTGACATAACAATTTAAAATAAGATCAGATCAATTACTGATACGTGATCATTTTACATTATTTCAAATGTGTATCAGTGTAAATCAAGTGCTAGTGTCTAACACAAAGATTATTAACACAAACCACACTACACAAGAGAAAGGCTGTAGACTATATACCTAAAAGGTGGCAGTTTGTAAAGTACCACATTAATCTTTTATCATTCATATTGTTCATTTACTATTTCAAAATAGTTCAAATGTTTTCACTGAAGTTAAAATAATGAAACTACATCCATTTCAGCGAATTTGTGTCTTAATAGCTAAACTACATAAACAAAGTGAATTCATTCAGTACTGTAACACTGAACTTACCAAGAATTACAGAGAGATGTGTTCTCAGCAGCCTGGTCCTTTTATTGTTGCAGAGGGGCATTTTAACTACACGAATCGCTGCTGCCATCAGCTCTGCCTCACAATACCACTGATGAGTTTCTGTAAGACTGCATGCAGAATTTCCTGTTCTTTTTTTTACTTTCATTTTTTGTGAAGCACACCAAACAGCTTAAAAGAAAATGGCAGTACTCGACTGTGAGTCCAAGACCAATAATTATATAAAAAGAAAAAGAAAAACATTTACATTAACTAAGAAACATTAATTTTTACTATACATCAAAAGGAATAAATTTTAGAGTCTATATTATATTTTGTATGTAAAGTATAATTTAGTATGTAAAGATGGATGTAAAGATTTATGTAGGGTGCTACTGTCAGGAACAGCACATGATCGCCGTGTGATGCGTTTTGTATTGTTGGCATGCCATCTACCAAGCGTTATCTCCCCCTGATTGCTCTCCTGTGTTTTGACCTGTGCTCTCGTTCCAGACCTCGTCCCCAGCCTAGCCCTCTTGTACCTCCAGCCATCTGTCTACCCGGCGTGAACTCGGACCGTCCTGACTACGACAACCGCACTCATACTCTGCACACACCCTACGGAGTTATTCACCTGTGCGAGTACTCCGTATTCATTCAAAAAATAACAACAGTACTCCGCAACTGGATCCGTGTCTTCCTGGTTGAATCGTTACATAATACTTCGCCTCATTCAATGGATCCAGCGGACGTACCTGCACTCCTGGCTCAACAAGAGAACACCATCGCCTCACTCCAGGAAGACGTCCGACGACTCACGGAGACTATGCAGGCTCAAGCCGCTCAGCTGCAGACGGCTCAACAACAGGTGGCACAACACCAGGCGATACAGCAGCAGGTATTCCAACAGCAAGCCACTCAACACCAGGCTGCTGCCGCCGTCGCTCCTCCTGGTTTTCCTCCTTGTATTCCTGTTGCAGTGCCGGAGCGGTACAACGGTTCTCCAGAGCGGTGTCAAAACTTTCTCATGCAATGTTCCATGTACTTCGACTATCACCCTGTCCAGTTCCAAATGGAGAAACAAAAGATCCACTTCGTCCTGACGCACCTTACCGGGGAAGCTGGTGCCTGGGGTACTGCCCTGTGGAATAGTAAAGACCCGGCACTCGAATCCGAAGCTCAGTTCTCCATGTTATTCAAGTCCGTGTTTGATCACCCAGCTGCAGGAAGAGACGTGGGCACCATGTTATGTGAGATACACCAAGGACAACGCAGTGCTGCAGATTACGCACGAGAGTTCCGTACCTTGGCTGCCGGTAGCGGAGGGAGCGAACCCGCCTTGACGACAGTGTTCCGTAGAGGGCTAAGGCAAGACCGTCAGGTAGAGCTCGCCTGCCGTGGTGAGGGAAAATCGCTGTCGGAGTTCATCCAAACGGCTGTCAATGTAGACAAGCTGTTGCTCACCCGCCGTCCGACATCGTGGAGAGGTCCTGCCTTCACTGCTTCGAGTCGTCCGAACCAACCGACGTCTGATACTACGCGAGAAGGTGCAGAACCCATGCAACTGGGCAGAACACCCCTGTCCCTGCACGAGAGGTCTCGGCGTCTGCGAGAGGGCTTGTGCCTGTACTGCGGTGAGAGAGGTCACTTCCGCGATCGCTGCCCTGTTCGCCCTACTCACGCTGGGGAAGATACCATGAACAAACAAGTAAGCAACCCAGTGTTTTGTTTGAGCCGTAAGAACCAGCTTAACTTGCCTAAAATATCCAGTTCTTTCTCCTGCCGTCACCCCGCGATCCGGTTGTTCTCGGGTTTCCCTGGCTGTCGTTGCACGACCCCACTATTTCCTGGAAGGCTAGAGAAATCACGAAATGGGGTTCTCACTGTCTCGAGGGTTGTATGCACTTACCTCTCCGATCCATGTCTGTAGAAAGCCCCGACTCTCCTCTCGAAACCGCCTATCCCATGCAATACCAGGAGTATGCCGACGTCTTCAGTAAGGACAATGGCAGTCATCTGCCACCACATAGACCATGGGATTGTGTGATTGAGCTGCTGCCCGGGTCTCCTCTCTCGCATCGTACAAAACCTTATCCCTTGTCCCGTCCTGAGGATGCAGCTATGGAACAGTACGTCGACGAGGCTTTCCAGAAGGGTTTCATTCGTCCGTCTACATCACCCGTAGCGGCGGGGTTCTTCTTTGTAGAGAAGAAAGGGGGAGGACTGCGTCCTTGTATAGACTATCGCGCACTCAATGCCGTCACGTCCAAGTTATCCCCTTCCGTTCATCTCCGCTTCGCAGGAGGAAGCGGAGCATGCATCTTCACGAAGTGCTTACAATCTCGTTCGCATTCGAGAGGGGGACGAGTGGAAAACTGCTTTCGTCACTGCTCGAGGTCATTATGAATATCTTGTAATGCCGTATGGATTAGCTAACAGCCCCTCAGTCTTCCAGGCGCTTATGGATGAGATATTCGGAGACATGATAGGACAGTACGTTATCGTTTACATAGATGACATTCTTATATATTCCTCATCAGCTGCCGACCACGTCCGGCACGTCTCCGCAGTACTAGCCCGCCTACGGCAGCATCACCTCTACGCAAAAGCTGAGAAATGCGAGTTTCACCGGACTTCCGTGGATTTCCTGGGATGTACTCTGTCTCCGGGGGGAATCTCCATGAATATGGATAAAGCGTCCGCAGTCACGCAGTGGCCTGTGCCTCAAACGAGGAAGGAACTCCAGCGATTCCTGGGATTTGCGAACTTTTACCGTCGCTTTATCAGGGGCTTTGGTTCCATGGCCGCTCCGCTGACGAATCTCCTACGGGGCGGGCAGCGCCTGCGCCTTGACTGGACAGCTGAGGCTGACCGGGCGTTTTCGTTGCTCAAGGGAGCGTTCTCCTCGGCACCCATCCTTCACCTCCCTGACCCCCAAGTTCCCTTCGTGGTCGAAGTCGACGCCTCTGAGATAGGAGTGGGAGCGGTTCTCTCCCAGCATCAAGGAAAACCCCCTAAATTGGTCCCTTGTGCGTTTTACTCCAAAAAATTGTAACCAGCAGAGCAAAATTATGATGTAGGCAACCGTGAACTCCTGGCAGTGAAACTCGCCTTAGAACAATGGAGACACTGGTTGGAGGGGGCTGAACATCCTTTTATTGTTTACACCGACCACAAAAATTTGGAGTACCTAAAGGAGGCCAGGCGACTTAACCCTCACCAAGCCAGATGGGCGTTGTTCTTCTCCCGGTTCCGTTTTTCTGTCTCCTATAGACCCGGCTCTAAGAACACAAAAGCCAATGCCCTCTCACGCATCCACGATAAAGACCCCGTAGAAAAAGAACCGGAGTACATATTGCCACGCACCTGTTTCCTAGCTGCCGTTCGGTGGAATCTACAAGGCGAAATGGAAGAAGCACTACGCACAGATCCCAGCCTTGGCGATTGCCCGGTAGGAAAACAGTACGTCCCCGTGTCTATGAGAGGGCGACTCTTACAACTAGCTCACGATACGGCGGGTACAGGTCACCCGGGGATTACACGTACCGTACATCTCATATCACGGCTCTATTGGTGGGCATCTCTGAAAGACGACGTTCGTGATTATATATTGGCTTGTAGCATCTGCGCGACGAGTTGCACTCCCCGAACTCTCCCTGTAGGAAAACTGCTTCCACTCACTATTCCTCGCCGACCCTGGTCACGCATTGCGATGGATTTTATCACCGATTTACCGAAGTCCGAGGGCAACACTGTTATTCTCGTTGTAGTCGATAGGTTCTCCAAGATGTGTCGCTTGATTCCTTTCCCCAAGTTACCCACTGCCATGGAAACCGCCCAGGCCGTTTTCTTTTTCATTTTCTGGGTCTTCGGGTTGCCCGAGGATATTGTTTCTGATAGGGGTGTACAATTCACGTCACAGTTGTGGAAACAGTTCTGCAAATTGCTCGAGGTCGCGGTTAGTCTCACCTCCGGCTACCATCCTCAGGCTAACAGGGAAGTGGAACGGATAAATCAAGAAATAGGGAGGTTTTTGAGGCAATATTGCGTTTCCCAGGCGGGCTGGAGTAAATACCTACCCTGGCCGGAATATGCCCGGAACTTGCTAATGCATTCCTCCACCAAAATGACCCCCTTTCAATGTGTGTACGGGTATCAACTGGCCTTCTTCCCCTGGGACGAAAGTCTGTCAAACATTCTGGCGCTGGACAACTGGTTTGAGAACAGTGCGCGCACTTGGGAACGAGCCCACGTGCACCTGCGACGCGCTCTTCACACCCGGAGACTCCATGCGGACCGTCGCCGGTTGCCCACACTGGTCTACCACCTGGGTCAGAGGGTGTGGCTGTCCACGCGAGACTTGAACCTGCGGCGACGCTGCAAGAAACTCAGTCCGAAATATGTCGGTCCATTCAAGGTCCTGCGGCGGGTCAACGCCGTCTCGTATGAACTTCAACTGCCCCCTCAGTATCGCGTCCATCCGGTTTTCCATGTTTCTCTGCTTAAACCAGTGTTCTACAGTCCTATGTCTGCTGCGCCGTCTCTTTCCAGGCCACCTGAACCGCTGGAGCTCGACAGGCGCCCTGCTTACCTTATCCATGCCATTCTGGAGTCCCGTCGGCTTCGGGGTGGGCTTCAGTATCTCATCGAGTGGGAGGGCTATGGTCCCGAGGAGCGTGCATGGGTCCCCGTGCGGGATGTGTTGGACCCCCCTCTTCTCGCCGAATTCCACGCTGCTCATCCTCACTTCCCTGCTCCCAGGCGTCATGGCCGGCCCCCGTCTAACCGGTCTGTTGCGGCTGGAGCCGCTCGTCGGAGGGGGGGTACTGTCAGGAACAGCACATGAACAGCACATGATCGCCGTGTGATGCGTTTCACCTGCCGCTCATCGCCCCTCCCCTTTCGCACTATTTAAGCTTCCTCCTCATCTTCCGGGTTGCGAAGTATTGTTGGCATGCCATCTACCAAGCGTTATCTCCCCCTGATTGCTCTCCTGTGTTTTGACCTCTGCTCTCGTTCCAGACCTCGTCCCCAGCCTAGCCCTCTTGTACCTCCAGCCATCTGTCTACCCGGCGTGAACTCGGACCGTCCTGACTTCGACAACCGCACTCATACACTGCACACACCCTACGGAGTTATTCACCTGTGCGAGTACTCCGTATTCATTCAAAAAATAAAAACAACAGTACTCCGCAACTGGATCCGTGTCTTCCTGGTTGAATCGTTACAGCTACATAAAATGTAGCATCCACTGTCCAGGGTGAGATGTGAAATGTCCATGAATACATTCAAATAATGGCCATAAACTGAGCTGATAAGTGAGGGCCTCAGATGTGGAGCATGGTCACCATGACAGACAAGGTTATATGGACGCACAAATTCCTTCATGAAAGTTACAACTGACAGATAGTGAAGGTAGCAGAGAAAAGAGTATCCTAGTAGTAGCTTGAAAAGGCAAGACAGAAGGGAAGCACAGACTCACTAACCACGGCAGCACGGTCAAGCATTTAGAACCAGTTAAATTGAAGCGGGGCTGTATCACTCCACACAAGACCTAATATACAGACTGTGCAAAGAAGAGACGAAGATAGTAGGATCTTGTTGGACCTCCAGATCAACCAGATAATCAAGTACAACATACAGAAAACAGCAGTCATCATATATGTTGCTCTTCCAAGAAAGTGGAAATATCACAACAATTATGAGAAGTTTGAAATATACCAGCGACCAAAAGAAGAAACATAGAGAATATAGAAATTTAAGACCAAGGTTGTCCCAATCATGGTTGGTGCACTTGGGATTGTGACACACCTATGGCACAAACACAGGTGTGACACACCTCCACCATTTCCCAGGAATTACATATCTGAGAAGGAAGATGGTTTAAGTCGAGATACCCATCGCTGCAGACGCAAAAGTCCAGGGGGTGGAGATGGATCTAGATCCAACTCCTCCCACCGTTGTGTTTTCATTGGTCTGAAGTAATTGCACTACGCAGGAGGAGTTGTATCAGATCAGCCATTTCAAATCACTGTTGCCATCCTAAATTGCTATTCTTATTTACTCACTTGCCGTTCATTTGTGAACAATCACGAATGTGAGTTCATAATAAACCAATTTTCATCTGGCTAAAACTAGTTTCCTTTGGTGATTATACTAAATCTGACTGTTTCTGTTTGCACGAACACTGTTAAGTTTATCTAATCTAGGTGTCTAAGTAAGTGACGGTAAAAACTGATGTTAGAAGACGAGCGGTTAGCTAAACAGAATACAGATGTATTAACTCTATGCTACACTTTCACTTGCCCGGTAGCCATTTTTAACATTTCTTACATAGTTCACTTTAAAACTAGATATCTCAAGTTGTACATATAGGAAAATTATCATTCATGGCTCAAACTGAAGAAGACAGTTGGGGGAACATATGGATACACTTCAAAATCATATTCACATAATTTGGTTTATTTTAGAGCCTCTATTACAGATGCTAATATGCCAGGAATGTCAAAAATGCTGACTTGAACTTGAACATGACTGGAATGTATATTCACATAGTTATTCCAATCTGTTATCAGAAATTACAATGAATTTCGCTAGGGTCTTTTCTAACAACACAGAAAAAATGGAGCAAATCTATGCAAGCATTGCAAAGTTATTCCACTTTGTCCAAGGTATGTCCAGTCCAACATTCCAATGTCCAAATATGCTAAGTATGTGACACACCCTGTACACACCCTTAGCCAACTATGCTAACATTCTAACTAATTCCATACACGAAACCGAGGAGCTACAACAACAACGTTGCACTTATTACAGAAAGACCAGAAAATTACAACGAAGAAATTTCATGTCCAATTATGAACGGTACGTTATGATATTTATGTCCAATATAGTCTGACAGGCTAAGGTAAGCTTACGTCACCAACTCCGGTAGCATCCGACACGATACCGAGTACTCCAGCACTCAAAAGCTCCAATACTGTTTATAATCTAATGTTTAGTATTAGATTATATATTTTGTACAAAATCGCTTATGAAAAATTATCCATTTTTACTCACGAGTACGTAGAATCGCATCGTAGCCGGTGTTCATTCCCACTTCCGGGCTGGCGAAAATTCCTTTTATTATTTTATTTAATCCTTTTATTTTCTGTGATGTTCAAAAGTATCCACAATCGGAATAAAAACGAACAAAATCATCCACGACTGCTTCAGTTTCGCCGAACAGTGTGTTCTGGTGGAGCTTAGCTTAGGTTAGCAAAGGTTAGCTTATGTTGCTATGCTAGCGGACCCACATTGGAAATGAACCGGGATTTTGCGAAGCGTCGTTTAAAATAAATCATCCACCAATCATGGCAAACGAGGGCTGGTTAGCTTCAGAAGGAAGTAAACTACTACTTTCAATCACTTCTAAGGCACCAGATTGTCTCAGTAGGCTGATTGGTGAGCCCACCCCCACCCCCCCTTCGCACCTCGCCGGTGAGAGGTTGTAAAACCTGTCATTCAAAGTCACGACCCCCCCCTTCAGACCAATAAAAACCACTCAAATCAAAGCAGAACCCCTGCAGCTTTGTAATAAGAGGTCAAATCAGCTTTCAAAACGTTTCGGTGACGCTTAGGGGGCAGATTTGTCGGAGCGTCTCATCCAGGAAGTGGATTACACAAAATTTTGCAGTGAGGTGAGCAAGCTTTTTAAGGTATTTATCCACAACGGATATATAATAATAATAATAATAATAAATCTGTTTTATATAGCGCTTTTCTTAGTACTCAAAGTCGCTTTACAGTAATTTCACACAGAAATTCACGTACAATCATACACACAAAAAAAGAAAGAAAAACAAAACGGAAAGATAGGGTAATGACTTAAGTGTTATATGCAGACTGGAAAAGGTGGGTCTTGAGGTTATGTTTGAAGGAGTGCAGAGAATCAGAGTTTCGGATGGTCAGGGGTAGAGAGTTCCAGAGGGTGGGGGCAGCAATGGCAAAAGCCCTGTCCCCAATGGACCTGTGTTTGGTAGAGGTAGTAGGAGTGAGGAGGTTGGCATCTGCAGAGCGGAGTTTGCGGGTGGGGGCGTGACGGTGCAGGAGATCTGATAGGTATGAAGGGGCAAGGTTGTTGAGGGCCTTGTAGGTAAAGAGGAGGATCTTGAAGTGTATGCGTTGTTTTATGGGAAGCCAGTGAAGTTGACGAAGGACAGGTGTTAAGGTCGTTAAGGTGTTAAGGTGTTAATGATGTTAAGGTCTTACATTAAAGCCTTATTAGTAAACGATTTGTAGGTGACAAAACATTAAGACATCTCACATCATAACTATGTTTTTTAAAGGGATATGTCGGGAGACCCCCCCACGAGGTGCACTTTTGTCGCCAACTTCAAAGCTGGATATCTCGCGATCGGCTGCACATAGACGTCTAAAACTCGGTAGGCATGTAGATGGGATAGGAAATTTTTAATTCATCACTTTTGTTCGGAGATTCATTAATGTTTAATGTTTTATAAGGCCCTAAAGGAGCTGGGCCCAGGGGGCGCTTCTGCAGTATAGTCATGTATGTTGTGTTCTTCATATTGGACACAAACTGTTTAATTAGTGTTTACTGTAGTTACTTATAATTTGTAATGGTTGTGCTGTTCGGTACACTTCGAGGGGGATTGTTATTCAGCAGTGCGTGCATGTAACGGCCATGATCCTCATTAACCAGTTCACTGAAAAACTTCACAACAACTAATATAATGCTATTTATATTTTTCCATCCATCTATAGATGCATATCACGGTTTTGAAAAAAGGACAGACGCTTTCAGTTGTGCAGTGTACTACATGTTGCAGTAAATACCACTGCCCATTCTGCACACCTGAAGTGTACCGTCCCATCGAAAAAAGTAATTTTTATTAAAGGTAAAAAAAAATGAAATAGTACATATTTAACAAATGTACTGTACTTTATTATGTTGGCAATCACAGATCACTATTCCTGTCCACGTTACGTTTTATTGTAAACTTAAAAAACGTGTATTGTGTTATTTAAATAACATTTAAAGAACATTTTGATCTTTAAACGGTGGAAGTCTTAAGGGTGAATTTATTGGATTTATATTTCCTGGTCGGAAAACGTAAGTGACACGTAGGAGGAGTTGGATTACATGCAGCTCCGCCTGCCCCCTGGACCAGCCAAAAGAAACTATGGACGGTGGGAGGAGTTGGATCTACATCCAGCTCCACCCCCTGGACTTTTGCTTCTGCAGTGAGGGGTACTTGTTAAAATACAGTAAGTCTGATAAAATACAGTAGTGAATGTGGTGGCAAAAAATTACTATTGAAATGCTATTGCTCTATAAGGCCATGCAATCGGTCTGTGATGAATTTGGTTTACTTGCTATGATTTGTTGTGATCAATTCTTGGAGGGAAATCCTTACTCCAAGGTCAACAGCCCTGAAACTAAAGAATGAAAATATCAAGTTCAGCGCAAGAAACAAATGGCCAAAGTTTAGGTCAGTGGTTCCCAAAGTGGGGGGCGCGCCCCCTAGGTGGGGCGCGGAGCTATTGCAGGGGGGGCGCGGAGCTTGAAAGTAAAACGTGCACATGTGTCAATATTAGGGATGCACCGATTCCGATATTAATATCTGAAAAAATTCTAGATCGGGTATCGGGGACAATGTGACCGATCCATAAAAACAGATCTATTCACTCTAATTATATGCTTGTATTGCTTGCTTTTCGGAGTTAGTTCAACCCTAATACTCGCGCTGGTGGTATTCCACTTAGTCCGTTTATTTGCTGGTTGACCAAAATAAACCTGGGCTCCAGCAATACTTCACTGTTCATACATGAACTGGTGAGTTGTCCAAAGCTCATTTAATGCGTTACTTACAGAAATAAATTAAAGAGCAGTGGTCTGACTCGGTCTACGGCGGAAAGCTAAAAAAACAATATTCCATACGCACGCTCAACTCGCTCCCTTAAAGAGACAGTACACATATTTCTGGCCGTTACATGCTTTGTGCTCTGCGTGATGTCTGCGCTTGCAAACTAGCCGCATATGTATTGCTGTTTCTCTTATTTCATCTCCTTATTTATTTTAAATTACATTTAGAATTCTTGAACCATTTAAAATGTTTCTTGCAGTTAATTTTTTTCATGTTTGACCAAAGTTGTGAACCTATTGTTTTTGTAAGTTTTCAACACATCCCTAGTCAATATGGGGGGGGGGGGGTGTAGGGGGGGGCGCAAAAATATTCTCATCTACTAAAGGGGGGCACGGCAGAAAAAGTTTGGGAACCACTGGTTTAGGTTATTACACACAAGCAGACAGAGGAATAGAAACCAAGACAAAGAAGGAAGGGCACTTCCTGGGCAGCCAGAGTGTGTTAAAGTTTGGAGTCACACAGCCTTAAGCTCCCACGTAGACACTGTCTGGAGCTCACCAAAAAGACAACAGCATTATTGAACACAAACATTAAACACTGATATTTTGATTGTTATAACTAACATGACCAGACAAATACTGTGATGGGTAGTTTTTAAATGAAAGTTTAAATACAACTAGAGCCGGTGATAGGGTTTTTTACACAAAAAAACTAAATGTGGCTCTTGATCATATCTTGATTCATGGAAATGAAACTGAGTGATCAGCAAATTCAAGTTGCTTCTTAAAGAAAGGCTTAACAAAATATATTTTGTTGATATATATCAGGGGTACTCAACTGGCGGACCGCGGTCCGGATCCGGACCCGAACGCAGTCCTGTCCGGACCCAATCTCATTCCTGATTAACTGGATACGGACCAAAACAAAACCGTAGCATTTATTTCAGGGCTATTGAAAAAACACTCCGTCACGAGTGTTCCGTTTGCCACCCCCCGCGCAACAACTTACGTTCGCCACCCCGCTCAACAACAAGCCTGCCTGGTTGACGCTTCGCGAAAATGACGTAATCGCTGTGGCTCCGCGTGTGCGCGAGTGTCTCGCGCGCTGTCGGTTCGAGAGGTCGTGCATCTCTCGAATTTTGTAACTTTGCGCCGCGCTTCAGCGCAATGAACAAAGTCACGTTTTCAGGGTTCATACACCTTTATAAGGTGGAATTAAAGCACTTGTACGTCACTTTCAAGGTCCATTTCAATATTTCCCAGCATGTTAAACATAATTAAGTTAAATATTTATACATATACTCGAAATAATTCGCTTTTTATCACATTATTTAATGGTTGTTTATTTAAAAAACGCCCAATCTTCACGTCTTCACGTTCTCTCATGTTTCGTCCTGGAATTACAAGAGGCTCGTATTTGTTAACCTAATACAAGAGAACTATTCAGTCAGACAGCTATTTGTTGTGAAACCAAGTAGTTACAATTTCAAGCATTTTAAAGTACTTTAACCTAAATTCCAGCACTTTTCAAACCTGAAACATATAGCAACATTAAAATTGGTCAGGTAAATGTTCATTCCCCTGTTTTGAGGGGTGTTTCTACCACATATCGTTTCGGACAAAACGCCTATCGTTTCGGAGAACACTGCAGTGACGCTCGCGAAAGTATAAACGCCTCCACCGTTCGCGCACCGTACCCCCCCCCCCCCCCCCCCCCCCCCCCCCCCCGCTCAACAACTTACGTTCGCCACCCCCGCCGCACCGGACCTCAGGGCACAGGTATCTGCCAAAATTGGACCGCGGACAAATTTAGTTGAGTACGCCTGATATATATGGTCCAGGAGAGAGGTCTAATTGATGATTTTATCCTCATAATTACTGAAAATCCCAAAAGAAACTGATGCTTTGAAGTCAAATACACCTAATTGGTGTACAGGACAGCACAAAGGAACCTTTGTGGAATATGAGGCTTTCTGGCTGTTATCAGAAGCTTCAGCAGCACATCACAGATTGCTGGCAGCCTGCTTCTGAATTCTGAGAAACTCTGGAGCAGGTGGGAGGGGCCAACATCCTGGAGATCATCCTGCACAATCCAGCTCACGGCCCTAATCATTCACATTGATTTATTATGAACTCACAATTTTATAAATCTAAAACATCTCTTTGCACCTCCTTAACGTTGAGCTTATGTTAGTATGCATTTTTATGCACTAGGCCCTTGTTCATTCCCTGTGTGTTTACCCTAGTCTCTCTGATGGATAAGCTAATGATTTTGAGTAACTGTGCTGGTACCTGAGAAAACAGACTGTGCAGGCAGTGGTAGAGCGTAACAAAATGAACCTATATAAAGATAGACCAAGTACTACATGTTATTTTAACTTGTGATTAACACAGGAAACACAAGTTTCAGCCAGTTAAAAAGAGGGTATGTATCATAATTGCTGGTATGATGTTGGTGTATTTAAATTGAAAACGATAACTTGAGAAGCCAAACACACATGAAGGAAAACACACTGCAAAAGAAAATAACTCCCAGTGGGCCGATGGAGGGTGTCAGTGACTGTCGCCCATACTCATTGAATATGGGGCAGTCATGGCCTGGCGGTTAGGGAACTGGTCTTGTGACCAGAGGGTCGTGGGTTCGATTCCCAGACAGGCCATGACTGAGGTGCCCTTGAGCAAGGCACCTAACCCCAACTGCTCCCCGGGCGCCAGGGCTAGGGCTGCCCACCGCTCTGGGCACGTGTGATCCACAGCCCCCTAGTAACCACTAGTGTGTGTGTGTGTGTGTGTGTGTGTGTATGTGTGTGTGTGTGTTCTGACTGCACAGATGGGTTAAAAGCGGAGGACAAATTTCGATTGGGGTGTAAAAATCACAATTGACAAATATGGCACATTTCATTTTTTTTCATTGTGCTGTGTTCACTGACTCTAGCTGCTCCTAAACAGTTTTGAGCTCATCATGAGTACTGAATTGATGTTGGCTTTCTCTCGATTGTGTACTTGTATAGTTATTTGTTCACTTGGTGTTCACCTGGTGTTCACTTTTGTATAGTGCACCAGGTGCAAGATTGGTTGCTGTTTGCGTTATGTTTTGGCATTTGTTAATGTTTTTGGCTAGTCAGGAAATTAGGGAAGTCTGTAGTCTGTGCTGTTCATTGCTTTGTTTTGAAGCCCTGTTGTGTGTGTATGTAAGTTCTTACTGCTTTTTTGGTTTTTCCTTTATCTGATCATGTGGAACTTTTCTACTTATTTTACCATAGCCTGTCTTTATGACCCTGATTTGACTGTCTCAGTGTTGTACAAATCACATATTTCACTCTTACAATATATCCATCTATTACAGATTAATATTTGTGCTGTTTGTGGGTTCTTTCTTGGTTCTTTCATTGTCATATTCTATTTATCAGTTACAATTTCCTGGTTATCATCTCACCATTGCTGTTACAGGATCAACCTAGACTAAGTCATAAGTTTCCAGACTGCCAGTCCACTTTTGGGTTCATGATGCTCTTTTTGCCACACACCTATCACCTAGTCCAGGGGTGGCCGCATGCGGCTCTTTGTCTGGTTTCATGCGGCTCCCCAGCCGGTCCGCGGGCTCACCTGCACAAATGAGACGACACACTGCTACATTTTCGTGGTGCGCGGTTAGTTTACAAGCCTAGCGAGCCACTAATACTTTTAAAACCGGCGTAGTGGAAAACACGCATTTGACTGTCTTCACAGCTAATAATTTACACTCGCCACACCCCCCCCCCCACCCCCCCGCTCAACAGATTACACTCGCCCATGTACGATGTGGCTCTTTGCCGTAACACAGTAAGAAAAGTGGCTCTTGGTCTATGACAGGTTGGCCACCCCTGACCTAGTCACTAGGTCCTAGTGCATGGTCTGGTTTTCTCTTGAAGTTCAGAAATATAAGTAGATTAAAACTGATGAGATCTGTTGCAGGTGGAGGTTTAGACAGAGAAATAATGGTCGGCCCACGCAGTTTATGGTCATACACATGTACTGTCCAACAAAAACAACAAATTTAAACAGAAAATTTCAGAGGAAGTCAAAATAAAGTTAATGTCTTATTAGAGTTCAGTGCTGGAGAGTCTTTTCACAAATCTTTCCAGAAAGAACTAAACTGGTTAATTAAATAAGCTTATTTTTGTGAAACTAGCTTGTGAACCAAAATATTAAACATGCATATGAAGAAGATCTTATCATATATGTCACATTACAGGCCTGGACCCCTCCCTTCTGGCATGTGTATGTGTAGTCTGTGTCAATATGTCCTTCCTGTGGTTGTGGCTGTAAGTACGTGTTCACCCAACTTGTTAGTCCAATGTGTTGCAGAAATGCTCACAAGTCATTTTTTGCAAAGTCCAAGTCAAGTCTCAAGTCTTTGATCTCAAGTCCAAGTCAAGTCCCAAATATTTGAGTGACGCACATGAGCAAACCAGATTCAGAATTGGGAGCAACAGCAGCCACAGAGTACGACTCACCCCCAAAATGGTTACAAGCTTTACTTGAGCAACAAGATAAACAGCTACAGCAGCTCATATCTCCCTTAGTACAGAGACTAGAAGCAGCAGAAGCAGGTCTTCTCACTCTGGGACAGCAACAGCCAATCACCCCCATAAGGGAAGTTGCTCGTAACCACACTGAACCAGTACATTCAGCTGACACTTCAATAGAAACTGCTTTTTTCAATAGAAATTACTTTGCTGCAGAGCTGGCAGTAATTGACCGTCACTCACATAGCACTCCAGATCCAGATGTGAGACCCCGAAGCAGAGAGCGTTCTGCTAGCCACGCAGCTGCAAGCCCTACCAACTACCATCAGGATAGCACAGCACGTACAGTGCCACATGCTTCTACTAGTATTCAAAATAACCCTGTACATCATGCTAGAGCACCTGAAGGACCAAAGCCTAAACTCAACACTTATGATGGTAAAGAGGACTGGGATTCTTTCATCACCCCATTCGAACTTCTATATATTGATGGAGTAATGCTGACCGGGTTGATAAGCTGCATGAGTGTCTGCGTGGACCAGCTATCAAGTACTTATGCTCTCTCCCTGAGCATGTACGGGAAGACAACTTTCTACTGAAGGAACAATTGGCTCTCCGTTTTGAGCAGAAGGAATCTCCAACTACAGCTCGATGACGGCTTGGAGAACTAAGGCAATCTAAAGAAACAGCCATGGAGTTTGCAGGAGGCCCGTAGGCTCACCATGCTTGCATATCCAGGGGTTGATATGGATCTCAGAGAACAGATAGCTGCTGATGCTTTTCTTAAGGGCCTCAAAAATCAGAAGGTAGCCTATGAAATTATGAACCGTGACCCAGCAACATTAGATGACGATTGGTGACTGCTTATGAGTATAACGTCAGGGCAACTTTGGGCCGTGATCCAGAACGGGGAAGAACTCGACGGATCTCTTGGGCTAACCAGGACACAGAATTAGCAGAGGAAGATGGACCCATGCAATCACGCCATGTTCAAGCTCCAACTTAGGTTACACAGAACCAGTTACAGACACTTATCGACAAGGTTGACAAATTACAGTTTGTGTTAGATCGCCTGCCATCCCCCTCCTCCAATGCCATGCAGCCCTCTCCAACGGTATCCTCTCATGAAGAGAGATCTCGCACAGTCACTGGGTATGAAGGCGGAGATCCAAAGCTGCACTACTATGGTACTAATAAGTCTAGGCTGCAGTCTCCTAGCCCCACAAGGAGCAAGGGTACATGCTTCCTGTGTGGTGAGGAAGCCACTTCAGAAGAAACTGTTCACGCTCCCCTAGCCCCTCTCCATCTGTGCAACCAGTCAAGTCAACACAACTGAAGGGGACCAACCCGGTGCAGCATCAGAAGTCCTGCCTAAAGTCAGAAGATGTTTCGGGAGGAAATATCATAAACATTGGACAGGCCGAGAGCAGGGGCCCCAGTCTAGTCATTGTAGTAAGCGTGGATAATGTACAGGTTAATGCAGTTATCGACACAGGCGCAGAAGCTACAATCATGTCAGAAGAAGCCTTTGCCATGCTTCCAGCTAGGAATTGTACAAGCCAAAAAAAAGTGTTGCTGCGCAATGCACAAACAGGCAAGGAGATGACAGCCACAGGTGGTGTAACAGTAGAGTTTACAATTGGGAGCAAAACACTACAGTGGGACATATGTGTTGCACCCATTCATGATGCACCGCTGCTGGGCCTGGATTTCCTCAAGGCTGCTGACTTCACTATACATGCTTCTGGTAAGGTGTTCATTGGAGCAGAGCCTATACCTGCCTACTTGATAGATGGAAGTGGACCTGACTACACAATTGCAAGAGTGGTATTAGAGAGAGACACCACAGTCCCTCCTGAATGTGAATACCTAGTGTGAAAGGTAGTAGATCACCCTCAACCAGAAGTCCCTGCAGTTTTAGAGCCTGTTAGTCTGGCCAACAGACTCTCCTCAGGGAGTATTATGATTAAGATGGAACACCGGGTTCCTGTATATCTGTGTGTAATGTATCTACTTCAAGCAAACCTAGCAAGAGGAACCTGTTTGGGACTACTAGTGGAGGCCTACGCGGATGTGAGCGAGAGTATGAAAGAGAGCTACATGGCTCCCGTTGAGGATACACACTATGGAGAAGTTGACAACTCACCGCACAGCCACCTTAGTCTGACACATGGAAAAGATGGAGAGACTCAGTACACAATTATTAGAATTATTAGAATCATTAGAAGACTAGTCACTGTAAGTGCACTTGACCTTCCAGAGCACCTTAAGGAGCTATATACTGCTTCCAGTGAAGCCCTGACAGAGACCCAGCAGCAAGCCTTAATCACTTTACTGTTAAAGCATCAGTCTGTCTTCGCAGCCACAGATAAGGATCTGGGAACGTTCTCTGCAGTAAAACACCACATTGACACTGGGCATGCTAAGCCTGTTCGACAGCCAGTGCGGCGCACACCGTTAAGGTTTCAAGGAGAGGAAGAGAGTCACCTCAAGAAAATGCTAGATGCTGGCATTGTTGTTCCTTCCAGTTTAGAATGGGCTTCTCCAGTTGGTCTTGTAAGAAAAAAGGATGGGGGAGTGCGATGGTGTGTGGATTATCGTCAACTTAACAGCCTCACCATTAAAGATGCCTACCCACTCCCAAGGATCGATGAATGCCTTGATGTGTTGGATGGAGCAAGAATCTTTTCCACATTGGACCTCCAGTCAGGGTACTGGCAAATTGAAATGAGCAGTGAGGACTGTTCCAAGACAGCCTTTGTTACAAGATATGGCCTATATCCTCCTGAGACCCAGAATTTTGCAATCATCATGGTATCATGATTAGTTTTTTTATATAACTGCAAATCTAATGTCCTCCACAGAGGACAAAAATGAATGGCTGGGTCTCAGGAGGATATGAGTACACGAGGATGCCTTTTGGACTGTGCAATGCTCCTAGCACTTTTCAAAGGGCCATGGAGCTAGTGCTAAGGGGCTTACAGTGGGACAAACTACTCATATACTTAGATGATGTAATCATACTGGGTGAAGATGTAGAACAGAGCTTCCAGCGTCTGTCAGAAGTTTTTAGTTGGTTGCAGAGTTTTGGTCTGAAATTAAAGCCGACAAAGTGCCAGCTACTGAAGGATGAAGTCTTGTTTTTAGGCCATGTTGTGAGCGGTGAAGGCATTCAGACAAATCCAGCCTTGGTGAGAGATGTTCAGAACTGGAGTCCACCTACCAACCTCCAGGAACTTCAGGCCTTCCTTGGCCTCTGTAATTACTACAGGAGGTTTGTTGCAAAATTTTCAGAAATTGCATCACTACTCACACTTCTCCTAAAAAAAGGAGTGAGTTTCACGTGGGGAAAGGAGCAGCAAGAGGCATTTGAGAGACTCAAGGAAAGTCTCATTAGAGCTCCTATCCTCGCATTTCCCACATCCGAGGGTCAGTTTATATTGGACACAGACGCTTCCAACCACAGTATTGGGGCCGTCCTGTCTCAGCTACAGTGGGGAGAAGAGAAGGTCATTGCCTTTGCAAGCTGTTGCCTCACACCCACTTACCAAAGATACTGTGTAACACGTCGTGAGCTGTTGGCTGTTGTCAAATTCACAAGACAATTCCGCCACTATCTTCTGGGGCGCACTTTTGTAGTTCGTACTGATCACTGATGATGGATGGCCATTTGCCTACTAGAGAAGAGGTGATGTACACCTTAGACAGTGTAGCTCCAATTAAAACAAAATTAATTAGGGAGAAAAAGCTATCACCATGGTATGACGAACACACGCGTCTTCTAAAACAGGCAGCTCGAGCAGCGGAGCGAAAATGGAAATCCACCTCACTAGAAGTGTTTAGAATCACATGGAAAGACGCCATAGTCAAATATAAACATGCCCTAATAAAAGCTAGAGCCGCATACTATTCGACACTAATAGAAAACAACAAGAATAACCCTAGATTTCTCTTCGCGACGGTATCTAAACTAACAAGAAATATCAACGACACTAGTTCTAACACAGCACTTACACACACTAGCGATGAATTTTTAAACTTTTTCAATAATAAAATAGATAATATCCGACTACAGAGTCATAATACATTGCAGCCTAACCTCCAATCCAACCCCAGTAGTTCAGCTATTAGTAACTATGCATCCAAAAATATTACTGAGCTAAATATCTTCAATCCTATATCGCAAAAAGAGCTCACAACATTGATTAATTCGTCTAAGCCTACATCATGTATATTTGACCCAGTTCCAACCCGTCTATTTAAAGACCTACTCCCAGCCACTGCAGGGCCCTTACTTAATATGATTAACTCCTCCCTTAACCTAGGTTACATGCCCAAACAATTAAAATGCGCCGTAATTAGACCCTTGATTAAAAAACAGAATCTCGATCCGCAGATTTTAGCCAACTATAGACCCATTTCTAATCTCCCATTTATCTCTAAAATTTTAGAAAAAGCAGTTTCCAATCAGTTAAACCACTATCTCCAATCAAATAGTATCCATGAAAAGTTCCAATCAGGATTTAGACCAAACCACAGCACTGAAACAGCTTTACTCAGGGTAGTGAATGATCTACTAATATCGGCCGATAATGGGCTCGTCTCGTTCCTTATACTGTTGGATCTTAGTGCAGCTTTTGATACTGTAGACCACAACATTTTGCTGGATAGACTAGAAAACACAGTAGGTATTAAAGGAGTCGCACTCTCCTGGTTTAGATCATATTTAACTGACCGCTTCCAATGTGTAAGTGTTAATAATAAAACCTCTAAATCTGTGCAGGTTAAATATGGTGTCCCACAAGGGACAGTCCTAGGACCACTTCTATTCACACTGTACATGTTACCCTTAGGCGAAATTATGCATAAGCATGACATCAGTTTCCATTCCTACGCAGACGACACTCAGCTATATTTATCGGCAAAACCCGATGATTTAGGCGCAAACAGTAAGATTGAGAAATGTGTAGAAGAGATAAAACATTGGATGGCATGTAACTTTCTAGCACTAAATGCCGATAAAACAGAATTGATAATAGTTGGGTCTAGGGCTGCGAGAGACAAGATACATAATGCAGCATTGAATCTACATTCTTTTACTATAACCCCCAGCGCACAGGTAAAGAACTTGGGCGTCACAATAGACCCAGATCTCTCGTTCGATACACATATTAATAATATAACTAGGGTAGCGTTCTTTCACTTGCGCAACATTGCCAAAATTAGAAACATATTAAATATTAGTGATGCAGAAAAACTAATCCATGCATTCATATCCTCTCGTTTAGATTATTGCAACAGTCTCCTAGCTGGATGCTCTGGTAAATCGATAAACAAACTCCAGCTGGTTCAGAACGCAGCAGCACGAGTTTTAACAAAAACTAAAAAGTTTGATCACATTAGTCCCGTACTATCGTCATTACACTGGCTGCCAATTAGATTCCGTATTGACTATAAAATACTTTTATTAACATATAAAACGCTGCATGGCTTAGCTCCAGACTATCTTAGTGAACTTATTGAACAATATAACCCAGCGCGTTCACTTCGCTCGCAGGACGCAGGGTTATTAACTGTTCCTAGGATCAAAAAGATCACAGCAGGTGGAAGAGCCTTTTCTTTTAAAGCTCCACAATTGTGGAATAATCTTCCTGCCTCTATTCGGGACTCAGACACAGTCTCAATGTTTAAAACTCGATTAAAGACTCATCTGTTTAGTTTGGCCTTTGATTAATCTGTTACATATTTACTACATCTCGTATCTTTTCTCCGAGGTTCACCTGGAGAGTAACATTGCAGTCGGAGCCTACAATACCAGCATCGCTGCTCCGACACGGAATGAAAGCCTGGCGTTCATCAACAGACATTTACAGTGACAATATCATAACCCAGAACTTTCATTTTTACCTTTACTTAGTCTGATTGTGTGATTTGTGTGTGACTTGTGTATTTGTCTGTATTTTGTGTAATCTGTGTGTTAACGGGCCGCCCAATGGAGGATGGGTTCCCTTTTGAGTCTTGGTTCTCCCGAGGTTTCTTCCTATTCCCCACTATCTTAGGGAGTTTTTCCTCGCCACTGTCGCCCTTGGCTTGCTCATTAGGCTTCTGGACCCGTAGTATTGTTAACCTTTTAAATCCTGTAAGGCGCTTTGTGACAACATGTGTTGTGAAAAGCGCTATACAAATAAACTTTGATTGATTGATTGATTGATTGATTGATGTTGATGAGTCCAGCTGTTAAGAAGTATTGGCTTTGCTTGCCACAGATCGAGCTGCATGATGGCGTTCTCTACTATCGCTGGGATGCTACCACTAGAACAACACCCACTCTTCGCTTCCTTGTACCCACTTCACTCAAACATGAGGTGATTGAAGCCTGTCATAACCCAACCCAAGCTGGCCATCAAGGGGACCCTTGGAGAGTGTGACAACACTATCATTGGTATAACATGGGAAATGACATATGCCTCTTTGTAAAAAAATGTCCACAATGCAAGTCATGCAAGATGGCCAGTCCGAGGGGACGAGCTAAGCTTCAAAATTACCAAGCTGGGGCACCTATGGACAGACTCCACCTTGATGTCCTTGGGCCTTTCCCAGAATCTAAAGCAGGAAACAGGTACATCCTTATCATCATTGATCAATTCACCTGCTGGGTTGAGGCTTACCCCATATCAGAGCAGGGAGCAGAGACAACGGCAAAGAGACTAGTGTTTGATTTCATCTCTCGTTTTGGGGCCCCATTGGAGATCCACACAGATCAGGGCAGAAATTTTGAGAGCATTCTGTTCTCTGAGGTTTGTCGCCTGCTGCAGATCACAAAAACTCGGACAACACCGTATCGACCAGCTTCAAACGGTCAGGTGGAGCGCTTCAATAGGACACTGTTACAGATGATAAGGTGCTACGTTGACCAGGATCAGCGAAATTGGGATGAACATCTTCCCCTGCTTACTGCTGCTTACCATAGTACAATTCATTCATCCACTGGTTTCACCCCTAATCAACTCATGCTGGGTAGTGAAGTGTTTCAGCCCCACGATATCTGGCTAGGAACAGCAAACACCACCGCGGGAGCCAAAGAGCTACCAGAGTATGTGAAAGATCTTCAGACTAACCTTCAGCAAGTTCACCATCAGGCACGACAAAATCTGCGTACTGTGCAAATCCATCAGAAGAAGGTCTATGACCTGCATGCAAAAGAAAAACCTTATCATATGGGGGATCTAGTATATGTCAAGGTCAGTAGCCGGAAAAAGGGCTATAGTCCCAAGCTCCAAGCACCCTGGCAAGGCCCCTGCATCATAATAGCATGTCTAGGGCCAGTCTTGTACAAAGTAAGAGATCGCCGAAGTGAGAGAGTTTTGCACCATGATCGTCTACAGCCATACCTGAGTGATGACATACCATCATGGGTACAATGCCTGAGACATAAATACACCCATCCTGAACCAAAGTCATCAGGGGACATTCTGAAAGAATTGCCTGATGAAGTGGAACTGATCCCAGCCGAGCCAATAGCAACCAAGAAGAAGAGACAGCCGGCTGCACGGCGCCGTCGTCAGAATCAGGAAAACACTCTCATAACTGATGATTCAAGAAATGAGATTGATTCAGCAGAAAATGGGGAAGTTCATACCCACAGTGGAAGAGCTGTTCATGCCCCCAGTCGCTATATGGATTAGCATAGTTCAGTTGTTTAATTCTGAAGTGGCTTAGTCTAATGCAGTAGGGACTCTGCAGGGCTTAAGGGGGGGGGGGGGGGGGGGCAGTGTTACGATAGTGAAATTGCATTTAGCTAGACAGTGCATGGGTTAATGTCTTTATAGAGCAGGGGTACTCAACTAAATTTGTCCGCGGTCCAATTTTGGCAGATACCTGTGACCTGAGGTCCGGTGCGGCGGGGGTGTGGCGAACGTAAGTTGTTGAGCGGGGGTGGCAAACATAACACTCGTGACGGAGTGTTTTTTCAATAGCCCTGAAATAAATGCTCCGGTTTTTTTGGTCCGTATCCAGTTAATCAGGAATGAGATTGGGTCCGGACATTACTGCATTCGGGTCCGGATCCGGACCGCGGTCCGCCAGTTGAGTACCCCTGTTATAGAGCATAGTTTATCACGTGTTCTATGCACATATACCAGTGGCCAATCACATTGTTATATGGCTGATAGCTGGGAAATACAGTGGGAAGATTGGGTCTTGAGTTCAGTTGTGTGCTCGTTACCTCTTAGTGTGGATGGTCTAGCTACCACTACACTGAGAGAGAGCACTGACCCTTCATGCTTGTATTCTGTTATTACAACTTTTCAGTAAATTCTGGCCATCCAGAGTATTACAAATTGTTGTGTGAGTCATTTCACGCCTCCAACACTTGAACACTGACGAGCACGACAATACATATATATATATATATATATATATATATATATATATATATATATATATATATATATATATATATAATGTTAGTGGTGGGACTTTTATCATGTAATTTCGATTAATTAATTACAGGGAAAATAAACTAAAAAAATTAACACATTTTAACGCATGAGACACTTTTGCACCGTGGAATGTTTCTCAGTGCACGAGTTCCAGGCATACAGATTATATGGACGCACAATAAGATGAGCATGATGGAGATGACTGAAGAGGCTATGCTGGTGGATGGGAAATTTTAAAATAAGACACTTCCAGATGGAAGTACAAACAAAAATAGTGTTATCTGCACTTTATGTAGGAAGGAGTTCGCTTATCACAGGAGCACTTCCACCCTTTGTTACCACCTCAGCGCAAAACATGTTGGGGCTAACGCGCAGGTCAGTAATGATAACTTAGCTGCTAAATGTATTCCTAGTAAGAGCAAACAGTGTCGCCAGTCAACACTCGACCACATGTCGGGGTTCAAATTAAGAAACAAAATGTCAAAGTCCACGTCAGACAAATTGACCAATTCACTGGGGAGATGGATTGCTGTGGTCTGTTGACCCCCCCCCCCCCCCCCCCACCCCACATCACCTCACCGTGTGACGTCATCACATCAATCAATGTCAAGACAATCAAAGATATTTTGTTTTGATAAGCTTAATTAAAACATTATTTTGATCTTCTTTGATGTCGACTCTCCGGAGCTGTGTAACCCTAGCCACCTGCGACACACACACACGCACACACACACGCACACACACGCACACACACACACACACACACACACACACACACACACACACACACACACACACACACAAACCCCTAGTCCACACAGAACAACGCTAAAGACAGAGGGTCTCAGGCACACACACACACACACATACTGATGCGCTCGCACATGACCTTGACTAGCGCTGTAGGGAAACCGTTATCTGCACACACGCACACACACACACACACACAAAGCCCTAGTCCACACAGAACAACGCTAAAGACAGAGGGTCTCAGGCACACACACACACACACATACTGATGCACTCGCACATGACCTTGACTAGCGCTGTAGGGAAACCGTTATCTGCACACACGCACACACACACACACACACACACACACACACACGCCCTAGTCACACACACACACACATACACACACATCCCTAGTAACACAGAACCGCGCATGCGCACACAAATATGCTTACTTTGAGTAACTTCAAACAAAACTCTGATGAACCAATGAGGAGGCATTCTCAACAGATCAATCCGGGGTGCGTGTCTAGCGCACGAACATTTAAAGAGAGAGAGAGGGGGAACGTTTCCTTGAGGAGTCAACATGCAGTCAACGGTGGTATGCGATTGTCCGTATGCTCCCTTTTCCTGAGAGAGAGGGAGGCCTCAACGTCTCAGACACACACGCTGAATTAAACCTCTATTTCTACTCTAAAATGTGTCGAATCTTTAAAACTCATTTCCTGAGGGTCCTCGGCGTCTCAGGCTCACAATCTCTGTATGGCCTTGGCAACTTTCTCCACTGAATGAACTCCTTTCACTGATTACAGACCATATCATCGGTATCCCATACACCTGCATACACACACACACACACACAGTATTATAACAAAATACATCTCCCCCCACACCCCGAGAAAATGTACAAAAGAGGCTAGGAAGTTAGGTGTTTCAGTCTGTGACCAGTACCCCATCTGAGCGAGTCTACATTTACAAGATGAACACTTCTCAAACACGAGGTAAGACTTTAGAGTTATTATGAATGTATTAAATTACTATAGTATTATTATGAAAGTAATAAAACGTTGCTAAACCTTTAATGTAATATTTAAACATTTATACTATATTTCACAACTGTTGAATAATAAGTTAACATTATAATATGTATATTAAGTTAACACAATAATATGTATAATAAGATAACACCATAAGTCGTCATAATTGCATATTGTTTGTTACATTTAAAACTGTCTTCCCTGCATTATAAGACCATACTGAATGAACCTTGGTTTTTCACAGAAAACTTCCATTACTTACCCTACACTGCCATCTAACGGACATGTAATGTAATGATTTCTGAATGAATCTCAGTTTTCACAGAAAACTTCCATTAGTTATCCTACACCGCCATCTAGCGGACATGTAATGTAATGATTTCTGAATGAATCTGTTTTCACAGAAAACTTCCATTAGTTATCCTACACTGCCATCTAGCGGACATGTAATGTAATGATTTCTGAATGAACCTCAGTTTTCACAGAAAACTTCCATTAGCTATCCTACACCTTCATCTAACGGACATGTAATGATTTCATAAAAAGATTTCTCAGAGATTTCTTATATAGTTATCCTATATAACTTATATAAAGATTTTTTTCAGATCATTTTCTACCAAATTAATATGTCTATTGTTCATAATATCTAGATGATGAATTTGAATACCAAGAGATTTCATTATATACGGATCTTGACGTCGAACATATAGCGATTGTACGCCCTTATGTGGTTCTCCGGGTATTTATTATTTTATTATTATTAGTATTATTATTATTATTTTGAATCATTATTATTCTCATTGGACTAAATTATTCAATCTTGTGTTTTCAAAGATGATGACATCATTAATCAAGTGATGAATGACTGGGAGCCTACTCCAGCATTAGAATCCCCTCCAATAATTACTCAACAGGTTCCGAATGCCTGGGAAACGTTGTCTGAAGCGAGTTCGTTGCGTTTCGACAGTGGGGAACATGCTTCACTGCCCGGAGGACCTCCTCCTCCGTCACGTAAGTTTTATTTATTTATTTATTTATTTATTTAATTTATTTATTTATTTATTTTTTATTTATTTATTTATTATTATTATTTATTTATTTATTTATTTATTTATTTATTATTTATTTTATTTTATTTTTTTAAATGTTTTACCAGACATGAAATTAAATGATTTCACAAATCGATAGTAAGATTGTTTTCTCATCTGTACTTTAGCCGCCAGCGCGACTTCAAATCAGGAAGACGGGGCGGGTCAACTTCAGGAGCATGAGCCAAATCAATATGTGGAGGAGGTGGAGGAGGAGGATCTCATGACGGCCGATCTCATTCGAAGGGCCAAAGACGCGGTTGTAATCGCTGAACGTCTGAAAGTCGCTCGTATCCACGGTATGCAGAGCCAAGTGATTTCGGCTTCGCTCGCAATGTTAAGCTCCGTTAATTTGTTAATGAGCGAAACCGTTTTTAATTTCAGAGAGGCCCTTTCATGAACCAATGTGTCTAATAAAGCATTTACACGAGTTCACTCATGAACCATAACGACATGATATATAACCAACGTGTCTAATAAAGCATTTATGATTTACACGAGTTAATTTATTGTCTTACAGAAATAAATGACAACCTGCATGAAGATACGATGAACCCTCACGTGTTTCAAACAGTACAATCTCTGAATGAACGTTTGGCAATACCTACCGATTACGGTGTTGAAACCCCCGAAGCCCGACCCGAGATTACACAATCAGAACAACAACACAATTGTTTCCATGAACTAGAACGATGTCTTACAGCGTTAAATGAGAGACTACAAGATGTAGTAACCCCTCACGTTTTTCAAACAGTACAATCTCTGAATGAACGTTTGGCAATACCTACCGATTACGGTGTTGAAATCCCCGAAGCCCAACCCGAGATTACACAATCAGAACAACAACACGATTGTTTCCATGAACTAGAACGATGTCTTACACCGTTAAATGAGAGACTACAAGATGTAGTAACCCCTCACGTTTTTCAAACAGTACAATCTCTGAATGAACGTTTGGCAATACCTACCGATTACGGTGTTGAAACCCCCGAAGCCCAACCCGAGAATGTACAACCAGAACAACAACAACAACAATACGATTGTCTCCACGAATTAGACCAAAGTCTTACAGATTTAATTAACCATAATCAAAATAACGCACTGATTGAAATTGATGAGGAGAGACCAGATTATTCTCACCCCGTGATCAATATTGAAACCGACCAAGTCGGTCGTGGAACAGCTACGGACCCAAATATTACAATAAAAAAGAGAGAAAAGTTTAACAACACAGAAATTAGAAGAAGAGCGAATTTCTCCTCATTAGAGGACATAAACAGTTTCTCTGATTTTCACAACCATGTTTCGGGAATTATAGATGAGATGGTAGAGGTTGCTCGCGAATCCGTAGAACCGAACGACGTCATGATTTTTCAAATTCATGGCCCTAATCTAAACATTTCAGAACCTATTGAAGTGACCCCTGAGGGAGTGGCGTTAGAATCCTTTCTATCACTTCTCGAGAAAGCCATTCAGAGCAACCTTGAAGTCTTGACGAGCGACGCCGTTGATTTGGTGATTCAATTAGTACACGCTCCGAGGGGAGGTGGGAAGAGAAAATTATCAGGCCTCCTCCATTCCGAAGTTGTAAGAAAAAAACTCAGACATTTATACGATTTTCAAAACGAGGGTAATAATTTGTGTTTTGCCCTGTGCATCACACAGCTGCTGAATCCTGGGAGGAGTCGTTTTGAGATACGTAGGATAGCTGAGCAGTTACAGAGAGATGCGGGACTAAGCCCCCACGATGAGGTCGGGTTTGCGGACGTGCATCGATTTGAGTCATCTCAAGTGTAAAATTGTAGTCTTGCACCGCACCTCCTCCAAAAAAGGATATTCCTTTTTTCAAACCTCTGAAATCCCCAATGATCTGACATTATTCCTATTTTTACACGATAACAACTACTATGGTGTAAAAAACATAAAGGGACTTCTAGGCACAGGTTACTTCTGCAATTACTGCTATGCTACTTACAAGGACCCCAGGAATCATACTTGTAAATACGCGTGCAACATCTGTAATGATTCCGAATGTCACAAACACAAACAGAAGAAGTTTACGCAATGTGCGGACTGTCTAAGACTGTGCAGATCTCAGTACTGTTACGACAAACACAAGGAGCCGAAAAAGAATAATGAAAACATTACGTACACATTATGTGAAAGGCAAGGCAAGGCAAGGCAAGTTTATTTATATAGCACCTTTCATACACAATGGTCATTCAAAGTGCTTTACAAATGAAAAGAAAACACAGAAAATGTAGAACAATAGATTTAAGAAATTAATCACATATATAAAGAAAAATATATAATAAAATAACATAGAATGTAAGAAGTACAGTAAATAAAATAATAACAAGTAAATAAGATCTAAAGGGGGGGAGCAAAGATAAGAACAGTAAAAATAAAATGTTAGACTTTCTTCGTAGACTGAAGAAACAAACACAATAAAATCTAAAATAGGAAGCATGATTAAAACAGTAGATTTAAAGGAAGTTAAATTAATGAAGATAAAAGTGCTGTTACAGAGTAAAGGTAATTAAACTGAGCTGAAGGCCTGCTCAAACATGAAGGTTTTCAGTCTGGATTTAAAGGTATCTAGTGTTGGGGCTCTTCTAATGCTCTCTGACAACCGGTTCCATTTCTGAGCGGCGTAGTAGCTAAACGCCGCCTCTCCATGTTTAGTTTTTACCTTAGGCTGCACTAACTGACCAGTTCCTAATGATCTGAGAGTTCTGCTCGGCTCATATTGTTGGAGCACATCCAATAAATATACTGGTCCTACACCATTAAGACATTTATAGACCAGTAATAGTACCTTAAAGTCTATCCTGTAACATACAGGTATCCAGTGTAAGGATTTAAGGATGGGAGTGATGTGCTCCCTTCTTTTACTCCTAGTGAGAACTCTGGCAGCTGCATTTTGAATCAGCTGAAGCTGTTTAATTGTCTTTTTTGGGAGTCCAGTTAGGAGCCCATTACAGTAATCAATCCTACTAGAAACAAAGGCGTGGATAAGTTTCTCCAGGTCTGCTTTAGCCATACAATCTCTGATTTTGTTGATGTTTTTGAGGTGATAGAAAGCTGATTTGGTGACAGCTTTGACATGACTGCTAAAGGTGAGATCAGAGTCCATTAGTACACCAAGGTTACGTACTAGTTCTTTAGATTTTAGGCCTCTCGAATCTAGATAGGCAGCTAGTCTGTGTCTTTCATTGCTGTTCCCAAATAAAATAATCTCCGTTTTATCTTTATTTAACTGCAGAAAGTTGTGTTTCATCCACTTGTTTATGTGCTCAAGGCATTTACACAGTGAGTCTAGGGGACCGTAGTCGTTTGGGCAGAGAGCCATGTAGATCTGAGTGTCATCTGCATAGCTGTGGTAAGATATCCCATAAGAATGCATGATTTCACCCAGAGGAATCATATATAAATTAAATAAGAGTGGCCCAAGAATTGAACCCTGGGGTACACCACAGGTCACTGGCACAGTCTCAGAAACATTACCCTCCATTTCCACAAAGAAGTTCCTTCCTTTAAGGTATGAACTGAACCATTTTAGGACAGTTCCTGAGAGTCCAACCCAGTTTTCAAGTCTATTTATGAGAATTTTGTGGTCAATGGTGTCAAAGGCAGCGCTGAGATCGAGCAGTAGAAGAACAGACATGTTTCCTGAGTCTGTATTTAGCCGAATGTCATTGATAACCCTAATTAGTGCAGTCTCAGTACTATGATTAGGTCTGAAGCCAGACTGAAATTGGTCTAGACAGCTATTTGTGGACAGAAAGTGCATAATTTGCTTGAAGACAATTTTTTCTATTATTTTTCCAATGAATGGTAGATTAGAAATTGGTCTATAATTATTCAACAAGCTTGTATCTAGGGTTTTCTTTTTCAAGAGAGGCTTCACAACTGCAGTTTTTAATGCACTCGGAAATACACCTGACATGAGTGAGGAATTTACTATTTGAAGAATGTTCACAGATATTGCAGGAAAGACATTCTTTAAAAACTTGGTTGGTAATGTATCAAGGCTGCAAGTGGATGATTTGAGATGACTCACTGTATCAATTAAACCTTCTTCATTAATAGTACTGAACTGGGACATGTTGAACATTTTGCGTGGTTTTGGAGAGAAAATCGGCTCGTTGGTGGACGTAGGCGTACAGATGGCTTGTCTGATATTGTGGATTTTAGTATTAAAAAATTTTGCAAACTCATTACATCTCTCAACTGAAACTAGCTCAGGGTCCATATATGTAGGAGGGTTTGTTAGTCTGTCAACCATAGTGAAAAGCACTTTGCTATTGTTAACATTATTGTTAATAATGCTAGAGAAGAAGGATTGTCTAGCTTTACACATTATTATATTGTAATCACGCAGCCTATCTTTGAAAATCTCTTTATGTACGTGAAGGTTGGTTTTACGCCATCTGCGCTCAGCCTTTCTGCATTCTCTTTTTTGGTGCTGAACTGAAGGATCATTTCTCCATGGAGCTTTCTGCTTACATTGCATGGTTTTAACTCTAACTGGTGCAATCTGATCCAAGATACTGGCAGTTTTTGAGTTGAAACTATCCAGCAGAGTATCAACAGAGCCTGATAGTTGGCAAGGTGCAGAGCACATTTTGGTAACAAAAAGTGCAGCAGTCCTGTCATTTATCTGTCTTTTCTTTAACCTAACCTGCCTGGCATTGCTATGGATTGAAATCCACATTTCAAAAAATACACAGTAGTGATCAGACAATGCAACATCCTTAATACAGGCTGAAATGTTAAGACCCTTTGAGATAACCACATCCAAAGTGTGACCATGGCAGTGCGTGCTTCCAGTCACATGCTGAGAAAGTTCAAAAGATTCAAGTACATCATAGAATTCTTTGGCATAACTATCATTGGGATTGTCAATATGAATGTTAAAATCACCAGCAATGACAAAATGATCAAATCCAGTAGAAATAAAAGATAACATATCTGTGAAATCATCAATAAAATTAGCATTGTACCTAGGAGGCCTGTAGACAGTGACTAGTAATATTCTTTGTACCCCTTTTAAAATTGCACTCAAATATTCAAAAGATGTGAAATCACCAAGTGACAACTGCTTGCATTGGAAAGTATCATTAAACAGCATTGCTACACCTCCCCCTTTCTTGCCATTGCGAGAAACATTTAAAAAGTTAAAGTTTGGTGGAGCCGACTCAGTTAGCACAATATCAGCACTATATGAATTTAACCATGTCTCTGTTAAAAGCATGAAATCAAGCCCATAAGATGTAGTTAAATCATTAATTAGATAAGACTTATTTGTAATAGATCTGATATTTAGTAGAGCTAACTTAATAACCTGTGCATTTTGTTTCAAAGCCTGTGGGATATTTCTAACATACTGTAGGTTGGATGTATTCACAGTATCTGACCTAAACTCCTTGTTCTTTCTGCTTCTGATAAGAACTGGAATGGGAGAGATAATTGGGACACAGGGTCCATGCTTGTTTTGAAAATATGTACCGCTGATATCAACACTGTAGCAGCACGGACCCAAAAGATATCAATTTTCCTTTACGGTGGTGGAGGGTGGGTGGAGCTCCTGCTGGTGATGAGCTCGCGAGCGGAGCTGTCTATTTGGTGGATTATGAGCTTGTTTTTTAATTTGAGGTTGTGGGGGAGATTTGTTCAATAGTTCATCCATTTGGCTGAGCTTAGATTTGGCTCCTTTCACTAACTCCTTGATTGGGGAAAGTGGTTGTGGTGACTGTGGGGAAGGAGTTGAGGTGATTTTCCGCTGTACCTGAGGACTCGCTGACAGTGAAAGCGTCAGTCTTGTCCCTACAGATACAAGCTTCTCTAAAGTTTCTGGAAAGTTCAGGTGAGGTGATGATGATGATGAGGTGGAGGTGGTGGAGGATGGTGTGGATTGTCTATTCGGTTGTGGTGTTTCTGGCAGCTGATACAGCACATGGCTCCCATCTGATAACTCCGCACCCTCTATGGGGGGAGGATGTTGTGTCTCTGTAGCGGCGATGGTGTCCTTGGGTGTTAACGCTGTCGTTTCTTCACCAGTTGAAACAGAGAAGTTACACAAAGAGAAAATAAAGTTTTCTGACAAGAGATTGACACCCCTCTTGTTAATTTGTAGTCCATCTCGATTGAAGAACTCTCTCTTCCCAAAAAAACAGATTGAAGTTGTCGATGAAGTTCAGTCCATTTGACCTGCAGGTTTTCTGTAGCCAAACATTTAATGCCAGTAGCCTTGAGAACATATTGCAGGCCCCTGCAGGCACAGGGCCACTGATGAATACCTGGATGTTAAGTTTCAGCAGTGTGGAAAAAAGATCATTAAAGTCCCTTTTCAACACCTCAGACTCCTCTTTTCTTATGTCATTCTTTCCAACATGAATAATGATCCGTTTCATTGTTCTGTATTCAGCCAATACTGTTGGAAGTTTCACATTCAGTTCAGAAACTGTGATGTTCGGCTCACATCGAGCTAATAGTTTCCTATTGTTTTTCATGCCATGAATAGAGTCATCCCCAAAAACAAGGGTGTCTGCTATGGCTACGGCCTGGAGCCTGGTGGCTCTTCTAGGATGTTCTGAATGGCTGAATCTTCTGGTTCTTTCTGGGTTAAGTAGACTGTTATTGGGAAAGTCATTGAGGTCTTGCAGTGGCTCAAATCTGTTTTGCAAGTGCAGCGACTGAGACTGATTTCCTCTGTGTCTGTGCTGTGATCTCTCAGCAACAACTTTAGCATTAGCATTAGCTGGATGTACTATGTTAGCCGGAGCATGTCGTTTGGGTTTAGCTCCAATGCGAACCCATTGCTGGTTTTGCCCATATCTTTCCGCTGTACTCACGTTTTGGACTCTGTCCACCTGTTCAGCCGGTCCAGCTCTGTGCATCTCCACCGCTCGCCTGTCTGCCCGCTGTCCGCCAGCAACATTCCCACACACAGATTGTCCTCGAACAGCGCTGAGATGCCATTCCTTAAACTCTGATAACACGGTCCTAAAATTTGTTTCTAAAATGGTCATTCTTTGTAAAAGATTGTAGCAGTTCTGGCAGCACATGTGCTCTGAACCAAAGTGCAGAGGCATCTTGTAGATTTCTTCTTAAATACTTTTCAGATTACTCAAATAAATGAAAAAACAGTAAAGGACAAGCAGAGCTAGCAGAAAAGCGTCTGTACAGCACGAAAGCAGGAAGGCTTTCGTGCTGTACAGAGCTTTCTATTGCACACAATGTAACACGGTGGTTAAAACATCATTTGCGGAGCAGAAGCAACATAAATGCGCCGTTCCAAGCTGCCGTCTCTGCGGGGAAAAGTTGGATAAATTGTTTAATCATCGGTGCTTTATCGAACCTCTAGAGAAAGAAAAGCGGAGCGACAAACTCATCTTCTTTGATCTGGAATGCCATCAAGCAACGGGTGTGCACGTTGCAAATTTTTTATGCTGCATGGATTTTAAAGGAGAAACATGGACGTGGTCCGGGGAAGACTGCATCAAAAAATTCTTTGCGAAATTCCGCAACCCCGTGTACAGCTACTATATTTTCATAGCGCACAACGCTAGAGGATACGATTCCTATCTCATGCTTAACTATCTGGTGAAAGAAGGGGTAGCTCCTGACATTGTAGCACAAGGCAGCAAGATACTGTGTTTTACCGACCCCGAGTTTAATCAGAGGTTTATCGACAGCCTCCGTTTCATGCCTATGAAACTCTCTGCTATGCCTAAAGCTATGGGGTTCGAGTCAGACGCTAAAGGCTACTTTCCTCACTATTGGAACATCCCAGAACATCAGGACTATGTAGGGCCTTACCCCGCTCCCGAATTCTACGGCATAGACGGCATGATGTCGAAAGATCGCGAGGAGTTCTTCCGATGGTACGACGAGGTCAAAGGAGGAATCTTTCTATTCAAGAAAGAGATGGCAAAGTACTGTAAGAACGACGTAAAGATTTTGAGGCGAGCCTGTCTGATATTCAGGGAAGAGATCTTGGAAAGCACGGAAGTCGACCCCTTCAGCTGCATCACCATAGCCAGCGTGTGCATGAAAATCTTTAGAACAAAGTTTCTTTCTCCACACACTCTGGCCATTCCTCCGTTGGATCATTACGTCAGCGGACAGAAATCTTTTTTGTCTTCTTCTATCCAATGGTTGGAGTATGTGGTGCAAAAGCGGAAGATAAAAATTCAGCACGCTCTGAACGGTGGGGAGGTCAAATTCGGCAAATACGCCGTGGACGGATACAGCGAACAAAAAGGAGAGCGGGTAGCGTACGTTTTTAGGTTGTTTTTATCACGGCTGTGATAAATGCTTTGCTTCGCACAAACATCACCCTCTGACCCAAGGGGCGACGTACGGGAGTCTACTCGAGAGAACGAAGACGAGAATTCAATACTTGAAGCACACTTACGATCTGCGCATGACCGTGATATGGGAACACGAGTGGAGCGAGATGAAAAAGACCGACGAGAATGTGAAAAGCTTTCTGAAATCTTTTGACTTTACAGAAAGGCTAAACCCCTGTGACGCTTTGTTTGGGGGTAGAACCAACGCGTTAAATCTACACTACGTGGCTCAACCCGGGGAGAGGATCGATTACTACGACTTCACATCTCTCTACCCGTTCGTCAACAAAACAAAGACCTACCCCCTCGGACACCCTGTGGTCGTATTCAAGGACTTCCTGCTGATAGATCAATATTTCGGTATAGTCAAAGTTCTGCCCCCCAGAGGCTTGTGGGCGCCTGTTCTGCCCTACAGAGTAAACGGCAAGCTCACCTTCCCTCTCTGTAGAACCTGCGTGCTACAATGGCTAACAAAGTGCGAGCATAGCGACGACGAAAGAGCCCTTACGGGTACTGGGTGCACTCTAGAAGTGATCAAAGCCGTCGAAAAAGGTTACGTGGTGCAGAAAATCTTTGAAGTCTGGCATTTCCCCCAACGCTCCGACACCCTGTTTGCGGATTACATTAAAATGTTTTTGAAAACTAAACAGGAGAGCAGCGGGTACCCCTCCTGGGTTAAATGTGCGGCGGACGAAAAGGAATATGTGAAAGGGTACGAGGAACGCGAAGGAATTCGTCTGGACGTGGGGAAAATAACGCACAACCCCGCCAAGAGATCTGTGGCTAAACTAGCTCTAAATTCTCTCTGGGGGAAAATGTGTCAGAGGCCCAACAGACTGAACACAACTCTGATCACGCAGCCTGAAATGTTTTTAAAGTTTATGTTTTCGGCGAGCATCAAAGTCAGGGACTTGTCGTTCTTGAACGACGATGTAGCACTTGTGCAGTGGCGACAGGCCGACGTCAGATGCTTGGATCCCGGCGTCTCAAACGTCTTCATAGGCGTTTTCACGACCGCCTACGCCAGACTGGAGCTTTACGAACTCATGGACAAATTGCAAAAAAGGGTTCTTTACACAGACACGGATTCTGCGGTGTTTGTCTCCCGCGACGGAGATTGGATGCCGCCGTTGAGCGATTATTTGGGGGGACTCACCAGCGAGCTCTCTGAAGGCGATAGCATTGTAGTTTGTCAGCGGAGGGCCAAAAACGTACGGTTTCCGTACATTAAAGGGTGAGAACGTTATGAAGGTTAAGGGACTCACACTAAATTACACCAACGATAAACTAGTCAACCTGAAATCTTTGACGGAACTGGTCGACGAACACGTTAAAAACCCCTCCCTTTCTAGAGAGATAATGACATCCCGCAACATGATTGTCAGGGATAAAATAGGCTTCCTCCTAAAAAACAAAACACAACAGAAAAGGTTCAGGATCGTGTACGATAAGCGCATTTTGCTGCCCGATTTCAGGACTCTGCCCTACGGGTATTAAGCTTTAACATTTTTATTTATTTATTTATTTTGAAATTTTTGTTACTTTTAAAAAAATGTGGTGCATTTTGATGCTAGGTTTCAGCTACCGTTCTCATGTATAGTGTGTGGACCCAGTAACTGTGGAAAATCTTTTTTTATTAAAAAGTTGTTGGAAAAATGTAATGAAACAATGTCTAAAGCTCCCGATAATATAGTGTGGTGTTATACATGTTGGCAACCTCTGTACGACGATTTGACGAACAAAATAAATGTTCGCTTTGTTCAAGGAATACCCGAGTCTCTGTGCGATGACCAACTGTTTCCTATAGATAGGACTAACCTTCTCATTTTGGATGATCTCATGAACGATGCCAGCAAAAACGACGAGATTGAAAAAGCATTTACAAAATACACGCATCACAGAAACTTGAGCGTTTTGTATTTGGTGCAAAATCTTTTCTTTCAAGGTAAGACTAGTAGAACCATCAACCTGAACGCAAACTACATGATTTTATTTAAAAATCCCAGAGACAAGTCGCAGATCAGCGTACTGGCGCGCCAAATGTACCCTGGAAACTCAAAATACTTTATAGAGTGCTTTCAAGACGCCACCTCTAAACCTTACGGCTATTTATTAGTAGACTTGAAAGCTCAAATGCCAGAAGAGCTACGTCTTAGGTCAAGCACGTTTTCCTGGGAGAACCCCGTTGTGTACGTCCCAAAGAAGAAAAAAAATTCAAATAACATCGGAAAAAGAAAATGTCGGCTCGACTAAAGACATACCTCCCCGCATTGAAAACCTTATATAAGTCACAACCCCGACGTAGGAAGGTTATATTACACGAGGCTTCGCCGGAACTCATACTTTCTATATGCGAATTGGCTTTTAATCTGCTCCGCGGGAACATTCCTCTGACCGCTAAACAGTACCGTGTTTTGAAAAGACAGAAAAAGTGGATAAAACTTTTTGCGAATAAAAGAGCTTCTGTAGCTACAAAGAGAAAAGCTATTAATCAGCACGGAGGTTTCCTTCTCCCTCTGCTCAGCGTAGCCGTGCCCTTTATAAGCAACCTGCTATCGGGCAAAGGATAATGGAGACTGCGGAGAAGATGTATTTGGTTCCTCAACATCAAATAGATATGTTTAAAAATGCGGCTACGGGTAAAGAAAATATAAGACGGACCGTGGAAAACTAAAAAAATTTAGACGCGGTTATGCGTCACATTTTATCTAGGACGGATGTGAATCCCTACGACAAGGCTAAACTTTACTCCGCGGCTTTGCAAAGATTTTTAAACGTCGTTAAAAGAGACGAAGAAGAAACGTCGCGATTAACCCTATCCCTCCCCAAGGAACCGATCAACCAGATACCGGATCAACCGGTAGATATACGCGTGACCGAGGACGAAATGGTAAAAGAGATTATCGAAAACGTTCTGGCAAGAGCCAGAAAAAACGCCTCCTACATTTTGGACAAAATAGTTAAATCAGGTCACACGGCATCGTGAAATGATGAGGGAGAGCTTATTTTCCAAGGAAAAACGATTAAAGGTTCTCACATGCTGGACTTGATTAAAAACCTCACGGTTACCCACAAGATATCCGACGACAGACGCCCCCTAGGCTGGAATGAAATACTACACACGGTAGCTAAACTAAATGTGCCGTATTCGACCATTCCTAACGACTCCGTACGTCAAAAAGTGTCGGCCATTAAAAACTCGACGAGTTTCCTCCCCGTGAGTTCCGATTCAACGAGTTTTGATTCTACTTTCAGCTCTTCGGCGTGGGTGAAGTTTGATTAAGGACATAAAAACAATTAGGCCTGTGTTGAAAAAATCGATTTTCCGATTCAGAATCGATTCGCATATGATGATCTGATTATCGATTCGTACGTCCAAAGATCGATTTTTTAGTGAACTTTTACCCCCGCCTCGTCACTGAATTCACGCAGGCGTACTCGGTCTAACTAACTGTAAAACAACATGGCGACGGACAGTGACGGTAACGACGATAGTCAAATCGGCAATCTAAAAACAGAAGGACAGTTTATCCAGTGTCAGTGACTATTTACATTTAGTCCATGTCACTGACAGTTTACCCAGTGTTTTTACAGTTTAAAAAAGTAAAAAATGCTCTTGTAACGTTGGGCGCAAGGCGATGGACGAGACAGAATCCTTTGCACTTTCCAAATCGTTACGTTTATTACATTTACCGAAGCGCAGACAGCGCACATAAAACACGTTTACATAGAACATGTGTGACTCAAACAACGACGAGCACAGGACGCTGCGCGAACGCACATTAAATGGACAAACCACACAAACCCCACGTGATGACGAGACGAGCCACAGGTGAGGATTATCACAAGACGCACCCGCACCCGCAGAGATACGCAGATGAGTAGACGCAGACAACGTTAACACACGCCCAACAGGGAGGGGTCGGGGACCGTAACGTGACAGTTCTGTTATTATATTCTTACTTTAAAGAAAAATACACGTTTACATTTTATACTTTCAGTTTATTAAGTGTGAGCACTTTTAAAATAAAAATGCATTTGGTAGCAACAGCTTTTGGGTGACTTCTTAATTATTTCAATCATAATAATAATGCACTGGTTAGTGTCCCAGTAGGAGTCCACTGTTGCAGATATAGACACCTCAAAGATGTCCTCTGTTTATTGTCCTGGATTACCTTTCTTGAAGGTAGATTTATGATTACCCTTTTCACCAGTCTTCCAGCCATCAGTAACTACCAACTACCAGTAACTATTTGCTGATTAATATTGATATAATACTAGTTTTAACATGTTGCTTCTGTACATAGTCAGGAAACAGCTCAAATAAATACATTTTTAATAACACTAAACCCCGAATTGGATCGAATCGGATCGAATCGATTAAATCGGATTAAATCGAAATAAATCGATTCTTAATCTTCAGAATCGGAATCGGATCGATTCTTGGAATTTGAATCGATACCCAGCCCTAAAAACAATATATGGTTGTATCGTTTATTTATTCATTGTAATTACAACTTATTAATAAAAAATACAAAAAAGACAAAATGGCGTACGTCTAATTTTTTACAGAGCATTTAAACTTTTCGCCGGAACACGCTCGCTGATTACAAGTAACGGAACATCTCTTATTTAGTCTAGTATACATTTTTTTGACAAAAGTTACAACCATTTTATCGTTGATTTTTATTTTTACATCGTCCTTATAATTCGATATAACTTGATTAAACGATCTTCCTTTAGCCCTTTGACATAAAAAGAAAATGCAGTGAGGGCCGCAGCAAACGGAATCATAGCTCTGAACCTGTATTGAGTTATGTCTTATTTCTTTGCAGTTCTTTTTCATAAATGAATAAATAGATTTAGGAAAGAGTTTGTAGTCTGGAGGGTTACCGTAAGAATCAAAAAATTCTCCGGACCTTTCGTCGTTCAGACACAGGGCCAACCAGTGCTTCCCGGGCATATGACTGGGGTGCGTGTTTACGACAAACATAGCGGGAAAGCGTTTCAGCTTAACGCTAGGTAGCCGGTCGCAAGGAACCACTCCCGAAAAGACTTTCTCCAAAGCGCGGCAGCTTCTCATCACCTCTGTAAGTTCTCCGGTGTCCATGCGTTTTTTTTATTTATTGGTAGTCGATGAGCACGTTACGGTGGTTATTTATTTGCAGTATGGTATCAAACGTCGCGTAAATAACGAGATTTATGGTCCTCAGCAGAGGATTTTTAAACCGGAGTTCCATTCTCATATTTCCGGACTTTATCAGCGACAGATGCTGCCCTCCTTCATCGTCGGGTGATAGATTGAAAGCCAGCAATGTGTAGCCTCCTACATACTCTTTACGACCGTTGGAAAGAGCTTGATCTTTAAGGTGTTTTCCCAAAGCCAGAATTAGCGAGTGATATTCACGAACGGCGTTACCGGCTTGAAAATTTGGTTGAAAAGGCTTAGCAGGATGTTGGGTTCCGTCCACGTAGAGAGCGATAAACTCTGTGTCGTAGTGTTTGAAATTAAAGGGGTTTTTATTGTAGGCTCCTACGTATGCGTCGTTATCCACCATTCCTATAACAACGGTTTTTGGAAGAGGGCCCAGGAACAGATTTTCTTGGGTGCATACGCGGCTCCCCGCGGGTAAACTGAAAGTCTTCATGCACACCCTTTCCATGGGGTACTTGGCCGTGGCGTTCAGAAGCGCGGGCGCGTGGCCCAACTTCACCGAGGGAGACACGGTGACTTTTTTCACAAAAAGAGAAGCCGTTAGTATTTTTATAACGTAGTCCGTCTGTCCTTCTTTCATCAGACAGAACTCGTCTTTACTCCTTACAAATTTAATTTTCAGATCGACTCCGTTCAGTAAAAATTTATCCTGAAAAAATATATGGGAGTGAATGTATCCGATCAGATCAAAGGGTCTACTTTCACTGCTTGTTGTAGTATAGCCGAACGGCGTTTGCAAAAACTGAAAAACAGAACCGGAAGTTCCACCATACCATATTTATTTTAGTCCACGTGCAGAGTGCCTTGGCATTCCACCAACAGTAATAATAAAGAATGCACAAAAAACAAAACCAAAAACAAAAAAAAAACAAATTAACCTAACTAATCAAACTCAATTGATACATTACAACCAGGCCCTCACGCCTCTGCATTCCCAGCCAGCTCCCCCTCTTCTCAGAGTTCTGCTCTTAAACATTTAATCTTGGGTTACACCACTGACCGGCACGCCCGCAGGGAAGGTTTAAAACGCACAGGCTATAATTACCTTTCCTAGTTTATATTAAATCAAACATTTTAATATATATGCAATAGTTGACTATGAGTATAAAACATTTTATCATCCGACATTCAAGTTGGAATGACCTTTTAAAACTAGACCCCTCAAAGCAGTTTCTCTCTCCCCCCGGCTCAAACATCCGAAATGGCATGGTCCACTTGCCACACAACCTCCTCCAAAACTACAAAACCCCACAAACCCCTGGGCTCAGGTCCTTTGACCTGCCAGAGACTGCCAACATGGTATGACCAACAGGTAAGCCGAACCATCTTCCTAAACACACTATAAACAGTCAAAAATACATGGAATGATTGTTATAATGTACACCATCAGTTGGCCACCCTGAATGGTGCAAAATAATCCCAGCAGTTTATTGTGTTTCAGAGTTCTGACAAGGTCCAACTGCAGTCCTGTGGGTCTGCAGTCCTGTGGGTTTCAATAAAAAGAGTCTTTAAAACAGAGGTTGTCTTGTGGTTCATTCTTCAAACAGTGAAACATGGAACGGACGTGAGCTCCGTTACACCGCTCAACGCGGCTCTGCTTCTGAGACCCATGTTCTGGGCCGCCGGGTCCGTAGCGTCCATATGCCCCGCCGTGTCCTTGTAAAACATACCGCTTGAAAACTGAGTCTCCAGCGTGTCCTTGCCATAATTCATGAGGCATTCCATGACGGCTCTGTAAGGGTACGTATTACTCGACTGACTGATGAGGCGGTCTCCTAGCATAACGTCCACTTGTGAAAAAAGGGAGGCTATCGGGTAGTTCACGACGCCGACCTTTGCATCGGCGGCTTTGTCGGTTCCGGGTTTGTGATTTTACATCTTAGGTATAAAAAAGTGTTGTTGAGATCCAGGTAATCGTCGCTATTACCCGCTACGTAAAAATCTATCGGCGCCCCTCCGTCAGCAACGGATGAAAGCGGCGGTATTTCCACGTACGCGTACTTTTCGATACTCGTTTGAGTATAAGGCAGAGTAAAGATATCCAATTCTGTTTTGGCGCATTCGGCCGACATACTATGCAGAAAGGCCATAGCTGTTCTAGAAGATGTTCAGCTTTCTTTTGTTATCGGAGGAAGATCGTTTACCGCTTCTTCTTCGTTTGGTTTTTTTCTTCACTTTGACCTTACTCGCGACGACGTCGCGTTTTTTATACGATGACGTGAGGCGTCTTCCGGGAGGACACCTAGCGTTCCTGCGGGCAATGACTGCGAGTCCTGATCCCTCTTGCTTCTTGGCCACAAAGTTGCTAATCACGTCGCCTACTATCCCTGTCGCGGCGGTTTTTAAATGAGGCGTTGCTATAGAGAATCCTCTTTTGATAAGGGGAACCGCCATCCTAAAAAGCGATTTGAACATACCTCCGAGCCCCGCTCCATACATGACCGGGGACCCTTGGAAGCCCGGAAGACCATTTCCGGCTTGATGCTTATAGTATATATCTATATATCCACATAGATCTGAGGATCTCCGTAACTCGTTCGATGCATTCTTTCTTTTCTTCAAATGCAGAATGAATGTTTTACAGGTCTAAAGTTAAGTTTAGCTATAACTTTCCCGTATTGAAAAGGTACTTCGATATTTTGGTCGGATTTGATTTCGACGGTTATATCGTTTATGAGAGCTTTGGTAACACGTACGTAGTGTGGCTTATCATACGATACTGTGACGAAATCGTGTTTATTCCCCCCTATATGTACGCATCTCAGCAACGGCACAAAGCTGTCCCCCACTCTCTGATATTGTATAATATCGCTATACATGAACAATGTGTAAATCCCTCCGCGAAGGTCCGTAGGGTAGGGTGCCTCCGGCATTTCCTGTGTGAGGCATTTGGGCCCCAGCCCGAGAATAAGCGAAAGGTTACCTTTAACCTCTAAACAATAGGGTTTGAAGGACACTGAAAGTCGGATTTTGTTTTTCAGCGGGCGGTATTCTAACTTTAGTTCGGGGTCCAAAGTTTTCAGCTTCTTATTCATTTCCTTTACGATGAGGTATATGTCGTCATAATACCCTTGCGGAATAAAAAACTTTGTGATCACACCGTCTACCCTTCTAACTACAAAGGTAGGTTCCTCGCCATTCTTCCCGTGCAGATTGAACCACGTGTTAGGATATTGCACCTCTGTGAGAGCTACCTCCCACTCACCAGACAACTCTATAGGTTTTAAGAAATGCGTCCTGTAGCACGAAATTCTGTTATCGGGGTATATGTCTTTCGAAGCGTTGCTCGGGAGAGTAACGAAGAATCCACTTTCCTCCATGATTACGGCGTTATAATTTTATGTAAAAGTACAACGCCTCCTTTTATCCTTTCACGATGTCGCGGACTTCCTCGGCAGGAATCCACGAGTTAAACTTGTCCGGCCATCCGACCCACTTGACCAGACAAATCTTTCGGTTCCTAGTCTTTTCAGATATAATCTTTTCTATTTTAAAAGCTTTATCTTTACCGAGTATAATCTTTTGCAGCTCCTGCTCGTAAAAGGTTCCTTGTAAATTCTCTCCATCGTAATCTTGCAGTTTGTATACGGGAGGATCTCTCCCTATTCGTTCAGACACTGTAAAATATTCATCCGTAAAGTTCTGTACGTAACCTTTCTCAAACTGATGTTTTAATCGCGAAATTCTAACGGTATCGCCGACTTTAAACTTGAAACTCAATTTTTTTCTTTGCTCTCTCGGTGCAAACAATCCGTACAAGGTTTTAAGTTTTCCTCGTTCACTTCTGCGGGTTTCATTTTGATGCTGCTATGATAGCTGCGATTGTAGGCGTGAACCAGGTCTTGCACCACGTCTACGTATTTTCTCGTATTGACTGCCGTGAAGTATCTCCACATTCTGGTTTTTAACGTCCTATTGAACCGTTCACACACGCAGGCTTTATGCCCGGTCCTGATAGCAAAGTGAACGATGTTATTGTTTTTCATTAATGTCTGGAATCTGTTGTTAAAGAATTCTTTTCCCTCATCGGTCTGAAGTTTTTTAGGAACCCTACCCTCCTTGAGAATCGATTCGAAGGCCTTGGTAACCTCGACGCCGGTCTTGTTTTTTAGGACGCGCACCCACGCATATTTGGATAGTATATCTTTACATGTTATCATGAACTTTGCGCCGTCGTTATGCTCTGATAAGGCAGACATGTCTACCAGATCGGCTTGCCATTGCTCGTCAATGTGTTTCACGATTACTCTGTTTCTTTTAAATTTCCCAGAGACCGGTTTATGTAGCGTGTACGCATCCTGCGCCGCTAACCAGGTTTTGATTTTTTTGGCATCTGCCTTTTTACCGGTTTTCTCCTCAACGCTCCTTTGCAGACCCTCTACCCCTCCGTAAGATCCTGGGTTTGAGGGGGTATAGTAAATCTTTTTCAGCAAACGTTCTGTCATGTTGACTCGATTACAATGATTCAACAAATACATTGTTTCGTGGTTTTATTATCAAACTTTTGGAGTATGAGATTACATTTGAGAATACATAGTTTTATAAAAAAATATAAATAAAAAATAAAAAAAATTTAAAAAAAGAATTTGGCTTATGAGATTACATTTGAGAATACATAGATTTATAAAAAAGAATTTGGCTTATGAGATTACATAGATTTATAAAAAAGAATTTGGCAAATGAGGTTACATTTGAGAATACATTGCTTCATAGTTTTATAAACAAACTTTTGGCAAATGAGATTACATTTATATTATGTTCATTTAATAATGATAGAGTAAGTTCAAAGGCTTCTTTTACATCAACCTTTTCATCTTTACTTAGTTTCAAAACACACACGTCGGTTACAAATGTGAAAATGCATAATAGGTGAGCGTCTCTACATACAAGGGGATTTTCAAACATGTAAGAAAGAATGCTTGATATATACGTGTGTGCCGGATAACTAGTATTACCGGCTTCGGAGATCAGAGAACTCCATAGGTCGCTAGATTCCCGTACTAAGCACATTAGTTTTTTTAAAGTAGATAGTCTCTCGCTCTCATCGGCGAGTCCGTAAGCTGTGACGTTGACGGTGTTGCTGAACAAAGAGATCATGTCCCTTATTAATTGATTGTTCTCGGATGTAGAACCGTCACGCCTGCTCACAAGGTTTCCCATAGTTTAGAACATTTCCATCAGTTAAAAAAATTTTTTAAAAAGCAGATAATCTCTCGCTCTCATCAGCGAGTCCGTAAGCTGTGACGTTGACGGTGTTGCTGAACAAAGAGATCATGTCCCTTATTAATTGATTGTTCTCGGATGTAGAACCGTCACGCCTGCTCACAAGGTTTTCTCAATTTTCAGAATGCTGAGGCTTCTTTTCAGGCGACTCGTCAAGGGCCATGGTTTCTTGCAGCGTCCAGACGTCCTTAAGGCGCTCCTGCAGGTCTTCGTTCTCGCACAGATCCTGACTTTGCTCTTCAATCTCTCTCAGAGCGTCTTTGATGTTACTTTCGTCTTTTAGCTCCATCATCATCGCCTCAGCAGCGGCGGAGATCTTGCTGTGAGGAGGAGGATTTGTGATACCGCACATATTCAGCGCTACGGTCACCGTTTGCGGGAACCACGGCTTGAACACTTTCTTAAGCAGCTTGGGTAGGTTGAGATAGAAATAGCTCGGTTCAGGGTCACTCAGGCATTGGTGCTGAACTTGACTCGGGTGATCGATAGCGCATCCGTAGCAGTTTTCCTTAATATCCTTAGCGATAATCCCATCCAGCAGGGCTCCGAGCACGGTTCGAATGATCTTTAGCACCTTCGTGCTGAGAACGCCGTCTATCTCGTCGGCCGTTTTTTCGACTGAGGGTGTTTCAGGAGGCACGTTCTCTTTATCTTCAGGATCTGAAAGAGGGGGTTCTTCGCCGTCATTAGAGCTCGACGAGGAAGAGGTCTCGAGATCCTCCTCTAGGTTCGCCATGTCGATGATGACCAGTTTGTCTTGCTCGGCTATGGTCAGCTCATTTATATCGGATGATGAGGAGTGGGAGGAGTCTTCTTCGTAGGGTTCCTCGATGACTTGCGGCAGAGGCACGACTTTTTCTTCTTTGCACTCCTCAAACATGCTGTACAGATTCATCTTAATAGTTTCAATGCCCATGTTTTTCATCATATTCTTGAACAGATTATCGACCATGGCGAAATACTTTAGCATGTGGTACCAGTTGAGACGCCCGTACTTCACCTCGCCATTTTTCCCAACGTCATCTCCGGGAGCCCCGCGTTTATGCGAGCAAGTCACTGCCAAACAGAGGTCTACTACTCCCTCGGCGAGCATACACGCTCGGATGTTGAAAACGTGGTACGGGCTTCTGTAACCTTTCCATTCATGCTCCTTAATAGTATGAAGCGGCACTTCTCCTCTCTCCACAAGGTATTCAAACTCTGTGCGCCATCTTCGGAACTCCTTCCAGTCGTACAGATCGTATTCCACTTTCTCTGTAGCTTTCTCAAATACACGGGGAACCGTTCTTGGGATCGTGAAGAAGGTAACCGTGCAGGTGTTCTCGTCAAAAAAGTACCCTCCACCACCCCTGTCATCTTTCAGAGGCCAGTAGCGTTGAGTGTCGCCCTGCGCCATCGGATCGATTCTTCTTGTTTGAAATGTGAAAGGTTTTTTGGAGCGTACGGACAATCGCATACCACCGTTGACTGCATGTTGACTCCTCAAGGAAACGTTCCCCCTCTCTCTCTCTTTAAATGCTCGCGCGCTAGACACGCACCCCGGATTGGTCTGTTGAGAATGCCTCCTCATTGGTTCATCAGAGTTTTGTTTGAAGTTACTCAAAGTAAGCATATTTGTGTGCGCATGCGCGGTTCTGTGTTACTAGGGATGTGTGTGTATGTGTGTGTGTGTGTAACTAGGGCGCGTGTGTGTGTGTGTGTGTGCGTGTGTGCAGATAACGGTTTCCCTACAGCGCTAGTCAAGGTCATGTGCGAGCGCATCAGTATATGTGTGTGTGTGTGTGTGTGTGCCTGAGACCCTCTGTCTTTAGCGTTGTTCTGTGTGGACTAGGGGTTTGTGTGTGTGTGTGTGTGTGTGTGTGTGTGTGTGTGTGTGTGTGTGTGCGTGTGTGCAGATAACGGTTTCCCTACAGCGCTAGTCAAGGTCATGTGCGAGCGCATCAGTATGTGTGTGTGTGTGTGCCTGAGACCCTCTGTCTTTAGCGTTGTTCTGTGTGGACTAGGGGTTTGTGTGTGTGTGTGTGTGTGTGTGTGTGTGTGTGTGTGTGTGTGCGTGTGTGTGTGCGTGTTTGTGTGTGTGTGTCGCAGGTGGCTAGGGTTACACAGCTCCGGAGAGTCGACATCAAAGAAGATCAAAATAATGTTTTAATTAAGCTTATCAAAACAAAATATCAAAGCATTGCTTTACACTTTGATTGTCTTGACATTGATTGATGTGATGACGTCACACGGTGGGGTGATGTGGGGTGGGGAGGCGGGGTCAACTAGAGGTCAACCTGTCACTTTGACATGAGGGGACCTATATAAATATATAGTAAGACGTGGCAAGTTTAAACCCCTCCGCCGTTCGTGGAGGTTCGCGCGAGGTGGGCGGAGTCGGGCGCTACGGTCGAGAAGCCTCTCGCTGCAGCCTGCAGGAAGGCAGAGTTGGACATCCAACCCCGCCCACATCCAACTCCACCCTCTTCTCAAGTCAGAAGCCACGCCCATGTTACGTCCAAAACTCCTGTTTTGGCTCCCAGTAAACAGAACACAAAGCTAAAGTAATTTGGCAACTTTCTGGCTTTTCTGATAAGCTTGCCTTCACATTATCTGTGGGCCCTTCTTGCATGGTATTAATTTATAATATTTTCTCTCAGGAAAATTTACCGGGTTGAGTCTGTGAACAGTAAAGGAGACAGACTGGGTACCATCTCCATTGACCAGGTATTTTTGGTTTTGTTGCAGCTTAACTGGCCATTTTTGAGTTTTACTCACTGTGATAAGGCATTCACAAAGGAGATAACTATGGTTTGTTTGAATTGGAATGCATCAGGGCTGCAACGATTAGTTGACATAACTGAAATTTCGACTTGACTTTGTCAGTGATGAATAAAAATGTGCATTTAAATCCCAAGTGTAGCTGTTCCTATTGTTCTGAAGCGATAGAGAAAGCAGAGAGTCTCCGAGAGTCTCCGTATCCAGTACAAAATTCTAGTACTTACTTTCAAAGCACTCTCTGGTTTGGCTCCCATATATCTGGCTAATCTTTTGCACCGCTATGCCCCCACTCGCCGGCTTCGGTCATCTGACACTGGACTCTTAGTTGTTCCTAGATTCAAGTTAAGCACCATGGGTGGTCGATCTTTCAGTGTGGCGGCTCCTACTCTCTGGAACTCTCTTCCCCTCTCCCTCCGTCTCTTACCATCTCTTAACGCATTCAAGGCTCAACTAAAGACCCACCTATTTAATCAACATTTTCTCACAACTTCCTCAACTTAGGTCTGTTCTATGGGATTTTCTTTTTTCTTTTTATTGTCTGTTCTTGTCTGTGTTTTTGTTTTTTGTATTTCTCTGTACAGCGTCCTTGGGTACTTTGAAAGGCGCTATAGAAGTGGAAATTATTATTATTATTATTATTATATGTTAAGTTAAGGCACAGAGGGGTCAACAGAGTGATACTGATAGTTGTACAGACTTCAGCTGTTGAGCCAAAAAATGCACTGAAACCGCAGCCACATCTATAGGAAGCAGAGATAAGGGGCATCACAAGTAATCTGTGAATAATCGAAAACATAATCAGATTAGTTGCATACAAAATAGTGCGAAATTATAATTTGTTGCAGCATTAGAATGTATGTTGTGTAGTAATTGTATGTAAATCAGTATCTAAATGCTTCTATGATTTCTTTCACAGATGCCCCGTGCTGTCATTGAGGATATACTCTTAGATGTAGTTCTGGAAGAGGGTGACCAAGCCTTTTTAAAGCTGTCACTGGTTTGCGGCCTCTTCCGGGACATTGTGGGACAAAAATCATTCCAGGCCCGGGCACATTTTCAGTGGCTTGACAGTAAGTATAAGAAGCATTGTGATATTTCAGCACAGTTAGGATGTTTTTGTACCATAAGAGAAGGGAGTGTTCTCACTGGTTGTAGTAATTATATTCCTTACATTTGAAACATACAGGTGTAGTGCCTTGGAGAAATCACAGTGCTGCATTCAAAGAAGAGTTTCGCAGAATATATCAATTGGCGTGCTGCTGGAACTGCCAAGAAACATATAAAGACTGCATACCGGGTATGTTTCTTGTATATACATTTTGAGAATTGTTCTTGAGGTCAGTAATGGCAAACAAAATATCAGCAGAAATGTGTTGTCTGAGATTGATTTTGCTGCCTACAGGCTACGTTGGGCATAGGAGACACGGAGAACTTGTGGCGTTTTATAGTAACAACACGCACCCTGGATTCTGTAGCCAATTCTGCAGCCATGTTTATGAGGATTTGAGTGTGTGAATGAGTGTATGGCTGGATGAGGTGTGAATGCATGGATGTGTTATAAAGACTTGTAAATAAATAACTACTAAAAAACTACTGTACCTGTTTCCTTGCTTTACCACATTAAAAATAGTTCAGTGTTCTAAATGCCAAAAAAGAAATTTTCTATTTTATTTTAAGCAACCATATTTTGTATGGATTTGTGAATGGGGTTCTAGGTAGGAGTACAGTCCCCTGTGGTGCTGCATCGTCTGAGCAGGTGGCAGGCAGCACAGATTACCCTCAGCTGGAGTGGGCTCTGGCCGTAAATCTCACCTCTGGCGCTTACCTCATCTGTGGGACCTATTGAGGTCCCAGAGAGGAGGTCCTGTTTTATCTTGATCGCCAGCTACTGGCGTGGGGCGGTATTGCACTGGAATATAACTGGTGTAGTTATATTCCAGTGAGTGTCTAGCGTTCGACTTTTAACAAAGGTTACTTGACAGCAGGCCCATTGGACTGACGAATAATTGAGAAGTGAAAGTGAAAATGTGTATTTTGTTCTCTTTTGTTTTGTACACTGCGTGTGTGTTTGTGTGTGTGTGTGTGTGCATGCTTTTTGTGACTCTTGGTAGTTCGTCTTGAAGTTCGTTTTGCATCCTGCATGGCCACATTAATGCATTTTATTGTTCATTCTGAATGCTGGCTTTTACTGTTTTCTATTGAGCATGAAGCTGCTTAATTTTTAATGAGCTTGATTTGAACAAGCAGATTATCACAATAGTTTTATCCATTAAGTTTGAGTTCTTCACAAACAATTCAGTGTAAGCTTTTATTTGTTTTATTGCCTTTGAAATCTTTGTTTTGATTCTAAATAATATTTTTTGTAAATAATTCACTAATCCAGTTTGCTTTTATTATTTCCCTGGTCTTTATTGCTTAATAAGTTACTGAGTTAAATTTGGGTTTCTTGCATTTACTTAATCAAACACATAACATAGGCATTAAACAAATTTGACAGTTCTGTATATAGCAAGTGTAGTTGTCTGAAAAATATCTTAAAATTAAAATCTATTTGTGATTTTCTCCATAGGATGTTTAACATGTGCTTAAATGCCACTGTCAAAAATGGTTACGATCTTTCTACTCCGTTCAGTTTAAAATGTGTAGTATTATTTTTCCTTTTTTGTTACTATTTATTTATTTTTAAAATGATATATATATATATATATTGTCACGTTGAGGACCCCGGCCCCTCCCTTTTGGGCGTGTGTAAACGTTGTCCACGTGCTCTGTCTGCGTTTTCGGAACTTCGTGGTGATAGCTTTGTTGTGTGAATAATGTGTCTCACCTGTGAATCGTCTCGTAATCACATGGGGCTAATGTGGTCTGTCTATTTAATGTGCGTTCGCGCAGTGTCCTGTGCTCGTCGTTGTCTATGTCCACACGTTGCTGTGAATGTTTATTGTTCTCCGTGCGCTATTGCGCAATCTTGTTAAAATAAACCGTGACGTTTGCTGCCATCGAGGGATTCCGTGTCTCATTCCTCGCCACGACCCGTGCGTCATATATATATATATATATATATATATATATATATATATATATATATATATATATATATATATATATATATATATATAATGAGTGAAAACAAGAATGATTTAAACTTGCTATTCCTACACATGGTTATATAATACAGTTATATGAAAACATTTGCAAATAAATATTTATTTCTCCTTCTGGGCCCTAAGGCTGCAAGACAGAAAATTCCAGATCTAATGCTTAATCTCGCAGACTACCCCATTACACCTGACACAGTAGCCAAAAATATAGGTGTCATACTTGACTCTGACCTATCATTTAATAAATACATAGATAATACCACAAGGATAGCTTCTCTATATCTCCGCAACATTGCCAAGTTAAGAAATGCATTATCACAGAATGATGCAGAAAAATTGGTGCACGCCTTTGTTAGCTCCAGATTAGACTACTGTAACTCATTACTGTCAGGATGCTCAAATAGGAATCTAAATAAACTTCAAATAGTTCAAAATGACGCAGCCAGAGTTCTGACTAGAACTAGAAAATTTGATCATATCAGACCAGTCTTATCAGCCCTGCATTGGCTCCCAGTTAAATTCCGTATTGATTTTAAAATTCTTTTATTGACTTATAAAGCACTGCACAGGCTTGCTCCTGAATACCTACAGGAACTTCTTTCCTATTATGAACCCCCACTTCCACTAAGATCACAGGGTGCTGGCCTTTTATTAGTTCCACAAATTAATAAGGTAACAGCAGGGGGTAGAGCCTTTTCTTGTAAGGCCCCCCAGCTTTGGAATAACCTTCCAAAATGCATCCGGGACTCTGACACAGTCACAATCTTTAAGTCTAGATTGAAAACCCACTTATTTAGTTTAGCGTTTGATAATTAATATCCCCCCTTAGATAAAGGTACAGATCCAGGGGTTCATAGGCGAAGGGTTTTATGGTAGACTGGGGCGCTGGTGCTGTCATCCTGTCACTGCTCGTGGTCACTCAAGTTTGTTGACAGTGCAGTGGATGGATGCCAATGTCTCAGAATGCTCCCAAGTCTATGTTACCTTCTGGTTCTGCCTTTTTAGCTAGGCTGTAATAATTTAACTTAATGCCGGAGTTGCTGCCACACTCCAGAAATGTTTATAATCTCATCTGTCCTGTATATGTCCTTATACAGAGCTAATTTTCCCTGTTTTATCTTCTCCACATGGCTGCCCACCTACTCGAGGAACACTGAGATGAGGAGAGACGAGCCTTTCCAGAGATCTATCCTGGGCCGGACACCTCCTGCCTAACCAGATATGATGGAGGACCAACCCACTGCCCTGACAAACCAGTGTGGATGATGGATAAAGGATGATGGATAGGACTAAACAGGAATTACATAAAGGACTCATGTATAACATTACCAACCATCAAGACATTTGGGACTGTATAAGAATTACATAAAAAACTCATGTTTATAAATCTACACCAAGAAGGACTTTATCCCTCACATCTTTTCCTTTTTTCTGTCTCACTCTTTAAATTGTTGTTGTTATGGTGACCGGTGTTGGCCAGAGGAGGACGGGTTCCTCTCAAGATTTCTTCCTCATGCCCTTAGGGAGTTTTTCCTTGCCACTGTCGCCCTTGGCTCGCTCACTGGGGGCTTGGACTCGGACACTTGTAAAGCTGCTTTGTGACAACAACTGTTGTAAAAAGCGCTATATAAATAAAATTTGATTGATTGATTGATTGAATCTAGGCCAAATAATTATACCACAGTACATTTTAGCAAATAGTGAATATAATGGATATTATATTGACACATTGGATACAGGTGTAAGCATAAGTTCAAGAAAATGATACCTTGCACAGGCAATACCTTTTTCACGAGAGGGCACCCACTCTTGTGCAAGGGACTACTCACACGCTGGTACCCTGCATCTGCAAAGGAAGATCTCTAGAGGACACCCTCTTCAAGGGTCAGATGGGACCCATGCAATCCCACCACCACCCACCACAGCTCCTGAGTTCTAAAATGTTTCTAATTGTTTTCAACTCTTCAGTGTGCTATGAAATGCCTCTGTGAAGTACTGTCTATCTCAGGTCTATACCATCATTGACTGCATTGATGCTGGATAGCTAGTTAATCCAGTTAATGACTATACTGACTCCGGAGTTTACTCAAAAAAAAATATGCACATTTGTATTGGCATTATATAAGAATAACATACTTAAAATAACCCATTAAATACAACAATCAAATACTGTCTTACTGAGAGCATTGGTCTTCCCCCGTTCACTAAAACACTTACTTTGAATCAGCACATTAAAAATGAAATCTGGAAATAAACTAACGTGTCAATTGTGAGAATTGCGTATGTCCCAGTGTTGGTTAGCATGGTACCTTTGATGCTGGGATCATCCATCTCCATTATGAAGCCATTGGCTGTTATGTACTACAGAGCAATAATTAGGCCTAATTATTCCCACAAATGGATTACAAACTTTATGAATTGACCTAAAATATGTTACATTCAGGCTGTAATCGTGTTGTACAGATTTGTCAGTATTTACATTTTTTTTTACCTTTTAAGTATTGAGTATATATTAATACCTGACTTTCAGTTGAACATGATTGTTACCTTTACTGTAAAAAGTGATCGTAATTTTTATGAAGTACATGTGACAGCAAGGGCGGACTGGCATACATTACCAGAGGTGGGACCAAGTCAGTGTTTTGCAAGTCTCAAGTAAGTCCAAGTCTTTATACCTCAAGCCCTGAGTCAAGTCTCAAGCAAAGACACTCAAGTCAAGTCAAGTCTCGAGTCAAGACAGGCAACAGTCAAGTCAAGTCCCAAGTCTGAAACTTGGAATTTCAAGTCCTTTCGAGTCTCTTTTTTTTTTTTACCAATGTTGCGGGTATATTTTAAATGTAAATAATAGACATGCGTTCTTTTTTAAATCTGTATTCTCCTCAAATCTTGATAAAACATGTGCAACTGAAAACACGAAGTATAAAAAAAAATTAAAATTACACCTCTTTATTGCACAGTTCAATTTGTTAAACTTAGCTGCAAAAATATTCATACTTTAAACTACAATTTTCCAGAAATAAATATTCTGTGAAAAAGTCATAAGTAGAACTCCATGTTCAAATAAAAAGTGCTGATATTTTCACAGTACAATACAAAGAACCATAACAGCATTTTCCCTCTCTTCTCTTATCTGGTTTCTTGGAGAACATGTGTGAGTGACACAAGACAAACAAATATAAGAACTGAACAATTAACAGGAATCTGCAACTTTAGACATTTCAATAAACTATTCTGCATTGCATTTGCTGGCCAAAAGTCTGTATGTCATTTGTGCACGATGAATGATGTCCCCATAGCTGAAAACTCGCTCCACTTTTGTCAATATATTTTTTTCTCGACGTAGATGTCTTCAAATACACAATCCATGCTGAGATAGAACTGGATATTATGATGGTGACAGAGAGAGGCTCTCTTCCCCGAGTTCAGATACAGAACCCAGGGTTGCCAACTCTCACGCATTGAGCGTGAGACACACGCATTTGACCGTCTTCACACGCTCTCACGCCACACATCCGATTTCTCACGCCGGAAAAAAATCTAGTTTATTTACCTCTGATCCACATCTATGATTCAATGAGTTACTAGTTCGCTCTGGCACCAACCACTGGCGATCGATCGATCGCGATATAATACTTAATTTGTGTCCATTTTACACCCCGCCCGGTAAAAATTTACGTTCGCCAACCCCGCATTTGATTGGTTGTGCTGCAGCTCATGCACACACACACGTACAGAGTGTGGAAAAGCAGAGGACTGGTCTGCATAGACATATATACATAGACGCCTCATGGAACGCTGAGTCGTACGTAAATGCGTCCGCCATATTGGTGAGGGCAGAAGAGCGATCGGAGAAGCAGCGAAAGATGCCTCGCTCATGCTCTGCGTATAACTGCACCAACCGCTTTTCAACTGAAACAAGATCAATTGGCATAACCTTTCACAGGTAAGAATGTAAATGTATTAATGCTTCTATTTGTCCATTACGGAGTCATTTTACGTACAGATTTTCCTGATTTTGTGTTCAATACTGTTCATCACGGACGTAATACTGTGATTTCCCGCGGTGAAACCAGTCTCAGAACAAACAAAGAAAGTATATTTTTACTAAATTCGACCGAAGTAGGTACTCTGATTATTGTGATTTGTTTAGCAAACGTTTGTCATACTATGTAGGTTTCCAAAAGATAGAGATCTCAGAAAGAGATGGGAAACAGCTGTCAGACGAGAAGGGTTTTCTGCTAGCTTGTCCTCCATGCTCTGCAGTGAGCATTTCAGGCCAGAGGATTTTGACAGGACAGGTCAGGCAGTCAGGATCAGAACTGGAGCTGTTCCTTCAGTCTTCTGTTTCCCAGCTCACCTCCAAAAGGTCGGTGCTTCTAGAAAGCCAAGATTCAGAGCCACACCATCCTGGAAAACGTATTTTCCCTTTTTGGATCTGCTTGTTAGATAATTTTTTATCTTTTATCATTGGTTTTAGCACGTGTCTACCAGGACATCTAAGAGCTCAAAGAAGGCTCAGGAGACCCCGTCACTAGACTGCTCCCAACCTGTTCAGGAGGCTGAGCCAGTGTCTGTGGGCAAACATGTGAGTCAATACATGATAACTTTGTCTTAAGCAGCTGTTAGCATTATGACAGCCATGAACAAACGCTGAAGCATTATGAACATAAGTCATTATGGAGCATTCTTCAAACACACACAGATATTAACAATATTCACATCTCTGTTGTAGGATCACTCCTATGCTCTGCCTTCATCCAATGAGGATCTGAGGGCCAGACTCAGGGAAGCCTTGGCTAGGGTGGAGAGTCTGGAAAGGGAGAGGAGGAATGCAAAGGACAGAGAGAAGAGGGCAAAGAACACTGTGAGTGGTCTTTTGGAGGATCTCAGGATGAAGAAACTGATTAATGAAGATTTGAAAGAGCAGCTCGATATATACTCAGGTATAAACAAAAATTTTTTTCTGGATTTTTAACTGTTTTAGATATTGATTGATTTTGTAGTTGTGTTTAAGAATAAGTAAAAAAACGAATAAATAAAATCAACAAATATTAATTTACCAATAAACTCTGTGATGCAAAAAATATAAAGGAAACTAAGAATAAACTATATATATATATATAGATATTAATGTGTACATATATAAATAGATATTTTATTTATTATTTCATATATTGATGATGTGTGTGTACATATGTTCATAAATGTTAATTACTGTAAATATAAAAACGGAATCAATTGTATCATAGGTTGACATTTTTTTATTCAGAAATTACAATTAAAATATAATGAAAAGTCATAAATGTTGTCTTTGGTGATTGTTTAATTTCCAAATATATTAACGTTTATATGTGAGTGGGTCGATGACGAACATTAGCTAAAAATACTTTGTAGAAGAGCACTTTCTGAAGTTCGCTCCATTCACTTGCATTAGCCTTACTGGCACATATGCCCTCACCAGTATGGCGGACGCTGTTACGTATCGCAGCAGCGGGCTGCCCCGCTCGATGAGGCGTCTATGTATATATGTCTATGCTGGTCTGCGTCAGAAGGACGGAAATGAAATTAATGGGGCGCACTTTATAAATATTAATATGCGTTTTAAAATTTAGATTTGGGGTAAAAAAAATCAAGTCTTTGCAAGTAAACAGGTTCAAGTCCAATTCAAGTCCCAAGTTATTGGTGTAAAAGTCCAAGTCAAGTCTAAGTCTCTGAATATTTTTTCAAGTCAAGTCAAAAGTCTTAATATTAATGACTCGAGTCTAACTCGAGTCCAAGTCATGTGACTCGAGCCCCCACCTCTGTACATTACTACCCGGGATTTCCCCGGTGGGCCGATGGGTTAGTGGGCTGACGCGCCGCCGGTGGTTTAACTCAGCCCATGGAGGAGCCATTGCCGTGCACTGCGGCCCCGGACCGTAGTCAAGCTGCTGTTTAACGGTGCCTATTACATCTTCCCCGCTACAGTCAGGCAAACCTGCTCAGCACGGACTGGGCCAGCTGATGCGGGCTGACGGTATGCAGCGGAGATCAGAAAAAAAAAACAACTTGTCCCAGAAAATCCGGGCCGGACTACGAAAACATACAGCAGCTGTCTCACTTATTAATACAAGTAGTCACGAACTGGAAATGCCTTGTCCATACTAATGCCACATTAATTATATCTCCCTGTTTGTATCCCACGAGTGACAAGAAAAGAGACGCCAGTTGCACACCGACACTGCTGAGGGTCCAACTCATCATGTGATCCCTCCGCGACAAATTTGACACTACTGAAACATGAAAAAATAAGTCCGCATTGCCGTAAAGATGGAGCAGTCTAAGCCAGGGTTTAAACAAACTACGAAACGTAAAGGTGGCGCTGAAAAGCTGAGAGAGAAAAAAGAAAAGCTGCAAAGGTTACTCACTGAGTGAACAATGTAGGTTTCAGTAGCTTTCCAGTTGTTTTTCCCCTGTATTTTGTCAGGGTCAAATTGTTAAGTTTATTTTATGCCGCCAATATGTGGCTTTGTAATCATATTATTGCTGGAAGTAATATAGTCCATATGACAATAAAAGCTGCCACATACACTACGTGCCATGTACAGATTTATATACAGCATATATATTATATAGATACACACGCACACAGGGTTGCAACTACATACTTTCTGAGGTGTATGCAAACACTATCAGCGCCCCCGAAGTCCACCCCCCACCCCCTCGGCAAATAATATTCCGGCATCAATTTGGCGCCCCCTCTAGTGCGGCGCCCCTATGCGTCGCATACGCTGCATACCCCCTTTTTGCACCACTGCACGCACATAATATATAGTGGGCCAGTCTGTCAGGAACTCCCGGGCCACTTTTTCTCCCCAGTTAGCCTCTGTGTCATAGGACAGACTGGAAAAGGTTGTTACTTTAACTTCTTATGTTTTGACTTGAGTTATCTGTCAGGAAACATTTTACTCGAGTGGCTCACTGTGATTACAACAGCAGTTTTTAGCCAATAATTCCAATTTTCTGCATAGCTGAAATCTCTCCTGGTTTCCAGTGATGCTATTATCAGGATACACTAGCTTTTGAAAAGGAAAATTCAGTTGTCTCTAGCAAAGTCCTTCCTAACCTGGATATGTACTCCTTCAATCTTGAAAAGATGGACACTGGTGAACGCTGGCCACTTTCCATCTTTCCCTATGATCATTGTTTTAATGATCTCATAAAAGAATTTTTGAAAATGTCAGAATAACGATTTCAATGTAACATTTAAGTACTACATAGTGTAATTCAGCAGACTGGAGACAAAATATTTGATATTTTGCTCAATTTATTATCTTCAAAAATGAAACCATTTCCTTTTTCAGCTGGTAATTTAAATTAACCATCATGAGATGCGATGGAAAATAAAAACTTGAAAGCAGAGGAAATATTCACAGTGCAAAACATCTGACGAGCAGGTCATGTGGCCCCATGCTAGAACAGCACTACATTGAGTTCAACAATTACAATATTTTTTATCATCGTCATAATTATGTAATGATATGTCTGCAATTCTAGGCGCAAGAGGGAGGTGAGGTACCACAGGGCACGAACTCCTGCACACTGCAGTCACATTCATGTTTACGTTCATCTCTTAAGCGCCTCCTCTATAGTGAACTTAACAGAAACCCATGACGCTATGAGTGATGTGAAAAGACCAAAAAATTGGGGAAAAAAGCTGTATGCACCCAAAAAAAATTTACCCAACTTATCGGCCATAATTGTTCGAAGCAGCTACTCTCAAAGTGGCAAAGATTAGCATTGTATAATTACATTTCTGAAATTTCTATGGAAAAGTAACTAAAGAAGTAATCTGAGCAGTAGTCTTTACAATAACCAAAAACGCCTTTGCAAATCTCAGTAAATTTTTTTTTTTAGTTCATGTACCATCAGGGTTCTCACTCGCATAAATGAAGTCTCAAACAGGAGCCTTTTCTTTAGCTTCTTCTTTTGCCTTCTCATCTTTGTCCTTGTCTTTCTCCTCTTTATCCTTGTCTTTCTCATCCTTATCCTTATCCTTACTCTTTTTAGATTTCTTTTTCTTATGCTTGTGTTTCTGTCCTTTGGGTTCTGACTCGGACTCATTACTCAAATGCTTCTTGTGTTTTTTGTGTTTCTTGTGCTTTTTGTGCTTCTTCTTTTCTTTCTTGTCCTTCTTGTCTTTCTTTCTCTTCTTGCTGTCCTGACTGCCTGGAGAGCTGGGAGAGCTGCTGTGGGCATGGCTACCAGAGGGGCTGGCACTCTGGCTATGGGCTGGGCTAACACTACTGTCCCGCCCCCTTTCCCTCAGCTCCGCTTTGCTGTCAGGGTCTGAGACCTCACTTTCACTTTCGCTGTAGTCAGGGACAAATGCTGCTTCGTCCGTCTCCCTTGTGAGGTCTGAGGATAACCGCATTGATCGCACAGATGGGGGCTTGACTTTTGGGTGATCTCTCTCCGAGTGAACAGACCCTCTATCGGTGTCAGGCCGGGGCTCTGGGGACACAGTCCTCTGCAGAACTTTGTGTCCAGCATGGTCTCTGTCTTTTGTGGAGCGACTGTCAGGATGTCTGGTGGCCTGTATCGGTCTGTCAACCCTGTGGTCCTCCAAGACCCTTTTAGGGTCTGGGGTAGCCTGAGATGAAGTTCTCCGGTTCCCAGAAGGACTGTGATCTGCCCTTTTTGACTCCTGGGAAACAGCGAGAACTCTTGTCATGTCTGCGTGCATTTCTCGCTCCTTACCCCTAGAAGGCGGAGGTGGCGATTCCTTCCTCCTGAGGGAGTCTCTAGGCTTGCTCTCTCTCTGTCGGGAGTCTGTGTGATCTCTTGCGCTGGTTCGGTGATCTGGTTTTCTATCGGGAAGGCTGGTGCTGTGTTCCCTACTAGGCGGCTTCCTAGAGACAGGTGCAGAACGATCCCCTGGCCGGTCTCTGGAGGACTGAGAAGAGGAGCTCCTCTCACTGCCGTGGTCGCTGCCTCTCTCCTGCACACGATCTCGGTCGTGATTTGCAGTCCCGGTTTTCCTTTTGTCAGAGGACTCGCGATCGGAGGTGCTTCGCTCTCTCTCTCTCCCCCTGTCTCTTTCCCTCTCACTGTCCTTCTCCATTTCACTCGGCGGTGGCGGCTCCTTGGCAGGTTTGACCTCAGTTTGACTGTCTTTAGTGGCATAGAGAGGTTTCTCCACACGAGCAGACTCTTTGTCACTCGACTTCGAAGCAGCGTTATCCACAGCAGGAGTGGAGCTCACAGCAGCCAGAGGGACGTTTCCAGAGACAACCTTGGTTTCCTTGGAATCGTCCTCCTCGGATTCATAGTCCTCTTTCTCCCACTTGGAACGGGGCACCTGAATCAAGACTATTTCATCCTCAGCAGGAGTGGAGCTGTCGTTGGTGTACTCCTCCAGGGTCTTCACCACCGTCTTCTTCAAGTCTTGCTTCTCCTCATGCCTCTTAATGGGACTGCCACCTGTAGAACTGGTGCTGTCAAAAACAACATACATTAGTACATCAAAACTTGAGCTTCACAAACCATACATTTGTAGTATTTCATGCTGACCTCCCGCTTTCCCCCGGCTCACCTGGTATAATCAACCAACATGGACTCAGTTCCATCTGGCGCGTTCACCCTCCGCCGGGCCTTGGTCTTGGTCTTGGGGTCCACTCTGTTCTTCCCAGGAATACCAGAAATGGATTCCTCAGCTCCCACAACACGCTCAGTACTGGTGATCCTCTTCCCAATCTCACGGTTGAGCTTGATCTTTCTCATGGGCTCTGGCTTTATGTCCATCAGAGAAGGGATTGCTGGTCTCTCTCTCTCTGCAGGCTTCTCTCTCTCCGCAGGCTTCTCTCTTTCCGCAGGCTTCTCTCTTTCCGCAGGCTTCTCGCTTTCAGTCTTAGGTTTGGGTTTGGGGGAGCCTTTGACCATTTCAGCTGTTTCCACCCTTGGTGATTTACTCTGAGGAAGTTCGAGGTCTTTCAAAAATGGCTTTTCATCTTTACGTTTCCTTTTCTCCACCTTTGGCTCATTGGATTTGTTGATGGTTTTCTCCTCCATTTTAACTGGCTTCTCCAACTTGAGCTTCACATCTTTAGCAAGTGTTTTTTCTGGTTTCCCAGAGTCTTTAATTTGTTCTTTTTTAACTTTCTGTTCTTCTTTGACAGGTTTCTGATCCTGGTGGTGTTTGACCGGCCTAGACGGCATTAGCTTGCGGGGAAGCATGAGTTTCTCAGAAGGTTGTGATTTGGCTGTGTCAGTCTTCTGAGTTGGTTCTTCCTTGATTCTCTTAATGGCAGGTTCAGTGGTAGCCACTTTCTCGCGTGCCGTGTCCACTTCCTTTTCTTTTGCAGGCTTGCAGCTCTTTCCTGATGCATCTTTCTTTTGCGCGCCACTTTCGGTTTTACGTTTCATTTTTTCCGTTTTGTTTTGTGCCTTCTCCGTTTTCTCCTTGTCTGAAGTGCTCTTGTAGGGTACTGCAGTGCTGTCCATCGGTTCGTCTCTGACTGGGGTGGCGTCGTCACGACTCGAGTTCATCAGCACCGAATCGCCCTTACGCTCGTCTTTCTTTGTCTCATCCATGGAGTCGGAGTGGCTCAAGATGTCTCCGTCCTCGCCCTTCCTCTTCTTCCTGTGTTTCTTGTGCTTCAGGCCTTTGGAATCGACTGCTGTGCTCGTGCTGGGCTCTCGCTCTTTGGTGGGTTTTAGGGAATCTCTGCTCACACCCCTTGCCGTGCCTGCATTGTTGAGATGGAGGTGACCATACTTCTCCGCACACTTCTCCTGGTATGTCATTGGACGGCCTCTCGGAGGCATCCCATGACCCTGAGCATGGGGTGGATATTCGTCCCGGCGCCCCCTGTTGTAGGGGGAGTTGTCTCTGGGTCTTGGAGGAGCAAACCGCTCAGGGGAGTATGGATCTCGACCACCTGGGCCACGACCTCTGACTTGACCGGCCTGCGGAGCATCATAGTTCTTGAAGTACTTTTCATACCACTCTCTGTACTCCCTCTCCCACTCACGGTACCTCTCCCTCTCAAACGGGTCACTCTGGTCAACTGTTCGGCCATAGTATGCCTTTGCGTCATAAGGCGGAACCTCCCTGAACCTTCCTGGGTACTTACGGTCCGTCTCAATTTGAGAGTTCGGTGGGAGTTTCTTGCTGGGACTGTGCACTCTGTAGACAGGTGATCTGGAGCGAGAGCGATATATCCCGCTGCTGACCCCCGCACCATCCCGTGCCCTGTACGAGGGAGACCGGGTTCTGGAGCGATGGTAGGGGGGCGTGCGTGACCTGGAGCGGTAACTGCGGCTGCGCCCGCGGCCCCGGCGGGAGTATGGAGAGTAGGAGCGGGAGCGTGAGCGAGAACGTGAGCGAGACCTGGAGCGAGAGCGTGAGAGAGACCGTGAGTAGGACCGCAGGGAGCGGGACCGAGATCGGGACCGGGAGTACGAGCAGGATGACCCACTGTAGGAAGAGCCACGATACGGAGATTTTGACCTGGAGGAAGAGAACAGATCACATACACTTAGTTTCACTCAATTGTTCTAAAGAACTGAAGAACACCCTGACTGGGTATGTGAAAACACAAACCTAGAATAGGATCGTCTTCTCTCCTTCTGGATCTTTCTATATTCCAGTAACTCTTTGGCAAAATCGTTGGTAAACTCCTCAAGCTTAGACTTCTCCCTGGTAACGAATCGACAGTGGGGACTATTTATTGAAAACAGGAAGAAGATAAAACTTGACAGTTAAAACACAGCAGAGCAGGGCCTACTTCAATCAACTTTCTAGCTTATGTTTGTAGGAGAAGACAAAACATGTGTTATATTAATATTAATAATAATGAATATATAGAGATTGTCCATTCTTGTTGCTTCAGTGGACGATATGAATAAACATGAATGAATAAACAACTCATTAAAACCAGTCCACCGGTGTAAAGTAATGCAAAAGCAAACTGTTTCTACTCACTCTTCCTTGAGTCGACGCTGCTGTCTGTAAAACTCCTCCTTGGACAAGAAGGGTGCTGATGTCATGGAGGGGATAGGGTTGGGTAGGGGAGGCTGCGTGCCTGGGGGTACCCACGGAGCTGGTACGTTAGCCGGGGCTGGAGGGTACCCTGGAGGGGGTACGGTGTAAGGGGGCGGGGGCTGCTGTCCTGGGGGGTACGGCATCGTGTACTGCTGTGGCACCACGCCCGGGGGCTGTGGCATCGTGTGCTGTGGAGGAGGAAAGAGAGGGGGCACATATACAGGTGGAGCTACAGGTGGAGGCTGGATCAGTGGAACCGGAGGTCTTAGGGGTCTTTCACTGGGGGGCCTGCCTCTGTTCGTGGAGCTGGTGGAAAACAGGTAAATATAAGTAAATAAAATAACCAGCCACATTGCTTTTATAGACCATACAAAAATATTGGCGTTAGGTGTGTGAAAACTCACGGCTCCCACGCAGGCCTTGCTGGAGTTGGTCTAGGTCCACTAGGTCTGGGTCCTTAAATTAATTAAGTAAATAAATCAGAATTTCTCCTCCACATACTTATCATGGGTAGATAAGAGAGGTGTAGATAATGAGTCTCACCTGCTCTGGGAGAGGGGTGAGGAAGTGTGTGTGGTTGACCAATAACAGGAACATGGTACCCCTAAAAAAACAGAAATGGGCTGATCAAACAGATTGATCCCAGAAATCACAAGGCACTTTATTATGGGAGCAAAACTACCACATCCTCACAATCACTGAATTAGATCCAAATCTTACAGCAGCATCCTAAAACATCATAAAAGTTGAAATCGAGAATCAACTTTCATGTCTTTAAGTAAGCAACCCACAACACACATCTGTACATCATGTCATCAATGTAGCAGTAGCATACATTTTGGAATGGGTAACCTTTATTGTTTTTAAAGCAATTAGCCTGTGAAATAATTAGAATTATGGGGAGGTCACAATAACGTACTTCTTGTGGCTTACTGCTTTATTAAATTATTTTACAGCTTGTATTGTTAAAGTGACGACTTAAATTGAAGGGTGTACAGCCCCCATACTCAAATAGCGGAGCTATCTATTTCTGGCCCGCGAGCTGTTTTGAAAAGTGTTTTTTTTTTAGGAATCTTTTTTTTCCCCCAATCGCGCTATCCACTCTTATTTTGAAATCGCGCACCGCATCGTCTTGAGAAATCGCGTCTCAAGACGATGCCGGGGATTGCCTTTATGGCAACAACAAACAGGTAGCAGAAGCCCAAATGCACCCCCCCCCCCCCCCCCCCCGACAGTTTACGTTCGCCATGTGTGATGCACACTTGCCTGTCTAGCAAGGACAACCCACTTCAAAAGAACCACATATGGTTACAACACAGCCTATTGCAAGAGAGAACTGTGGATGTCCTAAAGTTACACTTTTTAGTGCTTTTTACAACGTCACTTTACAAACACAAGGGTCCAGATCCCTAATGAGCAAACCAGGGGTGACAGTGGCAAGGAAAACTCCGTAGGCAGATTAAGAAGAAACCGCCAGGGGACCAAGACTCAAGAGGGAATCCATCCTCCATTGGGCATCCATGGCCCAATGTGGTATGGCCTGTGGTTACTACACACGTGGTACCTTTGGAATAAGCGGGGTTGGCAGTGGAGTCTCGGATGAAACTACAGCTGGTGGTGCCTGGATCTCTGGCTCTCTGTCAACACCACAAACATACCACAAAACCTCAAACACAATGCAAGCCAACAGCTTTATAATTCAGCTTTTCATGTATTTCACCAACAATTCTGTGGAACCACGTACTTGGGCATTGCCGGCTCTTCCTGTTTGTTGGGCTGTTGTTGGAGAGGCAGTGCTGTGTTGTAGTTAGCGGCTGCAGAAACACTGCTGCTCCCTGCAAGAGAGGACCTGCTGGCAGAGGGAGGTGGGCTGGAGCGGTTACCAGAGGGGGGCGTGCTGGAGCCCTGGAGAGATACGGCAGGGGGCGGGGCAGCTGCAGGGAGGTTCTGCGGTGGGGTGTGGGCCGCAGCAGGCCGTGGGACATTAGCCAAGAGTGGGTCCTGCTGCCGGGAGTTGGGGGGCCTGAGGGGCTGGGTGGGGCGCTGTGGGAGGGGCTGCGACTGTACAGGCCGCTGTGGGAGGGGCTGCGACTGGGCGGGGCGTTGTGGGCGGGGCTGCAGCGAGGCTGCAGGAGGAGCAGACTGAGCGGCTGCAGCTGCGGCTTTGCGGATTCGCTTTGTGTAACCAGTCTCATTCCTGAAGTTATTCACGGCCTAAAGTTAAACCAGCAGTTGACAAATATAAATTTTACAAAGAAGATGCAGAGGCAAAACAAAAAACAGAATTTGTAATTATATAAATTATGTGAAAATTATTGTCCATTATGGCAGGTGTGAGGGTATTACCTGGCGTAAGAATTTATTGGCAATCAAAGCATCAGGGGAGACTTCGGACTGGTTACATGTAGGGCAGACGTGCTCCTCTGACTCCAGTAAACTCGTCCGAATACCTGTAACAAGAGCATGTCATGAGGTTTTGAAGCAAAGCGACATCAGCCAGGACTTTCTGAGTTCACACTCACACTCGTCACAATAGCTGTTCCCACAGCAGGGGATGACCACAGCGTCAGTCATCAGGTCCTTGCAGATGAGGCAGAGCAGCTCATCCGGTACAGGGTCCTCTTCCTCCGAGGAAGAGGAACGCTCCTGTGGCAGGAACGGGGGCTTTTCCTTCTTCCCAATTGCGTAGGCTTCCCTATAACATCACCGCAATAGAGGCAAAGAAAATCCATCAACTACACCTCAAAAAACAAAGGCTTCAACACTGGCTAAGGGATTTCTGAACTGACACACAGTGGGAGTGTATTTAGGACACCGTGTGTGTGTGTGTGTGGTAGTGGGCTCTTACGCGTCGATTGTGGGAATTGCGTATGTCCCAGTGTTGGTCAGCATGGCACCTTTGATGCTGGGATCATCCACCTCCACCATGAAGCTGCGAGGAATCCCAGTACTCTTCTTGATCCGCTGAGGGGCTTCGAAACTTTTGTCCTGCTAACACGAGTGAAGCAGAGGATTAGATTACTCACACACCCAGAGACTAGGGAGAGGGCTCCACACACACTTCTTAGAGATACAACTAGAAACAGTAATTAAAACCCAATTACCCCATTGGTGGGGCAGTTTCTGATGTAGTGTCCATTTTTTCCACAACGAAAGCAGGTGTAGTTTGGTGGAGGCGGTCCCACGAGTTTCTTTGTGTAACTAAAAGGATGAGAAAAAACAACAAAACAAAAACAGCAACACTAATTAGGGTCTGCATGGGGACACAACAAGACACGCGACTCAAGTGTGAATGCAGTACTTACTGAACTGGATCATAGTCATGATTGGACTGAGACATCATTGCTCTAATTTTGTCTTCCTCTGACGCATTTGCTTCTGCCAGATTGGCGGTCTGTGTAACAGGCAATAATGTTTGCAAATACAGATCAATAGAGGTAGGCCAGCAGGATTCCGACATGCCCTGGTTGCTGACGCTGTAAAGAGTCATGGGAAGCGGGACAGGGAGCACGTCTAGCCTTGCGGGACACCAGCTACTGGGCTACTTGAGCTGGTGGAATAGAGAGGACATCACGGAGCCCTTCAGAGCAATTTAAAGGGCAAAACTAATTTAAATACATGCACAAGGGTGCAAAGCTGGCACTAGGTCGTCACTAGGGACCATTAAACAAGATTTAAAGATCAGTCAATCTTTTAAGCCTTCATATGATCCAAAAATCTGTAGATTGTCTGCACAAAACATGCTTCAGTCATTCAAATAGTCAGCTTCATTACATTCCATTAACCTTGCTATTTTTTTACCAGATACCTTTAGTTTGTCAATTAAAAATATTAACTAAAGGCAGCATTATACAAATGTTTAACTTTTAAAAACATTGTGTGCATTTAAACCATACAAATAACACTCAGAAAATAAATCTATAACGTTAATACAAAAAAGGTTGCATAAAAGGTCAACGCTACCATAAAATCCATAGTAGAAATTTTTTTATATTCAAAGTAATACTGTATAAACAGCATCAGTAGTAAAACAGACCACATGGCCTTTGTCTTAATTAATGGGGAGGGGGTGTCAGTCAATTGAAAGACAGTAGGACACAAAGGCTTGCCCCCTTAACACATTTCCAATTATGTCTGTGGGCAAGAGGGCTGTAGGGTTCTCTCTGTCCTCCACTGAACATGGCAGAGAGCGTCGTCTTTAGAGCGTCTGGCAGACTCACGGCCAACACCCAAATGCACACAGGAATCCATCAGAAACTACTACAATCTAAATCATCAAGCTAAACCAAGTCATTCACCCGCTATTTATTTCAATAGGAGTAAATTGATCAACTGCAACAAAACAATGAAACGTTTCTAACGTTATTACACACAGCAATGCAGTACTGCAATTATGAGTTAACATACATTACATATTTGACACACAAACCAACAGCAATCTGCTAGGCTAGAGCAAACTATAGGACAGCTTTAGCCAATCTTAATGTGTGGAAGAAATGACTCTTGCATAATTAATATGGTTTGCTAAATCAAGTAGAGCAAAGTGCCTTCCTAGCTGTGTGTGCTGGGAACTGACAGGAGGGGTATACCTTTGAAAGCTGGGCCAGAGAAATGGATGGAGAATCATCAATCTGTTTGCAAAGAAATTGGACAAGAAGGTTTACTGCAACATTAAACATTATTACACCCAACCGACTGACAAACTGTCTAAACACAATTTTACAATGATTCCTTTTGCTCCTTTTAAAATCAGACCATTCTCTAGAGGCAAACTTTAGGTCTGGAATTATATCCTCAGTTCCCATCAAAATAATGGTTCATTCCTCACTGGAGGAAAAAAAATGTAAACTAAATGCTGCTTCTTCCATTAGAAGCTATTGAACATGATGAGAGAAGCACCAGCACACGCCGCAGCCGTGTTACCGTCACGCACACAGCCCAGTCTGCACCCCGGGGCCGGGCCCTCACAGAAGAACACACAAGGCCTTGTGAACTAGGAGAACACATTTTAAAGGCAGGGATTTTATTGACAAAGCTTGTGGTCAGCAGTACAGAATCAAATTCTGTAATAAAACAAGTTGGCCTTGTTATGACCCAGAGAGAGGGAGAGAGAGAGAGGGAGAGAGAGAGACAGAGAGAAAGAGAGAGATCCTCTGGAAAAAATTAAAGAGGAGGAGAAAAAAACCTATGGTGCCAAGAAATTGAAAGCAACCAAATGACAACATGTGTGTTACAGAGTGGAACACAGCCCAATTTAGGCCTTAGGTTAAAGGTTAAAAAACAAACCAATCAGTTCATTCAAAATCATCCATAATAAATAGAAGACTTGTGTATGCTTATGTACAGCGCAACACTCTCCTTGGAGATCTGTGTGAAATGCATATCTGGTCAGATTTTCATTGAAGTGTACCAAAACTACAGCAACAATGGCAAGGTGAAGAAATAAAATCGGATCAGCTTAACAAAACGCACAAAAACATCACAAGCACATCAGTTACTTGTTAAAAGAATCTGAGTGTAAAAAATGAAATCCAACATTTTAACAAACCAATGCAAGTGTCATACAGACATGAGCAAACGAACAACGATTTTACAATTACAGAAGCACAGTTCATTCCAAAAATATAATGTCAGTGTAAATCTTCATTGATCATAAAAATAGTAAATTCAAATAGTACTATGTACATTTTTCACATTTTTATAAACTTCATTTTAATGTTTCTTTTTTTCTATACTTAAGGCAAAGGTGTACCTTAAGCATATTATTTTCTACAAAATGGTGGTATTAGTTTATCATCACAAAAAGACATGATCAAAAACATTCATTCAAAATACTGTTACTTTCCAAAGTCTCCAAAACCTTATGCTATCCTCTGCAGCAACATCTCTGTAGACCATATAAATTCACCACTCACACCAATAAAATCCAAAGATCTACAACGTGCTATTCAAGACAAAAGAAATATGGATCATGAACATGCATTGACCAATCACCACAGGTTGGAAGAAAATATGTCGCTGCTGACCAAGTGATGACCAATTCAATGGACTTTGGGACAAGGCAGGAAAGGAATGATACTATTAGAAGTCTCTATTTACACAATACTACAAACCACATGTGTCTCAGTCTCTCCTTCTCCATTAAAGGATAGGACTAGAGATGGCCTTCAGAACAGCCAGTATTACAGAAAGCTAGGGTGGCACATGACAGTCCCTTGCTCCTACCAAACACTTACAACCCATTATGATGTGAAAGTACAAACTTTTACACAATGAATTAGATTTGATATGCAATATTAATTAAGCACTTTGAGTAATGGGTAAAAAGAGCCTAAAAAAGCCTTTCACTGTCATTGAGAGATTTGCTTCTATTTAATGACAAAAATGTTCAGAGACTACTCATGGCCAGCCCTGTGTTGGCAAAGTGGCAAATGTGTTTGAAGTGAAAGTTCCTATGAGGTTTAGGAAAATGAGACATTTCTAAATCTACACTTAAACACAATCTCAAATACATCTGTCCATATGTACACAAGGCTGACAAAATAATCCAGCGTAAAACATCAAGCTCTATGAAAAACTAAAGTGGCCTTAAACTGCAAAAGCTTCAGAACTACTTTGGTCTTAGAATTAAGTCTTGGTATTAACTAACTGACAACTCAGTGGGCAGGGCTTAATTCTTCCCAAAAGCAGAAGCAAAACTGGTGTTTTGATTAGACTGGTTACTCAGTATTTAACAGAAGTGCATACAAGTATGCAAAGTGTAACCTTGTGAGATAAAGTTGTGTACCTAGTTTTTTTTTTTACTTCATCAGCATGATTCCAGAGCCTTACTAAATACAATGAGTTTTCACACATGGCTTGACACTAGCCACTACCCCCCCCCACACACACACACACACACACACACACTTACTGGCACAGGCAGGCACGTGCACCCACACAGACGTACATATGTACTGGTACAAGAGGGCAGGCACGCGTACATGTGCGAGCACGCACACACACCCCAGTTTGGACCCGTTAAGCATTATCTTTACAAATGATGTAAATCTGGACAGTGAGACACTGAAGCTGTGCGATATAGGGTATTACAAAATAAACAACATCTTTTTTTATTATTGAAAATAAAAACAAGACAGCTTTTACAGATGGACCACGGTAAGGACAAACAGATTGAATGCTACCATGTTCAACTCACTCTAAAGATCAATATGATCATACAACAGTACATAGAAATGTACAATTAACTCTCATGTTCTCGTTTCAATGTGAAATACAGTGCAGTGGCATGCACGTAGACCTCTTTACAGTTAGAACTGTGTAAAATTGTAAATTAAGACAATTTCAACACATCACAATATAATACTCAGCCCAACAAACTTATTGCAAGATGGTTTCAAGGACAACATTGGAGAGCAAGAAAATATTTGCTGCATAATTTTTAAAATGTGGAGCGAACTGCTCAGTGAGGGAGTGTGTGTAAACAAGACCAAAAGTGAGGTGGTGTTACATACTGCTTTCGATGATCCACCTGCAGGTTCAGAGCGATCACTGCAAAACAAACCAACAAAAACTCAGTGCTCACTCCAAGCTGCCAAATACACTAGTAGCCTTAGTTCTACTTTAGCATGCTTTGAGAATTTCTCAAGATTACTAGTAATGTCAAAAGGCAAAATTTAAGGATCAACTCATGCATATTAAATTTGTCCTGGAACAGGTTTTACATTGGGCACCAAGACACTAAACCAGACTGATCACTTACATAACAAATGTTTTACTGGTGGCCTTGACTCCACCAATTGGAATTCGTCTAATGATGACAGACGAATTTTTGGGGATGAGGGCTCCATCATCAGTATATTCTGAAAAGAAGAACAACAATTGAGCTTACTAATGATTTAGCTAAACCACATGCGGAACCTGTGCGTAGAACTGCAGCCTGCAACCCGCTATATATAAACGCGTCAATAAACTAACGGAGTCACGTGACCGCTTCCGCGTTGTCTCGCCACCCACCCAACAGGTTCTCGTCATGTAGCTGGTTGGGTGGCTATCCCTGTACAAAAAAAGACAACAGGCAGTACTAAGCACATGCAGTTTTACCTTCTTTCGTTTGGGCGTTTGTAATCTGCAGGTCGCAGTCAGCCGCTTTGAGCTTCTCCCGCCCCATGATCTGCCGCTTCAGATCACTCAGCGTGATATGGAGTCCGTCGAAGGTGACCGTGTCGTAGTTGAGTTTGGATGAAAACTTATAATGAACACAAGACATGTTTACACAACTCTTCCAGCTAGATTTAAAAAATCAACACAATCAAAACCCAAGTACAATTCGCAGTGCCGGTTAAAGGAAATGTTCCCTCTGTCAAACCAACAAAGAAGTTGGCCGGCCAGCCTCTAATGTGCGGCAACCCATTCAACCCCATTCAAGTCAGCACAGCCACCGTCGCGCAGTCCGGTAGTGACCGGTAAACGACACCGTGCGTCGTGTGCTCGTATCCCGGGCGAAAAGCGCAGAGCGGAACTAATAATTGCGAAGCACTAGCATCTGTCCGTAACAGTCGCCACTACAGCAGCGATTAAGGTTCTTCCTCCGGAGAGAGTCAAGTGTCCACGAAAACGACCCCAGTCCGTGTTCTTCGCCCCCGCGGTACCGACGGGCAGCGCGGTGTCCGCAACGTCCAACCTCAACAACGAATTATGAGGTTTCCGGTACGATCCACAAGGTTAGGATTCGCAGTCCACCGGTGTCCACTCCAAGTGTTCTCCGAATGTCCCGACGACTGCGGTCCAAACACAGAACGACCGCGCAAACGAACCGACTTGAAGATGGGTCGCTGGCAGGAAGGCCCGAACACCGCCACCAGACCACGAAACGGCCTAAAATGGCCTCCAACACCAAAACAAAAGACTACATGAATCAAACACAAACAAAACAACAACGGTAGATACGATATCTCGGCTCCATAACAGATACTATGGCAATCAAACCAATTATGTATTAGTATTGATCACCAAAAAGCAAAATATACGAAGCTGTCTAAGTCACTCAACAACGTTAGCTACCTAGCTAACACATTTAAAATGCCCTTCGTTCCAAGGGGTTTCCACAGAGAACGCAGGGGCGACGTCGCCTACGTCACTAACCACACGACTATGACGACAGGACGCAATGAGTTCTTTGTTTTGGTTTGTTTTTGTATTTTATATTACAGTGTCGTTAGTTTCACGCCAGTTATCGTTTGCGATATACGAATTTACCTAAAAGAATCAGAGCAAACTATACATCCTTTAAAAATATTTAGTTTTTTTTTGTTACAATCGTTTTAACTCACCCTTTTCAAAACACTTAACAAATTCACCATAAACTTTGTGAGCTAAACTGTCTATACTTTCACATTGCTTTGACACAAAAGGCCAACAACCAACACTTCATCCAAAATTCATTAATACCTCTCTCCGTATTCACAAGCAAAGGACTGTACAACTACATAAAATATTGAACGTTCAGTTCAAAAACCAACAAAAATAAATATGTTGAATTTTGACAGATGAAAATATACACTTGAAATACTTATGACATTACATATTGCACATAGATTATTTCAATTTTAGCAGCATACATTCGTTTTTTTGTTTGCAGCCTTGTTACCATCGGTACAGAAGTGGTCATACTTGCACTGAAATGTTCAGGTATATAGGAAAAATATAGCTGTAGTTGTCATTGAATAGGTCTTTCCACTATTGCTGCAGAACATGTACCTCTGAAACATCTGTCTGTAATTCCATTTAATTACCTAACCGTGTGGGTTCTCTTTGTGCCCTGTTGCCATATTCACTGTGATGTTGATGAAAATCTGCGATCAAATGCAGCGAATAGTATAGATGAACTAGGCCAACAGAAGACTCCTGATACCAGTAAGAGGACAAATATGAACATATTACTATATATACAGAAAATATTGATTTAGCATTACAGTACAGTGCAGTTTTTCTGAACTATTGTATATTACACTGTGAGAACAAATGTCAGAATCAAGTAACCCCACTCAAACACACTGTGGCCACTGTGATGTATTTCTTTATCATATGCTGTTTTACATTACACAGTAAATATTGTTATTCTGGGTTTTTGCTACAGTAAAACATTTAATTTACAGTTTACTGTAAATGTAGCAGTCATGAGTTGTGTCATGAATCATGAGTTGTGAGTGTGGAAAAGACCAAATGTTTTTTTAGCTGGCTTAAAATATTTGTGGAAGAGAAAATAGTGGAAAGGGAGACTCATAGCACATATATTGTGCAGTTTTACAGGTAGTTGTACAGTTTTACAGGTAGTTTGCATTTAGAAGTTGGTTGTACACTGAGTGCCAAAGCAGTCTTGTGGGAGAATGAAAGTGATTGTAAAACAAACAAAAAAACCCCATAAAATCTATTTAACTTTTTACTCTATTATCATCCTTTATCAACTATAGTTATACAGTGTTACTGTCTCACCACTAGATGGCAGCCTGTAGTTGCTAATCCTGCCTCTCTATCCCACAATGTTGCACTTAGGAAGGAAATGTTTGGATCTTCATATATAATTTACACACATGCATGTCTGTGTGGATCTGCAGCAAATGTATAAGGACAGCACATATATCCCATTCACTCCAGTGGTTCATACACACACACACACACACACACACACACACACACACACACACACACACACACACACACACACACACCAGTAAACAGAGTGGAGCTTTCATGATTCCATGCCCACTGGGTCTCAGCATCTTAACGTTGTAAACTTTCAAAGGCTAAATGTGTGAGTGAAGAACACCCACCTAGTCGTCCTCCAGAACCACACTGTCTTCATCCTCAAGCCCCATTCCTTTCTCCCTTTCTCTTTCACCAGGTTGAAAGCTGCGGTGTGCGTCTCTGTGCTTCAGACCGTATGTATTCCAACCTGTTCTGGGTGCTCAGAGAGAATCTTTGAAAATCCCTCCATCTTAAACCCAAGTCTGCAGTAGACTACATGGGTGTGGCTTAAGTGCACTTCTAAAGCTTATAAACATAAAAGTACATATATAAAATTACAGTGGCCTTTAAAATATGTTTATTCTAAATGTATTTATTTAAATGCAGGTATTAATCACTTTTAGGCATCAATTACACAGGAGAGTTTTAGCACTGCATTTCTTTACTTCCAGAAATCTTCTCATACAGTATTTCAGCTGCATCTCATGCCATTTGCTATATGCTGTGGCAGTCTCAGATAATTAGATCATTACTTCAGTTGACACACAGCATAGGTTGAGCAGGTGTGTGTTTGTACAGTTTGGGGAAGGTGGGGTGCAGTTTGGGGGCATAACGTTAGTGGTTTTGGCAGAGTTTGGGGGTCTAGTGGTGGTGGTTTGGGGGTGATACATAACACTTTGGGATTTGATGACTGTAATTATCCTTGAGTACTTTATTATCTTTTTTTTTCTTCTCATAATGTCATTTCACATTTATGCTCAGAGGATAATATGGCTAAATGCATCTCTCTGAGATTGAGAAAGGGAAAGATTGAGTCAGAGAAACTGCAGGTGTTTCCAGAGATAAATCCCAAAGTTCCCTCCGGTTGTGTGTCAGCCTCGGCAGTCTAGGAGGTAATTAAAATCAGCAATATCATTGCATGTTTGGAGAGGGGCTCTTTGGGGAAGAAGGACGCTCTGGTATTAGTGCAGGGGAGAAAGGAATGAAATCACCAGCTATTGTGTCTGTCATCTTCACCACACCACACCTACTCGACAGCACATCAGGCAGCGTTTCAGGACCAGAAGGCTAAGCTCGTTATTCAGTATATGCTGATCAAGCGATGTGAATGTGAAGCCAATCAAACAGACATGGGCAAACCTACACACACACACACACATTCAGGGTTCAGAACAGAACAGCTATGGCATGTTTGATTTGTAAAGGCTGTATAGAGATATCTCACAGCTAAGAGGTGCAAAACAGTGGAGGAGAGGAGCACAATGAGAGGAGAATGGAGGAGAAAGAGGGGATGAGAGGAGAGGGGAGGAGAGAGGGGAAGAGAGAGAAGGGGAGTTTATGGGTTCTTTGGCTGTCTCATACTCCCCCACTCAGCAGTGACAGGTGATGGCTGGGAGGTGTCTGAGCCTCCTGGGGAACACCTGGGTAAAACTCCCTGCGGCCTGCCACAGAATCCCAGAGACACCGTCTCTCTTCCTGGGGCAGCTGCACTCACACTCTCCACACGCTCATCCCCATATCAGAAATGAAGAATTATCATAGCAAGATTTTGTAAGGGAGTGTTTCTCTGGGACGATCTCCTGCAGTAATACAGGGACACGTGGCTGCTAGCTTCAGTCACACATGCTGGAGGGATTGAGGACATTGGTGTGAACCAAGCAGCATGCGAGGATATTTATTTGAGAACTGTTTAATGTCACATTCTTCAGTGTCTGTACAAGCTGTCATGCTATGCAAAACTAAAAGGACATATTACCCATCTGCACATATACATGGATGACAAACGCTAGCTTGAGGAGCAGTGATGGGGCTCATATATCTGTGCAGATAGCTGAGAGTGAGGGGATCCGTGGCGTTTGTGCTGACATCTGAGAAGCGTGTGAGGTGGCACTCCGATTCACAGCGTGAGTGGAGAAAGCGGTGGAGGCTGATGTTAAACAATGCTGTGAATCATGCGTGTCAGTGGAAGACCCAGTGACAGAGCCTGCAGGGGGCGCCTTACACTGAGTATGCTCAGGTGGAGATAGGAGAGCATGGTAACTGGAAATTACAGCCTTTCTATAGAACATGAACTGTGAGGAGATCTTCCGTTTTCATGACCTCAGATTCACTAACACTTTTGTCCAGTTGCAAGATATAGAAAACCTATGCTGAATAATTGTATATTTCAACACACACACACACACACACACACACACACACACACACACACAAAATTCCCCACTACTTCAGGTTCGGGTCCTCTATCACAGCTCTGGAAGCTTGAGGGTTCTGCACAGATTCTTTGCTGTTCCCAGGACCGCACTCTTCTGGATGGACATCTCTGATGTTGAAACCCCTGTTGTCTTCACCTTACACATCTTTTCCAGCTCTTCTATCAGCATTTGGTATTTATCCAGCTTTTCACGATGTCTCTATCACTATAGCCTCTTCTGATGTTTGTCTATCACTACATCTATCACTACAGCCTCTTCCGCTGTTTGTCCATCACTATGCCTAGTCGGTCAGCCATTAACATTTTGTTAGTTTGTATCTGGACCCACTTCAAGGGTGTGTCCCACTTTCACCTCTGAACTCCCAGTCCATCTTTGCATGGCTTGCATCTGGGGTTCTGGCTGGTGTGGTAGATCCAGCCTCTACTGATCTGGTGTTCAGAACTTGTTCCTGTTCTGTCTCCATGTTGTCTTTCAATTCACTCCAGCCTTTTCCAGTACTTGCAGGTTGTGCATATGATATAGGAGTTTGTCCACCCATAGTGGTTTCTGTTTCTTATTTCCACCCACCTCAGGTCTTTTTTGTCTGAGGTATGAATATATAACTACAATTAATTATTAATTATTTAATATATATCAAAATAAAATTTTAAAATTACATACAGTGAGGAAAATAAGTATTTGAAAACCCTTTCTCCCTCTTAGAAATGATGGAGGGGTCTGAAATTTTTATCTTAGGTTCATGTCCACTGTGAGAGACATAATCTAAAAAAATTCCGGAAATCACAATGTATGTTTTTTTATAATTTCTTTGTGTTACTCCTGTAAACAAGTATTTGAAAGCCCACCTCCACTCCACTTATTATACTAAATTAGACACACCTGTTTGAGGTCCTTAGCTGCATAAAGATACCTGTCCACCCCACACAATCAGTAAGACTCCAACTACTAACTACTAAGACCAAAGAGCTGTCCAAAGACACCAGATCCACTGTTGGAGAAATTATTAGAAAATGGAAGAAGCTAAACATGACTGTGAATCTTTCTCAGACTGGGGCTCCATGCAAGATCTCACCTCGTGGCATTGCAATGATCCTAAGAAAGGTGAGGAATCAACCCAGAACTACACGAGAGGACCTGAAGAGAGCTGGCACCACTGTTTCCAAGGTTACTGTGGGTAATGCACTAAGACGTCATAGTTTAAAGTCATGCATGGCACGGAAGGTTCCCCTGCTTAAATCAGCACACGTCCAGGCCCGTTTGCCCATGACCATTTGGATAATGCAGAGGAGTCATTTTTCTGTGGTCAGATGAGACCAAGAATGAGCCCAGAATTTTTTGGTCTTAATTCCACTCGCAATGTTTGGGGGACAAAAAATGATGAGTACCATCCCAAAAACATCATCCCTACTGTGAAGCATGGGGCTGGAAGCCTCATGCTTTGGGGGTGTTTTTCTGCACATGGGACAGGATGACTGCATTGTTTTAAGGAAAGGATGACCAGGGCCATGTATTGAGAGATTTTGTGTAACAACCTCATTCCCTCAGTCAGAGCATTGAAGATGGGTCATGTCTGGGTCTTTCAACATGACAAAAACCCAAAGCACACAGCCAGGATAACCAAGGAGTGATTCCATAAGAAGCATATCAAGGTTCTGGAGTGGCCTAGTCTCCAGACCTAAACCCTATAGAACATCTTTAGAGGGAGCTCAAACTCTGTGTTTCTCAGCAACAGCCCAGAAACCTGGCTGATCTGGAGACGATCTGTGTGGAGGAATGGGGCAAAATCCCTGCTGCAGTGTGTGCAAACCAGATGAAAGACTACAGGAAATGTTTGACACGCAAAAATGTATTAAAAAAATTATACATTGATATTTGCAGATTTTTTTTTTAGATTATGTCTCACAGATCAGATTTACAGCCCAGTTTTTTCTGAAGTCGAGAGCTGCGAGATAGAGCTGCGAGATAGAGCTGCGAGATCGAGGAGGTCATGAAGTGGATTCTAGCCACTGATCTCTCAATGACACTACCATGCTGCTTCCATCCAAACACATATAAACACAGTTTATTGTTGTTTTTTTATGATATATGAACTTTACTGTGAGCCATTTGACAGAACGCCCCCCAAACTTTATAGAAATGTAAAATCAGAGTACAGGCTGTGAAAAGATGGTAATTGGAATATCAAAGCAAGCAGGCTGTCTCTTGGTGTCTGACAGAGAGGCTGCCAGATGTTACAGCCATGTTTGTGCTGGTTGTGCTTTTCTGCAGACCTTCACTTGTTTGTGCAATCTGGTAAGTCTTGTTAAGTGGCATCACTGTGTGTGTATGTGTTGTATCCCATGCACTGGTCTGAAGGAGCCAGTGTATCTGTCCACCGCGGCAGGCAGACAACTGGTGATACCATGTGAGTGTGCTTTACGCACACTCTCACTGCGACCCACCTTGACATCTTGGTCCTACACCAAATACACAGTTCTTTTATTTTTCTCAGTGGAAGTGTAAATATTAGGCTACATGATCAGTGGTCGATCTGCGAAACCTCTTTTGTAACCCCTTGATTAAATGATTCATGCACCTGGTCGGTCAGTTTTCACACCTGACTCCCAGGAAGACGGAATATCCACAGGACCTGAATCTTGAGAGTTGGAATTTTAATACAAGAATTAATTTTCTTAATTTAAGAAATTTTAATTTTAACACAGATTTGAGGGTTGATGTAACATGATCCTTCATGCCTCTGAGTATGCATTCACTCTGAATTTGCTTCAGGTGATCGGTGCAGTTGTTGTGTAGTCCAGATAACTCTCATAGTAACAAATATTACAAAAATGTAACAAACACATGTATGAGGTGGGATATATATATATATATATATATATATATATATATATATATATATATATATATATATATATATATATATATATATATATATATTATATAATGGAGCAAAGTTTAAGGTTCCTGCCTTATGAATCTGCACTTGAAGGGCTGATGTGTAGATGCAGGTGAAGAAGGTTATTGACCCACTTTGAAGTGGATTACAGATCACAGAAAAGCACAGTAATTACTAGACTGCACAGTTTCTAATGACAGTAAAACTCACCTCCCATTAGCTCACAGTCAGAAGGACTTGTGGAAGTCTTTATGGGCTTTAATGTTTGTACGTGTCGGACCAGCTCTCCGTTCATCCACCCAACCACAGATAAGAGAGATTTAACGGCGAAGTCCCCCGTCTTTACTGCAGGCCGAAGAAGCTCCATGAGACCATAGATAGACCAGCTCAGTCACTTTTTTCTTTAACAGGGGCCATTAAGTGGAAGAACAATTTCACCCTGATTAAACACTCACACACTAAATTAACTGCAAGGACCCAAGTGAACTGGGAGAGTGCAGGGCCACAGAGCCGGAGACACTCTCCAAGCAAAACCGAATATTTCCGTTAAGTCTTGACAAAACAAACCATGAATGCAAAACAAGACCTTCCTCTAGTGCTTTTCTCTCTGTTTATATGGCATTTACGGTCAACTGCATCTAACCAACATTTTGAGTTTACAGAACAAAGTAATGCACACGATCTGCATTCAAAAGCATTACACAGAATGTAGTATTGATTCAGCGTTCGTGGTAACCGGCCCAGAATGTGGTGCATGGCCAGTGTCCTTAAGACGTGCCTTGCCAGATAATGCCCTCGTGTACCTGTATTGTGGTGTTTAGTCCTTGATGACGCCATTCATTCTCTCCATTCGGTACCGTGTCCACCAGTACAGTGATGACTACAAGAGGGGCGAACTTCTTTCAACTCACGTGTTTCTGGGCGGGAGAAAGAAGAAGCACGTTTTGTCTGTTATCACGAGCGAGTTTCTGGGTTCTTTTGAATAAAAGCCCGCAGTTGTTTCTTGCTGCATGTGATTAATCGGTGCGCATCTCCTCTGTTAATTTTATATTAAGTCTTTAAATGTGCTGTCAGCGCACGAGCTCTGCTGCTCCCCTGTCTGTATGTTAAACAGCTCTCGAGCCACTGGTTCGTTATTTATCTGTTTACACCGATTGACTCTACCGTTTCGCTTATCTCGCGCCGTAGCAATTCAAGCTGAGTTTGAATGAAAGTCTTCTGGTGGTTATGAATAGCTTCTGTAAATGTTTCCCTCGTGCTGGCGGAGGCCTATTTAACACTGCGTTGAACCTTTTCTCGCGTGACTAGGTGAAGACAAATAAGTACATTTTAGATACTTCAAAATGGGAAAATCAGAAATGTGGAACTGCGGTGCTCCTGCGTACAAGGAAGCGAGAGAAGATGGTACAATACATCATTGAAACAGATGACAAGTTCAAAAACAAACTGCAGAGGAACCTTCTCTGCGCTGATAAAAAAAGATGGAAACTTTAATTCTTTCTGATTTAATATAAGTTCCTCTGAATCTTGCATTGTCTCAGTCAGGTTGCTGCAAGAGCTCGCATTCACTATCGCGCTGTCCGCATACGCGGTTATGGTGGAGGAGCGCGCGACTAATCTGACCCCTGGGTTGTGTGAAATAGACAGGGAGGATCCGTGCCGTGTGGCGCCCTGTCCTGTGGCGCTAATATACCTGGACCTGGCAGGGAGATACGGCGGTTTTATCGGCCTTGGGAGGGTAATTTAAAAAACGTTGACACAGCAGCACAGATTAAGATCTGACAATACTGGATGAAGCCTGCTTTGTCTGTAGTCTAGCTGGCTGGTTCGAGCCAACATTGTCTTTCACTGGCGATAAAAGGTGCAGCTATTTATTCTGCTCGAGACTTTACGATAGCTAAATTTTGGGCAGACTGTAGAAATCATTCTAAAGTGTCAGCACGATAATTTAATAGTTTTCTGTTGGACGTCTTAGAACCCTGCAAAGCACCTCGTGGAACTGGACAGCAACTCACTCACGCTTAGCAAACAGTTAAAGTGTCCACTAGGTGGTGCTACTGGGAAGATACAACTATTTCACAGTGGTGCTTCGCATCAGTGACACTGCGTCCTTGCTACAAGAATTACAGTTAGGGTGACCACAAGTATTCTGCTGCAAAAGTACTAGAGTAGCCTACTAGTGCTAAGTCTTATGTGATGTCACCCTGGTTCCAGTCCACGTGTCTCTGTCTGCCTTGGTTTAGATGCAGTATGCAGACAGTTTAAACCACAGGTGTTTAAAGGGAGGCCTGTGTAGTCAGGATTTTCTATAGATGATAAGTCACTCTCTGCATCTTCAAAACCTGTTGGGCAAACATACATCCTGAATCCCTTTAACCTCAGAAATGAGGTCTTCATAAATCCCCTTGTTATTTTCCTCCATCACTCTTTGCTGGTGCTGAAGACATTAAGACATGAACACATGCTCAGGGAGCAAAACAGACGTGAAATAATGTCCAACTCATGTCCAACTTACACCGCCACTTCCCTCGCTGTGATGGACATTCGAAAATGGAGGGTATTGTTTTGGGGAGGAACGGCTGCAGGGTGGACGGGAGGGGAGAGGGGAGAGGGGAGGGTGGAGGGAGGAAGTCAGAGGGGAGGGTGGGGGGAGGGGAGGGAGGAGGGGAGAGTGGAGGGTGGAAGTCAGAGGGGAGGGTGGGGGAGAGTGGAGGGAGGAAGTCAGATGGGAGGGTGGGGGGAGGGGAGGGTGGAGGGAGAGGGGAGGGTGGGGGAGAGGGGAGGGAGGAGGGGAGAGGGGGAGGGGGGGTGGAGGGAGGTAACTGAAAACATGACCTTTCTGTGATTGTTATCTTGCTACTGCTGGGAGAGAGAGCCAATGTTGCTATATGAAGAATAGCAATGCTTTTGTTAGTAATCTCTGCACGATCAGCCTGTCTTCCTCTTGCTAGGAGTCAGATTGCCCTGATCTCCAAAATACACACAGTCAATACCACCTGCATGGCTGACCTCACACACCCCCTGAGGAGACCACCACATGGCCACACTAAGTCACCATCACTTCCTGCTGAACGCCCACCCACCCAAATGCCCACCCACCCGGGCTGTCTCCTCCCTGCTGGGTTGAGGAAGGCACATGCCCTGGAGAAGCTTGCTTCAGGGTACTCCCCATCACTGGCAAAAGAGCTTTCCTTAACCAGCGTCTCCTCTAAGGGAGCACATCAGACCTTCACTCACTGCCATTCCCTGGATCACAGCCAGCTGCAGTACTGAACATGAAGAATTGGAGTATGAAGTTCACAGAGCAACAACAGGTTTCCTATTGATTTTACAGCTGAAGCTGCTGTCATGACGGGGGCGCTCGGGCACACTGACGCTCCTGGCCTTTCTGAGTTCTGATGGACTGCCTGGACTGCACTCACTCATCCTTCTTGTCAGAAGCCATTACGCAAAGTGAACTGGATGAATGTCTTACCTCTGCACTGTCCTGTGCACAGGGGCAACTGGCAAATCAAACACACACACACAAGGGCATTTTGATTTACCTGACCCACCTCTGGTAGATAGCTTTTTCAGGAAGGTACTTCAAATATTTTTGCAGCTTTGTCTGTCAGGTTAATGATGATAAAAAGCGATGCTTAAAAACCTTATTACTGTCAAATTGGAAACTCAATTTCAGAATAAAAGCAGATGTCTAAAGCATTAGATGTAAGCGTTTTTTATCTGTGAAGGATTTTTTTACCTGGAGATGTTTGTGCTTAAGATGAGTAATGGATTACTCTCCTTTCAAGGATGCCATGATGCCATTGTTTGTATGTTGTGTAAATATGTTTTCTGAATCTCTGACTCTGACTCGTCATATGAGTAATTTAATTTGAAACCTCTGGTGATTACAGCACACAAATAATTACAAATACTCAAATAATTCAAATTTGAGTATTGCAGGTAAGTCCAGGCAATCATTTTACATGTAGCATGAGTGAACACAGTTTATTGTGATGTATAGCATTGGAAAATAATTTTACTCCCACATAATGAAAGTGAAGTACAGACAGAGATCCACTTTTGTCATTTTTCAAAACTGACTTTATTTTCTAACTTTTAAATATTTTTCTGTATATAATGACCTTAATTATTTCTAAACAACTACAGTATTTAAAAGGTGTGCTTTTCTACAGCATGTTGTAAGCTGAGACCACTGCCTTCGTTGCGAGGTTACATGCACAACGTCCCCTGCAGGCCAGCATGGCGCTGGCTCAGGTCTAGGGACAGAGGGAGGGTCATCGCTCAGCAGTAACAGTCCCAACAGAGCAGAGTGGAGGTTTGACTGAGATGGACGAAGGAGGAAGAGAAGCCTGTGGGGGAAGGCTCTCTAAAGGCAGGAACAACAGGCAGTAGTTGGCCTGAGAGAGCATGGAAGAGAGGAAAATGGACACATTGCACACCCCTGTGGAACTCACCCCTGTGGAACTCTAGAACATAGACCACCCCCCCTCCACACCTCCTTTAGTTTCACACTTAGAACAACACAACTTCACAACACAAACCCAACTGAAACAAAACATTTACAATAATAACCCCTCAGTGAAGGTGTAAGTAAAGTTGGGTAATGTGGATGACATAAAATGAGCAGAATGAGATGAGACTAGGAGACACATTTGTAAGATGATGTAATGACATACCTGGAGATTATATATGGCAGATAAATCTTTAGCTCTGCATAAATATGATTGGAAATAGGCAAGACACCCATGGAACTGCATGGCTTTTAATGTCAACTACTTCCGCCCCTGCATCACAGGCAAAAAGGAAATGTAATGCAGACTAAATTGCATCGTTTTTGTATTCTTAACAGTATCGCATCTGACCTTGAAAGTCTTTTGCAAATATGAATATGAACAGGTACTGTATGTAAATGTTTTGCAATTTAAATATTTAAATATTTCCTTGGGCAAAACTATTGTTTCCATAGAACTATAACTACTTCAAAGCCCTTGTCAGCTCAAATAATTTAAAAACCAAAAGCCCTTGGAGTTATATTAATATAACAACTAAATTACTGTATTCTAATCCTATTTTGTATTTACATCACATGTGTATGAGTCAGAAGATAGCATCTTTATATTGAATGACTCTACATTGCAGATTAAGCACTTCAGGTTTCGAAAGTGCCCATTTACTAATGTTTTTGTTTTTATAGTGTGTGTGTGCTGTGCTATTGTGAAGATTGGGAAGGTGAAGTAATTGTGGGGGTCTCACCCCATCTGAGCTCAGCCTTGGAACTGTACTGAATTTCTGAGGTCCCAGAGTTTCCTCACTGGACTCCATGGACACCATTGCCCAGAGACAGCTACAGTACCAGCCCCTGCTCTCACGTGGAGAGTTCCTTGCAGTTAGTCTGGAGTTCCTGACTTCCTGCAACATCTACATGTAGAGACGACACATTTAATATGTTTCTGGTTCTATTTAAGAAGTATTAAAACTCTACAAAATTGAAATCTACAATTGGCAGGCACTCACTAATCTGCTGATAACATCTGAAATCTAATTTAAGATAAGAATATACATACTAATAAATACTACTTTAATCATCTTGGTACAAGATAACCAAATGAATCACCTATATGTATATGTATATATATATTTATATATCTCAGTGTAAATGGCAAACTAGGTTCTTATTCTTTTTAAACATTAGTGAAAGAAATGTAATTACAGGAGCTTAGGTGGGGTGTAAGATGGTGTTTAATAGCAAGCGTTTTACCACCTGTTATGAACAGTTGTGTAAAGAATATTTGTTGGGGAACATGAGCTGAGTGGAGTGATGTTTGGCAGAGCTCAGCGTAGCAGCTTTCTGGGACATGAAGAAGATGATGACCAGACTGTGGGTGTGTGAGTGTGTGTGTGTTTGTGTGTGTGTGAGTGTGTGTGTGTTTGTGTGGTGAGGGTGATGAGGGTGAGAATGGACAATGGCTTGTTGGAGACCCAGAGTCGATGGCACTAGGGGTTAGGTTAAAACACCCAGTCCAGGACAGGAAATCAGGGCTGCTGGTTGCAGCCTCCTGAATGTGGATAGGCCCTCCCAGAAACAGGGCCTCTATCCGTAAGGGCAGGTGAGGGTCAGCCTTTCAATCCAGCTGTAAAAAAAACTGCACCCTGCCCTCTCCTTCACTTCCAAAGGGCTTTGGAAAAGTTTAGCATCTCACAGTTTCACTGGGCTAACATCTACATGTCACATTTTATGACTAACAGTGGAAGTTCTTTGAAGAGTGACATTGAGGAGAGTATAGTCTGAGGAGAGTATTGTTCCATTTGAGCAGCAATCACCCATGCCATGGGGTGATTGGGGGGGGGGTATTCAATTACACTCTCAGTTAAAACAAAATAAACTGAAAAATGAACAATAAAAGGAAGCACCAATAATCTAACAATAACTACCTATTAACCCTATATTAACCCCATATTAACCCTATATTAACCCTACGTCAACCCATATACTCTCTATTTTCACCCTAATCCTATCTATATATATTTATGTTCACTAGTGAAAGAGGGTTTTCTGGCAGGTCTTTACTAGGGTTTCTCCAGGCTGTTTTGAGTTTCTCTGCTCAAGTCTCTTGTTAAGTCATGGCACTTGTCTTGTGCTTGAATTCACCCCCTAAACCCAGACACCCCCTACAGCATCACACTGGCGTTGTCCTCCGGCTTGCTGCGTCTTTGAAGTCTTTAGAGTTGGAGTTGTGGGCCTGCAGGAACTCAGAGTTGAGCAGGGTCCCCCCGGGGGCCTTGCCAGGGTCGCGGGACAGTGTGTACATGGAGATGTCGGCGGCTGCTGGGCCACTGTACCCCCCCTTGCCGATGGGGGAGGGGTCGCGGGAGGCGGGCTCGCTGGAGCGACAGCTGGATCGGCGCCGGAAGCGGTAGCGGTAGCTCGGAATGCGGCCGAACGCAGATTTCTTAATGAGCTCTGTGCGCGACTTGGCCCTCTGCTTACGGTGTTTCTCTATAAACATGTGCACGGCCAAGACGCCCACCGTCTCGGCCATGATGAAGGAGAGAGCGCCGAAGTAGAAGGACCAGCCGTATGAGTAACTCTTCTTGGAATCGCTTTGCCCAGGATCTCCTGAGTTGGCAGATATATATACAATTATCCCGATAATGTTACTGAGCCCTGCAGTGATGGGGAGGAAGGGAGAGAAAAGGGTGTTGAAAAGAAGGGAGGAGTCAGAAAACTTTATGCATCTAAGTCTAAACACACCTCATCGTACCACTACACAGAAAGGCTAGACACAACCTTTACCAGCCAGACGCAGCAAATACAAAAATCTACAAAATACTACAAAAATCAGGATGTTAGCGGTTTCATCCGCTCACTAATATTTGAGAGGAAATTGATGGAAATTTGGTTTTACACATTTTGATAACAAGGATAACAAGGAAGAACACAATGCTAGAAGCTGAAAGGATGTTAGCATGACCAAGGTCATGGGTCATGTAAAAAATACTGTAAAAGTATGTAAAATATTATCTTGTGTGAGTAGCTCTGGATAAGTAGTATATGTAGTATTCTCAAATCTTACGACATGAGTTGATACAGATAAACACACACACAGGACGAGGTACACAACATATACAGACATAGAACAAGGCGTCATGTTTTTCGCCCAACAGCTCACTGAACATTCTCATACAGTGCCTGACATAAGTTCTGTTGCTTATCCATGTTGTGGAAACAAAAGCTAATAACCTGACTTTAAATTCATCGATTGGTTTTAGAAATGACTCGTATGAAAGCTGAAACCCTCCCAAATGAGATTTAATTTACGAAAATAAATTTACTTTACTGCAGAAATATTGATCATTTAATGAACACAGAAAGGTCAGATTTTGGCAAGACAAACATTTTGTCGCCTTGTCATATAATGCACCCAATCCTAGTTTACAGCCTCACCTGTGCTCACTAATTGATTGGTTAATTAGTGGGTGTGTATAAAAAGAACTCCAGCACCCCAGACCTTCACTTGCACTGCAACTTGACCTCTGACAACATGCCAAAAATCCATCCTGCGACCAAAGCCTTGATTATCAAGATGCTGAAGACCAAATCCACTACAGAGGTGGCTGGCACCTTTAATGTATCTCAGCGTCAAGTACAAAGAATAAAAAAAAGATTTGAAGAGACTGGAGATGTTTTTGACAAGCCCAGGTCCGGCAGACCCCACAAGACAACTGCTCGGGAGGAACGTTTGTTGGTTAGAAAATCCAAAGCCAGTCCCTCTTCCACTGCAGCAGAGCTCCACCAGGCCTGGTCACCTCAAGTCCCTGTGTCAACTAGAACAGTTTGTAAGATTCTGTCTCGAAATGGCCTCCATGGTCGAATCAGTGCCCAGAAGCCAGCACTAAACAAAAGGCAGGTAAAAAACCGTGTGGCATTTGCTAAGGCCCACAGCCTGCTAAATGGATGGATGCTGGAAAAGTGGCAGAAGGTGGATTTCTCAGATGAATCTTCAGTTGAATTACACCACAGCTGCCGCAAATACTGCAGGAGACCTACTGGAGCCCGTATGGATCCAAGATTCACCCAGAAAACAGTCAAGTTCGGTGGTGGAAAGATCATGGTCTGGGGCTATATTCAGTATGGGGGTGTGTGAAACATTTGCAAGGTGGAAGGCAATATCAATAGCCTAAAATATCAAGAAGTATTAGTTACATCTTATATTTCCAATCATAAAAGGGGTCACATTTTGCAGCAGGATGGTGCTCCATCTCATACATCCATCTCTACATCAAAGTTCCTCAAGGTGAAGAAGATCAAGGTGCTCCAGGACTGCAGCCCAGTCACCAGACATGAACATCATTGAGCATGTTTGGGGTAGGATGAAAGAGGAAGCTTGGAAGACAAAACCAAAGAATTTTGATGAACTCTGGGAGGCATGTAGGACTGCATTCTTTGCTATTCCTGATGACTTCATCAATAAATTGTATGAATCATTGTCGAACCGCACAGATGCGGTCCTTCAAGCTCGTGGAAGTCACACAAAATATTAAATATGGCTCTAATAGCACCACAACGTCATTCACCAGTGTTATGAAGCATATATTTGTATATGAAGTGAATTATTTGTTTGATTTTCACCTTTCTTTCTGTGGGTGACAAAACTTTTGTCTTGCCAAAATCTGACCTTTCTGTGTTCATTAAATGATCAATATTTTTGCAGTAAAGCAAATTTATTTCCGTAAATTAAATTTCATTTGGGAGGGTTTCAGCTTTCATATGAGTCATTTCTAAAACCAATCAATGAATTTAAAGTCAGGTTATAAGCTTTTGTTTTCACAACATGGATAAGCGACAGAACTTATGTCAGGGACTGTAGCTGCAACAAAAAGTTGACTGAATCAGCCATTTGTATCTTTCCACTGCCTTCCACGGTCTTCTCAAAATATTTACCAACAGAGAATTTTTCCCGCCTACCAGCCTTTGTCAGACCAAAACACCACATGGGTCGATACTCTGTTGTAACAGGGCCAGACAGTTTCTTTGTCAATAATCCCAGTTAATCAGTCAACAAGCAGTAAACACACCACAGGCGTCTGTGTCAGAGGATGACATCATAAATCGTTTGTGAGCTAATATGTTCTCAGTAAAATAACCAAAAACAAAAAACAAACAAACAAAAAAAAGGCAGTAAAACTTATCCGAAATGACGTTCAATTGCACGCATGCGTAGTCCAAATCGGGTTTCTGGTTCAAATCGGGTTTCTGGTTCAAATCGGGTAGCGACATTGGGCACACTCACAGACACTCAATGCTGGAGAAAAGTTCCTGATTGGACATTTACCTCTAGTTATCTGTCAAAAACAGTACAGTATTACATGCACTTCACTTCAGGAATTACAGCTTCTCATGACTTTCATTTTTGAACGGGCTTCATGTACATTTTTGTGTTTTATTAAATTTCTTACACTTTGATGTAACATAGGTGTCATGCAACCCGACCCCTGGTTTTGTCTTTTTGCTGTCTTTTTTGACTGTTTTTGACTATGTACCTTTGCTACCTCCCTGGTTTGGACCTCTGGACTGTTTCAAGGATATGATCTGCCAGCTTCTGGCATGCAGAAGCTTATCGCATTCACCATTCAGAACGAACATGACCCACACATTTCATTAAAGGAACAAGATAGTGTAGCCTGGTCACTCTTTTGCTTAGAAAATTGTGTTCATTCCCCAATCAATCGAGTACAATCTACTACCGTTGAAAGCCCTGAAAACGGCAACCCTGTAGCTTTCCACTTTCCTCCAGAATGTCAAGATCTAAGCACAGATCTAAGTGTCAGAGCTCCAGGTACTTATCAACAATATTTTACAGGAATACCTAGGCAGATGCATTATAGCATATATTTATGACTTTCTAATCTATTCTCCTGATCTACTCACACACAGGTGTGTCAAATTGGGAAAAACGGTACTATGGTATGTCAATTACAGAGATTCTTGGGTTTCGCTCATTTCTATCGACATTTTATATGTAACTTCAGTACTATTGCAGCACCCCTCACTGCTCTCTTAAAGGGAGGTCCCAAGCAAAAGAAATGGTTACATGAATCAGAACAAGCTTTCAAACAGCTCAAGATGGCTTTCACGGTACTTTAACACCCAGATTCTTCAACCCCATTCAAAGCGGTGGAGTTGACGCTTCTAACGTAGGGATCGGAGCTGTTCTATCATAACGTGTTGGTGAATCACATCTGCATCCAGCACCTTATTAGTCCCACAACCTAAAACCAGCAGAATGCAAAGAAAGTTATTGGCCATCAAACTCGATTTAGAGGAATGGCAACACTGGCTGGAGGGGGCTAATCAGCCCTTTAAGGTAATCACGGATCATAAAAACTTTTACACAACACAAGGAAACTCTCAGGTTGATAGGCATGCTGGTCACATTTCTTCGAGCAGTTCGATTTCATGATTACCTATTGAGCCAGATAGAGGCAGATGCTAAGGCAGATGCTCTCCCTAGGATGTACTAAGAAGAGGCAGATGAAGAAAAACAAGAACAGCAATACACCCTACTTCCCAAAATGATAATATCATCTATCTGTTGGGAGATCGACAAAGGGATTAACCCACCACTGGTGTCCTCCAAAGAAAATGCATGTACTCCCTGCATGTCGAGATCTTCTCCTGATCCTCACTGACTTCTCTCACAATGGTTCATCCAGGGGAAACACACGTCAACTCATTTCCAGACGCTATTGGTGGGAGACACTGATGTACACAGGTATGTCCCACCTTGTTTGATCTGCTCTTAATACAAAACTCCTAAAATGCTTTCTGGATGCAAGCTTCACCCTCCTGCTGTACCAGAGAAACCTTGGACTCATCTAGCTCTGGATTTTGTGATAGACTTACTGGAATCTCTAGGCAACACCACCATACTTACGGTAATGATACCGATACTCCAGAGAAGAATGTTTTATTCCTTTTACTGCTATTCCCAATGCCTATCAGACATCTGATACACTTTTCCAGCATGTATTTCACAACTTATGGTTTCCAAGACATCCTCTCCGATAGATTATGTGAATTCACCTCCCAAGTGTGGTTAGCATTCCTCAAACGAATAGGGACAGCAGTAAGTCTTACATACTGTATACTTATCTTACATGGTGTATTCGTATGTATTTTAAAAGTTCTATGCTATGTAAAATTCTGTGTTTATCATATTAGTTGGTTATATATTGTACTTTTAGCCACTCTGTACAGCACTTTGGTTGACTCTGTTTCTCCCATAGGCAGAGATGGCACAAAACTCACTAATAAGTTCAACCATAAGATGAGCTTCTTTCGAGAGTTATCTGGGTTATCAACCCAATATGGCACCATGGACTGGCACCTGATCTGACATACCCACTGTAGATGAATGGGTGAAATGTCTGGCTGTCCATGAAGGATTTCCACCTGCAAGGTGTTTGTCACAATTCAAACCCTGCAACATTGGACCCTTCAAGATAAAGTGAATAAATGAGTTTATGTACCAACTTGATCTCCCTCCACACTACCGCACATCCAGATAATTTCATGTTTTGCTGCTTAAACCTGTAGTTTCAGGTCCCCTAGATGAATAAGGCTACACCAAATGAACCATCGACTATGACGGCACACCCATCTACACAGAGGCATCTTCAATTCTAGGAGACGGGGATCAGTGATGCATTATCTCAACGTTTCTCAAAGTGTGGGGCGGGCGCAAGCAATTGGAAGAAATTAACCTTTTTAAGCCTGTCGTTTTAATGCCTGTTTGGTTTTCATAAGCCCCGGATGTTTGCGGAACAAAAATGTCTGCGGAACAGTGTGAACCAGGGCTAGATTCGGCACTTTAATGAATTTGTACCGGCCCCCCGGTCAACAAATTACATTCGCCACGTTGGCCATTCTAGACACTTTGGGGGGTGTGTGTACTGTCATGCGACCAGACCCAGGGAACTCCAATTCCCAGCATGCCCAATGTCGCTGGCTCTGATCCTCCTCCCCTAATTACTGGGATCCTCCCCGCCTGTTCCTCATTATCACAGACTAGATAGCCTAGTTTGCCATACACTCTCATTGTGAACTATTACCAACAACATTGTTGGAAGCATACAGGGGCGTTCCTTACTTTGCATGTTATTCATAGTTCAATCTGGTTTGTCTCACGTTTTAGACTTTTGGAGTAGCCCCGTTGTACTTCTGCCTGGTTTTGTCTTTATGCTGGTAAATTTGACTTGGACTGTTTGGATTCTGTATTTGTACCTTTTCTGTTAATCTAGTTTTTACCCCAGGACAGTTTCAAGGATACAATCTGTACAAAAATCTCTCTCATTCAAGGTCTGTGTGCGTCTGTTTTCTGAGTTTGTTTGTATGAGTGTCAAATTCTGCAAAGGCTTCTAATGTCACTAAATAGTCATAAATGACATTTGACAGTCCCACTTATCCAAAATCACGAGAAACTGTAAATTAGCATATTTGACATCCCTGAATGGCGAACAAAGCTAAGCGTCCTGTCTGATTTATATCATTCATAAAAATAGTGTTTGTAGGTAAAAAGAGCAATGTTCCTGCTGTCTAGGATCAGTAAATGAACATTAACAATATTGTTAGTGGAATTTCATAGCTGCTATGAAGTTGAGTCATGGGAAAGAAACATTTATAGCCAGTCACAGACATGAAGATATGGCTTCATAAAAATTCAGATTAAAAAAATTAAATTTAAGCAGGTGATGCAAGACAAAAATATGAGACGGCCAAGGGGTTACTGCACAATTGTGGTGTGCACACCACAATATCTTATCCCCCCCAGTATTCCTGCTCACACTTGTATTATAATGGGAATAATGGGAAATGTCATACTACCATGTCTTACAGAACGTTCTCTTGACAGTGACTGGCAAGTGTGAACTGTTAAATGACAGGAATTAATTTTAATATAAGGTTAATTTGGAAATAAAATCTGAATATAAAAGTCAGCGGGTGACAGTTCATCAGACATTTGCAGATGAATAGCTGTTCTCTCAAAATGACTACTGTTGCAACATTTAAGGTTAATTTATATTTTACATTTAAACTCAAAGCTAATTTAACACCTTGATAAAACATCTATAAACAATTAGCAGTATAACATTAGCCTCACTTTGTACATTTCTTAGTGAAAATTGTAAGTAGAAGAAAATTGGTGAACCACATGAACCATTTCAGAATGATTTCAGAAAAATTTCAGAATGATTTCAGAATGTTGTTCTACATGAATCCCATTGGGTGTGTGAATTCCATTAGTGTGAATATGTGTGCCGTCACAGTGCTGTATGGGGTAAAGATGATGTCACAGTGCTAGAGGGGTTCATATGTGTTGTAGCAGTGATTGTGTATGTTGTAATGGTGTGTATGAATGTGTCTATTCACGCAGTCTTATAGATGGACAGTGTGTTTTGCCACACCGCAGTAGATGGGTAGTGTGTGTTACCAGCTGAGACGAAGAAGATTCCAGCGCTGAGGATGACATTGTGTCTGGTTCTGTAGAATTCACTTGCAGCCACACACAGCCCTCCCATGAAGAGCAAACCCACACTCATAATGGGGAATATACTGGATGCTCTAACTGCTCCTGAAGACAGACAGACACAAACACACACCCACACACACAAACACACACCCACACACACACACACACACCCACACACACACGATTTCAGCCATCATATTATAACATTTGTTAGGTTCATAATACATTATACTAAATCAGTGTGCCTTTGATAAACAGAGTGTTAGACCTATGTAAATGTAATATTTATGAGCTAATATTTTTAAAACGTGACTGAATGCGTGTGCTTTTGTTTGTGTGTGTGTTGTTTGTGTAGCACCATGACTGGATACAGTGGCTACACTACAATCCAGTGTGATGATCTGAATGTTCAGTGCTTCGTTTCATGGTACAAGCATCTGAACTCCTCAGAGCATTTCACTGGATCCGCTCCACATGGAGATCCAGGTGGAGGGACTGACCCCATCAAAAACAACAGCTCCTCCACACTCTGCCTTTAGTTGCAAAGAAAGCAGCCCTCACAGATCCGAACTTTGGAGCAGTCAACATCTGTCTAAGAAGCATCACACTTTCCTTCCCAATTAGCAGCACAATGTCCTTATAGTCTTAAAGCAGAAAATCCAGGCTCGCCCTCCACCCCTGGCCATGCCCTCCACCACATTGGCTTCGCCTATATCCAGGCAGAATGAAAGAGGAACCTTGGAAGTGTGAATGGCCAACACAACTGCTCTCATCAGGGAGGCATCAGATTATGCACGACTATGGCATCTGTCCGCCCAAAGCCCTTCTGCTGTGCCTGTGGTGGTAATGTCTGTGCCCTGAGCAGAGAAGGGAGGGACTGGCAGTGCCACCCCCACCAGCTGCACAAACCTCCGGCACACAGGGCTCTGTTACACGCTAGTTCATCAGCTTAGATAGATAGTTACACGCTAGTTCATCAGCTTAGATAGATAGTTACACGCTAGTTCATCAGCTTAGATAGATAGATAGATAGATAGATAGATAGATAGATAGATAGATAGATAGATAGATAGATAGATAGATAGATAGATAGATAGATAATCTATAAACTCTTATTACCTTTTACCTTAAACTCTTATTATCTATAAAGACACTCTTCCATAATTTAGTTTAACTGCCATACTGGCTGCCTCAGGACTCCATCAAAGGAGGAGACAGTGGACTCTTGTTAAGGGACGTCTGAGACGTGTGACTGCTAGCTTTCTCTGGGATAGTCCCTATGGTCCTAACCATGCAGAAAAAAAACAAAAACGAACAGTACTGAACTAATGCCACTGAAGGCAGATGTGAATGAAAGGAATCTCTGTAGGAGTCTAAGGGAGTCCATTTACCGTTTTTTACGTTTTTCACATTTCTGCATTTAGCTGATGCTTTTATCCTGGCTACAAATGTGCTGTGGCTTCTACTCATAGAATGTATCCAAGCCAGGAGGTTATAGTCAAAGACACTGTTAAACTACAACACTGCTGCAATACAGGGATCGATGCTCATACCCAGAAGTAACAGAAATAAACAAGATCTTTATATGAAAACAATAAGTGCAGTTTAAATATGAAACAAGGAGTAGAGTGTTCTGTTAATAAGCAGGAGAATAACATTCCACAGCTGCAGGATTAATGATGATTTAAATACAAATGATTTAAATAATAATTTGTCTGTCTGCACAAATACATGAGTCCTCAGTCTGCGTTTGAAGATTGAAAGGGCCTCTACTGTTCACACAGCCAGCGGAGGTTCATTCTACCGTCTGTCAGCAGGACAGAGAGTCTCCACACTTCCATGAGATTTGAAGCATGGTGTTTCAAGCCAAGTGGTATTTGAGGTTTGAAGTACTGTAGGTACAGATCAGGCTTTGACCACTGTCATCACGGTACTGGAAGCTAGTGAAGAGAACACTACAGGCAGGTCTTCAAAAACTGCCCAGCTGCTCTGCCCTTAAGAGGGTGCTGTGGCGTCATTACACTTTTGAACGTGTACCGCAGCAGGGTGGAGGAGTCACTGCAGCAGGGTGGAGGGTATGAGGTGTGTGCCCCTGTCACTTAATGTCTCTCAGCCTGTGGGTGGTGAACGGGGACGCTGGATACACAAAGCCTCACACATCAGAATGCGAAGTGGGTGAATGAATTTGAAGGAGTCAATATGAAGGAGTGAATATGAATATGAATGAGTGAATATATATGGTGTGCAGCGCAGAACAGAACAGAACAGAACAGGACATCACATGTGCTCCAACAGATCCAACATGACAAAAGAGAGGCATGCTTATAGCATTTGAAAGAGAGAGAGAGAGAGAGAGAGAGAGAGAGAAGCTGGATGAGAGAAGGAGAGAGGATGAGAGGGAGGGGGCGGGTCTGGGAAGGCACCCAACCATATCAGCTCCATTTCCAGTCTATCTCTCAGCTCCTCTCAAACCAGGCTGCTTGCAAAATGGTGCTGTGCTTCTAAATGTATTTGACTGGTATCTTTATTTTCACTGACAGTCCAATGGCACCAAAGCACATTTTAAAGAGCTGTGAGGAAGCTCCAGTGAAAGAGTTCAGCCGCAGGGCATGTCCACATACCTCAGTGGACCTCTCTCTCTCTCTCTCTCTCTCGCTCTCTCTCCATCTCTCTATTCCCCTCCCCCTCTCTTTCCCTCTTTCACTCTCTCTCTCGGTTTGTTTCTTTCTCTCTGTCTCAGTATCTCTCAGTTTCTCTCAATCATTTTTTCCCCTTAAGACACAGAAAAAATATCAAGATCTTAGAAGTGCAATTTTGGATAGCAGATTTTTAAATGCATACATTCTCCCACACACACTCACACACGTAGGGACACACTGTGAGCTAGACCTATTTCCCCAGGCATTTCAGCCTAAAAAACCCTTTTGCAAACACTTATTGGCAGGAGTCTTGCTTGCTGTGGGATGCCAGTCCCACATCTGTGCTGTATTTCTACCAACTGCCTGTGTGAAGATCTGTGTGTGGCCACCTGTGTGAGACCACCTGTGTGTGGCCACCTGTGTGTGGCCACCTGTGTGTGGCCACCTGTGTGAAGGTATATATAACACTACTGTATGAGGGTGTATATGAGATTACCATTATCACACCCAACCTTTCCTACATCTCCTCTTCCTACATCTGCATATACATCCATATAAAGAAGTCATTACACATTCACCTTAGTTTGAAATAAGTTACAAAATAGCCACAATGCTAATTTCCACAAGGATTTCTATGGGACTTGTTATGTTAGAGTAGCACTAAACTAATGGCAGCGTTTTAATGTCGTCTACCAATCTGGTCAGCCTAGCCAATCAGGCAAGGTGTCAAGAATGAATGAGCCTTAAAAACACAGTCAAAACAGTCACACCAACAGTTTCACACCAAGAAACAGAGATAAGGGAAAAATCAATGTAGAAAAAATGTAGCAAAAAAGTTTTCACAGTATTTAGCATGATTTTACAGGTTAGAGTCTGTATAAAGGTCCAAAATAAAACATACATCATCAGGTTGTAATAACACCTGACATGATTATGTTTCCTGCAAACTGCCATTGTATTTGTTACAGTTTTGCATGCTGTTATTTACGTTTGCACATTACTTGATAAACCCAAGCACACGGCGGCTCTGTGCAGCAGCCGACGGTAAAGGAGATGTCAGTGCTGGCGCGTGAGCCGGGCATACGAGACCGAGACACTGCACTGGCTGCAGGGCCAGTGAGATTTATCTCCCCGCGCTCTATGATCCGCTCGGATGGGTGCGTCTAGGGTGTTAAGCTTCAGTCACCAAGCAATTTCAAGACACACCGCACCTAATCTACGAGACAGTCAAAAGGGTGGAGGTCATTGCTGAAACCGCGAAAAAAGCCGCTGGACCTGAACAAGAAAAATCCATCTTGCCTATATGACCCTTCTCGCTGCATGTGCTCCCAGTGAGCGGCAGCAGGCGGAGGCCAGGCGGGTGGAGGCAGCAGCCGTGAGGGAGCTCGGACGGCTCTCTGGGCAGACTTACGCAGTAGATACTCAGCTGTGTCCTGCTCATAATCAGCGTCTTCAGGAAAGTGGTCAATCTTCTTACAGACCCCACGAAACGTCCCTAGAACCACGAGGGGCCGCAGACGATGGACAGAGAGAGAGAGAGAGAGAGAGAGAGAGAGAGAGAGAGAGAGAGAGAGAGAGAGAGAGAGAGAGAGAGAGAGAGAAAGAGAGAGAGATGTGATTAGTTAGTCTTCCATGGTAAGTCATCTCAACATTTGCATACTCTTTACATATCTATACATCATGTCTGCTATAGCACATTTCAAACATATGTAAATATGAGCATAATTCTGCTTAGAATATTATATTTTGTTTAATAATATGGCAAGTCAGTAAGTGCACTCCTGAAACACAATCTGCTCTGTCTGCATGACTGTGCATGTGTGCGTACATGTGTGTGTGTTGTGCGCGTGTGTGTGTTGTGTATGCGTGTGTGTTGTGCATGCGTGTGTGTTGTGTGTGTGTGTTGTGCATGTGTGTGTGTGTGCTGTGCATGTGTGTGTGTGCTGTGCATGTGTGTGTGTTTTGTACATGTTTGTGTGTGTATGTGTTGTGTGTGTGTGAGATGTGCATTCATGTGTGTGTTGTATGTGTGTGCATGTGTTGTGCTTGTGTATGTGTTTTGTGCATATGTGTGTGTATGTGTGTTGAGCATGCATGTGTGTGTGTGTGTGTGTTGTGCAAACATGTGTGAGTGTTGTGCACACCTGTGTGTGTTGTGCACACCTGTGTGTGTTGTGCACACCTGTGTGTGTTGTGCACACCTGTGTGTGTTGTTACATAGTGTGTATTCACCATCAACCCGTTGAACCTGGCTGCATGCTCATGATGACAAATGAATAAAAATAACACATGTGGCCCCAAGCAAAGCAATGAAGAGCCTTATCACACAAAGTCTACACACAACGTCTAACACACACAAACACACCCTGCAAAGAGCCCATAGGACCATCCACACAGTGCACAGAGCCATTCCCACACTTTGCAAAGTCATCTGCACACACCCTGCAGTCATCTGTGTAGACACTGCAGAGGGCCATCTGCACACACACATCCACATACACTGCAGAACCATCTATGTGCACACATACACACACTGCAGAATCATCCATGCACACACACACACACACACACACACACACGTCAGCCACACACACATCTACAAACACTGCAGAAAAACACACAGCCACACACACAGACACACATCACATGCAAAGTCAAAAGAGCCATGCGCACACACTAGAGAAAGCACATCCACACACACAACCAAAAAAAGCCATCCACACACACTCCAGAGTCATCCACACATTCTCCAGACTGCACACATGCTCCACATGCTCCAGAGAACCATTAGCACTTGCACACACACACACACACACACACACACACACACACACACACTGCAGTGAGAACCATCTGCACTGCAACTGTTGTGAGAGACATCCATAAACACTCTGCAGTTAGACACACAGACACACACAGACACACACACAACGCTATGTCTCTGCTCTAAATACAGTACTCTGTAACAGTCAGTATGTATATGAAAGTCTGAAAGAGTATTAGAAATGAAAACTCCAGTTATCAGTTCCACCTGTTCATGATGCATCATATAGAGCTTGTACTGTATGTGCTTAATGTTAATAGAGTAACAGTGGAGAGAATGTGGGGACCAGTGCAGTGGGGGCGGGGGGGGGTTGAAGCCTAGTCCCACACCATCACATACACCCTCAGCATCCAGCAACAACTCTGCAGGTGCCCTCATATACCTGGGGCTCAGTTTTTATAAAAGTATGTGGAGATAATGTGGAGACAGTAATGATACAGAAAGGAGGTTTCCAATGTGTGTGTTCCAGTGTGTTTCTTTCAATTTTTTCAAACCTACTGAATGTTTTTCATGTGTGGCTAGGCCTGAGGTTCCAGCGCACAGTGACTCTGGGGAGGTTGAGTGAGTGAGTGAGGGGGGGAGAGGGAGGAAGAGAGACAGACAGAGAGAGAGAGAGAATCATGTTGCCTGTGCTCTTTTCCTAATCTCTGCTGGCTGCTGCAGTCTTTCTCTTTGCCACACTAAAGATCGACTGACAAACCATTCACACACACACACACACACACACACACACACACACACACACACACACACACACACACACACACACACACACAGAGGGGACCCTGTGCTGAATGGAGGGGGTATCTTTGTTGACTCAAAAATAGTGCGTGAATCAGCAGGGCAAACATGCAGGTAGTCATGTGTGTTGTGCACCCTTAACTCCAACACACCTGACCACCAGCAAGCACAACAAAGGCTTCATAAACGGTTGTTTCCTGCCTACCAGTGATTATTCTGAGGCCACATGTAATCTTTCGGGTTCCTGATCAGTCAGCCTAGCCCATCGTGCCTCTCTATGTGGGTCATGTTATGTACTGGTGAGTGTCAACATGTGGCGATCTGTTTATGTTTAAATACAGAGAGCTGCTGCTGAACCCAGAGCCTGCAGCTCCGCCCCACAGGCCCCGCCCACAGCCTGCAGCTCCGCCCCCAGGCCCCACCCAGAGCCTGCAGCTCCACCCTGAGTTGGTCATTCCTGGCTCTGTCCACACTGCATCAGGCAGAGAAAAGCCTGTTTGTCAGTCTCAGCTTGCAGAGAGAAGGGCGAACACATTAGTGATGGAGTATTTCATTAGCTTTTATCGGTCCACTCTGCGGCCTCTATCATTTCAAACTGCCTCTGAATAAATAAAAGAAATGCTAATGCTATTATCCCAGTGGCTCCTTTACAAACTAGCCTGCCAGGGGAACTGTGTAGTGAAATTAAAACTCTTAATTCGGTTTCTGAGCTGACCAGTGGCTCAAAATGATTCAATTAGGATACTGGAAGATTGGGCCTTATTCATGAAACCGTCTTAAACATGTGAATAATTCTGCACATAAAAGCCTCGTTTACAAAAAGCCAGATTGGTATATTCATGTAGAAGCTGGATATTGGTGAATCCCTTTTTTATCTTAATGCTGTGATGGCAAACTAAAGGAAGCGATAGACCCCGGTGGTAAGCTGGTTAACATGAGAGCAGAGTGAGGAGGGACGGGCGGAGGTGTAGGACAAATTATTAATATGAAAATTTTACAGTTATAAATGTAAACATACAAATGCAAACAATATACCAATGTGAAAGAAAAAAAGGGATTGTGGGGTGCGAGGACCATGTTGTGGTAACTCCTAACTGCATAACTGCAGTAAGAGATGTAGAGAGATTCAAAATTGTAGTGAAGTTTCCAAAGAAACAGGACATTTTGGACAGAGGTCCTTCTGATTAACTGAATCAGTTGTATTAGACCAGGGGGATCAAAACTGCTGGACTAACTAAAATAAAGTCAGTATGGAATGTCAACAGCAGTATTACTGTAAGGGACCAAGATTACAGATTAGTCTGTAGCCCCACGGATGAATCAGGACTGAAAAAGTCAGCACAGTGGCACTAGCACAAGAACAAACATGCAGTACTACTGATGTGGAAGTGTATCAGCCCAGCCAAGACCAGGGGGCAGAGGGGCCACCAACACAAAGTAGAGGGATGTGAAGTAGGGGTGGGAACTGTATACAAGGAGAGACACGACCACGTCCCGGGTTGATCTTCAGAAACATGGAAAAGGCATATGAGCTGCATGTGATACCCAGATGCAGAAGACAGCAGTGATGGTGATATGGGCACTAGTTACTGAAAGAGGAGATATGTTGAATGGGGACGGTTTAAACCAAAAGTTGCCCCGAGTGTGATGGGGGCATTTGGGGCTATGACGGGGGTCTTCAACAATTCCCACAGTCAACAGCCCTGACCTGCAGGATGAAAGGCCAGAGCACAGCCCTAGGAATAGTGAAAATATTGTGCTCCTCTCAGATCTCTGGCAGAAGGCCTGTGTGTCTGGAAAAAAAGATTTGGCAACCCAAGGGGAGCAAATTTTTGAAGTTTTTTTGTATATATACATATATGTATGTCTGTATGTATTAAGACACTGAATGTCCTCGTGGCAGCTGTGGGCTTAGAACCATGGACACGGTTATAGCCACAGCTGGACACACACACACACACGCACGCGCACACGCACACGATGCACCAAGCCATGGGTCATCCCTTGGCTATGAGCTGAAATCAGATCTGTGTGTTCATATCACCTCAGTTAAGCTGCTTAAAATGGGTGGCTGAATGGGAGCAAAGAGAACAGCCAATTCTGAACAGTCTACTGTGAACAGCCCAATATAGACAGTCTACTGTGAACACCCTCTGATGGTGAAGAGAACAGCCTACTCTGATGCTGATGCCTGGCTGAGTGCCTTACAGCTGTGATCTACCTGTTTATAGCAACAAGTATGTTCTCTATAGTCTTTTGCTTTTATGATCTTGTCATTCTTAATGCATTAATATTAATCACCAGTTATCAGTGAAGCAGTATAGTCTCTAAACCTGCCTCAGCCAGCACCGCTCGCTGGTCCTGGACCTTGTGCCAGCTCTCGCTGCGGAGGCCAGTTTATACAAGCTATAAAAACGAAGAAGCAGTCACAGCTATTTAGGTCTTTATTTATGACTCCACCTATCTGTCTATGCATTTATTCTGGCAGTCGGAGATAAAAGTGATTTCATAATAGCAATCACTGTGAACCTGGCACTCACAATTAAAGAATTAAGTGAGCTACTTGTTTTTATATCTTATTGTAGACCAAAATGCACAGGTTCAGTCCATGGTACTACATACCGCGAACTCCTTCCACCACTCAAGTGGTGCACAGAGAACCTGGGAATGTTTTCAGAGCTGTGACATATGTCGGAAGAAGTGACCCCAGGCACACATCAACCCCCACACCAGAAACAACGAATTGTAGATGGGGAGCAGGTGTAGAAAGTTACACTGGGAAAGTCACCTGACACTTGTTTCACATTTAGGGCCACCCTCGTCAGATTTAGGGCCACCTATGTTTATTGTATTAAAGACAGTTCCTCTCGTGGTTTTGTCGCTTCAGAAGCTGAAGAGGAGGAGTCTGAGGGGTGGGGCAACATCCCAACTGAGCCTTCAGGCTCAGTAATGCAGCAGAGAGTTCTGTAAAGCAGGCAGCTCAGTGGGACAGGAGCCAGACGATTAGAAGCTGTTGGAGAAAACCACACCCCCCGAACAGCACAGCCAACCACGATTCTCCTGGGCTGGCCAGTTCCCTGCCATTCACTCAACACGTTCTTCAACATTCAGTTTCTAGTGCTTTTCATGTTTGTCTGGTTGTTCAGTGAATTAAGCACACCCACAGCAAAAGATAATCTCACCCTCCACTAATTAACACCTCCTCCCACTAACCCCCCCTCCACCAACTACCCTCTCTCCCCTTCACTAACTAACCTCTTCCCTCCTCTAAACACTCTCCCCTCCTCCAACCTCTCTCTCCTCTTCTAATCACTCTTCCTCTCCCTCTCTCTCTCCCTCACTGACACACGATTAGTCACACTTCATAGAAATACATGCTCAGCGTAATTTGCCTATACATCTGGCTTGGGCTTAAAAGTGAACTTAGTCAGTGTGTAAAGATGTCATTTATGCTGAGCCAAATGCCCAGGCAGAAGGCAGTGTGAAGTCTAGCTGAGGACAAGCTCCCACAATACCCTTCATCTGGGCTAATTTAAATGTTTCTACTGACTGGGGAAGTGTGTGTGTGTGTGTGTGTGTGTGTGTGTGTGTGTGTGTGTGTGTGTGTGTGTGTGTGTGTGTGTGTGTGTGTGTAAGGAGATGAGACTTCCCCCATGATGCACTGCGGCATGACACTGAGCTTCAGCTGACCACTGACTGATGCGCCTGTATAGCTGGTACTGACCAAACAAAGTTGAGTTTAATTCTGCAGGTCACTTTAATGCAGGTGAGTTTCATTCGGGAGAGTTTAAATCTGAAGGATGTGAATTAAATTTTGCGTGCCAGTTATTTGGTTGAAACTCACACTGAAGATATGTGAAGGATGGTCATTCTAATGGCTTGGACACATCAAGTCATTTGCTTTCATTAGAGTTTAATGATCTTGTGGCACACTTATCTTTCCTTCTCCTCATCACAGTGTTAATCCAGCAGCATTAATCCAGCAGTGTTAATCCAGCGGCGTTAATCCAGCGGCGTTAATCCAGCGGGCATGGGCAGGGCACTTACCCATTCACTAAATTATCTGAGCATAACAAGGCATAGGAATGTGCTGTGCTGGATATAAAACCCACGATGTGGAGCTTCTGTGCTAAATCAGCTTCCTTAGGAGGGTTGGTTACAAATGCACTGTGTGTTCTGTCAAACACTGGTGGGACAAGACAGCTCTGAGACTTAGTGGTTCACAAGAGGCAATCTTCCTCCCACTCACAGCTTTGCATATTCTATCTCCTTCCTGCCCCTTCTCTCTCTCTCTCTCTCTCTCTCTAAGTACATATTTCTTCTTTAATTTCCCTCTCTGCCTCCTTCTTCCTCTGGTCTGTGACAGTTAGCTGTGTTCTGCAGTCTCTGCAGTAATGGCAGTTCTTCGTATGTAATTCCCAGACAGAGGCCCCATGTCCATGGGTGTTTCCTACTTTACGCTGCAGCAGCAGGGTGGTCATGTGTCCCAGCGCAGGCCTTGAGGGGCCGAGACTTAAGAAGGACACAAGGGATGATGTCTGGTGTTTGGACCCAACCAGAACACCAATGCTGAATACATCTACATCTCTCGTTACTCCAGTTACTCACATATATGCACACACAGACTCATCCATTCCTCCTCATGTATTACTCTCGATTACATTGGAGTCACCAAGAGAAGACTTGATGATTGTTTTGTGGAACAAAACATCAGAATTAAGGATTTCCAGTCATTTCCAGTGGAAAGGCATTTTAATACTGATGGACATTGCATTAATGACATCTGTTTGCATTTTCAGTTGTTGCTATGGCAGCAGTGAAGTTAAAAAACAAACTAACTGATCTATACTTTCAGAACTTGAGAACCCCGTGGACTGAAGGTTACGATTTACATTTTCTTATACAAACTGCAATCGTAGCTCATCAGAAGCACTTTGCTTGCACAGCTGATGAAATATCTCTGTTCCAAATGTCCTGTTTCTCTGTCATCAATGCATACTTCACTATAATTTTGAATGTCTCTCTCTCCACACACACACACACACACACACACACACACACACACACACACACACACACACACACACACACACACACACACACAACACATTGATATTCACTGAGCACTGTTTAAAGAAAGCCCCTTGTACCTTACACCTCCAATTTGTAAGTGCATCAAATGCATTAGACATAAATCAGTGTGTAAGGACAGTCTGCAGTTGATCAATTAGCATGTGCAAGTTGTGCAAGTTAATCTGCACTGAGCTAACCACGAGTCAGCATCTGCCCCCAGAGTCCCTGCTGACTGCACCGTGCCTCTCAAAGTGGGCACGTCCAGGGATTTGTACACGGAGTGGCAAGGGGGTGTCAGGAGCACACTAAGGGAGCCAGGCAGTCATTTATCAGGGCCAACTGACAAACACACCACTCCCTCAGCATGCGTGCAAGCATCCCGACTGCGTGAACAACACAGTGGAGGCCTGATCTAACCAGCATATTCACACATTAATGGAGTATTGCAGTCATCCACACATTTTTAAAAGTAATTGTTATAAAAATATAACAATTGTTAACTTGCAGAGCCAATTAGAGGAATAGATAGTAGTTGTTTAAATTTAAATCTAAAAAAATCTAACCACAAAATTCTGATAAATATAATTGTTTAATATAGTTGAATTTATATGGTTTAAATTCAGTTGGGGTGGTAAGGTTTTTTCTAGGGTGGCAAGTGCTAGCGTCTGACACCCAAATGGCCACGCCCCTCCATTCTCAATGCACCAACACGAGTGTACAGTAGCACCACTGGATTAGATGAGTCATTTTGCATAGCACAGAGCCACATATCAACTGCAGCTTGTAATTGTGTAATGAAGGTAGAAGGTAGTGATTCAGTGAATCATTAAGGTCACCTGAATCATTTAAGGAGCACAATGTCCCTCACCCCACCCCAACACTATCCCCAACCCCCACTCCAACCCTAACCCTAAACCTAAATCTCACCCCAACCCTAACCCTATTTCCAACCCTCACCCCAACCCCTACCCTAACCCTATTTCCAACCATCACCCAAACCCCCACCATCACCCCATAACTGACTCTCACCCCCCCCCCCCCCCCCCCCCCCCCCCCCCACAACCATACTCCTTGACATTCGTCTCCTCATGATGACCTCACAGCAGGGCAAGATCATGGCTGCAGTACTAGTGACCTCACCGAACCATCCCAGAAGACGCCGTCACCTCTTGAAGGAGAGGGCAATGTGAGGAGGAGTGTCCCTGAGGAGGGTAAAGGTGTGTTCTGGCTGCCTGGAGTGTCCCTGAGGAGAGTAAAGGTGTGGTCTGGCTATGCACTGGTGTCCCAGCACACGTTTGCCACCTGGAAGTCCTGGTTAGGGTTGCTGCCCTCTCCCTCCATTATAAATCGTACACAGACACATAATTGCACTGATACGACAAGTGTACCTATTAAGGTAAATGGTGACTTCAGGTACAAGGTATGTGTTCCCAATTAAACAGTCAGTGAGTGTGTGTATATATCTATATAATAAATGACATGCTGTCTAGGGCACTATGCTGCAGCAGAGCTCAGAGCCTCTCCCTCTGACTGAACTTTATTCAATTATTATGCATGTGGACAGAACCAGGGCTGTGTGTGTGACTATAACCCAAAGAAAATTCCCTAGACAACAGTAGATTGGAAAATGGGTAAAGTATAATTTCTCTTGCCATTATTTTATTTTATATTCATTTATTTATCTGTTCATTAATAAACTGGCTATGTAACTGCTGAATTTATTCATTGATTCTTCCTCTCTGCTACATTCTTCAGTTCGCTTTCCATGAAAACACACTGCAAATTAATTTCTTCTCTTTTTTTTTTTTTACTTGAAACATGCTTCAGGTGACCTTCATCTGCATCCTGTGCTGTGGAGCTTTGGATTGTGCCCCGTGCTTCAGTTAGCTTTCTATGCAGTGTATGAAGCAGAGTGTGAAGTGGTGTATGTAGGCCAGCCAGAGCTGTCTGCCGGCCTGCTCTTTAAAGACAGGCCTCAGCAGCCCTGGACAGGCTCTCCGTAACTCCATTTAATGCTAGCCTTCTGTGGGCTTGAATCACTCTTAATACGGTTCATATTGAATCAGTGAAGAGGCAGTCATAGTGCATACAGACAAACACACATACACGTTCATATGTATGTACACACACACACACACACACAATTTGAATTCAGTACAGTACATGCACTCTCTCCTTCCTCTTTCCACTTATAATAAAATGCAAGAAATATGAAAGGGATGGAAAATGGAGCTAGTTGCTAATGTAATCATTCTGTGATTCCAGAATGCAAAACAATGTAATGCAAAGTTATAGAGGAACATAATTCAGTTCACACATTCACCAAAAACACAGAAGAAGCAAAGAAGTAAACAAACAAATTGATGAGTTTAAAGGAAGAAGCAGCCAGTGGTTATTATTGCTGCTGTGCCTGTGAATCTCCAGGGTTCCCAATCCAATCTGTGAAGCCCTCCAGGTGGACAAGCCACAGGTATTGAAGACACTTACACAATTCGAAAGCCACAGTGATTACTGTGCTGTCAGGAGAGGCTCGTGTTCTGGACGTCATTAAGCTCCACGCAATTGAGTTGTAAGTACATTAGGAGAAGAGGCAGAACTGTGGTGAGGATCGAGGGAATCAATATTTGCCTGAGGTGAAGGTTTGGATCTGACACAGTGAAAGTGGAGGTGCTGCCAGCTGAAGGCAAAGACAGTGGAGCCAGACTGGATCTAAATCAAGTACATGTGGACCATGGGAACAGGCCATTTATAAACCCAGAGGAAGGATTTTTTTTTTTTAAGTGACATATGTGACAGTAGGATTTCATACTCGAACCTTAAGGATTAGGATTGGAACCAGGGTCTGTTCATTTCATGACTTTATTCAAGAAATATCTTCTGTTAGAGTTGAACCTAAGTGGTTTCTGTATATACTGTATACACACCACAGTTGCATACAGTTTCCGAGTGCTCAAACATCATGAACTGACGCCTTCTGTCACAACTGGAGGTGAATGAAATAAAGGGGAAATTTCAACGTACAGATACAATTCTATCGCATCTGAGAAGGAACGGACAGAATTTCCACTAAAATCCAGGAGTATGTCAGGTGACTTCAGGTACAAGGTAGCAGAATGCACTGTGGACATGTTTAGTGATTGAGCGCTGGATGAGCAGACGATGATTGTGACCAAGGTAACTACTGTCAGCCACCGCTGCAAGCTCCTCCAGCGGGAAGCTGTCAAGATACCATCAGACTGCACGCTAGCAGATACGAGACCAGGAATAAGCACAATACCAACAACCACAGTATAACGAAAACCAACAAACTGATGTATGCCACTGAAGTAGGTATGCTCGAGATCCTAGGATACAGAATACAAACCATAATCCACTCCCATTGTTCCCCTTGGAAACAAAGGCTGGAAATCAATACAACACTGACAGGGCACCAGAAGAGCATCAGGATCAGAGATAGGGCCTGTCTGGAGAAGAGCCCAGTGGGAAGTGTAAGTGAAGTTCTAGTGTATGCTAAACACAGGTACACAGCACTGGTGTTACGACTGCAGACATACACAAAGGAAACAGTGGCCAAAAGATTACAGTTGTAGACAAAATGATTCAACCCTCACTGCAAACTATGGTTAGTAAAATTTTTATACTTTGTGCAATAGTTCTATCAAACACAACTAATATAAGTGGGTTTGTTCAAACTCAACACAAAGTTCCATGTTTAATGTCTATAACTGCCTAAGAATGATTCAAGCCCCTAAGCAGTCCTCATAACAGTACACATCTGCAAAATGGGTGTTGCCTGAAGCACATGTGATGCAGGTAATCAAGCGCTTAATTAGTTAAAGGATACAAGTTGATAGCAGAGGCACAAATATTTCCTAGAAACACAGTTAGAAGCACAGATTGCAAGATCAGAGTTAAAGGAACACTGGCTACATTAGCTGGAGGTACCATAAAGAGGATGCCATCACTGTCTGCCAGCAGGTACCTGAAGATGCAGGTGGTCAAAACCCCTCGATTGACAGCAAAGTAAATCCAGTTAGGTTTGGTGGCAGCGGGCACAGAGGTCTCAATTTGCACAGTAAGATGCATACCAAACGCTGAAGGTTTCCATGCCAGAGCTCCAAGATGTGCATCTGAGACAAATGCACTAGAAAGGTCAGCGCCAATACGTTCAAAACCAAACAAAAAAAGACATAAAAGTTTTGGGATTATGTTCTGGGGTGCAACGAAACAAAACTACAACTCTTCTTTCCAGCCTTTGGATCAGTGGCATGTCTGGAGGAGGTAGAATGAAGTACATGCTGAAAAGAGCTCCATGCCTCCCGTGAAGCACGGCGGTGGCTCGGTGATGCTCTAAGGCTGATTCGTTTGGATTTTCCAAAAGGACAGGTCAGCTCAAGAAAACCTCAAAGTCCATCAAGACTTGGTTTCAGAAGTCCTAGAAGTCCTAGAAGATTCTGTAGACGTTCTCATTGTCATCTGACTTGAACCCCATAAAAAATCTACAGTGGGATTTAAAGAAGACAGTTGCAAATAGGGGTGACCTGCGATAGTCGCTGATTCGACTATAGTCGACTATACCCCCTAGTCGACTATGAACGTCATAGTCGAATGTACCATTCTAACTGCATGGTGGCGCCCAAGGATGCTGCTAAGCATTAGTTGTTACATGAAATGTCTTGTTTTCGTTATATATAGCCTTTTGTGAAATAAAATCATCCTAATTTCTGTTAATAAATCTTTAAAAATGATGTTTGCGCATTAACAATAGGCATCTTCCTTACTACACATTAATAAATCACACCCTGCAGTTGCACAATCCAAACGAGCGGAGCTGAACACGCAACACAATACGCAGCATCTGCCGAGATTATAACGGCTACTAAAAAACTTCAAAAGTATTTTGAAAAAGATAAAGATGAATCAAACAAAGTAAAGTGCAAGTTATGTCATCAACGTCTTTCATTTCGCACGACAACAACCAACATGGCATACCATTTAAAACGCGTAAGGCGAAAAAAAAACTTTTTGTCGTTTCGGTCGTGTCGTCTCGTCGCGGTGCGTCTCGGCAAGTAGGCCTATAAACATTTTTTGATGCTGTTTGCTTTTAAACCCCGTTACTTGAACCTTTCCTTGTACTTTTTTGCTGTTGTGTAGCAATTTTTTTTATATTTTCAGGCAGGCATATTTTATTTAAAATATTTTTGACATTTTGCACAGTGCCTGTCTGACAGTTCGATATGTGCAATGCGCACTGACGGTAATAAAGCCAACCTAGCGTGTTTATTCAATTATCTGAGTGTTTTAGGTTTTTACTTTGAAGAGGAAAAAAGTCCTGAATGAGAACGGGATCCCGTTTAAGGTGCTCTAAATAAAAAAAATAAAAATAAACCCGATTCGACTATTAGTCGACTAAAGGGAAAAGCTGACGAATCAGATTCGACTATGAAAATCCTTAGTTGAATACACCCCTAGTTGCAAAACACAAAAACTGTAAATATAAGTGAACTGGAGGCAATTGCCCATGAGGAATGGCCTAAGAATCCTCAGGAATTCTGCCTGAAGCTGGTGTTTGATAGTCATCAAAAGTGGTTTTATTTGTTGAATTTGGACAATCAACTTGTTATATTAGTTGGGTTGAGCAATATCAATTGTTCTTGTTTGATTTGTTTATTGCAAACAGCTGTTTATTGCAAAGTTCGTAAACTTAATTTACAATGGGAGTTGAATGATTTGGATGCAACTGTAAATATTCTCTTTGCCAACCAACCATCCAAAGTCTACTCCCAGCTGCAGTGCAACAGAGCCATGACTATGGATCTACACTGAGGAGAAACAGGACAGTACTCGGAGAACATATGGGAGAATGAGTCAACACCAGTGGTTAAGAGATCTCAGAACAGAGCACCACAATCTTGTAGAGCAGGAACCATTCAGCATTCCAACAGCAGATGTCCAAGAGCATTGCCAACTAGCAGAACAAATGAACCAGCTGCTAGATACTAGCTCCGCTCTGGACTGGATAACAGAAGCTATGACAATACTGGACATGAAGGACCCCAACTAGGGCCAAGGACCATACAACTACAGACCAACAACCTGCCTGTCCAGATCATGAAAGCTCCCATTAGGAATACCAACCACCAAGTTGAATGAGCATTATAGGCTAATTCATGAGCACTACCTACTGGCAGGTAGACCATATGGGCCTACATAAAAACAACACATGACTCTACACACCTAGATTCTTGAAAGCTGCATAAAAGTCAAGGAAACCACAAAGGCCTCCATGCAGAACTCCATGGAACACTTGAGGACAACACTAGAAGCCAACTCAAAGACAGCTGCACAGGTCACCATAAAGTGTGGTGTATACCAAGGGGATGCTGTGTCCCCACTGCTTTTCTGCATGAGCTGGAATCCTCTCAGCCAGATCACCAGTAAGAGTGAGTATGGGTACAGATTCAGGAGCAGAACAGCTGTCTGCCACCTCCTGAATTTAATAATAAAAAAACTGCCTTATGAATGAAAATATAAGTTTATATCTGCAACTCACATATATTACAATTATGACCATTATTTCTCTCCTTATATAACAACACTTGTGCGCAACATGACTACATCACAAATGCAAACCCCTTCCCCACACGGAAGATCACGTATCGATGTAGGATTCTCCGCTCCCTATGAGTGACTAAGATGAGCTGACCATGAGGTGTTAACTGACCATATGCCTCCAAAGACTTCAGGTGAAAGGTGAACTACAAATGGTCGAACTAATCAAAAAGAATTGTTCAAAATCAACAGGGTTCACTCTTACAAAGAATAACATAGAAATAAATACAGTTTAGAACTATTAAAACAAAAGTAATAGTCATAAAATTCTCCAAAATAAAAGAAAAAAGAAAAAGACTTTACTACTGAACTTCCACTGACTATCTGCATGCTGCTTGTGTGGAAACGATCACAAGCTCAGCACTGATCAGTGGGGAACCGTCAGGGCCCTCTACGCCCTCTCAGAGGGCCTAAAATATTCTTAAATAATTATCCAATTTTATTTTATCTACTTACAGTTTGACAATTGACATCTAAACAATTACAAGAATATAAGCAAATAAATTATTCAATCGTGTCTATTCAATCTGTGTTGGAAGGTGAGGGGTTAAGTGGAAGCCTGTGAGCCTGTGTCTCCCCCTATCAGGACGCCTGCTGTTCGTTTACAGAGGGCCTGGCAGTTATAATTCAGCGCAATACCAGTTTCAAATGACAGCAAAATTGACCAATCATATCTTCTCTCTTAGTGGGCGGGCTTAACTGTATGATAATTTCCGCCCGCTGTGGCGACGCTAGCTGTCGTTAGCACCACCGCTAGCTAGTTTCGATTCATCCCTTTGACGTCCTCGTGCGCGCTGTTTACATATTCCGCTTCCGAGAACCACGGATCTGTGAACCTTTTTTTGTTTGGAAACTTATTTTGCTTAAGACGTTATCTAGTACAGATATTATTGTTTATTGCGTTTTTAAAGCTGTACTGTCGTCTGTTTTTCTTTATTCTTTATTGCAGTTTAGTAAGAAAGGAAACAATTTTTTTCGGGGGGAGGGGGGGGGGGTAGCGGGCCCAGGTTTAAAGGTCACGGTTCGCTACTGGCACTGATAGAAGTAAAATCACATTAGCATTAATCCATAACACAGCAGTTACCAAAAAATGGACATCGCTCACAACCGATATAACCCTGGGAACAGTTATTCAGTGTCTTCCACATGAATGTGTTAAAATTGCATCATGGACTTTTACTTTAAATGCTTCATAGTATAAATGCTCAGGAAGCGTCTACCTTTAACACCACTGAACCTACAGGTCAGGACACCAGACTCCTTGTCCTTCATTTATATTCACTTTCTTTTATTAATGTTTTGATCCTCTAAAGTATGAACCAAACTTGTACTGCACACGCTACTGACCAGGTGCACTTCCATTGTGGGTAACATCAAATACAGCATTTTCAAAACTTTTTTCTTCATTTTGGATAATGTTGTTGTAGTGGAATCATGTAATAGCTTGTGTAGTTTTAGGGCTGTGAGCTTTTAATTGTTCCCACCAATGCAAAACATGGACACCCAGTGGAAGTGGATCCTGCAAGATTCATGGAAGAGGAACAAGAAGACTCTTCTTTGTTCTAGCATCCAGTTGGTGGAATGAACTTCCATTCACTGCTCTAACAACAGTCCCTTGCTCTCTGTAAAAGCTGACTGAAGACTTATCTCTTTGAAAGCAAAACTTAAATTGTACCTAATCAGGCACTGGTAGGAAGACTTGACCTGTCTTATTTAGCAATTATTCTCACATTGTGCTGTTTTCTTCACTGCAGTTCATTCATTGTTTTGTTTTATACTGTAACTCTAGCTTTGTCCCCTGGCACTGGGTTCTGGAAGTGTCCTGCATAAGGGTATTTAAGGGTATACTGTATAAAAAGGTATTTAAGGGTATATAAAAGGGAATTTCTGGCTCTAACCCAGTAGTGCTAAGGATACTGTGAGTGGACAACTAAGAGCTTTTTTATCTTGCTCTGGAGACATGCTTCTGCCAACTCCAAAATGTAAATAATTTTATGTAGTTCTATTACATTACATATGTTTCATGTCAACTAGCACACACTTATTTCAGTGTGTAGATGTTTGTTTAATAACAGAAGGTGTCATGAATAGTGCTAAATAAACAGTAAAGCACTTATGAGAACTCTGAGCGTCAGGACAGACATCAAACTGATACGACTGCCTGGGCACTTCATAAACATTCTTTCAGCAACTTTCAAGTAACTGGTAGCCATGGGAAACAGACTAATGAAAGCCCAAATGCAACATCACAGAGCAATGAGAAATGTGTTATTGAATGTTAACATTATAGTTATGGAGTGTAACCACTGCCATCTTAGGGTTGTAAAATAAAACCAGCATCTGAAGCTACAGATTGAGCATCAGATTTGAATCCTTTTATTCTGTCAGGTGTTGCAGCTCCATCAGCTTCTGAACAGCAGCACTAATGTTTATAATTTTTATATCATGGGCTTTGTCTAAATTCACTTTTTTTCTTTCGTCTTATGTGTTCTTGTCTTTGGTGTGTCAGCTGTTGGTGAATGATGGAGAGCCATTTCTTTCACTGATGGTTGTTTATCCACTGTTGCTTGTACACAGCTCCTAAAGCCATGCATGTGCATACCCAAGCAGTGACTGACATTACAGACACTCCTCCTGGTTCTGATTGGTTGTTTTGAGTCAGGTGTGGTGGGTTTTTGTAAATGCCATTAGGGTAGGTAGATGAGCCAGAAGAGCTTTTTTTTTCACAGATCTTCTGTGTCATGCACTACTGTGGGGACATATCGACAACAGTTTTAGCAAATATGACTATTTATGGCTTACACACTGTAGCATTTATCCCTGTGTGCCTAAAAAGCTAATCTGAACCACTAAATCACAGTGTTTGTTGTTCTTCTTATGCAGTTGATGATTAATAAAAATTGTCCTGTGTTTAGAACTTTTATTTTAAAACTGAATAAAGACAAAGGTTAGTTCTTTCACTTTCATTGTCATTTATATAGGATCTATTTTATGTAATCAATTAACTGAATTGTGTTTACTGCATTTTGCTAACTCGAAGGTTTGTTTTAATAATACAAATTTTAGTTACTGAAACATTCAAAGTTATAACATGATAGATAAATACTTTACTGATTGTACAGTACAACAATTTTTTTTTACTTCAGTCAAAGTTAACTTTGATGCAATTTAGTAGCTTCAGTACATTCATCTTAAACTGTTTTGTTTGTTCAACAAAGCAAACATTTTGTAGGGTAATGGGTTACCTCAAATTTTTAAGTGACCCAGAGTACTCCCTTGATTAATCTCATTTCCTTCTCCAAAGTGTCTCCAAGATGAAGGGCACTAGAATGGTTGAAACGGAATCTGATTTGTTGCTTGACTAGACATGCCTGTAGGTCTGCACTCAATCTGAAAACTAGCTTTAAGGTCATTCTTTTCGAACCCTGATCTGATAGGAGGTCAAATGTGCTTCATGGCACACAACTATTCTCCTTAATGCCATCAGAAAATACTCAGAATACATATTCCCTAAGAGTTCTAGGTGAAGACATTGCATTGTCATTCATTTGAAAATGATGACCCTTCTCTTCTCTGTAACATGACCACTTTAAAACTGGCACAGCCCAAAGCGTCAATTTCTGTAAAATAAAAATACTGACTTGAAAATCCAAAAATGAGTTTGTGGGAAATCAGCTGTTTTAGGAATAATTGTGTGTGCTATAACTGGTGTAACATGAAAGATCAAATACTATTGTTGGATCTCAGCAAACACCCACTCTGCTCCATGGCAATATATTAGAGCTGAAATCTGGGCATAGATGGACCTCTTCTTAGGGGTACCCTGGGTCTCACTAAGATAAAAATATAAAACAAAACATGACCTACTTTATATTTACTGAGCAGTTCTGCTACTGACCTATAAGGAGACTCCCCAAGCATCCCTAAGCAGGCTTTTCTTCCTTGCTGGATGCTAACGTCATATTGGAAATAGCAATTCAGGAATTTAGTAGATGTTGCAAGTCCCTAGCTCTCTAGGTTTGGTGCTAATCCACTGCTTCTGTACCACCTCCTTGCCTCTAGCGAGTCCACTGCACCTATCGTACATTGTTGCATCCTGGATGACTAACTAATGTCAGTAGTACAAAATGTCCAAAATGATATGCTAACGTAGTCCTAAAATCAATTCCTGTAGGTCAACCTGGGAATGGGAGTTCCAGTCACTCCAGCCTTAGGAATCTTCCAGGAGGTGGCCCCGCTCATATCTGAAGTCCTCCCGTTCATAGGACAGGACTGATCTTACCAATAAAGCTTCTAGTTTGTTCAGGAGCAGGAAAACTCTGTAGGCAGCAGTCAACCACATAGAAACATTCTTTGGCACTCATCTGATAGAGGCAAAAGGCTGCACGGCAGAAACTGCTGGTCATCCGAAAGATGGTTAAAGAATAGTGTACTTGTTGCTTCCCACAGGACCTGCAGAAGTGGTTCGTTTCTGTTCAACAGTCGGATGAAGGAACATACCTTTGATGCCCCTGGTGACTGACACACTTCTCTAAATAACTGTAATGCTCGACATAGCGAGGTACTGCATTCTGCTGGGAACAGATGAGTTCAACTCGGTTTTTGGTTATTATTGCTGACCAAGTGTTGAGAAAGGTACCAAGACTCAGTGGATAATGATATTTCAGCAATGTCAGGTTTGACCATGTAGCCAGAGTCCATTCGTTTCTAGATCTTCTCTTGGCAGGCTTGAGCACACTGGGAAACTTTAGCAAGCTGCAACACAGATTTGGCATCACTGATTCTTGTGAAACTCACAGTGGGTGGTGGGTGGCGTACTTGTACACTTCGTTGACTTCTACTCTCTCAGTCTCTGAAAATCACATACCTATCTAATTTTGACTTGGAAACAAGTTTTCACTTTTGTAAGGGAGTGTGTACAGCAATACATAGGAGAAGATGAAACATGGGAGGTGAACCATGATCACTATGGTTCCCAGAGGTGGGAGGTCAACTAGGATCACTATGGTTACCTAGAAGTGAGGTCAACCAGATCTCTATGCTGGTTAACCAGAGCTTAACCAGGTGAGCCACCACAAGGTTTTGGTAGGTAGGACCGGATTACTGATTTAGCAGAGTTAGATTGGGAGTGAGTGAATGCAATAGGGGCAAGAACTAGGATGACAAGACATCCTCTTTTACCTGGACATGTCCTCTTTTTGAGACTTAAAAAAACTAGCAGAATTTCACAAACGTCCAGCCTTTTGTTTTACTAGACCTTACATGTCCCCTTAAAGAGGACAAAAAAACTAATATGGGCAGGAAGAAAAGAACAAAGGATGCCAGGGGAAGGACTGGCTCTCTCAGCTAGTGAGGCAGAAACAACAGGAGAGCAAGTCCCAAAACCTCCACCAATAACTACAAGTGTCTAAGAGTGAGCTGCTTTTAAGGGCTACAGAGCAGGTGTCAGTCATCTGGCCTGATTAGACCCCTAGATCCCTCTGGTGGCCGGCGGTGGTATAGTGCTGAAGCCAAACCTTACAGAAGAAGGTAACAAACAAAAACAATTCTATCTTAATGAGATGAAGAAAGGAAAAGACAACCAGTAACCTAACTCCATAACTAAAACAACCAGGAGGAAAATTTGGAAAAATAAACATTACCTTTTCTTCCCACTGAGAGATTTAAGGATTTCACACCATCCAATTAACAGTCACAAGAGTTATAATCAAAGTATCCACAAAAACTCCAGTAAAACCAGTATTGCTTTAAGAGTACCTCCTTCTATCACAGAACCAGGAACACATGCCTTGTTGGAACCAAAGCACAGTCCCCACCAATCAGCAGAGTGGGCTTAGCTTGGCTACTGGAAAGCAAAGGTAATGCTCTTTTCTGATATGCCAATAACTAAGTGTGTGGTAGTAGGCATACATTCCAAAACCAAATCTATCTGCCATGAAATTTTTGTCTCAGGAAAGAATTGTCTATGTGGCAAATGAGTGTGTTTGAGTGGCCGCAGAAATGCTGAATGACACTGTAGAGCCATAGAATACCTCCATGTCTTAGCATATCACATGTGATATCAAATCTTCTGATGTACCCTATAATTGCATATGTGGAGAGTAATATGCTTCCCTCAGAACCACAATCCAGAAACTTTGGAATATATTGTTTCTCTAATGAAGGTTAACCTTAACAACTGTCAGAAGTACTTTGGTATAGCTGTACGTTTGGAATAGATAGAATGTTTATATGGGTAAATTCAGGAAAGTAGTAGTATGTAGATGTAGTGATTGTAGATTTCAGCTTTAGGTCATCTTCCCTTGTGAGAATGGCCCACGGGATCTAACTTCAATGAATCAGCAAAGTCTATTAGACAGCCTATCCCTGCTGTGATTGTTCTTTTAGCTGCTTCCTCTTAAACCATGGGTTAAAGCAAGAAATTTTCATTTGACTGAAAATTTTTCCTGGCAAAAGACAATGCTAGCAATTACTGAAAATGTGGTGTAGTTGGGACACGACCTCTTTTGCCTAATTCTACACAATAAACACATTTATAAAGTATATTTATCTAAACAGCCTGTGTAAGGAGAGAAGAGAGAATCTATGAAGCGACAAAATGCAACACCTGAGCAATAAATGTACATAAATCTGGGGGTCCTCTTCAGAAAACTATTTAAAGATCAAGTCAAATTTAGTGAATCCTGGTGAGTTTTAAAAGGTATGAAGCTCTCTTGTTTTTATCAAATTCACTATTCACAAAAACATAAGCCGTAAGATTACCTGCTTTAAGTAGGTATGTTACAAAAAAATTACACTGGATAGAGCTTTTAAATACAAACAGAACAAAACCATCCATGTTAAGCCTGGTTTAAGCCATTATATTTGACGCGGCGCGTGCGGGCGGCGCGGGCGCCGAAAATGACGTAATCGCGCTGGCTCCACCCGTGCGCGAGAGCCTCGCGTGCTGGTGATTCGCAAGGTCGTGCACCTCTCGAATTTTGTAACTTCGCACGCGCCGCGCCTCAGCACAATGAACAAAGTCATGTTTGCAGGGTTCATACACCTTTATAAGGTGGAATTAAAGCACTTGCACGTCACTTTCAAGGTCCATTTCAACACGTTTTCAATGTTACATTTAATTAAGTTAAATATTTATACATATACTCGAAATGATTCGAAATAATTCGCTTTTTATCACATTTTTTAATGGTTGTTTATTTTCAAAACACCCAATCTTAATGTCTTCACGTTCTCTCATGTTTCCTGGAATTACAAGAGGCTCGTATTTGTTAACGTAATGCAAGAAAACTGTTCAGTCAGACAGATATTTGTTGTAAAACGAGTTACAATTTCAACATTTTAAAGTACTTTAGCCTAAATTCCAGCACTTTTCAAACCTGGAACACATAGCAACATTAAAATTCTCCTGTTTTTGAGCGGTGTTTCTTTATACTACCACATATCGTTTCGGACAAGACTGCAAAAAGAATGTGACGCGTCAACTAGCCTCCGCCGTTCGCGCAAGTTTGCACGAGGTGTACAGAGTCGCGCGCTACGGTCACGTCAGGCAGGAGGGAGGTCACTTTTCTACATAATGTCCGTAAATCTGAAGGCGGAATGACCCGCAAGTCAATCAAATGACACCGCCGTCATCCATCCAGCGCTGATGAGCGCCAGTGAGAATCATATTTCGGCCACAAAAGATAGCACGCACGCGCGTGTGGTTTATTATGATTTGACGGATTTTTTCCCCAAAAAAATCAAATGACGGAAATCCGTCGTAGTGACGGAGAACTTTAACCCATGTCTTAAACATCTCCTGTTGGACAGGCAGTCTCACGAGAAGACATTTTCCATTTTCCATGCACATTTTCCTCACATCCCTCTTCTCTAAGGGACTTCATCATACCAACAAGGCACTGAACATGAAAGCATAATTCATTGAGCTATTTATCATCACCAGTACGAATGAGAGAGGTTCTCCAATATCTCTAATTCCCTCAACACACTGAGACAGACCCAGTCAATTCACTAATCTAAAGCTTTCAAAGAATTGCTACAGGGTGCACTTGATTCTGCTTTGACTGCTACAAAACAAAAGGAACATTTAGATAAGGAGGATGGCATAGGTATTAAGACTAACTAGGATACTGACTAGCAGTAGGCTATAGTAAAAGCTATCAGAATACTAAGCAGTAAGAGCTAGCAGTATACCAAGAGCTAGCAGTATAGTAAGAGCTAACAGTATACCAGGGTTGCCAACTTTTGAAGATCACTTGGGGTGTGATTTGACACAAATTAAGTGTTATATCGCGATCTAAAGATAGCAGTATACTAAGAGCTAAGTAGCATATGCTAGCAGTATACTAAGAGCTAAGTGAAGCTCAATGATTCGCAAAATCTTGAGTGTCAAAGTAAGGAAAGGTAAGCCTTTATTCCTCAAAGTGGTAACATGGTTGCTTTTTGATAAACCTTAAGCTTGTATGTGGGAAGGAAGTGTATACTATGCCATGTAGGTAGCATGTGTTCCCTTGATATTGATCAGTCAGCGTTGGGTGATGAAGAGCATTCATTCTCAGTGCTCAGTGCAAAAGTTTAAGTTTATCACAGAGGTGTCAATTCCAGGTTCAGAAAGTAAAAGTCCTCACCAGGATTTTGCTAAAGCTTGCTAGATTTTCTAATTAGTGCAATCCAGGTAAAATTAGTGGAATCAACACAATCCAGGAAGCCTGAGCAAAATCCTGGTGAGGACTAACTTTCTGAACCTGGAATTGACACCTCTGTTTATCAACTTAACCGAGTGGCTTAAAAACACAGAGTGTTGCGGAGGGTAAAAGATCGTGCTTCCGTTGCAGTGTGCATTACATAGACAAGCACGTACTGAGAAATAGAGAATTTGAAGAGACATGGTGTGAACACCCCTGCAGGGTTCTTTGACACAGCTTTATGAAAGGCAGGCCGCAGCACAAGCTCTGAAAAAGCGAAATTTGATGAATATGTTTAATGGACTTCCCACATGTATCCTGCGGGAAAGATATCTGCTCTGAGTAAAGTCAGAATCAACATCCCTAAATTTCATCCAAATAATAACCTTAGGACACACGAGTCTCATCTGTAAAGATGAGACTAATAACAACAATCACGTAGGCTACGTAACTACCTTAGCAATGTAATTTCCATAAAATTATGTGCAGGGCACATCTGAAACATGCAAAAGTATTAAACGTCATATACTGTCTTTTTGTCCTCAAAAACATGCTTAGGCAGATGGATAGACAAGCGGACGGACAGACAGATAAATACTGTAATGTTATAAATAGTGCTGAAATACCCATGGCAATAACACATACTAATAAAAATATACAGAGATACAGATGCTATATGTTTAGTGACATCCCCTCATATCACTATGGTCCATTAACAGTAAATCCCCTTCTAGCTGGTTAGCTTATGTTATTCAGCTTCATCATCACAATGTCCAGGGTTCTGGTAGCTTTTCTGGTACACACACACACACACACACAGCAGCAGCTCAAAATCCCACATCCCTAGTTTACCTCAAGAGTAACACTTAAAAACAACAAGACTCCTCCAGGCAGGTTGTCTCTTACTGGCACACTGCACTACAATACACACACAGAAACACACAGACACACACACACACACACACACACACACACACACACACACACACCTCAATACTAACTAGCCTAGATATCTCTAATACAGCTACATTTATACTAGTGCAGCCAATCTCAAGTCTCCCCAATGTGAAACACTTATTTGTGTGTGTGTGTGTGTGTGTGTGTGTGTGTGTGTGCAGGCCCGTTGACAGTCTTGCTGGGGCCCGGGACAAGAAAGATTCATGTACCCCCCCCCCCCCCGCGCGAGGGTTCGCGCGAAAATGACGTAATCGCAGTGGCTCCGCCCGTGCGCGAAGGCCTCGCGCGCTGTCGTTTCGCGAGGTCGTACACCTCTCGAATTTTGTAACTTCGCGCGCGCCGCGCTTCAGCGCAATGAACAAAGTCATGTTTGTAGGGTTCATATACCTTTATAAGGTGGAATTAAAGCACGTGTACGTCACTTTAAAGGTCCATTTCAATATTTTCCAGCACGTTAAACTTAATTAAGTTAAATATTTATACATATACTCGAAATGATTCGAAATAATTCGCTTTTTATCACATTATTTAATGGTTGTTTATTTTCAAAACGCCCAATCTTAACGTCTTCACGAGAACTGTTCAGTCAGACAGCTATTTGTTGTGAAACGAAGTAGTTACAATTTCAAGCATTTTCAAGTACTTTACCCTAAATTCCAGCACTTTTCAAACCTGGAACACAATGCAACTTTAAAATTCGTCAGGTAAATGTTTTTCCTTTCTTTTCTGCGCTCCAGATTTCTGTATTTACTTTAACTATCCACCACTGTATTTCCCGCTGTTGGGCCAATACCGGCCGGCTACAGTCGGTGCTGGATCAAACCATTTTCCAGTGGGAGGCGGGGGTGTATGCACTTAATGGAAAATATGCAGATAGGTAAAAAACATATATATTTGAGCCATTGAGCTTATTATGAGTACATAATTTTATATTAATGAAAGATTTCAAGATTAAAAAATTATAGACTTTAAATAAAAAATAAATTGCTGGGCTCTTTGATGGGCCCCCCTGGCCCTAGGGCCCGGGACAACAGACCCGGTTGTCCCCCCCTGTCGCCGGGGCTGTGTGTGTGTGTCTGAACCCCAAAACCAAGGGAAGATTGGAGAGTTGTTGGGCAAGCTGCATAAGTGTAATTTACACTGGGCATGCTGGAGACACTGAGATCTGTGGGATCACTGGGAACACTGGGAATGTGTTCCAGCACTTTCTGGAATAGCTGATTTTTCCCACCACCTTTTGGAATTGTACTCTGCAAATAATAGTGTTTCCTCTTGTGGTTTTTGCTAATAGTATTAAATGACTAAGGCAATTGCTTGCTTGTTTTCGTCAGTAAAACAAAATATTGTATATTTTGATCATAATGACAATCAAAAATGTTTTATCTTATATTTAATGTTGCATGATCTCAAGATAAATGCAACACAATTTGACATTTGGTGAAACAAAAGGAATAATTTTTAATCACAATAAATAGCAAACAACTGTATTACAAATACATTGTAGCCCATAATTCTGCTCCTTCTTGCCCTGTCCAGTGCTGATGGGAAATGCTCCCATAACCCCTTTCATGGAGCCCCACAGTCCCGCTGCTGATTTCTTTTCAGCGAGCGCTTGAGTTCTTAAAGGGAACACGAGTGTGCAGAGCAGCTGAGCTCTCCTGGTCCAAATCTTTGTCTCCAGCACTTCCCAAAGCAACATTACACCTTGGGGGGGAATAATTAGCCTCACAATAGCCACCTCAGCCAGGGGCAGGAGCAGAGGCTGGGGGCAGGGGCAAGTGCAGGGGCCAGGGGCAGAATCCCGGGCAGCTGGCAGGGCAGTAGTGGCTCAGTAAGGACTGTGCCCATCTGCTACACCCAGTGGCTCAGACCACCACGTCAGCACCATGTATGCAGAGAGGGAGCAGCAGTGTTCTGCATGGCCCCCAGTTTGCAAAGACTCCTGCAAGCAGCAGAGCAAACAGCACTGACTCTGCTGGCTATAGTGCTGCATCCACTTCAGTGCTGCACACTACCCACGCTCAACTCCACCCGTGCAACTCCACCCGCGTCCGCCACACACACGCTCTGTAATGTGGAACAAAAACCCGGAGCTGGAAGAAGTAGAATAAGTTTAGCACACACTGGTTTGTCACAGGCTTGTCACTGTTCTAAAGTCTTCGTGTCTGAGCATGCTCAGTGGAATACCCCCTCCTCATCCAACGCCCCCATAATACAAGCAAAAACATACTGTGGCAACTGAAGTCAACCTGCTGAATGAAAGTGCTGAATTCTGTCTAACTGTTAAAGCTTATAAAAAGAGCTTTCTACAAAGCTCCATTCATTATTAATTTCTTCTTCTCATTTAAAATTGCAACAGAAAAACCCTCTCTGCTGGCTTATAGATAAAAACTGTATTTCCATGATGTTGTACAAAAAACTGACAAGCTTCTTCCATTACTGTAGCCGTAAGGAAAACTCTGTCACTCTGTTGCAAGGAGGCTGTCCTCTCTGAACACACACACACACACACACACACACACACACACACACACACACACACACACACACACCTGTGAAAGTGTGTGCAGCAACCAAGGGTGAGCAGCACTGATGCTAATCAGGACGACTGTGTTTGTGTGTGGGTATGTGTGTGAGCATATATAACTGTGTTTGTGTGTATGTGGGTGTGTGTGTGTATGACTGTGTCCATGTCTGTATGACAAGGAGGAGGTAGGATTCTCATGACTGTGTATGTGTATATTTCCCTGCATGCATGATGTTTGTGTGTGCGTGTGTGTGTGTGTGAGAGAGAGAGAGAGAAAGTGTGTGTGTATGCATGGGTGTGTGTGTGTTTGTGTGTGCATGCATGTGTGTAATGTTCATGCATTTCATTTGTTCCTCATAAGCCTTTGCGTGGAAGAGGATGAAGGATGAAGGACAGAGCTGAGAGGGTCTTTCTACCCCGCCCTCGACTATCATCCTCTCTCTCCCTCACTCTCTCTCCTTCACTCTCTCTTTCTCAATCCCCCACTCCCAGGCGGGAGCGGCTGGTTTCCATGGAGACATGTGTGTCTGATGAGAGTGCATGAGACAAGCTGTGGTCGGGTGCTCACCCGGAGGGAAGATTCCCTCTTCATTGCTCTTCGTCTCTCATCATCGCTGTGTGCTCTGCCTACCACTCTCCTTCAGTCCAGCATTTCCCCCGAGCAGGACCCTCTCCTAACACCTACCCCTCCCCTGAGACCCACCTACACAGCGCAGCCCCTCCCCTGTGACCTGCCTACACAGTGCAGCCTCTCTCTCGAAACCCACCTTCACAGCGCAGCCCCTCCCCCGAAACCCACCTACACATTGCAAGCCCCCTTGAGACCCATCTACACAGCGCAGCCCCTCCCCCGAAAACCTTCTACACAGCACAGTCCCTCCCCCAAAACCCATCTACACAGCACAGCCCCTCCCCTGACACCCGCCTACACGGCACAGCTCCTCCCCCGAGACCCGCCTACACGGCACAGCCCCTTCCCCGAGACCCGCCTACACAGCACAGCCCCTCCCCTGACACCCTCCTACACAGCACAGCCCCTTCCCCGACACCTGCCTACACAGTGCAGCTCCTCCCCAGAGACCTGCCCATACAGGCCTGCACCTCTATCTCAAGAGCCACCTACACTGGGGAAACCCACTACACTAAACTACACTTCATCCGCCTTTACTCACCCACCTTACTTCATCCGGAGAAACACAACCAAAGCTCCAGTCCAGGTGAACTAAACAGTGATGAAATGCATGATGCTGCTCCGCTTGGGATGACAGAGGAGGCTGTGTGGAGCAGGGGAGATGTCACATGACACATGGCTTCACCCTCCAGTTCACTGCCATCACTCATCACAGTTGGAACGCTGATATAAGGCGTGATTGCATTTCACCAGTGTAAGTGGCCACAGGCACTAAGCTTATTATGGAAAGCTGAGGACCTTGATAAGCAGCCTGGAGTTTTTTCAGGCCTCCTGCAGACATTCCTTCATTTACACCCACCTACCACAGCCAGTCACAGACAACACATGCACAGCCAGCCACAGCACACACACAACCACAGACAGCACACCCATAACCACAGACAGCACATGCACAACCATAGACAGCACACCCATAACCACAGACAGCACATGCACAGCCAGCCACAGCACTCACAACCACAGACAGCACACCCATAACCACAGACAGCACATGCACAACCAGCCACAGCTCATGCACAACCACAGACAGCACATGCACAACCACAGCCATCATACGCAAAGCCAGCCACAGCACACACACAACCACAGACAGCACATACACAGCCACAGACAACACACGCACAGCCAGCCACAGCACACGCACAACCACAGACAGCACACACACTACCTCAGACAGCACGTGCACAATCACAGACAGCACATGCACACAACCACTGAGACACATAAAAACTCTGAGCACACACACAACCACCTACAGCACATACATATCCTCCTACATCTCAGGCAACCACCTACATCACACATACAGCCACCAACAGCCTCACAGACACACACAGTACTCACAATGACCCAGAGCAAACATTCAACTACACAAAGCCATCCACAACACACCCATAGCACACATAGCCTCAATTACCCATGCCCATCTCGACAGTGTACAATCACACTCACAGCGTTAGAGTAGAGCGCACCTGCTCAGATTAACACACACAGCGTTAGAGTACAGCATGCTTGCTCAGATTAACACTCACAGCATTAGAGTAAAGCATGCCTGCTCCGATTAACACACACAGCTGCTTCACATGACACAGGCATGAAGAGCACTGTGGCATTTTTGAACACACACACACACACACATGCATACACACATGCATACACACACACACACACAAATACACACAGTTACTTACCTTACTGCAGTCACACACACACACACACACACACACCACTTTCCAGTATGTACACTGTGCTTTGCTATGTTAAATAGGCAATTTATGCTCTATGCATTTCTCCATGAACAGGAAGCTCAGAGCAGGAGGGGGTTTCTGTGGATTACATCAGGCTTCTCCTGTGCCTTTTCCCCAAGTGTTTTAAAATAAGTAAAACATCTACAGGTTTCCCCATAATTAGATCCTTTGTGGTCACAGTCCTCACACTGCCTCTGGGCCAGTCTCAGTATGGCCTCTGAAGTCTAAAGTGTTATTTTAATAGTTAGGCTCATTTTCCATCATGTCCTCAGAAAAGGCCGACAGTGACCCAGCAACCAGCAGGTTGCTGCTACTGCTGCTGTTCGTGTCAGAAAGCAGAGCTCTCCTGGATCTTACAGTGATGCCAGACAGGTTCACTAACATACTTACAAGCTACAGAGCAGCACACACTCACCCAAAACCAACATCAGACACCAATATGCATTCCTCTCAACAGTAAAATAAGAATTCCTCCCATGTAACAACCTACTGGGGGTCATTGTTCTTTTCATAAGATTCAGTTGAATTATACAGTTCTGTCCTTAACTTGGTGTGAGGAAATAGACATAGGGGTATGTGATTTGATTCAGTGTGAAGTGAGGGGTATGGGCTTTGATTCAGTGTGAAGAGAGGGGTATGGGATTTGACTCAGTGTGAAGTGAGGGGTATGGGATTTGACTCAGTGTGAAGTGAGGGGTATGGGATTTGACTCAGTGTGAAGTGAGGGGTATGGGATTTGACTCAGTGTGAAGTGAGGGGTATGGGATTTGACTCAGTGTGAAGTGAGGGGTATGGGTTTTTACTCAGTGTGAAGAGAGGGGTATTGGTTTTAATTCAGTGTGAAGTGAGAGGCATATGGGTTTTGACAGTGTGAGGGGGGGGGTATGGGTTTTGATTCAGTGCAAGGGGACAAAAGATATTTTGGTTAGAGGAGAATCAAAATCAGAGTCAGAATCATAGAGAGAACAGATTTTGACTCAGTCAGACAAGAGCAGTGGGTTTTGACTGGGTATGAGGAGCTTTCACTGACATAGGTATGACAGACAACCACTGACAGGACCATCCGTTCCCAGACAATAAACAAGTGCTTGACCCTGCGTGGGAATTAAATCGGACATGCAGGAGGAAACGTGGGGGTCAGAGGGTCATTTGCATCACCTACATGAATGCTAACACACAACAACAACATGTCCTCATACAGAATGAAGCCTAACACATCAGCCATTGCACACGTGACCAACTCCACACGTGTGACCTGTTACATGCGTATGCACCCATCCCATCCCTTGTGAATCTGGTCAGTTTATGCATCATGCCCATGCTGGAATCCTCTGGACAGGACTCACAGGAGATGTGCAGACATTAATAGGTACATTAATGGACTAACCTCAACCGTAAATCTACTAGATTTATTCAGTTTTAGAATAAGGCAGAAAGCAGTATCTTTTTATAATTTTGCACATTTGAGCTGCAAAAGTAATGTGTGATGGAATTCTGTGAATAGCTGTTGTGTAATATGAAGATTTTTTAAGTAACTTTTCTTAAGCTTCCTTTACTTAGGTCACAAGGTCACCAGGCAGGCTTGCCTAGGTCACAAGGTCACTAGCTGCCTCTGCTCACACTGGACAGTGTGGCACCGTGCAGCCTGTTCTCGCAGTACTCCACCCTAAGCGCCACGCCCCACCCCCCACAGCCAGGTGGAGCTGCACTCTGGGGTCTTGCCCCATGCCCCAACATCCAGAGGCACTGACTGACTGACAAGAACTGAAGTAAACCCCCTCACTCCTTGGTGTAAGACACAGTAGACTTTGATCTTCCGTTCTCCTCTAACACTCTCTACAGGACACAGATCAAACTCTTCACGTACGTAGCTTAACACCCCGACACACACCTCAGATTGCACTACCTGCACCATCAGGAGAGTGAGGAAGTTCTTCCAAAGTTCTTCTGTCTTTTAATGGACTTCTGTGCAGATTTGTGTCAAATGGGACTGAAGGACCCTCTGTACTGAGGGGGAAGCCCCTCACCTATGAGGAACGTTTCCATCTGCTGTTCACCTGCAGCTGGACTGAGGGCTGATGCATTAAATCAAGTATTTTGATTCTTATTTTTATTCTGCATAAAATATTATATATATATATATATATATATATATATATATATATATATATATATATATATACAGTGTAAGATATTAAAATGAGATATTGATTATGAGATATTACTATGAGGATTTTAATTATGTTAAAATTCTGAGATTTTAAATATTATGTCCAAGACGTGGTGAAGATTGCTGTAACAGTAATTTGTTGAAAGGATATAGAATCTAGAGGTTAAATGGACTGTGTAGATCTCTAACATCTGAGATTATTCTCCTGAAAACTAAACGGCACGAGTTTGGAGTCATGGCCGTGACACATCAACCACAGGCACATCCCCTCCAGCGCGCCTAAAAGGAGGATTTCGTACGGCCCTCACTGATGGAGAAAACGTATTAAAGTGAATGACTTGCGCGTGTCACCGTAATACCACGGCTACGGCGGTCAACAGTATAAGACAGTTCATCATCACGGGCTCGTGTGGTGCAAGCTCCTTACCTTCCAGACAGCAGGTCCTCCATAGACCCGAATGCGTCATCACTTCCTCGTTCTTCCTGCTGGTCTCGTTTTCGTTATTAGTTTTGACCCGGCACACTCCTCTAGAGTACAGCCAGTAGTCTGTTCCTACCGCGATAGTCATCAGACTGAACGCAGCGAATGCCCCCACGGTGGTGATCATCATCTGAACGCCTCGGTCACACAGAAGCATCTTCCTTCATTTCAGGTACGAGGGCGCTCGCGCGGGTTTCCTAGCCTGCCTGGTGTGCGGACTCCTGGCTCCGGGCGACTTCAGAAGCACAGACCATTATTGTGGTGATTTCCGCGGTGTGCAGGCAGTCGCGCTCGCTTTGACTGTTTCCCAACTTCTTCAGTGAGCTCAGGGAAAGCTCGGCGGCCGTTTGTCACTTACAGTCCAAAGGCTTAAACCGTCTCCATTTCTCAGGGCGCGTGGAAGACAGCCAGGCACGAGAGACCGCTATTTGTTTTGATCTTTTCCGTTGAAGAAAACTGTCAGTATAAAACGACTTGGCATCAGCGTTACATTAACGTTAGAACGGCTAGACATTACATTACAACAGTTGAAAATAGCGAAACTACGTTGATATTTTACATACACACTCACACACACAAAAAAAAAAAACATTTGTTGATTTCCCACAAATTCCGGCAAAGCAGAGTTTATTATCTATAAATAAGTCAAAATTGTTTTTCACTCATTAATCCATCAGAACATATTTTAACCGACGAAAGAATCCGTTTTTCATCCAGAGTACAAGAGAAATACAAAAAATATCCGACTTGGTGACCAGCTTGTTTTCACCCGATTACATACTCTCCTAAATTCCCGTCCAGACCCAACGACTTAGATGTCGAAAAATATTTGATCACTAGAAGCAGCAATCTGATGAAGGCATCTATTAAAAAGTGATATTTAAATGAACATAATCACAGTACTTGTAATTGCTGTGCTAAAAACGACAGAGTTACTGTCAGCCTTGATGCTGGTCCCCGCAAATGTGGTTTAGAGATGACGGCTCCCACGTTCCTTCACTATCCGTCGGTAACGACGCCCACAGCCAGACCGGCGGGAGCCCCAACGCTGCACATGTAGCGCGCCGTTTGCTCTCCGTGCTTCGTAATATTGGACTTTCTCTCGGGCGGCTCTCTCGACAATGCGCCCCTGCCCCCTGGCTCAAACAATGTGCTACTTAGGCCTTCATATGCAAAGATATTGGCAAGCGATGCATGAATAATCGGACCCTGGAGAACATAAACGCATTTAAAGAGCCACGAACATTTAAAATGATTTCCTGCGCGAAGACTCCCACACAGACATTCCTGCGGAGTTTTACAGTCTAGCACAGAGGCCGTAGAGATAGTTACAATTAAGTTGATGATCGTAAAACATGCTCTATTAGGAATGAGTAATTTTACTTGCAAATCATGAATTGTATGTGTTTTTATGCAAAGAGTGCAGTGCCCTGGGCATCAAGGAGAGTAAGGGTAAAATATCCAGTTTCTATCTGCACCGAGACTCATAAAACAAATCAATACGTAGTGTCACATTTTCCACACGATAATAATTTCCTTATTGATTCCTACAACAACACGAAGGTAAATTCTTTACTGATAGTATGACAGTATTGCGGTGTGTTTACTCGAACAAGAGCCACTGCCCAACATGCGGTAAGAAAACACCTCCTCTCCTCATTAAGCACGAGCTCGAGCAGGAGTCGCTTGGCATTCTGACACACATATCTGAGCTGTGAAATAAAGGAGCAGATGAAAAATGTATGCATCACACCAAGTGTGACATTTATCCTTATGCTGTGAAGATCAAATCAGACCCTCTCACTCTCTCTCTCTCTCTCTCTCTCTCTCTCTCTCTCTCTCTCTCTCTCTCTCTCTCTCACCCTGGCCCCTTCTGAACACGCTGCACATACTTAGATTCTTCATGCTGTCGTCTTTTCCCGTGTAATGTGCGTTACCGCCCATTCAGTGCCTCTACCACCTATTAAAGTTAAAGGTGCTCTAGAGCATATTGCTCTGAGGACGCCTTTACCACGTTCTGATATCTGTGTAAGCTGTGTCTAATGTTATACCATGAATAATGCTGTGTAATTCAGATTCCCACTAGTAAATCTTCAGAGTGACATGGTTTCTCGGCACAAATGGAAGGGTTATGCATGGAGGGTGTAACTGATTTGAAAAAAATTCTAGTATTAAAAATACATTCATTTTGCTAGGATCCTCACAGAAGCTTGAAATAAGGCAAGAATAAGGTAAGAATTCATTCATTCATTCATTTATCCAGCCATTAATAAATCCATCCATCCATGCATGCATCCATCCATCAGTGAGTGGGTTCAGTCTGTGACATGATCACAGATAACTGCATGACTCTCTCCTCCCCCTCTCTTTCAGCTCTCATTCAGAGTTCCGCAGGAGGGTGGGGTTTTTCGATCCATCGATAGTGAATGAGCTCTGAGCTGTCTTTAGATGCAGATGTTGTGTTTGATGGAGGAGGAGTCTCAGGAAGGTGAGTCACCAGACAGATCACCGGCACAGACGAGTTCCCACAAGCGCAGCCTTCTTTGGTTCAGGAGTTGGATGTGCCTGCTTGACTGTCCATTCTCCCTGCTGTTTCCACTTTAAAGCTTCAAACCACTGGCCTTAAACCACAGACTTTAAAGTCACAGACTTTTAGACAATTGGCTTTGAATCCACAGATATTAAAACCATTAGGTTTTAACAAATTAGGTTTAAACCATTAACAAATTAACAAATTAGGTAATTAAACCATTAGGCTTTAACCCTTTAAAACCTGTGTGAGATTTCTTAACAGACAGCAAATAAGACATGTGAGCCAGAAACAAGAGGGATTTAAATAACAGAGAAACAAAAACAAAAGACACTAAGATTGACTCTGAGAATATGGCAGAGTAGATTACTCCAGTGGCGATGGTGTCTTCAAGGATACAGCATGTGTTCATCTGTAGCAGGCAAATGCAATGCATCATGAGTAGGGAACTGCAGAATTAAGGAGGGGTGGAGAAGTGAAGCACAGGTGAAGGTGTCTTACTATTAGGTGGGCAATTGTGATCTGGGGGCTGTGATTGGTGGACGTGATTAGAGGCTGTTATTGGTGGAGGTGATTGGGGGTTGTAATTGGTGGATGTGATGAGGGACTGTGACTGGGTGAAGTGGTTTGGCTGGGTGCTGAACCAGTATGAAATGCAATTTGTTGCATGAGGTAGTTATTGTGTCTTTTCACCAAGTTTGATGTATAGCTTGAAAATTAAGGGAGAAAATCAATGGGATTCACTGGGAGGATGGAGGGATGAATGAAAGGCAGAGGTGTCAAATCCAGGTTCAGAAAGTAAAAGTCCTCACCAGGATTTTGCTCAGGCTTCCTGGATTGTGTTGATTCCACAAATTTTACCTGGATTACACTAATTAGAAAATCTAGCAAGCTTGAGCAAAATCCTGGTGAGGACTTTTACTTTCTGAACCTGGAATTGACACCTCTGATGAAAGGATATAAGGGGTGGATGGATGAGTGCCATCAGTATGAATTGTAGTTTGGTGATTGGGGCTAGTAGTTCAGTCCGTTTGGTGGCTTTAGTTGTTATGACTTTAAAGCTGAGAGAGTATCAAAATCATTGGATTCCTATGGGAGGATTGAGGAATAAAAAAAGGAATATAAAATAATGAATGGACGAAGTGTGGAACAAAGTCATTAAGTGTGGAGTAAGGTCCTGAAGGGTGGAGTAATGTCATGAAGGGTGGAGAAAGGTCCTGAACTGTGGAGAAAGGTCCTGAAGGGCGAAGTAAGGCCATGAAGGGTGGAGTAATGTCATGAAGGGTGGAGTAATGTCATGAAGGGTGGAGAAAGGTCCTGAAGGGTGGAGTAAGGTCCTGAACTGTGGAGTAATGTCATGAAGGGTGGAGAAAGGTCCTGAAGGGTGGAGTAATGTCATGAAGGGTGGAGAAAGGTCCTGAAGGGTGGAGTAAGGTCCTGAGGGGTGGAGAAAGGTCCTGAGGGGTGGAGAAAGGTCCTGAAGGGTGGAGTAAGGCCATGAAGGGTAGTGATGTCATGAAGGGTGAAGTAAGGTCCTGAGGGGTGGAGCAGGTACTGGTTTGTATGACCAGTCTGTAGCACCATAATATTTTTAAATGCCAACAAGGAAGCAAAGAAGTTGCACGTGCTCAATTTGATTTTCATTTCTGATAAAGAATCAGTGTATGAAAAGAGATGGATTTGTAGGTATATTAAATTAGTTTCCATGTTTACTGTGATTTTAGCAAAGCATAGGAGTTAGAAGGCATTGAAAAATTAATTAAGTGAATAAGATGAAAAGTGAGTGATGACAAAGGAACGATAGAGGTGTGAAAAGTGGACAAATAACTTCTATCACTCCTCAGATCATCCACAGCAAGTGCTTTTTATCTTTTTATGGTTTTATCTTGAAATTTGTCAAAATGGGAGCAGTTTGAAAAATTGGCCCATGAAATTCTATGGGAAAAATGGTCAGATAGGGGAATGAAAAAGTGATAGAATAATATTATGAAGAAGAAATGAAAGAATGGTAAGTTGGCTTTGGAAAACTAACTTAAGAATGTCATGCTTTGTCTTTTTGCTTGAGTAGAATGTCAATTTAATTAACGTAGTATTAATTCAAATGAGGGCTTTTTCCTCTTTAAACGCCACAGCCTGGTTGTCATTCCACTGGGAGTGTCTGTCTCTCACCTGCCTTCCTCCTCTCCGCATTTCATTAGTGTTTATCCTCCTTTCAGACCTTTATTATGGGATTGAAAACGAACTGCATTTTAATTTGCTATGGCGTGTCCAAATGCCTTTGAATGTCAAACGGCCTGGTTGGGGTGTGCATACGACGCTGTGTAGAACAATAATCACAGAGAGACAACGAGGGGCACAAAGCAGGCCAGTCCATGTGGATTAAACGCCTCGTTCTTGACTCCAAGGACACCAGGAAACTCTGGACATCAGAGCAGGTGGTAAGAACACCTGCTCCTGACCTCGTAAATAATTCACCAAATTATAGCACCGCATCATCGCAAGTGCTGATGAGTTTCAAAGGCAGCAAGAATTGTGGGTAAATTAAAGCAAATGACACACAGGAAAAATCCCATACAGAATCCTGGCTGACGAAGGCGGGACAGAGCGCGCTAACTTCCGTGTCAAACTCCATTCATGAACGCTAACATCATCACAAGCTGCCTAATGTCATTAGAGAGGAGATGAAAAACCTTACAAGCAGCCAAGATGGCAGAATCTGAATGAAAGTGAATGAATTAAAGATAAATAAATGAAGGAACAGATAGACAAAGTGGGTGAGGGGCTTGCAGGCCTTCTCATCATGAAGTCAGTGCTGAAGAGCCCGCCCTTGCTGACTGTCTTATCTTACTGAGAGGCTCATTAGCATAGAAATGACTTGAGGCAGAGGCGGAAAGGCAGTGGTGTTTTACCCCAGCCAAGGGGTAGCTCGCACTCATCCTTTAGAGAAAGGGAGTGGTGTTTTACCCCAGCCCTGGGGCAGCTCCCACTCATCCATTAGAGAAAGGGAGAGAGAGAGAGACAGACAATATATTCAGGAGGAAGAATCTGTTCTGAATCTGTTACTCATATAAGTACCACATCACATTTCTGTCCTGTCCTCCCAGTATGAGGGTGATTCTCTCTGACAGCACCACCACTGGAATCTGTACCCGCCTGCAGCACCCTCATGAAGGGTGGAGCAAACAAGACACCCTGTGGAAACCACGAAGGGTGGAGCAGGTACTACTTTGCATTACCGGTTTGCAGTGTCATAGGAAGGTGCACATGTTAAATTCGATTTTTCATTCATAATGTGAGGACAGTTTTGTAGAATCTACCCAGCAATCCACAAGTATCTGAGACTATAGAGGCACAAGAAGGTTCCTGTAACCATTTGACTGGTCTCTACACTGGTGATCCTGTAGTCCCATCAGTGCAAGCTCAATAAGTGTTTGAATACCCTGACCTCTGAAGCGTTAGCCTGTAGGTCCAGCTGCCCTGCACACGCCAGCACAACACACACCTCACCCTCCAACCTGAAGACGTCCTCAGAGACGCACTCCTCCTATTCCCATTACAGCCTCAAAACAGACTGCATAATGAACATACACAGACCTGTTTAAGAACACCATTAAACCTAATATTCACTATAACATAATAATTAATAAGTGAGGACAAAAATGCTTTGGATTTATCTTAGTAATTATTTTTGCATCCCCGGGGGAAGGTGCCAGTGTCAGAATCATTCATTAATGCAATGCAGTGAATCAGCACGAAAGTCAGGAATACAAACAGCAGAAACAGATACATAATGAAGCTGTTGACCACACTCGTGTCTCCTCTCTCTCTCTCTCTCTCTCTCTCTCTCTCTCTCTCTCTCTCTCTCTCTCACACACACACACACACACACACCATGAGATATCAACAAAACATATAAACATTCACACTTATTGAGAGATTAACAAAAACAGTACCACTCACACTGATGGAGAGAATAACACCACACACACTATCAGAAAGGTCAGCCAGTAAACCACATACACACTGACAGGAGATCAACAGAAACAGAATAAGAAGACTAAGTAACGCGATTCTGTTGGACTACCACAGACTGCAAATAATTTGTATCACTAGAATGTTGTGTAGTCTAAAGACACTTGGACTTGTCTGAAGGAGTCAGAGAACATGACAGAGAACATTCTATCATCCTGCACAGATAAAACCTCTTTTTAGAGGACTGAGATCTGACACATAAAATAAAAACAGAATTGTGGTCTGCTTTCTGTTTGCAGATGTTAGTGAAAGCCATAAACACAAAGCCCCTTGTTTATTCTCATTTCAGTAATGATGAGGTATTCACACACAGACCATATATTGGAGAGAGTTTAAGATATTTTTATAACTTCATTTTGGTTTTCAAAATACTTTGGGGTGGTGATGTGTGGGGTTAGTGGGTGGGTATGGGGTGGTGGTGTGTGGGTTCAGTGGGTGGGTATGGGGTGGTGGTGTGTGGTGTCAGTGGGTGGGTAAGGGGTGGTAGTGTGTGGGGTCAGTGGGTGGGTATGGGGTGGTGGTGTGTGGGGTCAGTGGGTGGGTATGGGGTGGTGGTGTGTGGGGTCAGTGGGTGGGTATGGGTTGGTGGTGTGTGGAGTCATGGGTGGGTATGGGGTGGTGGTGTGTGGGGTCAGTGGGTGGATATGGGTTGGTGGTGTGTGGAGTCATGGGTGGGTATGGGGTGGTGGTGTGTGGGGTCAGTGGGTGGGTATGGGGTGGTGGTGTGTGGAGTCATGGGTGGGTATGGGGTGGTGGTGTGTGGGGTCAGTGGGTGGGTATGGGGTGGTGGTGTGTGGGGTCAGTGGGTGGGTATGGGGTGGTGGTGTGTGGAGTCATGGGTGGGTATGGGGTGGTGGTGTGTGGAGTCATGGGTGGGTATGGGGTGGTGGTGTGTGGGGTCAGTGGGTGGGTATAGGGTGGTGGTGTTTGGGGTCAGTGGGTGGGTATGGGGTGGTGGTGTGTGGAGTCATGGGTAGGTATGGGGTGGTGGTGTGTGGAGTCATGGGTGGGTACGGGGTGGTGGTGTGTGGGGTCAGTGGGTGGGTATGGGGTGGTGATGTGTGGGGTCAGTGGGTGGGTATGGGTTGGTGGTGTGTGGGGTCAGTGGGTGGGTATGGGGTGGTGGTGTGTGGGGTCAGTGGGTGGGTATGGGGTGGTGGTGTGTGGAGTCATGGGTGGGTATGGGGTGGTGGTGTGTGGAGTCATGGGTGGGTATGGGGTGGTGGTGTGTGGGGTCAGTGGGTGGGTATAGGGTGGTGGTGTGGGGTCAGTGGGTGGGTATAGGGTGGTGGTGTTTGGGGTCAGTGGGTGGGTATGGGGTGGTGGTGTGTGGAGTCATGGGTGGGTATGGGGTGGTGGTGTGTGGGGTCAGTGGGTGGGTATGGGGTGGTGGTGTGTGGGGTCAGTGGGTGGGTATGGGGTGGTGGTGTGTGGGGTCAGTGGGTGGGTATGGGGTGGTGGTGTTTGGGGTCAGTGGGTGGGTATGGGGTGGTGGTGTGTGGAGTCATGGGTGGGTATGGGGTGGTGGTGTGTGGGGTCAGTGGGTGGGTATGGGGTGGTGGTGTTTGGGGTCAGTGGGTGGGTATGGGGTGGTGGTGTGTGGAGTCATGGGTGGGTATGGGGTGGTGGTGTGTGGGGTCAGTGGGTGGGTATGGGGTGGTGGTGTTTGGGGTCAGTGGGTGGGTATGGGGTGGTGGTGTGTGGAGTCATGGGTGGGTATGGGGTGGTGGTGTGTGGGGTCAGTGGGTGGGTATGGGGTGGTGGTGTTTGGGGTCAGTGGGTGGGTATGGGGTGGTGGTGTGTGGAGTCATGGGTGGGTATGGGGTGGTGGTGTGTGGGGTCAGTGGGTGGGTATGGGGTGGTGGTGTGTGGGGTCAGTGGGTGGGTATGGGGTGGTGGTGTGTGGAGTCATGGGTGGGTATGGGGTGGTGGTGTGTGGGGTCAGTGGGTGGGTATGGGGTGGTGGTGTTTGGGGTCAGTGGGTGGGTATGGGGTGGTGGTGTGTGGAGTCATGGGTGGGTATGGGGTGGTGGTGTGTGGAGTCATGGGTGGGTATGGGGTGGTGGTGTGTGGGGTCAGTGGGTGGGTATGGGGTGGTGGTGTGTGGGGTCAGTGGGTGGGTATGGGGTGGTGGTGTGTGGGGTCAGTGGGTGGGTATGGGGTGGTGGTGTGTGGGGTCAGTGGGTGGGTATAGGGTGGTGGTGTTTGGGGTCAGTGGGTGGGTATGGGGTGGTGGTGTGTGGGGTCAGTGAGTGGGTTTGGGGTGGTGGTGGGTATGGGGTGGTGGTGTGTGGGTTCAGTGGGTGGGTTTGGGGTGATGGTGTGTGGGGTCAGTGGGTGGGTATGGGGTGGTGGTGTGTGGGGTCATGGGTGGGTATAGGGTGGTGGTGTGTGGGGTCATGGATGGGTATAAGGTGGTGGTGTGTGGGGTCATGGGTGGGTATGGGGTGGTGGTGTGTGGGTTCAGTGGGTGGGAATGGGGTGGTGGTGTGTGGGGTCAGTGGGTGGGTATAGGGTGGTGGTGTTTGGGGTCAGTGGGTGGGTATGGGGTGGTGGTGTGTGGAGTCATGGGTGGGTATGGGGTGGTGGTGTTTGGGGTCAGTGGGTGGGTATGGGGTGGTGGTGTGTGGAGTCATGGGTGGGTATGGGGTGGTGGTGTGTGGGGTCAGTGGGTGGGTATAGGGTGGTGGTGTTTGGGGTCAGTGGGTGGGTATGGGGTGGTGGTGTGTGGAGTCATGGGTGGGTATGGGGTGGTGGTGTGTGGGGTCAGTGGGTGGGTTTGGGGTGGTGGTGTGTGGGGTCATGGGTGGGTATGGGGTGGTGGTGTGTGGGTTCAGTGGGTGGGTTTGGGGTGATGGTGTGTGGGGTCAGTGGGTGGGTATGGGGTGGTGGTGTGTGGGGTCATGGGTGGGTATAGGGTGGTGGTGTGTGGGGTCATGGATGGGTATAAGGTGGTGGTGTGTGGGGTCATGGGTGGGTATGGGGTGGTGGTGTGTGGGTTCAGTGGGTGGGAATGGGGTGGGGGTGTGTGGGGTCAGTGGGTGGGTATAGGGTGGTGGTGTTTGGGGTCAGTGGGTGGGTATGGGGTGGTGGTGTGTGGAGTCATGGGTGGGTATGGGGTGGTGGTGTGTGGGGTCAGTGGGTGGGTATGGGGTGGTGGTGTTTGGGGTCAGTGGGTGGGTATGGGGTGGTGGTGTGTGGAGTCATGGGTGGGTATGGGGTGGTGGTGTGTGGAGTCATGGGTGGGTATGGGGTGGTGGTGTGTGGGGTCAGTGGGTGGGTATGGGGTGGTGGTGTGTGGGGTCAGTGGGTGGGTATGGGGTGGTGGTGTGTGGGGTCAGTGGGTGGGTATGGGGTGGTGGTGTGTGGAGTTATGGGTGGGTATGGGGTGGTGGTGTGTGGGGTCAGTGGGTGGGTATAGGGTGGTGGTGTTTGGGGTC